>NC_134707.1:46626244-47229994 GCF_043290135.1 Rhipicephalus microplus
ACCAACCTCTTTCCCAGGCGGCGGCAATGACGCTAGCGCTCCTCACTGCGTTGCGCTGGAGAGAAACATGAGGAGGCGCAAAGCATGCGGTAATGAACAGTGTTTCTTACTGGAACATGTCAATCGCTGTTAATGGGCAATGAGAGACCGAAGACGACGATGAGACACAGATGAACAGTGTTTCTTACTGGAACATGTCAATCGTTGTTAATGGGCAATGAGAGACCGAAGACGACGATGAGACACAGATACCCACAGTCCGCTTTGAGTTAACGCGCCCAGTGGGAAGCTTTATTATGTAAGAACGTTCAGTAGAAATGTCCCACCAGCACCATGAAGGTCAAGATTCAGGGCCTACATATACGGGTGGCCAGTGAACAGTCGTGCAGCACGAGCAGTTGGTTTTTTAAATCGTAAAACTCGCTTGACAATGCTGCCTGCGCTGGCGTTGTGAGGCGAAAGAAGGCAAACGGAAGAAAAGAGAGAGAGGGAACGGGCATGCTCAATGGGTGTTTAAATGCCGCTGGAATTGACGCCTAGAGGAGAGAAGGGGGAGCGAGCAGATGCTGTCTGCGTCAGTGTTGCGAGGTCAGAGAGAGGTTACCGTAGGGGCGGAGAGAGCAGGACGTGCGCGCATGCTCTGTAAAGGTGGTCACACCGCACACCGGATTTAGCTCGACCATAAAACGGTTGGCATCTAAAAAAGAGAGCAAAAAAGCAAGTGAAGACCGAATCGAAACAATGTTTGCCGCCCAGCTGTGTCCTTACTTCAGGCCTGGCTGAACTAGAGAGCGAAGTTGCCCTAATTTTCTTACTAGAAGAGTCCTGGCCCTGCATCATTCCTCACTGTAGAGCTCCCAATCTGTAGCTCTGAAACTGCCCCAAGGAAGCGCCTACCCAAGCCCTGCATCATTGCCCACAATGTACCCAGAATGGTCCCTAAACTCGGACTGCCACCTCAGTGGCGGTTGAGCGTACTTGGAGCATGTCCTGAGGGCTGCACCTGAGCCAACCCCCTTTTTCACCAAAAGAAAACGACGAAGCTCATTGAGGCCCAGGACCTCACCTCTCGAACTCTAGCAGTTCAGATTGGCCACGCCAGTGAGTGGTCAGGTTGAATCTGACTGCCCCCGAGGGGGCCTGGAAAGGTGACATCAGGTTCACTCACACGTATTGTGAACTGAACATTGTTGTTCACTCGCTCACTCTTTCCCTCTACTTTTTTCACTTTGTGCTCGTTTTCTCTCCTAGTACAGTTATCGCATCCCACACAAGACAAAGCGGCTTGCCTGTTCTTGGAGCGAAGCAGATGAGGAAGAGGGTGAACAGAGCTCGAGCCTTCCCATGATGACGATATGTTTTCTTTCTACGAGAAAGGGCAAACCAAAAGCGTTTGCTGTATTTTAGGAGCCCGTTTGAAGAAAAACAGTGTCAATTTTTGTGCAGTCGTCTCGTGCGAACAAAAGGTGAATAAAGGAAAACGCGAGATAATTTCCGAAACAATGCGATTTGATCATGCGTAGGCGTGCAGGCAGAATAAAGTTAAATTTGCTCTCTTCTTTATTTTTACTGGGTATTCTTGTTTGTTGCCTAAAGACAGAAGCTTCAGCAAAAACGCATCTAATAGCTCACCCAAAAATGCTAGCTTTTATACAACTACAGAACTAATAAAATGCTCTAAAATTAAAAGCTGCCAACATAATTTTCACATTCCTTTTTTCCTTGCACTATAACCGACTGGAATAACCTTCCGCATGAAATTCTTTCATCCAATCATGTGCTGAAATATATTGATCACATGTTTGACTTGTAAATTTTGTATTATCATTTCAAAGTGTTTTTCAAAATAATTTTCCCTGTCCTGTTTATTGTTTTTACGTCGCTAAAGATAGTGTAATTGATCTAACGGCTCTGTAACAACCCCCCTCCTGCTTGGGCCCAATCGCGGCCTGCAATATTAATAAATAAATAAAAGTACCACCAGTATTCGAAAAAGCTCGCAAATACTGGCAAAACGTTGGATAGGCAATGTTGCCTGGGTCCACTTTTGTCAATGCCAGGAATACATTATTTGGACTGGTTGCAGCCAGAACCATCCATGCCGACATAATGTCGTCGTTCGCTTAAAATAATGGGTCACGTACGTATGCCCCTCGAAACTTTACTTATAGTTGATTTCTGTGACCACAGTCTAAAACAGCTTTTGAGTTTTTTGCATCATCGGCATCAGAGTTGCATTCAGAGCCATGTTTCCAATGATATGAGCCTTTGACAACCTCCTACTTATCAAATCGAAGGTATAACAACAAGAGGAGAGCCACAGAAAACCCTCCTCTTCTGCTTTAGTCGGCGTACCTTTGTGCTGTATTATACAGTTCTCAATGTATATATGCATATAAATCCTTTATTAAAAGAAGAAATCATTGAAGCAGAGGAAGTAGAGCGAACTTCTGCTAAGTGAGATTGATCAAGGTGTTTGAGAACGTTCTTCCTTGTCTCTAGCATGATATATGTAGTGTGCTACAAAGGAGAATTCGCCTATATAGGCAGGAGCATGCAGGTGTGCCTATCTAATGGGTTACTTGGAGCTCTCTTGTCCAAGAACTGAAGAGACTTGGCGAGAAGAAATCGCCCACCGTGACTGAAATGACATTTCTTTGTTGCAGTATTCATTTTGATACTGCCTCTTGCCAGAGGAGGAAGATGCATGCATAGATTATTGTTAGGTCGTACAGATGCTAGATCAAGCAGTTATACAGCGCTCTCATGCTTCTATGTAGCGAATTGGACTAGTTAGAACATAGTCATCACAATCAGCGCACAAAAATTTGCTGCATTACTTGTGATGCTTTCATGCTTTGAAATTGATTCTGACTCCTACCAGGTCGACAAGGATACTTTGAGTTGACACCGTTTTCTGAAACTTCTCTAATTTTGACTGGTATCTGTTTTCCACTTTGTCTGACTGGTAGCGAGAACGCTTTCGCTCTTGACAGCCGGAGCTATTGTCATCCGGCGCAAACATAGCAAATATGGATTCGCAGCACTGGAGTCTACAGAAGCCATTGCCAGCCATGTTGAAGTGTGGTCATGTTAAAATGCTGATGGCTGTAAATTAACAGTATTACAATGAACAGATTGGTGCACAACATAATGCAATATTTTTGACCCAAATGTATCATCAAGATAAAAGAAAAAAAATACCTTCTAGTCTCCGTGCAGCTATCAACAGGGCTGACGTGAAGAAGGCAAAAAATGGGGATCAGTACCATGTCCCCTTCTTTTCTTTTTTTTGGCTGTATTAGTCGTGGTGTTGGCGACGATTACTTTTTACCAAATCCACTGTTTCTACTACATCCCCTCCTGTCATCTGGTTTATATTTGATTGCCTTTTCACGCCACAAATATTTCTGTAATGAAGGTACAGATTCAGGGTACTCAAATGTGTAATGAATAAGGCACTTCCTAGCTTTCTTCAAGTAATAAAAAATGGGAAGCAAATAATGTGTAAATGTAGCGGTATACGTCACAGTCAAGCAGAGAATGCATATCTTTCCAACTCTGTACGCATAATGAAACTTTCCATGATATAAAATTCTCTAAACGTTCCGTATTGATCCCATTTTACATTACCAACTTCCACGAGAAAAAAATGCAGGGTGGATATTTCGGTAACGAAGACTCAACCAACCGTTTTTTTCTGTACGCAAACAGTAGGAATGCCGATTCCATTTTACCGAATACCGTTGAAAGTGTCGTTTTTGCTGCACGTCACAGTTCAAACACTACCGCCATCACTCTTGCTTGTTGAAGCTGTCGTCTCAAGAACATTTGCATACATAAATAACTACCTTTACCAACGCGCCGAAAGTTGTCGACCTTTGGTAATCACCTGGCTTGCTCCTGCAGGCTACAGATGATGATTGCCATTCATGCAGTGATCAAAAACACACAAAAAACACACGTCCACACATACACACACGTAAACACATGAGGGGGAGTTTACTCACAATGTTTTCGTCTGGACTCTGCACATCGGGTCAGTGTCTCTTGGAATATACGAAGCAATATCGTATTGCTGACACATAGCGGTAGGAAGTACACGAAAGTTTAGGCCACTGAAGGATCATTGTCGCTCTGAATTGTTAGGCCACGATCAATTTTGTGAAGGTGCATTTGTATCTTTTAAAATTTTACTTATACAGACAACACTCTCCAGATTTTTCCGTCGCAGAAGGTGGACACGGGCACTATCTTTGAATATGCAACCTTTATCGGCACGTGATTCGTGTGGCGACCATTTACTAACCTGATCATTTTGAGCGTAAATTTCTGTTTTCAACTAGGTAAATCTTGCCGACACTCTGCAGCATTGTCTCATTTGTGTCATGAGTGGCTAAAGAAAGGTACGACACGAGTGCAGTGTTGGAACGCTTAATAGTCGAAGTTGTCATCGCTATTTGGGTTTTCGCCGGCATGGCCACGGCGCTCCCACCTCGCGCAGTGGCTGAGCACCTCCTTGATCCATTGTATGTAGGGGTCCACGCGAGTTTGCACACTCGACTTGTAATCCTTCCTGCAGAAAGTGTACGAGGCAATTCCAACTTGCACTGCCCGTTTGCCACCTGACTGACGCGTGAGAGGACCTCCAGCCAAACCCTGTAAAAGAGAAAACAGAGATCACTCACAGAAGGCGTTAATCTATTTCGATCACCAACGGCTGCAACTTTATGAAGCCAAAAGCGTGAAATCTCAAGTTGTGTGGCTCATTCGGCGAATAACGGCAGGTGAAAGAAGTGGTAATAGGGCCCTCGTGACCTACGCCTCTAAAGGCGTCATGTTGGGAGGTCACATTGTGTTGTCGTAATGATGTTACTGATGCATTAGTTTGTGGCCACATCATGACAATAATGTGTCATCAAGTGATGACATCGTCACAGGAAACCCTTGCTTGGTCGACGGTGGCTCAGTTCCAGGTGCACTGGTTCGGTGCTGAGTGGTTTCAACGCGTGATACCCTAGGTGTGTGAAATCATTTTAGGGGCAGACAGCCATTTTTCACGTTGAAAGATAAACACAATTGACTCAGAAAAACAGGATTAAAGGAAATTAGGTTAACTTGGGTTTATTTTCGTGTCATTTTAGGCGAAGGCATAAGTGGCCGCCCGTCTTTCGTCTTGGCGCTGTAACGCCCTGAACGTTTACCACATCTTTGAAATATATGCTTTATTATTTGATCATGAAGTGATTTCACGTGCACGTGAACACACGTGGCATATAAATATTACGCGCTGTGAAAACTGACAATGACATGATTAACTAGAAGGGTCTGAGCAGGAGGGTGTTCACCAAACGCCTGGGTCATTGAATATTCTCAGTAGCCGCATTGTTGTTAAACAAAGAACTTGCTAGGAAGAAACAGTGAACATTTCTAGCTTGGTTAACGGAAGATGCTACTAGTCTGGATTAACCCTTGTTGCCTTTACTCGTCATCGTCGCCTGTTTTTTTCCCGCTATACTCACGAAGCAAGCCGGCCGGCCCTGCGAAAATTCCTAGAGATTCCTTATTTGCCAAAGTACCGAAAACTGCCTCCTTTCCCGGTTGTTTCTCACACGAAGCTGGTGACTTCCGTCAATTTCTTCCTTACTTGGAACATTTACAAAACAAAGTATGCCTAGGTAAGTACATTAGTCAAGCATCCTTCAGCGTACGCGACGCGCTTTCCTCCTCGCGCTAGGGTGCCACCGTTTGTGAGCGGGGGACTCGTTTGACCATGTGCTGGCAAAGCATTAGGAAGAACATGGCCGCCGAAAACGAGCATTAGCCAATGAGGTTTCTCAATGGTGCTTCAATGGTTATCTGTACTTGAGGAAAAAAAACAGGAAAATTACTACGGGATTCAGGCCCCACCATTTTGTCCCATAGCGACAGGCGTTCCACGTTGTGCGGGCATCGAGGAAAGCTAAAAAGAAAGAGCTTGCTTACCTCCATGGGGTTCTTCCCATTCGACTGCGTGCAGAAAAGAAAACGGTGCCATTTCATATCGCGGACTTTTGGCAGTTCGATACTTTCGCTGCACTGCTCGAATGAGACAACATTCGCCGTCGAATGGTAGAGGAATTTGTAAACTTGCTCATCTGAAAGAAAGGAGCAGACGTTATCGTGTTACTCTCAATTTTCAGTTTCCATGGTTACGCCCAGATGCTCTTGAGTTCGAAGTTACACACACAAATATAAACACGGGTCGTTAAACGCTACCAGCCTACTATCACGTGTAATCCTAAAGTAGCGTAGCCCTGAAAACTTTTGGCCATTCCAGTAAGTATGCTTGGCACCCCGCCCTCACCTCCCCAGCCGTTTACACGCAGCTATATTCTAACATTTGAAAAATTGTAGACGATGTGGTCAGCAAACAAAAGCCACGAAAATGGCCTTGAATGCCTTAGTTTAACGTCACCTTAGATTGGGAACAATAAAGCAAATACACAACACACAACCTAGTTCTAGTTGTAAATAGAAAAAAAATGGCGGAAGGACAAATAAGTTTCCATGTTGCCTACGCACTTCGAACCGGAGAGTGAATAAAAATAAAGTGAGTAATAGCTGCGAAAATTTACTTATTGTATGAAACCATTTACCGGTATGAACTCAACGAAATGCCCATTATTGTCAAGACACACTACCGAAAATTTATATTTGCGTGTATAAAGGCCCTTGCTGAGAAGGTTAACGAGCATGCTTCAAATAACGCGTTAAATATTTGATTGATATGTGGAGTTTAACGTCCCAAAACCACCATACGATTATGTGAGACGCAGTAGTGTAAGGCTGGGGAAATTTCGACCACCGGGGGTTCTTTAACGAACACACAATCTGAGCACACGGGCCTACAACGTTTCCGCCTCCATCGGCAATGCAGCCGCCACAGCCGGGATTCGAACCCGCGATCTGCGGGTCAACAGCCGAGTACCATACCCACTAGACCACCGCAGCGGAGCACGTGCGTGAAATACATATGCTATTTGTTTATTAAGTTTGATTACTTCATACGCTCGAAACGTGGTTACTGTAGTGGGCTCGGCAAAGGAAAACATTGTGAATTTTGTAAAAACCTGCTGCCTTATTACTTATGGGTTGAGTTACTAGTACATCTAGTCACTAGTACATCACTAGTGCGAAATAAGTGTACACCCCAAAAGGATTAGCAGTACACAAATAGGTGTAGCCATATTCAAATTAAGAATAAAGGACTCTATTTCAATTTTCTCAGCTACACAACAATGATCATGTGAATATATAAGGATTCTTTCAATACATTTGAGTATAAAACATTCTGCCCTTTACATATCTGCTCAAACGTAGAAAATTCCCGAGAAATCTTCATATTCAGGATTTATTTTCAGCTGAGAACCTAAACACTCATGCAGGAATCTATACTTCTCATGTATGTCCACTATCGCAGTGTTGTTCGATTTTGAATGCCTTCACTCTAACAAGTGGTGAACACCAATGAAAAACTGGTTACGTGTGATCTGTGACAAGTGATGTGAAATGAAAGTGTCTAAAAATAGATCCCGTGCACCCAGGAAGCGTGCACTTTTTTTGTTAAAAAAGCTTTTATGTAAAAGAATTTGTGCGTTTAAGTCTGCGTTAGTTGATTTGAACAAGTCGCAAGGAAACTCTCCACAGGAACAAAAACCCCCAGTCTGAGTAAGGATTCAACGCGAAACAACCTTTTGCCCATATAGACATTGGATAGACCTAAGGCGTCGCGACCGAAGATTGCTTGAATAAATATTGCCTTCAACCTTACTCCACACATTCACCCATCTATTGTCATGGCCAAAAGGTAAACCGTTTACAGCAGTGGAATAACCTACTAACCGGCCCTGTCTTATCCTGTTCTTCCCACCCTTTACTCTCTGCTCTTGTCTCTCTTCCTTGTTCTCATTCGATGCAACTCATAATGCGATATATTTTGAATGAATATGTCATCAACCGACGACATGGACACGAATTCTTGAAGGTTACCCAGTGGTGGTAGTGACATTTCGAAACTAACTGACAAAACAAAAGAGATGTGTAGCTTGATATGTGAAAGGGTTCTTTAGCAGTATTATGCTTTCAGCAGAAGGTTCTAATGTATGCAGACATATTTCATAATATTACGAGATGCAACCAACCAACAAGTGGCAGATTAAATTGATAGAGATCATTCTATCCACCTCCATTTTCGTTGGTATTTAGCGACTTGTATTTTAATAAACTTCGCACCAATTACCCAATAACTTAAGCTGACTTGATATGACTTTCCTGTGAATTACCGAATATATGAACCGAAAAATACTGTCTCCCTGTGTTATTTGCGGAAAATAAATATTTTCGATCAGAATCTTAATCGAGGATATGGCGAGTATATTGCTAATGGGCTAGGTCTGATCAGGCCGGCAACCAATAATATTGACCGAGTATAGCATACCGTTTCGATAGTATTCCGGTCTTCCTCTTCCCTCGTAACTAAAGAACACGTCTGATCTCCCTCGCATAAATATCCACTGTTTCATCATTGTAATTAGCTATATCCTTGACATCACTAAATGATCAAAGTTTATTGACAAGACGCTTGATCTAACTGACGTAAATAAGTAAGTCGAGACCCTGCTGCAGGACATGCAGGCAGTATTTGGTACAGTATCCAATGTCTGATCTCCTGTTGCCCTCCCGCATCAGTGGCGTAATACTTTCTTTAGCCTACAGCAGTTTCAAGAAGGGAATGAAGGCTTGGCACTGAAGGACAGCGTTGGGAATGATAATGTCATTATTGCGCGCACAGCGGACGGATGAACGGGTGGAAGTGGGAGACAAATGCAGCTCCAGCTGTGTAACTGAATTATAATTATTCTGGGTAAACGCACCTGGCAGTTTGCACGTGCTGCATCAAAACTGCCTTTACAATACACCCCACCGTGGTGGTTCAGCAATCATGGAGCTCGACTCGTGATCCGAAGGTCACAGAATCAAATCATGGCCACGGTGCATGGTCACATTACGGGAGGGGGAGGGGGGGCAAGTGCTGGAAGCCCGTGTAGTTACACATAGATGTGCGTTAATGAATCTCTGGTGGCCCCGATGTCTGCAGCCTTGCACTACGGCGTGTTCTCATAGTCAAATCTTGGTTTTGGCACGTAACTTCCGTACAGTCGTATAATTCATTTTGTTTGGTGCAAAAAAAGGCCGGATATTTACCACAAGGTTGCGGAAAGCATTGGGAAAGCTACATTTTTAATAATATGTGAAGTAAGGCTATCAACTCTCTCCTTTAACATAACACCTAGCTTTACTCAAAAAAAAAAAAGAAACGCTGGCAGTACAAACTACGGTCGCTCAGTGAGTGAAGCGCCCTTATTGCTTTTTGAGACTTCCACGTTAACATTGCGATGAGTGCACACAACACTGGCAGTAGGCGTCAGCATTACCACTGTGACGGACGAAACTGAACTTCACAGCAATTAGTGACTCTATTCAGTATAACTGTGTAGTGCATGTTGTTAGCACGTTTTTGGAACTGGCGGAAAGTCTCAAGTCAAGGAACCCTGAACACCCAACAAAATACTCGACATTTTCTTGTGTCCTGATGAATTTTAATGTGTGCCACTGACTCTACAATACTGTGAGTTTTCGGTTGATCACCTGCATTGAGCCTACCCAGTTGGTAGTTGGTCGAAGTACACATGCCCTGCATGAACCACCAAGCCTGTGTCACAGAACGAGCGCTAAAAATGAGCGTGCCGCCAAATTCTTGCGACAACGGGCGGGAGAAACGCCGCGAGGTCAAAAGAAAAAAAAAAGGAAAACAAGCATCCAGGGCTCCCCGGGCGCGCGACGCCTCTCCTCTCGGAAGCGGCGAAGCGATGAACCTCCTCACCCCACAGCGGCGGCCGGGCAAGCGCTCGATTTTTCCAGAACGAAAGGGGCGTGGTCATACCGAGTTGAATCATCCTCCGGGGAGGGCATTCCAACCGTCTCACTCTCCCCTCAGCCTTCGCCGCGTATCGCGCCGACGAAATGACGAGAAATTTCTGGAAGGTGGCGCGGAAGGTATTTAATCGAGCGGCCGAGACGAGAAATCAGGAGGAGACGGAAGTGAGCGCCAGAGCGCGTAGGGATTCCGCCGTGTAGTCGGCGAAGTTTTGGTCCGAAGGGACGAGGCCGGAGGTGAAGAGGATTTCCACCTGAGGGGTGACGACTCGAGCTACCGGCAAGAGTGTGTGTTTACCGCTATCGAGCGGAGACGCGGGGCAACAGCTGCGTGTGTGAAGCCGACGTGTTCCGGCGAAGAAGTTGAAGTTGGAAGAGTGGCCAATTGAAGACGGGAGGTTTCCTGGAAGAGAAACTTCGAGGGCTGCGGAACAACAACAACGCTGAACTTTGAGTGAGTGATTCTCGGAAGAGTATCATCTAGACTTTGGTTCCAAGAACTTTGGACTGAATAGGTTTTCTATCGCTTTAGTCTTTAAGTGTCTTGGTTGTTCAATGCATGCGACTGCATTGTAGTGCGTATTGTTGTCCGTGTCCGTTGTTTCAAGTGTGGCTGATTGTATTGTGTAGTACGTTGATTGATTGGTTTGATTGGGGACATATTGTATGCAACTATTGTGGAGTGTGCATTCTTGCGTATTGTTTTCGATCTGCCATTTTTGAGAATACAGTATTTGTTTTGTTTATCAACTGTCGGCTCTGACTTGTTCTTTGGACCACAGCCGGCGTCCGCTGGCGCGCCAAAAAGGACCACTTCTAAATTGTCCACGCTTTCGTGGTGCGGTTCGGGGAGCCGATACTTCGACTCTTGGAATTAGCCCGGCGATCGCCTCCCTAATAAGCGGGACAGGTGTGACACCTGTAACTGCCTCTCCCCCCGCGGTACTGTTATCTAACAGCACATTTCACTTGACGAAACGTACCAGCCCTATGGCTTTCTTTGTAAACATAAACCCTAAGCAGCCCCTTCACACACTTGCATGCACGTAGATGATACGAGGTTTGGACGGAAGGTATCGATTAGAACTTGATATGAAACATAATGGCGACGGCAAAAAAAATGCAACAGACGTGTTTACCTACATGTAATCGTCATAACAGAAAGATATGATAACAGCAACAAAAGTGAATAAAACTCGAACCTTACCTTCCATTATGCCCCATTCAGGTGACACCAGTAGGGCGCCTTCACGTATAACTTGTTTTTGTTGGTTTGGTAAACAGACTGGCCTCACATACTCGTCTAAGTGCAGCGGCTCTTCAAGCTTTGTGTACGAAAAAGTGATTTACACAGTAAGAAAGCAGAATGCCAGAGAACAACACTGTAAACATGCTCCCTTTGTTTCATGCTTCATTGTTTTCTTTCTTTTAATATTTTTTATATTTAACCAACACAGTTTGAACCTGTGGTAAGCGTTCATGACTCAGTCAATCCCAGCAGCTCTCTGTTTTCTTCAATTGTAGGTTACGCCTGCGTAAACAATTCATTTCTATTGTTGCCAATGTGTTTTTTCCGCATTTTCAGTAGAAGGAGAGGAAACATTTATGGGCAGAAGGGTGTTTGGTGGTGTGGGGCTAGCTTGGTACACAAGTTCTGTCTTCCAGTGCTTGGTGTCCTCAGCCAAGGACATGAGAAGCAAATACCACCCAGCGTACCCTGCCGATCATACTCATCTGATCGTCAAATCTATCGCTGAGCAGCAAGTCTTCCCACACCTCCACACTCGCTTTTTCATTGACGGACAACCATTAATGTCCCGGCATGTCCATGTAACATGCGTGTACGTTTCAGTGCATCTATTATGGGTAGGTGGGCTGACCCAATTAGGGTAAAACATATAGGCTAGCAGGTCTAGCATACATATGATGGACGAACTTTTTTTTGTCTTTGTCATTTACAACTTTGATGTAAAATGAATTAGTTTTAAAAAATGGCCACACAGAAGCAGTGCCTGGTCGATGCATCTCAACATGCCGTAGTCGACAGTTATTGCCCCTGCGACTCAGTGAGGGTTCCTAAGAATCAAGATAATGAGTATATCAGGCTCCGTTTAGCCGAATCACGCCGACGACCACAACGAGCTGCATAGAAAGCTCGACGGAAGATCAGCCTGATCATGGTTCGCTACCTGACCGAGAACATAAAAACACATGGCGAAAAAGCCTTCTTATGAAGGTGCCGCACACAATTTTTTTATGGTGTGGTAGCAGAATGTCCAATTTTGTTTTCTGATGTTGCCCCGAGCAGAGAAAAACTTCATGATTAAAGTGTAAAAAGAACCCACCCGAGGTGGTGACACACTTGATCAGCGTATTTTCTTAGTACAAAATACAGATATAGCATTCCGTTCCGACTGTTACGCTTGTATCTGTGCAAACATTGTTTTTTTTTTATTAGATATCCACCATTTGAGATAGCATCTGAGTGTTACAAGTTACATCGTGCATGTGCCTTCCTGCTTGTGCAGCTAAAGCGTTTTCTCTTGCCCGGTGCTGTTGTACATTGCTGAGCTATTGTTATCATTATGTAATAAACTTTCCTATGTATATAGTAAATAAAAAAACCGTAAACAAGAGTCGTGTGTTAGAATTGACGTTTCAAGAGGTAGACTTAATTTGTTCATCTCCAGAGGTGGGTTTTTTAGTGCTAGTGTGTATGTGCTTCGTACACATTCCTCCAATCCAAACAAAGGAGAGCGAGAAACAATTCCGGAAATGATATAAAGTTCATTTTTATCCACACTAGCGGAGACATCGTCTACAATATCGAAAGTGCTTATTCTCACAAACGATACACTGACGAAAGAGGACTGCCTGTTATTGTTGGGATAAACGGATATCGCATGAACACGGCAATGAAACTACGGAAAGCAGAGACACAACATTCTAATGTAGCAGGTCATAGCTTCGACAATTTCAAGTTTGCAAACTTAAGTCAAACTTCCGGCCAACGAGAGACAAAAATATACTGGGTCATACCTTATTCAAAAGTTCATTATTCAACAGCTGGCAGGTGTAAATATTTTCAAGGGGCTTTTGAATTCACTCTATATCGTACCTACACAACAAAAAGCAATCAACGTTCAGTCCTCCTTCTAAAAATTCCTAACCTACCATTGTCATTGTGTGAAAAGCAGCGGAAACGAAATGACGATTAGCATAATAAACGCAGTGCTGCACGTTGTTCGTTTCGCTGTGTGC
The DNA here is from genome assembly GCF_043290135.1 of Rhipicephalus microplus. Taxonomy (NCBI): domain Eukaryota; kingdom Metazoa; phylum Arthropoda; class Arachnida; order Ixodida; family Ixodidae; genus Rhipicephalus; species Rhipicephalus microplus. The sequence continues at coordinate 46,639,484 of NC_134707.1, forward strand.
ACTGGGTTTGTCACAATGTTCACGTAATAAATAAGCCACTTAACAAACCTTTGTACAATGGTTAACTGGTCCAATCTCTGACATGCCGGGTTAAAAAAACATCCATGCATCTCACCTTCCACTTTTCTCTTTTTGTTCTATTCACGGTATACCTTTTTTTTCTTTTACTCACACAATTTCGTCTCATCGGCTTCTCCCTGTTCCACACCCAAGACACAGTTGGCATTTTTCCTCTTCCGTTCAGATTGAAGAGAAAGGTACGAATCACACACACAATGGTGCTGAAGAAATCAGTTCTAGCCTTGAAAAATGATGACCGTCCATCAAAAAGTCATCTTCAGGACACAATCGCTGTTTACGGATTTTTTTCACCCAACGAATGTGAGGGCGGAGGCATCCTAGTTAGGCAGAGGTAATCTGTCTTTGTTCTCTTCAACGAAAACAATCGTTTTTGTGTGAATGAACAATGCATGCATTAATAAAATGAAGAGCCTTTCATTTATCTCGTATACTGTCACTCTAAGCATATATTAGAAATACAAACTGCATGTTCCACTTTACTATCGATATTCGCAAGCCTGTAAACAATGGCGCTTGTTTTTGTCAATTTCAATGCCTACAATCACAGTCTTACCATGATCAAAGCGACGTCGTTCACCCAGTGCTCACTGTCTAAATATGGGTGATAGAAAACGCTTTTAGCCGATAGGTACGGACCTGTCTGAGCCACTGTGAAGTTATAGTACACCTGCACAAGGCTCGGAAAACATGCTCTGAAATGAGACAATGACATATAAGTTAATGCACGCACTTTCTTACATAAACGTGTGTCGTCATTTCACAGCTGACTACCATCACATATTCGTATTACACAACCAAGTATAGGACACGCCTTGAATGCACAGGCCTTACTTCGCCTATAGGCCTATATACGAGAAGTGTTCGAGCAATTGCCATGCGGATTACGAATTGAATTGGCACGGTTCTTTGTGCGTTCTCCTTAGGTACATGGATTGCAAAAGCCACTGTTTAACAGGTACAAGCTTTTACTGAAGATCTCCGTGACGAAGACCTACGTGTCATCGCTGTGTGGAGGTCTTCGATTAGCCTAATTGGCACACTCCTCACCAGATTGAGAAAACCCATCAGCTCGAAGCGAACTGTTGCAGATACCTTAGAGGGAATCCATGCGAGCCCTAGCTAACATAGTGAATTGCTGTGAACGTCATCTAAGGCAGTCGAAGCTTGATTATAGGTGGTAGCGCAGTCTAAGGACATGGGCAAAAGAAGGCACGTTTCAGAGAGCACAGCGCTAACTTTCGACAACAGTTTGCAAGCCGCCAATCCCTCTATAGTATATGTACTCTCAGAGCGTCATACGTCACATAAGCATAACTCTCACAGCCAGAAACTGTAACCTACACGCATACATCAACGCATGACACGCATAACAACTCATGCCCTTAGTCTGCGGTTTACCATTAATTATCATGCTATAGACCATGCGCACAAGCCCAAATCGCCACCCTCATCAGCGAAGCCGGCCCGCATTCTGTGACAGCTCACAGTTGGATGACCTTCAGGGCATGCGTGGTGCGGACGCTATGACATTAACTGGCACGGAAAAATTCAGCCAGAAGCCATCGTCATCATGATCAAACGTCGTCTACTTTTCCTTTTTTTGCCGTCACTGGCTGCTGGCGTTTATTATATTTTCAACACGTCGTACATGCTGTTGTGCGTGCAAGCGTGTCCCTTTCTCCCTCTTTCCTTCTTTTCTTTTCTATTCTTTTCCTCTTCTTCTTTTGTGTAGGGTAGTAAACGGGGTGCAACCTCCTCAACCTCCCTGCATTTTTTTGCTTTTCTCTCTCTTCCTATAACAGGGTAGCTTTTTAGGCCAAAAATGCTTTATGACCCGTTTTCAGATAAGATCATCACAATGACCCGGCACATGCTCCCTTTGTTATCTCCTTCATCTTGTAGCTCGTTTCTAGGACACATGCGCCGATATGAACAACGCAGGTTCCAATAGCTTTGATGGGTAACATAACGAGTACCCCTAGAAAGAGAGACAGAGACAAAAAAAGGAAACAAATGAAAAAAAAAACAGGGAAATATTTGGCACTAAATATTTCTTGATGAGCTGGGATTCGAACACATGGATGCACAACTAGAAGGTGAGGGTCGCGATACGCGGCTGCAGTTTTTAAGCGAACAGTTGCCGCTGCGAAGGATAACTATGATAGCCAAAGTTCCGAGTGCCTTTCAAAGCCTGGCCACATGAAATCACTTTTCAGCTTCCTCAAAGGCAAAAAAGTAATCCCACAACCAACAGACTTCGAATCGATAGTTTTAATGCCAAGTGAGTTGCCTACTTCTCTAGAAAATATTGCTTAAGGGCTGGAAAACCGCTTCACGGCTGCTCACTTTTACCACTCGCCGTGTCCTGTTAAAAGCGATGACTTTGAAGAGGTTACAGCGTCAGAAATAGCACAAGTAGTGAAAATATGGCCCGATTCCACTTTAGGTCCTGATAGAATAACTGCATCGGCAATAAAAATATTCCATAAAGTATCACTTCAGGATTTACTTGCAATAGTTAACCACTCCAGTAGACATTCGTGGATTCTGCCTGAGTGGAGCATTGCGAAAATTATTCCTTTATACAAGAAACTTGGAGCTAGGTTTACTTTGTATAACATTGGGCCTAGCTCACTCACATCCAACCTAGTAAAACTAATCAAAAGAATTTTACACATTCGGATAGACATCTGGTTGGACAAAAACGCAATGTTAAGCCCATGTCAAGGTAAATACAGGAGGAGCTGCTCCATTTGGTATGTTCATGGTGATTTGGAAAGAAGGATACAACTAGATTATTCTAAGAAACAGATTACCGCCTTAATAACTTTAGATATTGCAGAAGCTTATGACAGTGTGGAACACATTATACTAATAAATTCGCTAACGTATGTCAGCTTCGCAAATTACTTCATGACATTGATTTACTCGTTTCAAAAAGATAGAAAATTCTATTGCTCTCAATCTGGCGTGTCGTCTTCAAAGCATAAACAAAGCAGAGGTCTCCCCGAATGTTCGGTACTGCCACCATTACTATTTACATTTTAATGTGCACAATTCTAGTGCAACATGATGTACAGCTGTACGTATACGCTGACGACATCGCATTTTTCGCTACAGCTGCAGATATACCTGCACTATATCAGATGCTACAGTTTTATATGGACGCTCTGGACACATGGTTAGACGACATTAATCTATCATTAAACATCAGGCAAAGTGCAATCGTAGTTTTTTTTTTCGGTAAGTATTCTAGTGCTGATTTCACTACTTTACAGGCAGGACGTTATCACGCTGGTGAAATTGATTAAATACTCAGGAGTGGCTCAGACTTAAAACCTATATTGGAGTTCACACATAAAAATATGGCAGCTAAAGGAGCATGGGCGCTCAGGATGCTTCGTAGACTCAGCAATAAACGTTCTGATTTACATCGTGATGTGCTGGTCATGATATATTGTATGTATATTTGCCGATATTGAAGTTTGGCAGTCTTGTTTTCTGGAGTACCCGCCTAAAAAATTAGACCACTGGTACTACTGCAACGCGAAGCGTTACGTTTATGTCTTGGGCTTCCTAAATCTGTCGCAAATGATATTTTATATAAAAATGCGCGCCTGACTTCTTTTCGTGCTAGGTTCCGAATACTAGCAGTTCCTGCCTTCCTAAAAATATATGCATCCCCACAGAGGAAGTGACCATATGGTTTCACTAATGAGCTGACGTCCTATTTTAACCAACAGTGGTCTGGATTAAGGCGTCCACAAGTCATTGTCGTACGCTCTTGGAAACATTACAAGTTAACCTTCGTGAGGTACTGGTAATAAGAACGCCTATTCAAACATCGAAGATAGAATTGCACAATATATTTCCTAATTATTGCAAAAATCTTTCCAGTATATACCTAAATAGCATTTTAAAAAACCACCTGGCAAGATTGGAATAAGGATTGTAATAGCAACTGATGCTTCAGTTTGTGAAGACACGCCAGGAGTCAGAATCACATCTCCAGTGTTGGATTGGTCTTTTTAGATTTGTTTACCCAATTTTACAGCTATTTATCAAGCGGAATTACGTGCGATTTTTTTGGCGTTACGGAAATGCCCTCAATAAATAACAGAGGTCATCGTTCTTTCAGACTGCCTGTGTGTGTCATTAACTGCGCCTAACATGTCTCATGCTTCAATACGACTCATTTTCTTGGTTTGGTTACCAGGGCATAAATGTTTAACTATCAATGAATATGCAGACGCACTCGTAGTAGCCTCACATAATTATCCCTTAACTATTATACTTAATAATATACGCTAACATTTATCGCTGTGGCACGCTTCGAAAGAAATGTCATATCAGATCATTTTGAAAAATCTCGCTGGGCAACATCCTATTCTTCTTATCTTAAGCACCACTGAAAAAAACTGATGGCCCTCCTCTAGAATGGCTGAGTAATCAATTACGAGACTACGATGGCGAGTCCCCCCGTGAATTTTTATCTACACAGGTCTAGTCTGGCACAGTGTCCCTTATACCTGCACTGCAACGAGAGTGCATCCCTTCATCATTTCTTCTTAACATGCAGGTTATATACAAATCAAAGGAAGCGACTGGTAGAAGAATCTCTCCGTAGATTGGCTCTAAATTTATCCCTTCTGGCGCTCTTTTCTTTGGAGCAACTGAAAAAGAATTTACCAATAGGAAAATTTGCGAGGCCGTATGCGATTTTTGAAGGGAACAACACGAATAGAATGTTAAGCTGAGGCATAAATTCACTTTATTTCGAACTATATTAGCTTGCTCATTTTTTTTAATTTCCTTCTACTTATTATTTCCAATCTATTCTTTATCAATTGGTTTTCCGTTTAAACATCACAATATAAATAACCCGGCTGGAAAAACAAATCAATCTCACAAATGAGGCACCGTCCACTTCACGGCTGATCTTCCGTGGTGGGTTGCGACAAGACTCTTAGGAAGACCAACTAACCAAGCATTCGGCTATACAGGTACACAAGCAGAGTTTAGCATAGTCGTGCCTGGTATAGTGTAGCAATAGGGTGGAAAAGGCGAAGTGAGCGTTAGAAGTGAACAAGGAAAAAGGTGGTAAAGGCGGTTCATTGATATGAATTATTTGTGGGGTTTATTGGTTTAATGGTACGTGGGGTTTAAATGAGAGAATACAAAGCAGGAGAAATAAAAAAAATACAGGACCACGAGACAAAGATTCAACTAAAGCGGCAACCAAGCGGAGAAACAAATGAAGGAAAGATGAAGAAAGATAAATTGCAATGAAGAGAAAGAAACACACACAGATAAATAGAAATAAAAGTACACAAGATATACTTAGGGTGGGAGCAGACCAAATAGAGGTGGAAAGAAAACAGAGAGAAGCAGATTTGTTTGGCCCTCGACAGGTGCGACCTAAATCGACCATAAACTCACTATGACCACTCGAAGACTGTGCGGTTAAATGTGGTTGTTCTCGCGTGGGCCCTCTGGAGGGCCATTATTAGAGAGAAAATTACAGAGAAACTGTGAAGATTGTCTAGTCTCACACTGCCTTCACGCTGCGCACCCTTACCGGAAAACTTCTTTATTTTTAACTGCTTAACTTTTAACTTACACCACACCACCTTAGTCATGCGATGACGTAATGCGGTGAAGTCATCTCTTGCCATTATGTTATTACGTCATGATACGTTTTGTTATTGCATCATGTTACGTCAAGATAGTGTGTTTGAAAAGTTGTCACATTATACTGACGCCGTATACGACGTCATCTTTGCGTCACCTGCAATAACGTCATTGTCGTCCCCGCGAACGCCAACACTCACTTTCAGCATTGGCTGAGCCCATAGAAATTCCTAAAATTAACTAGATGGAACTCTGGCAGCGTGATCATTCAACCATTATGGGAATGATGTGTAGTACACAAATTACCCTGGTCTTCACACTTGCTGGTTTCGGACGCACTTCTGGCTTCGCTTATGGCTGAGTTTTAGTGCTTGCTTTGATTAAAATAACGGGCCATTGTGAACTTTGTGACCCCATTTTGATCAGAGAGCCTATAGTAGGGTGAAGTAGTGGAGTGCAAATGCTGAACATTTGCTGATTGTCGTTTCGTGACAAAGCAACTCTAAGCGACGCAAGTTTAAACGGAACCAAAAGAATGAAGATTAGACAGATTTGTGTACAACCCATCGTTCCCTTGCTGGATGAAGCTCCTTGCGTTGCTGCTTCCATAGACACTAGTGCCAGACTCTAGTGTGCTTATAGGTAACTCTATGGATGAAAATCCTAAGGCTCTCACCTTGATATGTGATTGTTGCAAATGCATTCCATGCTTTGCAGAGATGTATCAGTGTCATCAATTCAGGTGGCCTGAAGATATTAAGTTACATGGATGCAAGCTAAACTGTGTTTCACACATGAGGCGCAGTGCGGCGGAACCAAAGTGAGAAGTTCACTGATCCACGACTTGACGTACGACGCAGCTCGTCGATTGGTTTATATCCTCATCATGACGGCCTATGCCATCCCCTCCCTATCAGGGAGAATGGTGGCGAGGCCACTCGGGAACTTGAAATCAGCTGAAACCTAAATTTTAACTTTTGTAAATTCCTTAATATGGCATGAATTTGCAACATTCTGGCGGCAGCATGTTCACAAAGCAAAAGTGCACAAATTATTCCTTATAACAGTTCTTGCTCCTCGGGGTTGTCTACCGGCCTTTGAAAGAAGTGCGCAGCTGGGTAGCCTTGTTTGTGTCGCTTCGCTTTTTTGCCTTTCTTTCTCTCCTTTTACACTCTTATTAGTCCTCTTTCTCTCTATTTCTTGTCATTTGACCCTCTCTCTTTATCTGTCTTTTTTGGTATTTTGATGGAGAAATATATTTACCATATCCCTCTCCATATATTCCGGAGAAACGTTTCTTGGACACGTTGGCTAGTATCCATCCTTAAAACAGCTCAACGAAGTCAGAAACAACAGGACAAACACCGACTCGCCACTAAAAAGTTTATGAGAAGGAACGCATATATTTATAGAAGATGTGACGCGCACACCGATTTCGTTGAAATTAAAAACGGTGATACCAGGTATGTGCGAGAGTTTGCTGCATGTTATTCAAAGCAACGGGTCAGAAAAAAAATCCCCGCTTAAGAACTCCGCATGAATGATTCACCAGCGAATGCTGAAACTTGTGGCTCAAGTAATTACCAGTGGGTTCAAGCCTGTGCTGCACGGAAACCTTTCACAGTGATTGGATTGATTAATTGATTTGTGGGGTTTAACGTCGCAAAACCACCATATGATTATGAGAGACGCCGTAGTGGAGGGCTCTGGAAATTTCGACCACCTGGGGTTCTTTAACGTGCACCCAAATCTGAGCACACGGGCCTCGACATTTCCGCCTCCATCGAAAATGCAGCCGCCGCAGCCGGGATTTGAACCCGCGACCTGCGGGTCAGCAGCCGAGTACCTTAGCCACTAGACCACCGCGGCGGGGCTCACAGTGATTGGTTATTTGTTCGTGCTTCCTAATGAGGTTAGGCAAACGTTTAGCTTGGGTTTATCACAGTGCTTATTTCACATACGACAGATTGTCCCTCGTATTATCATGGTCATGGAACAGTGTGATCAGTGGTTAAGTGCGTTTCGCTACGCATTAATCACAGGGGATGTTCTCGAACCACAGACGCCGCAGCCGAAGCCAATGAAGGAAAGAAAATAGAAGCAAAAGAATGACAGGGGGGTTAACCAGCCTATAGGCCGCCGGTTTGCTACCCTGCGCATGGAAGGGGGATGGTGTAGAAGAAAGATAGAGAGCAGAGAGGGAATAGAGATAAACACAGCATATTCGGCAGCACACGCGCGCACACTCAGTCATAGTCCAGTCTGGTCTTTCGCGGTGTGGGACATTGATATTACAGCCGCTTGTTCAAGTCCGTGTCACGTAGGAATTTCACCAGAGCTTTTGCAGCCTTTTGTTGCAATACCTTCTCTCGGGCACTGGACAGAATAGTGTCCACAGACATTTGGCTGTTGTCGATACGCGCAAGAACGGACGCCAGTGACAGTCTCTGGATGTCGTACAACGGGCAGTCGCACAGAATGCGGTGTAGCGTCTTTTCACAATGACATCCATCGCAGAGAGCGCTGTCGGCCATTCCTATGAAAAGCAATAAGATTTTGTGAATGCCACTCCTAGCCATAAGCGATGAAGAAGGGTGGCTTCTCTTCGGTCGAGCCCAGCGTGCAGGCGGAGAGTCGTCAAAGAGGACAGGTGGTGTTGATGATTCGTCTCGTTGCCTGGTGGGCACCATAGTGAAAACGTGATTTCACGCGCAAGTCGTCGAAGATTACTGGCTGCATCGGTCCACGAAAGTGGTATGGCTTTTTCTTGTGTTCCTTGAAGAGCTGCCCGCGCGGCAGTATCGGAATATTCGTTCCCTATGACGCCGCAGTAACTTTGCAGCCACTGAAACGCCACATGATGCCTTTCTCATGTAAAGTGTGGAGAAGGCACCGAATTTCGAAAACGAGCTGTTCGTAGGGCCCGCGACGCAGTGCTGAGAGCACAGATTGTAGGGCAGCCCTTGAGTCATTGAAAATCGACCGTTGTTGCGGTGCTTCCCGATTGACCACACAAAGTGCAGCGCGCAAAGCAGCTAGTTCCGCTTCTGTAGATGCCGTGAAGTGGTCAGTCCTAAAGCTGATGGTAACACCTCTTGCTGGGACACCTACTGCATCTTGCGAACACTGGCGGTTCGTGGAGCCATTGGCATATATATGTACACTGTCTGAATATTTCTTGTGCAAAAGAAGAAGAGATAGTTGTTTCAGCACGGGCGATGAAAGCTCAGATTTACACCGGATCCCTGGTTCGCTAAGATGCACTCAAGGTCGATTAAGACACCAAGGGGGTATCGATGGTTTAAATGTAGGAGTGAAGCCCGAGGAACGTTTCTTGTACATCACAATAATTTTAGGGAACGATGCTTGGCGCCTCTCTGAAGGCAACTGTGCAAGGTGGTGACAGGGAGCACGTGCGAAGTGTCTAATGTGCGTTCTCAGGACTTCTACAACATTGTGAGTTTGTATCAGATAATCATCAGCAATTGCAATTGTTGCCTTTGTTTACGTACATCCGGGCAGACCAAGCCACACTCTCAGTGCTTGGGCTTGTACTGCCTGTAGAACACGAACATTGGTCTTACACGTATTGCTAAGCACGGGCAAGCTATATCTCAGGAAACCGAGAAACATGGCTCTGTATAGTTCCATTATTGTGTCTACTTAGATCCCGCACATCTTTCTTGCCAGGAACTTGAACAATTGGAAAATAGAGGTCAGGCGGTTCTTCATATAGGTTACATGCGGACTCCAACATAGGTGCCTATCAATAATGATGCCCAGAAACCGGTGGGTTCTGACGTAAGAAATGGGTCGCCCGCAAATTGAGATGACATAAGGGATCATTTCTTTGGAAGTGAAGGCCACCAGCGCGCGTTTTTCTGGTGATATGCTGAGACCTTGTTTTAAGAAGTAGTTGGCAATCATATTTGCTGCTCTTTGAAGCCGGGAAGGTATTTGAGGATGTGTGACTGCTGAAGTCCAGACACAGATGTCGTCTGCGTATATTGAGATTTTAGTGGTACTTCGCTAGTATTTAGCAAGGCCAATTAGTGCAAGATTGAATAGCGTCAGGCTCAGAACTCCGCCTTGAGGAACACCCCTGGAAGTATAGCGTCACGTAGTTGGGCCATCTTCTCCTAACATAGAGAATAATCTTGCAGCCAGGTAGCTCGAAATCCACCGAAGGACTCGACCACCAAGGCCAACCACCACAAGAGCACCCAAAATGGCTTCATGTAGTACATTATCATACGCGCCTTTCACATCTAGAACCAAAGCTGTAGATAGTCGCTTACGGGATCTTTCGTGCTGAACGTACAAAACTAGAACAACGACTTTGCCAATTGAAGAGCGGCCGCGTCGGAAACCAGCCATGGAATTAGGATGAATCTTTTAGTATTCAAGATACCACTTCAGGCGGCCTAGTATCTTCCGTTTCATTATCATCCTTACGCAGCTGGCCAGGGCCATTGGGCGGTATGAGGCGAGTTCGTGTGGGGATTGGCCCTGCTTCGAGATGGGTAACAAGCGGCTTACTTTCCAGTCGTCAGTAACATTGCCATCCTGCCTTGAGATGTTGTGTAGGCTAAACAGTTCTCTCCTTGCACCTTCCCCAAGGTTGCACAAGACTCGGTACGGAATACCATCTGGGCCCGGAAAAGTTGAACGCCTGCAGAAAGCTAGTGCCGCCTCGAGCTCCTCCATTGTAAAAGAGACGTCCATGTGGTCACGGAAACGGGGGACGTCACTTTTCACTGCAGAATCTGGACGAGTGACTTGGTTGGCGATCTGCGCACAGAAATCTTCTGTGACATCGATGTCTTGCCTTCCTTGAAATAGCGTGAGCGCATTGAATGGAAAACGCTGTTCCGTAAGAAGACGCAGACCTTGCACCGTTTTCCTAATGTGTGAGAGTGGCTTGCGAGGGCCTAGTGACTGGCAAAACGTTGTCCATCGTTCCGACGCTAATCTATCTATGCGACGCCGAATCTTCTTTTGCATCCTCCTGGCTGCCCTAAGACAGTGAATTGATTTTGTAAGCCGATTGCCCCGCTCGGCGTCGAAGTGCTCCGAGTCGCTCCAACTCTATGTTAAAGTCGTTTCATGTGGAAGATATTGTCACCGTGCACTAGGCGTTTAGCAATCTGCTCCTAATTGTTTGCTGTAACCCAGATCATAGGCCATCACTGCAAGCATTTTCCATGTCAGATTTGAAGTTGGTCCATTGGACTGCTCGAAGGGTCGTCCGTGGACCACAACTAGACAAGCCTTTGTTGTTAAGGTAGATTGGAATGTGATCACTTCCTCGTGTCTCAACATCTGGAAACCACTTGACGTATTTCGCGAGGAACTTGGAAACAAAAGCAAGGTTGAGACAGATGCCGTATGTCACCCCTCAAAGAAAAGTAGGGCTATCGTCGTTCAGGAGAGTAAGGCCATAGTTGTAGGCGATGTTTGCTAACCTGCGTCCTCTTGCATTTGTCCGCGTACTTCCCCGTGCGTGATGGTGCGCATTGAAATCACCTATGATGACCCGTGGTGCAGGACGCACTCTCAAAATATCTCCTAATCTCTAGAATCGAGATTATTTGACGGCGATATATAAACGCCTATGAGAGTAAACATGAGTTTGTTCTTTTTCACAGTGATGCAGCCAAAGTGCCGCTGCAAAAACTTCCGCCGAAAGTGGGCTATTGCCCCGGCAAACGGGCTGCTGTAATAATTGCGTTGACGCTGTTGTGCCTGCTAAATCCGCTTCTTTGAGGAGGCATTCTTGCAAGCGTTTGGCATCGCGAGCTGACTCGGCGGCTAGGTTTGCAGGATCAGCCCGCCACCTTCTCTATAATCCCCGCTCGATATTCAGCCCAGCTTGAAGGCTACCGGATCATCGATACGCAGTTGTGGCTGGCACTGGGCCTCCCGGTCGTGTTTTTGTACCTGGACTGAAGCATTGGTTCGGTGAATGCGAGCACTCTCACGATTCTACTGTCAGCGCTCTTCTGGTGTTTTCCGTGGCTTACCCATGGGGAAGCTTCTGATGCGCTCGTGCTCAGCACGATGGCTGCGACGGGATGAATGACGCCACTCACAGAGCAGCCAATGGTGCACGTTTGGGTAAGACGCTGAGAACGACGTAACTGATAGCACGGCCACTGGAGACCACCCGCGACATCAATGCCAAATGGGTTTTCGTTTCTCGTGCGTTTCTCGTGCAAGTTTCACTGTAAGAACAACTTTTTATCAAACGATGCCTGAACAAAAATCCATAAACTCTGTGACAGTGATACGGAAGGATGGCGATGCACAGATACTTTTCTTTGAAAATTGGATAAGGTTCGATGATTTCTCTTGCGAGTCGATTCTTATGACGATGGATGACAGCGTGATCGTCAAAGCGTGGCTCACAACATTTACAGAAGGGTGCTCCGATGTGCGACAACCTATATGCCCTCCTAGCTCTATCATGCTTTTTTGACACGCAATAATGTTGGGGAGCGTCCCATCTGCTGCTAATTCCCTTTTCCGCATAACTCTAGTCCATCACACACGGCCCCCCTTTTACTGACAAAAATTTCGGCCATGCTTAACGTCACATCCGCTGGAAGCACCCTGCCTGTCCTCCATTTCTCGCTGGACAGCGGCACAGATAGCGCCCATACTGTCTACTTGTTAAGACACGTGGACAGAAATGTTTTCTGGGGGCGGAAGGGTGGGGAATTCGTTGTATTGGGTAAATCTCTTCCGTGTATGCCAAAGCGAACACATTTCAGCGTGGGGTGGGGGGATGGGGGAGGATGGCATGAGTTCGCTGTGCTAGCCCCTGGCTAAGCCGTTGTTCGATGCCATAGCTCTTGCTCTATATTCACAGCGACATTGTTTCTTCCACATTCATTCTCCTGTTGTTCCCCTCTTTTTATTTCTATTTTGCAATCGCTTTTTCCCCTTTTTTATATTTTCATGTGCAGTTTTCTCTGTGTCACAGTGAGCGCAATAGCTTTTTTATGGGGAAAGATAACTTATCGTCATCAAGGCCCTGTAAGAACGAGAGAAAGAGGACTTCTCGTTAATAATATTGTGTTGGGGTTTTACGTCCAAACATCGCGGTATGATTATGAAAGCCGCCGGCTGCGTAAACTCTATTTGTCTGGTTGGGATATAAAGCTGGCCATGCTGGTAATGATTCATAGGTGGTAGGTGCGAGACAACGCACAAAAAAAAATTGGGACCGAGAAAAGGATAGACGTTAGACGAGCGGTTGTGTTTTTAACGCTCACCGTCGCAAAGTACTCGGGCTTCTACTATTTCGCCTCCATTGAAATGCAACCTCTGCGACCGAGCTCGAACCAGCGACCTTCGCGCCAACAGCCGAAAACGCTTGTCACTGATCATCATATTCGGATAGAGCTTTTGGTGGCGCTTGTGTTCGCCCACTTTTTATCATCAAGGTACCAGGTAAAAAGAAAAGCTTTTCTATCATTAGCGCGCTTGATATGCTGTACATGGAGCGTTACCCCAAGCGATTTCGACAGCACATGACAGCACATTCTCCTGAAATGCTAAACACCTAGAGTAAATCACTTCAAGCGTGGTAAAACTACTGAACTATTTCTTGGTGTGAGCAATTCTAGAATGTCGTCGAGCTTACGAACTGCGAGAGGTCTCGCTAGATTCTATGATGCTGTACTTGATGTAAAAAGCGACCTATAGCCACAAAAAAAAAATGTTCACGTAAACCTTGACGATGTAAGCAAGAGACTGACCACGTCTGTAGAAAGGCACTTGAATTCACAAGCCTACATACTTTTTTTATTCTTTCAGAACTTCTTCCAAGCGGCACTCGTGCCAAAGTACCTTTTGTTAATTATTTTGCGTTACCACACCACATGCTTTCACCTTGCTACAAACATTATTAGGAAGATTTTTAAGACATTTTAGGCAAGATACCTTGTGGGGTAACCACAGCACGCTGTGCCATTGGTGAGGCAATGAGCTGATGTCAGTACAAATCTTGGCGATATGATGCTGCCCGAGCACCCATATGTTCCTTCTTCGTTTTGCTGCCTTGGATCGAATATTGCATATATGTGCACCTGTGGGACGTATAAGAGGGAAAAAATAAAAGTATGTTAATCGGAATGTGACAATAAAGTATAGGCATTCCTGAAGTGTTCAAAGTATTGAACATTGAACAATGGTATTCTTAAAAGGTTGAACTATGGTGCTGTTAAGATGTATTTTCTGATACCAAAAAATCTTAGCTGAGAAAGTATTATGAAAATTTTTCATATACCTAATAAATGTGTACTGTTTAGGTAATATTGGGTGCGCAGTAAAGTAATACATTATAGATTAAAAGTATTGCTGCTGAGATTGCTGGTTCAGCCAACTAGGGTGAAAAATGGCTTATCACGTGGCACACGACAAAAGAAAGGATACTTCCACGATCCAAGGCTGAAGCCGCCTACTGAAGATCTTCCCAGGTTTAGCCTTGATATTTTCGGCATACTCACCACAACCTGGAACATGCAAGGGTGGGAAAGTTTGTCTGAGAAAGCGATGTTAACGGAATATTTCAAAATAACTTTTTTTCTAACACAACTGTCATCGAAATAGCGTTTGAAACCTAATATTGGTTCCGTACTAACCTAACAATATTGTTGTGAAGACAATAGGCTTCATTATGAAGGACGTGTCGTGAAACAAATCCAGGCAATTAATGACGCTTCAGGATTTACTAACCTAATGATGTTTCTGTTTAGACAATAGGCTTCATTAATTAGGACGTGTCATGAAACATATCCAGGCAATTAACGACACTTCAGGATTTACGCAGAGTAATTCTAGAACTGCTAGAACTATGCTATTCTTTAACAGAACCTGACAGTGAGAATGTATTGGAAGGAAAGGTCTGCTTTGTTCTTATAACTCGTTATTGATTGGTGATTGGTTGCTTTTTATGTGGAGTTTAATGTCCCAAAACCACCGTATGATTATAAAAGACGCCATATTGTAGGGCTTTGGAAATTTTGACCACATGGGGCTCTTTAACGTGCACCCAAATCTGAGCTCACGGGCCTACACAACTCTTTATTGAGCTGCGGCGATTTTCTGCACATAACATTATCACCCCTCACTCCCCCTTGAATACAAACAGGCGCCATAGAACTCAGTAGTTGTCGAAGTCATTTTGAAGATTGCAAATAATACTTCGTCTGACCAATCTGCCGGAAATTATTAGGCATTGCGCTGCTAAGACGGGCTCTTGACGGCTCTATAGATTGCTTTTTATGGTCTCTTTCTTTCTCGTTTTCTGCTCACGGCATGCGTGTTGTGACAAAACTGAGCTTCTCTACTAAGCACTTTCTCTGGCGCGATCATGATAAAATTGGAGGACGTTGGAGCATCGCATTTAACAGTGCAAGTTGATATTGCAATCGGCCTCTGAGTGTACCGCCTTCTCAAATGCTAGCCTTGCCTCAGTTCTCGGTTTTAGCCTCAACTGTGCCGCATGGAAACTAATGACTGCGCGCGTAATATGGCCCGTTTCCAGCTATCGTACATTGTCTACAAAAAGTGCAAGTGTTGAGTGCCTACTACGTGTCCTTAAGGCGACCCAGGAACGTAATTTTGAGCACTTTGTAACGAGCGGGTGTTTGAAACATCGATTCTTTGCGCAATTGTTGTGTTTTGAAGCCTGGCCCTATTATATTGTTCTGTCGCGTAAGATTACGTGCGTAAATCAAACTCTTTAACGCCCAAATTGTTTATTTAGAGTTTGCTAAGATCGTGGAGCTAAGATTGGGCCCTCGCTTACCACCCAGAAGGCCTGTGTTCGATACCGGCTTCTATTTAAGTTCTTGTACTTTTTTATTCTGTTTGAATCTTTTTTAAACAATTTTTCGAGAAAATACTCTCATGGGTCAGATGAACTGATGATGCCGACACTGACACCAAGATTTCAGCGAAACTAGCTCTGTAGTGCTATCTCACTATTAACAACTATACTGTTGCTCTTTTGTGAGCACAAATACTCTTTTCCAACAGGCCCACACAAATGTTTTGAATTCTGCGCACGTGAAAGAAACTGTATTATATAGTTAGAAATTCGCCATTCGAGTGAATGCTTTGCAATTACAGAATCCGACACTTAGCACAGACAACCTGAATGAGCAGTCACAATCTTTCTAATGCCGTAATCGCTGTGGTAAACTTGAGTTATATCGTTTATGGTTCTCATATGTTTGTGTTAGTCACCAGCAATCAAATTGTAATATTACAAAGCATGAGTAGCCATTATTATTAACCTGAGGAAAGTAGTACTAGCCGATAAATAAACTGAGAATGATTAAAGCTATGGATCATTGATCCATGATTTCATTCATCTTTTCACTTAGGTAGTTCACTCAGTAAAACTAATATTGTCTATAATTGTTTCGACCACTTAGTAAACCGATTCCGAAAAATCTTTATTAGGTTTCTTCGGCAACACTTGTACCGCACCCCAGTTTTTCTTCTTATGAAAAAAGCATGCTCTCATTTTTACCACATGCATGTGCATCGTGCTTAAGTACCTTTTTTATGTATCTTTCTTTTAAAGTGTCTTCTTTGATTCCTGAAGTTGATTACATTCATTAGTGATCAATTATATTTTGTGAAATAAACAAATGTACTCACCTTCCATATTGATGATATCGGCGTGAGTCTAGAACCGGTAAAGCAAAATGAATTCCGAAATCATTTAAGCGCTTGTCATTACCGTCAATCACCAAATAGGCTACTCAAGGAAGCGCATTCGATTTGCTATTCGCTCTTTGTGTTTGTGAAACCGTCATATACACAAGTGTTCCTTGCACTCGCAACTGAAGCCTTTGTAGCGTAAAGATTGTTTCTTACTTGTAAATCGTTTGCAGAAACTGTGGCGTAAATCACGGGGAACAAGGGGGGTGGGAACCCTACCCTCCTTGTGTTTTGCTCCTTTCCAGTGTCTCCCCTTGATATTTTTATTACAGACACAGACGCCATATTTCATTTTTTTTTCAGAGAATGATCGCGCATTTTCTGTGCAACTCATTATAAAATCAGTAGCTTTTCGTTGTAGAATACTGTACCAACTTTAAGAGCCTCGCAACAAGGATGTTCTAGTTACATGGTTTAATAAGGGCGAACTTGTGTATATTTTTAGCAAAACAATCTTTCGAATTTAATATATTTTCACGTTTATTTTACCGCTTTTTCAGTTTGTTTAAATTATACCACTGAATATTTTACAACCTGCACGGCTTGTTTACTGCGCGCAATAGCAATGGGTGCCATTGCCAAACCAGCAAGAAGGCACTACTACCACGGCTGAAAATGTGTCAGCACCCGTATGAAGTTATTTTGTGCCATTCAGAAACGAAAAAATTGTGAAATAGTTACTCACTTACCAAGTAAGTTATGCAGAAACAGCAAAGAAGGGTAACTTCAACGAGCATCGGAAAACGCGCATTCGAAGAAACTACCCAATTGAACATTGTCGCTTGCAGGAGTGGAGGCAAAATGAGATTTTCGTGAGGCACGCCGCCACGGAACCAAAGGTGTTGCACCTAAGAGAACTGTTTTTTTGAAGCTGTTCATAGCAGGCATGGGATGTGCCGCAGAAGGAGTAGCCTGCAGTGTGTCCTTTTATGATTGAGATGCGGCATAAAAAATGTTGCCCATCTTGTTAGGGTCACAGCTCGTGCCGGTATCGTCACGACCTTCGAGACATTTATGACGAGCACGTCTTTTTTTTTTTAAGACGAGGAGTTGTTCTTTGTGCAACGCCCGCTTTGAAATGACACCCGGCAGGTAACGTCGATGCCTGAGAAGATTGTGTTATTGGCGTGTATAAAAATATAGGTAAACGTTTTATGCCTACTTCGTTGAATAAAATCCCTCCGGGTCTATTTCCTCCAACGGCTTTTTCATAACGTACTTGAAAAAGAAAGAACATAGAGTACTCACAAGAACTTGCAAGTCAAAAGGGCAGCTCTAAATGTTATACTCATTTTTTTGGTATTGAATCTTCAGAAGAAGCTTTTTGTGTGCAGAACTTCTGTTCTGTCATGCTGAACTAGAAGTGGTAGGTCTGAAGAAAATTGTTTGGCTACACTTCATTCGTGACTGCGAACATTTTTCTCACAGAACTTTCTGAAGTGAGACACCTTAGACTGCTTCTATTGTTGACTTAGCTATCAAACATTCTATATATGGTCCACCGCAGTTGTGTTGCCGTTAAAGTGCTTGGCTGCATATATCAACCATGCCGCAAAAAACGAGCTGCGTACGTAACATAGGCCGTTTCAAGCTGTCCTATAATGTGTACTATAATTACAATTCTCAGGTGCCCATTTAGCGTCTGCGAGGTGACGTACGAACATAACTTAACATGCGAGAACGCGGGCTAAAGAAACTCCTTCCAACACATGCCAATAATATTATGTTCCGTGTTTAAAGACGATAGTCTTTCTTGCGGACCTTAAACGGAATAATATTGATCCGTCTGTCTGTCTGCCTGTGCATTTGTATGTTTGTCCACCCTCAACAATACCCCAAACGGCCAGCCCCATCTACAACGCCCACAAATAATGCTCAAGTTTCAGCATTCATACTTGTGCGATTGTAAATTAAAAGCAATTACTGCGCATATTTGATGCACTATTACAACACGTGAAAATCCTGTATGTGTCCTTTTTTTACTACAAAAGGCATACATAAGTAATTCTAAAGACCATAGCATTTATCACGTTGCGCTGACAATGCAAAGCTTGCACGAAAAGGCAAGTGTTTCCACCGCTTTGCTAAGGCAACACGGTGGTGGCACCTATCTGTCGACTTGCGTTCTACACCTTATCTCCTCCGAGACTGGCGAGCGCGCCGTGCTCATCGTTTTCCAAGATAATTGCCAGATAACGCTCATGTCGCACGTGTGACGTGACTTGATGCGCGATTTCGCCTCCACTGCACGTTCGACGCAGTCTAACGCAGCGCCTCCAGGATACCATTCACCAATTTTCTCGCGCAGAGCATCAAATAAACGTTTTGTTCACTCTCTCTAGACTCAGCCGATTGACTGACAATCCTCCTTTTTTTTCTCTCTCTCTCTTTCTCTTCTCTTTCCTCTCTCTCTGTCATCTTTATGCCCCCTTCCTATTCCCCCAGCGTAGGGTAGCAAACCGGGTATGTGCCTGGTTAACTTCCCTGCCTTCCTTCTTGTTGTTTATCCCCCCCCCCTCTCTAGACTCAAGACTGTCGTCTTTCGACGACATTTGCAGTGTAGCATTCAAATCTGAGGCCATTTATTTTTTCAAATGACTTTAGAAGACGGCTCAGTCATAGAGTTTCCTAAAATTAACCAGAGGGGACTTGGGCACTGCTATCCTTCAGCGACCTTGGGAAAGATGCGTTGTACACAAATTTGCCTAGTTTTCGTACTTGTGAGCGGCGAAAAGCACTTGTGGCTGCGTTTATAGCTGTGTATTGGTTCTGCTTCGAACGAAAGATCGAACCTTTTTGAACTTTGTGACCTGATTTGAAATGGTATAAAAGTAGTAGATTGATGTGGTGAAGCACATCCCCTGAACATTTGCTGATTTCTGTTTCGTTACAAAAATGCCCCAAGTCACATGAACACAAAGCGTTTCCTAATATACACTAGATGGAATTCTGGCACTAGTTTCTATGGGAGCTGTAACGCATGGTGTCCCAGATGGCATGGAAATGATGGCTGATACAAGTATTTGTCTAATCTTCATACTTCTGGCCTGTTTTGGGCTCGGTGTGTATTCGTGTGGTTCGGAGCAATTTTCTCACGAAACAAACACCAGCAAATGTTCAATGGTTGCACTTCACATCGTTATTGTTTTAGGCTTACCATTTAGAATCTGGTCACAAAGTACAAAAGGGCTTGTTCTTTCCTTCAAACCAAAAGTGCAACTAGCAATAAACGAAGCCGCAAGTACGATTCGCCGCCCGCAAGTGCGCAGATTAGGCAAATCCATGTACTACTCATTATTCCCATGGTCACTGAACGATCACAGCGCCAGAGTCCCTTCTAGTTAATTTTAGGAAACTCTATGCACGAACACAGACGCAGCCACAAGTACGAAGATTAGAAAAATGCGTCTACTAACCATCATTCCCGTGCTCGCTGAAGTGCCATGCATTGCAGCTCCTGTAGACACTAGCGCCAGAACTCTCTCAAATGGATATATAGGGTACTCTATCGGATCAATGGCGCAAAACTTCCTTACCACGCAGACAACCTGGGTCGATTCGGACACCTGTCCGGCCCCGTGGAACAGTGTGTATGGTGCCCAGCTGCTGATCAAAAGGTCGCGGGTGCGATCTCCACCATGGCGCTTGCATTGCAGCTGAAGGATAAATGGTCACGGACTGTGTACTGCACAATTTGAGTGCATGTGAAGAACACCAGATGGTAAAAAATTTCAGAGCCCACGACTTCTACGTCCCTCATGTTGATATCGTGAATTTGGAACGTAAAAGCCAAAATATTGTTGTTTATATTATTCTTTCAGTGGCCTTGAAGCGCGGGTACACACCTCAGACGAAGTAGGAACTACACATCACGAGTGCTCATTAACAACTGCTGTATCTGCACCTTAAAAGGACGCATTTATACATGAAAGTGTAC
This sequence comes from Rhipicephalus microplus, assembly GCF_043290135.1. Lineage (NCBI taxonomy): Eukaryota > Metazoa > Arthropoda > Arachnida > Ixodida > Ixodidae > Rhipicephalus > Rhipicephalus microplus. The sequence goes on from NC_134707.1 coordinate 46,659,873, forward strand.
ATGCCAAAAAGCCTATGAAGACAGTACGAGCAGCATGCAAGTTGTTTCAATAAAGATCTTGGCTGTGAACTATTTTTGCATTTCAACTCACAGTCATGTGGGAACAATGATGAATGCAAAATACACTTACCTGGATTCCTGAAAATATCATAGGCTTAAGTATTTATGCGCGTAGTTGAAAGAAAATTCCGAAAGAGAACGCTTGTTTATTTTTATTTAGCAATGGGCATTAGCAGGATTTCCAATGCCACGCCAAATGACAATATTACTAAAGAATGTCTATGCTCTGTGAGGCGTAGAAGCTCACATCGGCCAATTTAACCAACATAAATGCGACCACAAAACTAATATACCACTACTAAGCCAAGCTATTAAAACTGATTTAAATGTTTTTTTACGCATAATTGGCTTTTGATACACCCTTTTTCCCTCTAAGCACAATGGCACTTATGGGTACTGGCCAATTGTTTTGGCGCCGGGAGAAAAAAAAAAGACACCTTTAGCCCTCAGCACCGACTTTCAACCAGCGAAGCTGAAACGTGTTGCCACAGGTAGTTGCTGAAGTCGCAGCTGAAGAAAAACTGCCACTTGACAAACTCTCGCTCAAAACGGGTGTTGGTCACGGCGAATGCGTTCACCAATCGCCACGTCGACGCTGCTCTGCGTGAAAGGCCACTTCCTCTGCTGATCGTAGTCGCTTGCCTTCAGCTCAGAAGGCTGCCGGATCCTCAATACACACTCGTCACTTTTGGTCCACCACAAGGACCTGTTCTTATGCCCACACGGCTATACACATTGGCTCGGTGAACATGAATCCTCTCACGAATCGCCTGTCGGCATCTTGAAAAGCTCTCTTCTGTTCGGGCGTTCGTTCAATCGCTGCCTTACTTATGTGGAAGTTCTAAGTTATCATTGGTGCACGTGAATACGGTGGCACGGCTTCAAAAAGATGAACGACGTCACTGACGGCGCTGTCAATTTCACACGCGCTTGGGTTCAGGGTAAAGAATGACGTCAGCGACGAAGCTCGCAAGCCAGAATTTGCAAGGCGAGCCATCTGTGTGTCATGCATGCGCCATAAATTGCTCGCCTCGGCGTTCCGAGTAACGTTCTTTGGTTGGTGTCGGAAAAAACTTATACCAAAGCTCAAGAAGTTTCATCGCAGTCATTTCAATGCCCCAGAAATCAGCAAGAAAAAGAGGCATGAAATTATCCCATACACTCCCAGACCTGAGCATGGTTTGAAAAATATTGGTACTCGTTATGGCATAAACGTGTTATTTTTAGCACGTAATAAAGAGAGTAATGTGTTTTTTTATGAATTGACCGTTATGTCAGCAGCCAAGAAAGAGAACTATTGTGTCTCTAATCATGCCCACAAATGTGCGCCTTGTGCTACTGGCATAGTTTATCCCATTCCACTGTCTTGTAGCTGCCAAAGCGCAGGTCAAACGGGGCGGTGCATAAACATGTGCTTGCGAGAGCGTGAGCTGACGCTATCAGTTGTTGCAATCATGTCTCATTTGGCAGCTTATTGTAGCTTATGCGGTTGTGTGCCCCACTCGCAGAAAACAACTATCAAATATACACATGTTGATCAGAGCACGCGTGAAATAGCTGAGGCAGTTTTCATTAGATCCAATAACAAAAGCATAAGTCATTCATTTATCTCTCAACAAGGGGAATAATTTAACTACTTGTTTGACAAGACAGGAATCTTGCTGTGTTGCAACACACGTGCGCATGTGCACAGTTTCGATGAGTCATTGTTTCCTATATACGTTTTTTTTTCTTTTTCCTAATAACACTCATTTGTGAGCTCAGCGCTGTGTCTATTCTCTACATGTTCATCTCTAACCCGTTGCGCTGTAGAATATGCTACAACAAACATCCACCAACTTCCCCACTCACGATTCTGCTTAAACATTGTTCCTACGTTAAACAAAATATGTCGCATTCATTGAACGCGAAGGTCAATCACTTTCGTGGTTCAAATCCCCGTACCCTAGAACGTCCATTCACTCAACGCTTCACCTTCACTTGAGAAAGCCGATGGGAGTGCCACCTCTAGGAACGGCAAGTTACTGCATATCAGGAATAATCTGCTGCGATCCTCGAGTAGCGAAACGTCATTTTCAGCCGAGCAGTGGTGCACTGCTCAACTCTGTCAAGTGAAGGGTGAAAGTGGAGTCAAGGAGCGTTTGTGAATACGGGAGTAAGACCCACCCGCTGCGCTAGAAGTGACTGCAGCTCCGTAACACCTGTCAGTCGCCGAGTGCTGCACAAGGAGGGATTACATTGAACAGCTCTGTCTCAATTTATTGTTGTACGCGGTATTGCCGTCGCCGCAATTTCACAGGGCTACCGATTACGCGCATAATCTTGCTGTTTGGCATTCAGTAGACGCGTCATTTTGCCAAGAAATCAGCGTAAGTAGTCGTTCCTCGCATACGTTCGATTCCTTGGTCTCGCTCCAAGCGCACAAAACGGGCACGAAATGCCTGTCTCATAAATTTAGCTCATCGCCATTCAGTGTTCGCGAAAGCGGAACACGGCGCGAGAGCTGTTAGACATAGTTCGCGGTACTTACGCTATTGACACCTGCAACAAACGCGACGGAAACAGCAAATGCGACGAGCCCCGCAAAACGCGGCGCGAGTTTCAGGGCCACGCTGCCCCATTGTTAGGCCCGTGGTATACGATCGGTCTATAGGAACAACGCGTCGGACTGTAGGCGAGCTATTCATGCTGCGCGAGAAACAAGAAAAGGTTTTGTAGCATTTAGCACCGTTATTTGACGAGACGGGCTCATCTATTAAGATGTCGCGTAGGAATTTGAAACGTTTCAACGTTCTCCAGGTCAGGCCGGCATAATTGTGAACGTGCGTACCAGACTTTGGCGTTGTGTGGCCAAAAGTAACGGATAGCATCGACAAGAGACGACTTGTGGCGAAGACATGCGGGATGTCTTCCTTGTCGTGCTGTTTTGTTTCGTCTTTAAGCAGGTGAGCTCCTAAGTTCTGAGTTTTTACTTTGACTGAAGCAAAATTAACAGTCTTTGAGTGAACACCGCCGAGAACGCACTCCCTCACCAGAGAAGGATTGGCCACCCTGGTGCAGTATCTGGCCACTACCTCCCACATGCTTACGTCAAATAACTCACGGCCCTCAGTCCCCAGCAGCTGCGAAGCAACTGACCACGGCGGCGGTCAGATCTGCAACGCAGCAGAGGGTGCTAAGAATCTCTGGATCCGGACAGGCCGCCATTGGAACCTGAACTTGGCAACGTTTAACGCTAGAACCTTATCTAGTGAGGGAAGTCTAGCTGTACTATTCGAGGAGCTAGAGGGTGTTAAATGGGATATAATAGGGCTCAGTGAGGTTAGGAGGACAGATGAGGCCTATACGGTGCTACAGAATGGGCACGTCCTTTGCTACAGGGGCTTGGCAGACAGAAGAGAACTGGGAGTGGGGTTCCTAATTCACAGAAACATAGCTGGCAACATAGAGGAATACTATAGCATTAATGAAAGGGTGGCAGGTATCGTAATTAAACTGAATAAAAGATACAAAATGAAGGTAGTACAGGCTTACGCGCCTACATCCAGCCATGATGACGCTTCAGTTGAAAGCTTCTATGAAGACGTGGAATCGGCAATGAGTAAGGTAAATACACAGTATACTATGGTGATGGGCGACTTTAATGCAAAGGTAGGGAAGAAGCAGGCTGGAGACCAGGCAGTAGGAGATTATGGCATCGGTACTAGAAACGCCAGAGGAGAGCTACTAGTAGAATTCGCAGAACGCAATAATTTACGGATTTTGAATACCTTCTACCGAAAACGAGAAAACCGCAAGTGGACATGGAGGAGCCCTAATGGCGAAAATAAGAACGAAATAGACTTTATAATGAGTGCACACCCTGGAATCGTTAAGGATGTGGAAGTGATTGGCAAGGTACGACGCAGTGACCATAGAATGGTACGGTCTCGAATTCGCCTAGACTTGAAGAAGGAACGACAGAAACTGATACGCAAGAAGCCAATCAATCAGCTAGCACTGAGAGGGAAAGTACAGGAATTCAGAGTGTCGCTGCAGAACAGGTATTCTGCTCTTAGTGAGGAAACCAACCTTAGCGTAGATACAATAAATGATAATCTTACGAGTATCATTACGGAGTGTGCAGTGGAAGTTGGAGGCCGGGTAGTTAGACAGGACACTGGCAAGCTTTCCCAAGAAACGAAGAACCTAATTAAGAAGCGTCAAATCATGAAAGTGTCAAGTACAACAGACAAAATAGAACTGGCAGAGCTTTCGAAGTTGATTAATAGACGTAAGGTATGCGATGTAAGAAGGTATAACATGGAGAGAATTGAACACGCTCTGAAAAACGGAGGAAGTGTCAAAGCATTGAAGAGGAAACTTGGGATAGGCTAAAGTCGGATGTATGCACTAAGGGACAAAGAAGGCAAAATAACTACCAATATGGATAGGATAGTTAAAATAGCGGAGGAGTTTTACAAAGATCTGTACAGTAGCCGAGACAACCACGACCTTAATACTATAAGAACTAGCAGTAACCCAGATTACACCCCACCAGTAATGATAGAAGAAGTCAGAAAAGCTTTGGAGAGCATGCAAAGGGGCAAAGCTGCTGGTGAGGATCAGGTAACATCAGATTTGCTGAAAGATGGAGGACAGATTGTGTTAGAAAAACTAGCCACCCTGTTTACGAGGTGTCTCCTGACGGGAAGAGTACCAGAGTCTTGGAAGAACGCTAACATCATCTTAATACATAAGAAAGGAGATTACAAGGACTTGAAGAATTACAGGCCGATCAGCTTGCTCTCTGTAGTATACAAGCTATTTACAAAGGTAATTGCTAACAGAGTAAAGAAAACATTAGAATTCAATCAACCAAAGGAACAAGCAGGATTTCGAACAGGCTACTCAACAATTGACCACATTCATACTATCAATCAGGTAATAGAGAAATGCTCAGAGTATAACCAACCACTATACATAGCCTTCATAGATTACGAGAAGGCGTTTGATTCAGTAGAAATATCAGCCGTCATGCAAACACTGCGGAATCAGGGCGTAGATGAAGTATATATAAACATTCTGGAAGAAATCTACAGGGGATCAACTGCTACCATAGTGCTTCATAAAGAAAGCAACAGAATACCAATCAAGAAGGGTGTAAGGCAGGGGGACACAATTTCCCCAATGCTATTTACCGCGTGCTTACACGAGGTTTTCAGAAGCCTAGAATGGGAGCAGTTAGGGATAAGAGTCAATGGAGAATACCTTAGTAACCTGCGCTTCGCCGATGACATTGCATTGCTGAGTAACTCGGGGGACGAATTGCAACTCATGATTACGGAGTTAGACAAGGAGAGCAGAAAGGTGGGTCTTAAAATTAATCTGCAGAAAACGAAAGTAATGTACAACAACCTCGGCAAGGAGCAGCGCTTCGAGATAGGTAATAGTGCACTTGAAGTTGTAAAAGACTATGTCTACTTAGGGCAGGTAATAACCGCAGAGCCGAACCACGAGATTGAAGTAACTAGAAGAATAAGAATGGGGTGGAGCACATTCGGCAAGCACTCTCAAATTATGACAGGTAGATTGCCACTATCCCTCAAGAGGAAGGTATATAACAGCTGTATCTTGCCGGTACTTAGCTACGGAGCAGAAACCTGGAGACTTACAAAGAGGGTTCAGCTTAAATTGAGGACGACGCAGCGAGCAATGGAAAGAAAAATGGTAGGTGTAACCTTAAGAGACAAGAAGAGAGCAGAGTGGATTAGGGAACAAACGGGGGTTTAGGATATCATAGCTGAAATCAAGATGAAGAAATGGACATGGGCAGGGCATGTAGCGCGTAGACAGGATAACCGCTGGTCACTAAGGGTAACTGACTGGATTCCCAGAGAAGGGAAGCGGGCTAGAGGGAGACAGAAGGTTAGGTGGGCAGATGAGATTAAGAAGTTTGCGGGTATAAATTGGCAGCAGCAAGCACAGGACCGGGTTAACTGGCGGAACATGGGAGAGGCCTTTGTCCTGCAGTGGATGTAGTCAGGCTGATGATGAGTGAACTTGCGACGTTCGTAGCGTCAATAAATACTATATGAAGGTATAAATATTCCAACTCAAGTACTCTTGAGACACTTCAGCCACCTGAGCTAATGAGTGAGGCACGTTGTATTTTGAGGCAGAAATATTCACACGAACGTCGCCCATATTACAAATTAAATTATTACGAAAGCGGCAGCTGCCAACCACTACTAAATTTTCTAGCGCAACGTACGTTAACATGACACAACATACACCACAGCCATAATGCTTAAGCGGCTGAGAGAGAGAGAGAGAAACGAGAAGAAAGGAAGGCAGGTAGCTTATCCACATGCTAGTATCTAATATACCACCCTACACTGGGATTGGGGAATAGGCGGTTGAAAGAGAGCGAGTGTGTTAAAAAATAAATAAGAGAAAAAACACGGACCCACACGCACACACAAAATCAGTCCACTCAAAGGCGTTTTGACAGACGAGTAATTCGCAAGAAGTCCCGTAGTGCTTGCGCGGCCTTCTTCTGTGATGAGGAGTTGTGACTATGGCGCAGAATACTTTCTTCTGACAGCGGCTGGTCATCTAACCTGTTCAGTTTATTAGAAAGGTGTTGTCTTTTCAGGTTGTATTTCGGGCAGTCACACAGGATATGTCGAATTGTTTCTTCATCTCCGCAGTGTGCACAGTCGGCGGTGTTGGCCATACCTATGCGGAACGCGTACGCATGGGTAAACGCGACTCCCAACAGTAGTCTGCGCAGAGCAGTAGCGTCGCCTCGTCGAATGTTTGTTGGAAGCTGTATGCTAAACGTTGGATCAAGGGATTGTAATCTTGCATGCGTAAAGAGAGGCTCATTCCAAAGAGCCATGAAGCGTTGGCGAGCAAGCATGCGGAGCCTCCTAGCAGCGCCCGTCCTTGAGAGAGGTATTGACTGTTTGTTGTCTTCTGTATGGGCTGAACGGGCAGCTTGATCAGCTCGTTCGTTACCGATAATTCCACAGTGACTTGGCAACCACTGAAATATAACGTGGTGCCCTTTCTATGTTATATGGTGTAGCGTTTCTGCTGTTTCAAACCAACTGCTCGTGTGGACCACGACGTAGATTTGACGGAAGTGAATGCAGTGCCGCCTTGCAGTCGCAGAAAATCGTCCGCCGTTGCGTGCTTTGCTGCAAGCTCTGCTGCCGTTGTTGTGGTTGCATGAGCTGTCCTGAATTTGATGGTTGTGGCGTGCGTTAGAATAAAGACCGCTGCAGTTGAGCTGTTTGGCAGGACGGAGCCGTCGGTGTAGACGTGGGTGTAGTCTTGGTACTTCTCTTACAGCAGAAGTAAGGCGAGCTGCTTGAGGGCTGGTATTGAGAAATCTCGTTTTTTCTGGATGCCCGGTATTCTCAGGTTGATGACTGGCTGTTTGAGGCACCATGGAGGAATTGGAGGTCTCGCCGCGGGCGTAAAACCAGTTGGTAGGGAGTCACCATGTGCAGTTACTGTTCGACACAAGGAAGTATGAGGCCTATCCACTGGTAGAGAGACTAGAAGATGACGGGGATTCCGGGCCACATGCTTTATGTGGGCTCTCATAGCTTCAATATGATTATGGCTCTCCATGAGGTAGTCTTTGGCTGAAGCTATAGTCGCCACTGTTGAGGCACCCTGAGGCAGACCTAGACAGATTCGAAGCGCCTGTGCCTGAACGCTTTGTATCATGCGTCGACCTGTTTTGCTCGCGTTTGATAATGCGGGCAGACTGTATTGTAGAAATGCAAAGTAAAACACCCTGTACAGTCGTAACGTAGCATTGGGCTGCATTCCCCAAGTATTTCCAGCGAGAAACTTGTAGAGATGGCCTATGCCCGTCAATCACTTTTTGAAATAGAACACATAAGGGATCCATGATATATCTCTGTCAATTACTGCTCCCAAAAATTTGTTAGATCGAGAATATGGTATACTTTGACCATTAATTGACCCTCTGTAAATTGCCGTGGGTTTGCGCGTAAATGCCAGAAGAGCGCACTTTCTGGAAGAAATTTACAGGCCTCGCTTGCGGAGGTACAAAGCAGTTGCAGTATAGCAGCTCTGTGTATTCTCACTTGTAACTGGAGGCGAATTACCGCAGATGTCCAGGTGCAGATGTCATATGCGTATGTTTATAGACAAATATTCTTTGGTAGGCGCGTATGGAGAGCGATCAGTGTTAGATTGAGTAGCACAGGGCTCAGTACACCACCCTGAAGGACACCACGACAACTGAAATGTGCAGAGGTGTTCACGGCCTCCATGCTCACAAAAAAGGATCGCATTTGGAGATAGATGTATTTCACTTTACCATTCGGCACCCACTCCAATCTCTTCTAGTGCGGCAAGGACGGCTTCACGAGTAACTTTATCGGAGGCTCTTTTGACGTCAACGAACAGAGAGGCGCAAACACGCGTATGGCATTTCACGGGTTTAGCATACGTTATTAGGTCGACGACGCCATCGATTGATGATAGACCACGTCGAAAGGCAGCCATGGCATTATGGTATATCTCATGATACCCCAAATACCAGGCGGCCCAGGATCACTCTCTCGATCACTTTACGAACGCAAGTTCAGTGGCTGAAATTCACATTGATCGCAAGGCGTAATAATAGGTACAGTAATAACGCAGATAAGATTGCCACTGGTACCGATATGACCAGATGTATTCCATTTTGCCAGCAAAAAGCCCTCGTAGAAATAACTGTGAGTTTGCGATAAAGAAAACGTTCCTGGCCCCTTGAGCAAAAAAAAAAGAAAACTACACAATGTGATAGCCACACCTGTGATAACATGTGGGCTTTGCAATCCAAGAAAATAACGAGCTGCACTTCGCCGATCTGACGGCCAGCCCTGCTTTGAAAAATTGAATGTGCTATTCGCGTCGTATGAAACCAAAACAGAGGCAAGGTTTTGTGATGGCACAGTGCACGCCGTCTAATTATCACTATTGACAGGTGCACGCATCCTGTTTGGCAGCTCTGCGCATTAATGCGTGCCTGCTTGTGGTGATAAGTGTACAATGCGCATTATACTATCGCGAATGCTTACCGCGTTCGAGTTTCATTTGACGCTGATAGAACTTGACAATCTCTTCTCACTATCATCACGCTCGGAAACGATGCAGCGCCACGTGTCGTAGTTTCGCGGCTGCATGCGACCAGCGTTCACTTGCGCTTGTCCTTTTGCGTTGGGAATGTACACCATGGTCTACTGTCAAAGGGAACTCTCGAATGCACGCCATAAATATTCTTGGCCCTCTAAGAGCAAGTGCATTCAGAAACAATCTTCACAGAAGTCAATATTCTGTCAATAGGAGTCGGAACATTTAATCACCAGTAGTCGTATGCATATCTAAGCCGCTACAATTCCATAAGATAGCAAAATCTAATCATGCTGCTCATGCAGGTATTCCCTTTAACAGTGGACCCTTCTGCACATACGTAGTGGGTCAACCAGGCAAGTGTGACACTAAATTTGAGCTAAAGCTAGCATCAGTTGATTTGCGACATAAGTTTTAATGGAGCTCATTAACGAAACGGCAGAGTAACCTCAAGGAGTGCTGAGAAAAAAAGTGGCTGCTGTAGCGTGCGATATAAAGAATATCGAACAAGTGTCGACCTGCCTAATGTACCCGGGGGCCTATAGGCACGTTTCAGAACCATACAAATTAGGATTGCGCATTCTTTTCTCTCTCTTTGACTGTTATTTATTACAACAATCAAACCTAAGAAGAACTATACACCCTTTTAATCCACTTGAACCCTCCCATTCATTACGATCAAAGTATTCTTTATGGACTATTATCTCCCCTTGACATCAGCTGCCTAATTTTTCGGTGTGTTAAAGATGGTGCTTGGCTCTGCTTTGCTTAGTAAGCTCCCAAAGACGGGAGTGATCGTGGCTCAAGAAACAGCAAAGAACTTGAGTGAAGCTTGCTTGATACCACCCTCTCCTCAAAAGAGTTGTCTGGGGCGTGGTGCTATTGTAGTCCTTGCTGGACATTTACGCGATATCCTTCATATTGCGCGTAAATGTATGTCTAGTGAGCTGACTGTTCCATAAGAATCTGCCCATTGGTGCCGTTTGAGCCCGAAACGAGAAGTACAAGGGTCCACTTGCTGACTAATTATAAATCGTAAATACTAGGCATATTTCCAAATGACTTGCATGTATGTCGACGCGCAAAGTGGGAAAATAGTGACGCGGTTGGTGTAGGCAATATCAACGTGCGAATGTATATCAGATAAAGCATCCAAGTTGGGTACGTGTTGTCGCCTGCTGACAGAGAAAAAACCTACGACAGGGAGCAATACGAGCTGGAATGTTGTTTTCGCAACGATTGCTTCCAATGTACTTTTATGCGAGAGAAAGAAAGAGAGAGAGAGAAGAAACCTAATTGAAGCGCCCCTGCTGGGGTCAAAGATGGCGGGAGCCTGAGAGACGGGCCCCATTGTGACCCCCTTCTTTAGGCAGCGACCAATCCTTGAATCCTGGCGGCGTCTTCGTCCAGCCGGACAGCCCAGAGCACGTGCTGGGCAGCAAAGCGTCCCACTGCTCGGCAATGGTGATTGTGAATGTAGGGTTTGTGCTGCGTTTAATTGAGTGAGTAGCTGCGAGACAGGCCTATTTAATATGGTCGAGCTCGGCGTTAGGTGCACCGCACGCTTAGCACTGTAGTGTGTGAACAGCGGGGTAAACACGGCTGTACAGTGACGGACAGGGGAAAGTGCGTGTCTGTAATAGACACCAGGAAGTGGACTGCTGCTTACTAAGGCACTTGTCTGGTGGTGGGTATTTAAGTCGGGCCTTGCAGTAATACATTAGGATTTCTCCAAAGAATGTGGCGTACGAAACTGCAAGATGCACCTTCACGCTCAGCACTTAGCAGTTGCGCAGATCCAGAAAAATCTCAATTGTTCTTTTCTTTGATAAATAGGGGCTTTGTTTCTTTTCGAAATGATAATATATGCTGTGAAATGAAATACCACTTCTCGAGATGCTTTCAAATTTCGAAATTAATGTTATTAACTGCTCTCCCGAACGTAGCGCAATGGCATAACCACCGCAAGGGCCCTTTTTGAACATAAGTGAAATATTAGAGGCCAGCGTACTTATTTTCCGAAGGCTTTTTCTAAACCATCTCTCGTAGTAATATTGTTACTGTGTATGTAATTTAGGTATGTGCCTCTGTGAAGCGGGGAACAGCGTAGCGGCAGAAGAAGAGGACATTCGGCTTGTGGCAAGAGGTCATTGATGCGCGCTCGCCGTATACCTTCGAGTCGACCGTTACGTCACCTCTGAATAAACCCCTCTCGTAGATGTAATATAGTGGGGGAGGTGCTGGGTAGTGCATGTCGACGTACCACGGAGCCACAGCTGTGCGGAGTTCGCTAGAGCCGTCGTCTTGCCGGTCTAGCATCGACAAGAGTCGGCATAGCCCCGAGCGAAGGTCAAGATTCAACCTCCTCAGCCACGTGCTAGTCTACGCCAGCTACACCTAGGCATCGCTACATGGAAACCCGCCGGTTCGCGAGAGTGCCAGGAGAAGATGTGGAGGCGTGACTAATGCACTACGAAAGGGTGATCCGGTACAACCACTGGAACTCGATCGATGAACTGTCTAACATCGCGTTGTTTCTCACAGACACCGCCCTGATGTGGTATGAAAACCACGAAGAGCCCTTGACAACATGAGCTCTTTTTGCTCAAGGGCTGAAGAAGTGCTTTGGTGACTCCGACTCGAAAAATAAAAGCGCGGAGTGGACCATTGCTCAAAGAACTCAGACTCCAGGAGAAACGTCAACTACCTATATAGAGGACGTTCTTAATCGTTGCAAGATCATAAGCCCGCAGATGTCTGAAGAATGCAGGGTCGGACACCTCTTGAAAGGCATAGCAGAAACGTTTACAACTTTCTGATAGGCAGAATCACCTCACCTCTGTATCCGACGTTCAACATCACTGCCATACATTTGAAAAACTGAAAACTCGTCGCATTTCCCCGAAATTCGGTAGGCTAGCAAATGTGACAACGGTCACCAGTGTCGAGGTGAGCCCGCCCACTCACCTTACCGCTACTATTTGGGCAATAGTACGTGAAGAGCTGCAGCGAGAAGATGGTTGGGTTGACGACACCAATCCTCACCTGCCTACCAGTTCACCTTACTACACGGCGGTGCCATTAGCTCCTTTGCCACCATCGTTATGTGTGACAGACATCAACGAAACTAGAACTCCGTTACCAGACAAGCGATATGGCCAACGCCTTCGTCACGGCCCCGCCACACAGAGGCGGGCCGCCCCCGTTCAGCAAGATCGTCGCCGACCCTTCACAGATGAGTGGTCTCAGCATTGGTTCGGTGTCACGCCGCGGTAGCCTAGTGGCTGAGGTACTCGGCTGCTGACCCACAGGTCACGGAATCGAATCCCGGCTGCGACGGCTGCATTTCAGATGAAGGCGGAAATGTTCTAGGCCCATGTGCTCAGATTTGGGCGCACGTTGAAAACCCCAGGTAGTCAAAATTTCCGGAGCCCTCCACTACGGCGTCTCTGTAATCACATGGTGATTTTGGGTCGTTAAACCCCACATCTATTCTTCCATCAACATTGTTTCGGTGAACGTACCCTACCAGTCTGCTACATTGTCGTTTTGAAGGCCACATTGCCAGGTATTGCAACTACCGGCAGCCACCGAGATACGACCGATCGCCGAGATATAATCGTTATGGCAATACACGAGCACCGACATTCCCGGGAAGCGCGTCTTACGAGATCCCAAGACCGCTACGAAATAAATTTCCGGCCGCGAACCGCAGTGTGACGTCACCGCCTACCCCTCGCGTCAAGCAATCACCGTCTCCTCGGCGCCACCACTCCTCGTCTCCTACAGAAAACTAGTCGGCGCAGCCTTTGGAAGTGGGGTTGCCGGACGGTCTTCGATTTCAACAAAAATACATCCTTCGGCTTCCATGTTTAAAAGTAATGTTCGAGTGCTTATCGATGAAGTACCAAAAATGATGTTGGTGGACACAGGTGGAACCATGTCAGTGATGGGTTTTGGTTTCACCCACCTCCTTAGACGAAAACTTATGCTTCGTTGGGACCGTCCTGATACGTTTCGTGGAGTGAGCGGAAAAGTGTTACAACCTGTTGGTGTCTGCACTGTGACTGTTAGTTTGGCGTACCAGAAATTCGTTGCAGAGTCGGCTGTTCTCCCTCATACTACGCATGACGTCGTTCTGGAACTCATTTTATTGAAGGTATGTGGTGCCACTGTGGATTTCCACACAGGACAAAAACAGTAGATTCCGATATCCCAGTTGCGTTTGTGGAAAAGTCGTCCTGTCAGGAAAGTGCTCTTTGCGTGTCCACGGACACAACTACGCCGCCATTGTCTGCCAAATGTGTCCCTGTTGCCTATTCACCGGCAAACGAGAAAACACTTGACGCAAACATGGAACCCGTTCATCTCAGTTGCATAAAAAAGACTGTTATAATACCCTACGGGACGCTATCGATTGCGCAAGGACATATTGGTTTATGGTTGATAATTTGCTCTGACGAACCTACAGTGCTGCCGGATGGTCTGAAACTTGCAAAGATTCGTGAACATCAAGTATTCCAACCTGCTATCCTTGCAGAGAGCAACGCCCCGCCACGGTGGTCTAGTGGCTAAGGTACTCGGCAGCTGACCAGCAGGTCGCGGGATCAAATCCCGGCTGTGGCGGCTGCATTTCCAATGGAGGCGAAAATGTTGTAGGCCCGTGTACTCAGATTTGGTTGCACGTTAAAGAACCTCAGGTGGTCGAAATTTGCGGAGCCCTCCACTACGGCTTCTCTCATAGTCATATAGTGGTTTTGGGACGTTAAACCCCACAAATCAATCAATCAATTGCAGAGAGCAACAATTTTCCAAATAAGATACATTGCAATAATCTGTAGGCCAGGGGCACCATCATTATGGCTATGATTGACAAGTCACTCAGCACCAACGAACTTAGTGAAGTGGCAAGTATTCTGCTCGAACATGCTGGTCTTTTCGATTTCGCTCAGCACGATCCACCATCATTCCCTGCTTCTTGTATAAAGCACCGACTCGATACGATATCTCACAGGCGTCTTTGACAGAGACCATATCGTGGATCGCCTTCAGAAGGCGCAGTGATCAATGGCCGTTACGTCGCCTCTGAATAAACCCTTTTTTTAGACGTAACAACATATTTCTTTCGGGACGTAAGAAAACAATATAAGATATCTCATACTAGCTGTCGAAAGAAGTAACTGTCAAACGATTCTGGGAAGGGGGGGGGGGGGCGGGAAGGCGTTGGGAGGGCGGCGTTGCAAGTGCAGTGCCCTTCATTCTGATTACCGCGTGTCATGGTCTTATTGAACCCCTTTTTCGGGCCAAATAAGCGGCCCCTCTCTCCCCGTATCAAGGTAAGACAGCCTTTTTTCTGTTTCTTGTACAATATGTCACTTGAGAACTGCGCTTGGCTGTCATGGCACTTCATAGCAAAGTGCCTTTTGATTGAAGGTACTGCTGTCTGCATCACTTTAATTAGGTTTATTTATTGAATGTGTCTTTAATGTGTTATTTACGCATAAGTATATATGCTGAGTCGGTCGTATTGTCATCCTGTCAGTAGAATATTGTGATAGGAAAATCTTTATCTATTTTATTGAACATGCCATGGCGTTTAGCCTTTTTTTATTGCCTAAACGTTGTGTGACGTCATTCATGATTCGTCACCTGTACCAATAATTTTTGCTATTTGTTAATTTTCTTTTGTAAAAATTTTATGTACGCCCTTGTGTTTGTGCTCCATCACTGATACTGGTGAGAAGTTCTCCGTCATTCAAAAGTTTCTGTCTTTAGCCTTGCCGTCAACTACCATCGCTGTGTGAAACAGAATCAAATATTGAAATTAAACAATAAAATAAGGAATTTTCAGTGTTTTATCTCATGACTATTTATGTTTCGTTGTGGTCAACTGCCAGCCAACATGCAAAAACACTGATTTGCGACAGCTGATAGTTGATTTGAAGGCATGTAAATACTTCTGTATCAATCAAAAGTTCAATCGTGAAAAAGTTTCGGGGAGTGTCAGAACCTCTTCAACTCCCGCATAGCTATGATCCTAGCTACAATGGCCGCTATAAACTGCAATATCACATGGAAAGGCTGAGCGCACGTCTGTCGTATGTGACATAAACTTTTAAGACGGGCAGACAGTCAGACAGAAAGACAGAATGACAAAGAACTTTAACGTAAACCTTGAAAGTTAACACGTTTTTTTAGCCCATTGCAACGCTCCATTATTCCAATAATGGAGCGCTGGAGATTATTCCAATAATAGATATTAGAATAATAGAATAATAGAATAATGTATATTCCAATGATACATTATTCCAATAATGGAGATTATTCCAATAATCATCTCCATGTATTACCTACAAGTTTAACTGGCCTAATCTACTGAGCTTACAAGTTATAACGCCTTCTCGCTTTTTCTGCAGGTGTTTTCAGAAGCGATAAATTCACCAGGTGAGAAATCGACTTTCGAGTGCTCTCTACATGTATTCATTTTTGTAACCTTCTGTAATGTACAGCAGTTCTTGGCTTCGGGAAGTGCTACAGCTATTCAATGCTTGTCTTTGGCAATGTTTGTTGTCTAAATGGCTACATGCGCTTTAAAGTATATAAGATTTAAGATAGCAAACAAAAATGAACACTTCGTAATGTTTTTTTTTTCTGCCTGGACTTAAGCAGCTCTAACTAAGAAAGTTCCCAGACACTTTTGAGGAGAAACTGTTGCTTCAATATTTAGGAAGGATGCACAGAGGCGGACATTTTATGCCTGGTTTCTAATTAGTGTATGAGCGTTTGGCCAATTGCATGCTGAAAACAAAGTCACTCGTCAATGCACTAAGACGTTGTCACTTGGTATATAGAGGCATTATAATGTTTACTGTTTTTTCACTGTGGAATAGAAATTTTTTTTCTGCAATGGTAGTGAACAGAAAATCTGTGGCCGAAGGTTCGGCAGTTGGGGGTATAACGATGTGATTAAGATTAAACATGTTCTCACGTGACTCGAAAAATGTTCGCTACAATTGTTCGAAGATGCCGGCAAATGCTACTTATAGTATGAATTTCCTCGGGCAGCATCGTGCACCTTCTTTGCAGTGAAAGTGACGTCTGTACTGTAACAGGCGTGTCAATGATACGTCAAAAAATGAGCAGGCTATGGGATGCCAGTGTAATCAACGTATTGCCATGTCCACAGTATGCCTAAAAAGGCAGATGCAGCTCGTATACACTTGAATCAAAGAAAAAAAACACGGCATAGGCTGCAACCTGGTGATTGCTTCACATGAAAACAATCCCACAATGCGCGCGGACCGCCCATTTTCTAGCGTAAAGATTGAAGCCCAGTCAAGTGGTATCTATAGTATTGCATGTGTGTGTATTGTCGACCAAAGATTGTATGCGCAAGTGAAGCAGTGCATAATAAAACAGATTGTGCAGACGTCATAATCGCTGAATGCTGAGCGTGTGCGTTCTGGTACGAAGATGAAAGGCTTTGAGACTGAGGCAGTTTCTCTTTCCTTTCGCAAAACAAGTGAAAAATAGCACTTCTTTTTTTTTTGCATGAAGCCCAAGGCCTGACACGCAAGTGCGTTTTTTTTCAGAGATATTTAACTCAGAAGACCTTTTCCCGTGTTTACTGCTGCACAATACGTCGTTAAATACTACAACACTACTTCTGACAACTCTAGCACCGCTTTTGTGGCCCTTCGGACCGTTTAAAAGCCAGGCCGCTTTTCTTTTGTGGCCATCCTACGTTTATGAAGAACGATGATGAACATCAGCCAAAAAAGATGATTGAGTGCTCCTCAGATGAGAATGGAGTGAATAATAGATGCCTACACTTTTGTTAGTGATAGTGTACACTTCATTGTCAAAGACACCTTTAGGAGGGGTCGACACATTTTTTGAAGATTATTACAGGCATATCAGCATTGACCTCTTGATGTGAAAATACCAAAGGAAAGTTGATTGATTGATATGTGGGGTTTAACGTCCCAAAACCACCATATGATTATGAGAGACGCCGTAGTGGAGGGCTCCGGAAATTTCGACCACCTGGGGTTCTTTAACGTGCACCCAATTCTGAGTACACGGGCCTACAACATTTCCGCCTCCATCGGAAATGCAGCCGCCGCAGCCGGGATTTGAACTACCAAAGGAAAGTGAGAGAGCGCAAGAGATGCTGTAACCTACACACACTATATGTCAGGAAAACTGTCGATGCATTATATCATTGCTGAGGTTTGCAAAACCAGCGGCCTAAATACTGTATAGATAGAGATTATCAGTTATACTCTCAGATAATGAGAAGGCAGCAGTTGACCAGACGGGTTATTTTACAAAACTATCTCAATAGTTTTCCTCGTAGAAAAAAATAAAAGGTAATTTTATTTTTTACTTGTTCGTACGGTATGGTGGTATTCTTTCCGTAGTAACTGTCATCTTGTAATTTAAATGCGAATGAAGTTTGTGGCAAATGCTGCTGTACAGGGAGCTAAGAATCGTTGTGAAGTGGATAAAATGAGCATTTATAGCTTATAAAAAAGTACACGTAAATCAAACACACAAAAAAACTGAAAGGACTATAGAAACGACCTGCCTTCAAATATTTGTAGTAGTGGTTGTAATAAAAACCACTGACATAACTTTGGCAATCACAAAGCTTAGCTTCTTGACTGATGTTTTTTCGTGTGCTTTCTTTCTCTTATGTTGTATACGATAGCTTGCGGCATTGCAGCACCACTGAGCCGGATTGTCAACGGCAGAGCAACAACAAAGGTTAAATTACCTTGGATTGTAAGTGAGCGGACCACCACCATTCTTTTTCAAACGCTTCCAAAAGCTCTTAAGCTGATAATTCTTCTCTCGTACAACTTCTGTTCTAAGGTGAAGTCTAAATTCATTTCAAAAAGATTGAAAACTCCAAGTGCAGGAGAATGAAAATTTTATGCAGCAAGCATGAGAAATTTGGTAAATGAAAAGTATCGTGTGTAAGCCTAACAAGAAAATTGAAAAGTAATACTGTGCGTAATGTTATCAAAGCATGAAGTTTAGTAATTTACAAAAATAATGCGCATATTGTGCATGATACGGTGTTGCAGGTATCTTCATCAAAGCTAGTCAGTAAAATGTTTAGGCAAAATCCAACTGAGAGAGTAAAAAACCAAAACTCAGATCTCTTCACTTCTGTATGATGTATGTGTTTGTAAGCTTCGTGTGTTTGTGTTCTTTGTCTGCTTTTAGGTGTACCTAGAGATCGTAAACAGGTGGTCATCGAACAACATAACGGAATCAATGTGTGGTGGTAGTATCATCTCTCAAAGTTTTGTGCTCACGGCGGCTCACTGCGTCAACACCTAGTAAGAGCACGTTACCCCATTCGTCAAGTTATTAGACTTGTTATTGGCTATCGCGCAAAAGATTCACTTTGTGCCACATTGCTTCGAATGTGCAAACTGAGCTTAGTTGGACGTCTTCTGATGAGGATTCTCTTTGAAAGCGATAGGCTGCGTTTCATGTTCTGCAGCCTCTACGGCGTCACCAAAAAAGTGACTTTTTCGGTGAGATTTGTATATCTCTGTAGGAATGGCTCACACGTTGAACATCCTGCAGTGGCCTCTCAATCAGTTCCTCAATACTGACAACTTAAAGGGCAACTCCGGCAATTTCTCGAGGTCAGTGGATCTCAATGTAATTCACTGGTTACGTTAATTTGCACGTTTCCACCATTCATGCCAAACTGCAGGCTTGAGAGTTTGGCAGGTTCCTTTCAAATGAATTTTTCAGCTTGACTCAAAGCGCTCACCTCGCTTGCCAGAGTTAACGGCAACATTGTGTGTGTGACGTAGAGTTTTGCCTGGCGGAAGTGACGAACTGATAATGTGCCACTGCCTGCTATGGTTTGTATGGGTTTGGCCGGCACTTCAATAGTTGAGCGTGCGATTTCATTTTCCCTGTTGGTGGGCGTGTGATATGGCGTTCTGAGCCACACACGATTCGTCATATATTCACCATAACAGCGTAAGCGTTTAAGCCGGTCGCCACGGATGGCGTGGACAGGTAGTGCCATCTGGCGAGCATTACGTGCAATCAGGCAGGTTCCAGCAGCGTCAGGCAAATCTTTACGTCACACGTAGAACCACACTTGGTTGGGTTTCGGTATTGCGGTTTTCCGGTAATTAAAATTATTTTAGAAATTTTTGAGCATTTCAGTTATCGGGCGGGTGAAATGAGTGTGTAAGGAACATAAAAGCACATTTATCCTGACATGGTCGAAAAATCACCGAAGATGGCCTTTAACGCACCCGAAGTCTGGCTTTTCATTTCTTTTTTTACCATGTCTTTTATGTACTGAAGTATGTAAGCAATACCGTTATCATGTTTATAGTTGAAAAATTCAACCTTTTGACCTATAAATGGTTTTGAGTCGGTAACAATCCTGCATGAGCCGAAACTTATTGACAGATGCAAGCTTGTATCTTCACTTGACCGCAGCAAGTCGAAGGGCACTGAAAAAGGCCGAATTTTTTAATGCTGGCATGTGATGAACATGAGCGAATATTTTGATACGAAATTGAATCGATAGGACAAGTCAAATACTGAGATAGTGTGTGTTCGCTGGGAGCGGCATGGGGAGTAGTTAATGGAAGATGACATTTGCCATGATTCCATGCACAGTAGCTGTTACCACTCTTCAGTTGCCTCCGGAAACTTCTTTGGTAACTCTCACTGAATGGTACTGCACGAGAGTCTGATAGGGAAATAACAATGTGGAAGGTAATACATTTCGTGCCCCACAGAAAGTGCTCAGCACTTTCTGTAGTGCACTAAGCACTAAGTTAAATACTGGAAAAGTTATGCGCGGAGTTTGCGTATGTCGATTTTACCTGGTATTTTGTAAGGCGTGACAATGTGTGCTAACTTATTGGAAAGTAGAGCATGCGGTCCCCATGGTGAAGCAGAGAAAGCTAGATGCGTAGTTATAATGAATTTAAAGTTCACGTATACCTGTGTATTGATTTTGTAATGACTACAAAGTGCACGTATATTTTTAATTATTAACTTATTTCCATCAAGCCCCCTCTGCACCTCAAGGTGACACAAAACTGGTGCCAACACATCAGCCCGCTCAACAAAAAGTATGGTGAAAAAACGTTAGGTGTCTGTTTGTTCTTTTGTTTGTAATGATTCAGCTGTATTCTGCTCCTTATTGGTCTGGCATATTCTAAGATCTCTTTGACATCAGTGTATGAGGCTTAATCAGATGGAGGCACTCCACACGCCATGAAACTGCTTAACAGGAATGCCAGTTTGAACTGTCCCTGCAGCCAAATAAATTAACATGGTCTTGTGAATGCATTCTTTCGTGGTCAGGAAAAACAGTGACCGCGTATCTACATGCTCTGCTGCGAAGGACGTCTAGAGACGTTGCGTCCCCTACGGCACCATCTGGCAGTATTGTGAAGAAGCAAAAGTGTTTTAGGACGCAGAGCCACTGGCAGGTGGCAGCACCGGGTCAGTTTAGCGAAGCGCAGGAAGCACCCGCGTTTTCGCTCATAGTGTCGCAATGTGAGCGCCATGTAATAAACACTGTGGCCATTAGAGATGAGTATTTACGCACTTTATAAATGAAGAAACACACTACCTAGAACAAACAGTTATGTCGCACCTAAATTATGCGTAATATTTGATTTTCGATTGACAATGTTCCGAAGCATGAACGTAGCTTTCAGATCAAGTTGGGTGGGCATTGAACAAGGGATTAAAGTTTCGTCGGCTGGTTGAATTGCCAGACAGAAGGGCCAGTAGACAAACAGACAGCCCAAGATTTCTGTTTTGAAGTATCGACAGAAAGACTATTGCCTTCAAAAAAATGCAACTTCTGCTACACGGCGCATTCCTTTATGATTGCAAGCATATAATGTGATCAGTCATGCACTGCTGAGGCAGAAAGAGATGATTCAACACTGAAATGGTAAGACCTGGACTGCAGTTCAAGAATCTAGTGTTGGGGGCACTAAAAAATTGAGCTTTTTGTTTCTTTTGGTCTCTGTTGCGTTACAGTGGAAAGAAACCATTCT
Source organism: Rhipicephalus microplus (assembly GCF_043290135.1). NCBI lineage: Eukaryota > Metazoa > Arthropoda > Arachnida > Ixodida > Ixodidae > Rhipicephalus > Rhipicephalus microplus. The sequence continues at coordinate 46,681,145 of NC_134707.1, forward strand.
GGATTAGAGTCTTCTACAACACGAGCGAAATGAAGAAAGGGCCAAGTGTCGGTGTGGATAGGACCATAATCCACCCCGAATTCACTTGGGATACGCTGGCAAACGATATAGCTCTTCTTAAGGTAAGAATAATTGAAAAGTATTTCACACTAGGGCTTCTACAGAAGCCTGTGGTCGCCAGAATCTTCATTTCGAACACAAACAGGTAGCAGAAGACATAGACATGTTCCTTTGTGTTTTCAAAATGGCTAGATCATCAACATCGCGAGTACACAACGATAAAAGAGAGCCAGGGGGGCAGATCGCTGTTATCATTTCTATAACGAAATGTGTAGATTCGGACTGATCAATACTTATTTTTCATGGCATTGTTCTCCCTAAAGAAAAATAAGGGCGGACCTTAAAGACACGCAAAAATGACGGAAGTGTACAGTGTTAGACACAGGCACCACTTATTCGTTACGACTTTATAAGGTGATATCACGGTGCGACGAAATGATAACGTGACATCATATTTGACGCAAGGACCACATCAGGTTAAGCAGCTAAATATGCGTTCTTTCAGAATAGGGTCGCACAGTTAGAGTCAGCTGGGTACAGTATGCTATTTTCACAACTTAGCATCTGCACTGGCTAGAATAGCGTAATACGCATACACAGCGACTAGAAATGCCTGTCAAGCACAAAAAGTTTGCGAACCTTATTATAAGCGACTTCTAGTCCTGTGGCAATGACGTAATCATGTAACGCAGCGTTTTACATTATGATGCCATCACATGACTTTTATAATGCTAGCGTCACGTCATCACCCCAAACATCACGTCAGCATTTGGTCTGATGGGTTAGCAAGATCAGGTTTGAACACTAAATATAGCTCACTTGATTTTCGCTTTGTTGAAGAGTGTGCTGGTTTTCTGCAGATTGGCGTGACATCCGCTTTCATGAGGCCAGGATGGCGAATGAATTCCTTTTCGTATTAATGTGTATTGAGGGACATGATGTGTATGTTCTTCGCCGCACTAAAGCCTTTCTTCAGACTCTTCAGACTTATCTTGTCCTGTATGGCACATGGCCTTTTTTAATTCTTTTGTGGGAAGTATTTATTATGTTGCCACAAGTCGAGTTAGCTCGCAGCGCACATGAATGCATGACAACAAGGACCATCAGACTCAGCCCCACAAGAACAGCGTTTTCATCTTCGTCCATTCGGTGTGACTTCGGTGCCCGTGTCAGAGGTACCTCTCTCACCTGCGGCAGTGCCCCGGTCATCAGAGCACCATCCCAAGATACAATAAAATAAATGGTACAGAAGAATGGATGTGTAGGTAGGTTAACCAGTCCAGGATAACCGGCCTGCTACCCTACACGTAGAAACGGAATGGAGGAGATATAAAGAAAGAGAAGAATGAGAGAGAAAGATAGCACATGCACAAGCACCTTGTCAGTAAGAGTCCATATAGCTGGCGTGAAAGGTGACCTCACTATAACAGTCGCTTGTCCAGGTCCGTTTTTTTCTTGAAAAACCTCAGCAGTTCCTTGGTCGCCTTCAATTGCATTGTCTATTGTAGACAACATGCTATAACAAATTCAACAGACATTTGTCTATTGTCAAGGCGCGCTATAAAGAATGTCACTGATTGCCTCTGAACCTTGAAGACCCGACATTCACACAGCGAGGATGTGACGTAGCGTCTCCTCGCAACTACAGGCATCGCAGAGAGCAATATCGCCCATTTCAGTACCCGTTAAGGTTAGGAAGGCGTGACACTGTTGTAAGACTTCAGGCGAGAAACACGCACGATGTCAGTACTGTATGAAACAGTCAGTGAGTTTTTAGGCGGAGAAACCTTATAGGTGACAGGCGTCACCAAGCACAGAACTTGGTAAAGCCCAAGGTATGGCGTTAGAGCTTTCGAGCAGGCTCCTATACGACAGAATGGGATGATGATGATGATCAATATATTATTTCTCCCAAAAGAGAGGACTAGCCTAGAGGCCACTTATGTTGCTTAGAGAAGGTCAGCGGGGAAATCTTGAGACACCGTGGCCACCAATGGGCGTGATATTACCCGGCGTTGCTGTGCCGAGTCGGTGGTACGCAGAAGAGACTCCCACGTATCTTTCGTGTCTGAAGCGAATGAAATGAGAGCCACAGTCCTCGAGAGGCCTAGTGTAAAATCGGCATCACTATGTCGACCACCATAGCGCGACTACTGTGCAGTCCGGGATGACGAGAACCAAGGGCAGGCTACCGTACGTGGGATTAGGGCATGCGTGCGGCATCTTCAGGATACGACGTGGTGAATGAAGGGTGAGGCGAAAGCAGGGTATAGAAAGGTAGTATGTATTCACGGCTAAAAAGAAGATAAAGTGATGAGTATCCCGCAATTATAGACGGGACGAGTTGTAGGCGAAGGTGCCCAGCGGGAGAGTGTTGTCCCAATTTGTGCGGTCGTCAGAAATGCACATCGAAAGCACGTCCGTCAGAGTGCGGTTGATGCGTTCGGTAAGTTCGTTGATCTGATGATGGCAAGTAGTCGTAAGGTTGTGTTTAGCAGCACATGATGGAAGTATGTCGTCAACTACATGAGATGAAAGCAGGGAACTGGTGTGCGAGTAAATGAGAAGGAGCGTCATGCTCAACGATGATGCCATAGAGAAAAAAATCTGCAACAACCATTCCGCAGCTACTCTGTAGAGCTCTAGTAATCGAATTCAGAGTGCCGTAATCCAGAGCTACTGCAATTCATTTGGTTCCAGTTGCTGAAGTTTGGAAAGAACCTTGCAAGTTCTATTCTACTAGTAGAAAGAACTCGGCTGGAACTTCAATAAGCTGAAGGTTGACCGGTAGGAAGAGTCGCGGGGTGTTTTCAGTGTGCGGGCAGGCCAAATGCGGGAACGTAGCGGTGAATGGAAAAATAAAGACCCTTTTATATTACACGACACCCAACCTAGTTACTGGTTCTAGAGATATTGGGGCAATGAGAAATTCTTGCAAAACGTCCTTGCGCAAATGACTTGGGACAAAAAAAAGCCACTACTTCGTCGCGGTGCAAGTTTTGGTGGTACAAAACCTCGTCTCTACGCAACAAGAGGTTCAGCGAAGGGTCCGTATTGCTGGAGTGGAGATGGTCATTGATGGACAGCAGTGATGGAACTGGGCGGGTTTGCCCGCCCCGTTCAGAGTCACTGACGCCTAAGATGTCGCCGCCAGCTTCGAATTCGGTGGGGTTGGCTGGATCAACAGGGTGTCGAGATAAGCAGTCGGCATTGCTCTGCAGCTTGATATACTTGTGCCCCGCCGGGGTGGTCTAGTGGCTAAGGTACTCGGCTGCTGACCCGCAGGTCGTGGGATTGAATCCCCGACCTGCGGGTCGGGGAATCCCCGACCTGAAGCAGCGGCTGCTGCTTTTCCGATGGAGGCGGTATTCTTGTAGGCTCGTGTGCTCAGATTTGGGAGCATGTTTAAGAACCCCAGGTGGCCGAAATTCCTGAAGCTCTCCACTATGGCGTCTCTCATAATCGTATAGGGGTTTCAAGACGTTAAATTCCACATATCAATCAATCAAACCGAGTCTTCCTTCAGGGACCCTAATTCTTGAGAGCCAACAGAGCGCATAGTTGTCTTTGATGTCAGCGAAAAGGCGTCGTTTTAGGTACTAACGGAATTTCATCACAGCCCAGAGAAGAGCCAGGCACTCCGCTCACTAACGAAATAAATATTTTTCGCTTCTGGGAGAAGGAAGATAGCGTACGATGTCACACGGTTTGTGCCGTTCTGTAACGAAGCGAGTACAGTCCCAATGCCGTGGCCCTATGTGTGTTTTGTAAACAGAACTGGTGGAAAGTGATTATTGCTTAAACTGCTTTTTAGAAAATAGACTTTCCAGACTCCAGGCTCTGCATGAGTTTTGTTTGGTAGACGATCTTCAGGTGATATTAAAATATTTTCCTTCTAGACCCTAACCATGATGTTCCCAACATTTCAAGCACCTTTTTCTCTGGGGGCCATAGGTAATGTTTACGCGTGAGTTGACAAATGACGAGCTCAGCCAGTTCTTTAGCATAAACAGCGTTTTACATATGTCCACGCATAGTTGTCGATGATTCCAAGGTCCAAAAATAGCCTACTGTGTTTGGAAATTGCTCATTCCTAACATGCCAAAGGCTCGATTATTATGTCTAGGTACTTTTTACCCTCTACTAAATTGTTGTGGCCATGCAGTCTCATATATTTCATCGTCAGGCCAAGTATGCTAGCTGCTCGTTTTCAGCAATGGTTTGTATCGCACTGAAATACCTGCTTCAGAGGCTCAATTTCTCATATCAGTCAAAGAAACAAAAAAGAGACCAGCAACTACCTTTCGGCATGCCATATCCTGTCCTCCTTTGTACAACATTAAAAAGGCCTGCACAGAGACGTGGCATTTATGTCGTATGCTTAGCACCTTGAAAACAATACCATGCGTACCCACTGCTGACAAGAACAAACCCGGTATTTTATTAAAAGAGATATCATGACGCGATGTTCACAAAGCCCATTTCGGATATTATCTACTATATACCTTTTCGGGTGGTCGGTCTTACATGAGCCAAACATTTCAATAATCGCTGATAAGAGTGCAACCGAACCTAACGCACAGGCCGCAGGCTCCTACTGCATTTAAAATGTTACGTCATGCGAAATAGTTTACCTGACCTGCAAAAGCCAAAGCGCCTACCGAAGGTAGAATCTAGAACCAAGGGGGATGTGATGGAAGCACTTCACATTGCATAAAGGAGAGATAAATTTGTCAGCTTTCCGTTTGTATCGCTATCATGGAAACAAGTAGACTTATTGGATTGGCACACCAGCTCATCGTTAAGTAGGTGATGCGCGCGTGATTGGTGTTGATTTCCTGCCGTCTTTTCGGTTGTTTCTTGATCTTATCATTTATGATGTGGAAGATTACCCTGTTCACATTAAATAAAAACAGTTGGAAGTGTAACTCTCGGTGTGCGCGTCTGCGCTTTTTTAAACGCGAAGCATTTCTTGTCAAACTTTGGTGACTTTGAATCTATCTATCTATCTATCTATCTATCTATCTATCTATCTATCTATCTATCTATCTATCTATCTATCTATCTATCTATCTATCTATCTATCTATCTATCTATCTATCTATCTATCTATCTATCTATCTATCTGGCAGCCTACGACTTTTAGTTCTCCTGGCTGTTTGGATAATGGCTTGATACCAGTCATGTCATACCATACCAGTTTTGCAACATACTATGTGAATGAAACCACCGTAAGAGCAGCAAGACGTTGACATGTAAATCATGACATTAATGACAAACGTATCATGATATTCATGTTAAGACTAGTCAGTCATGTTCTTCATCCAGTCATGGTATAACAAACGGTTGTTCTTTGATCTTATTATTTATGATCTGGAAGATTTTATGAATACCCTATTCACATTAAATAAAAAGAGTTAGCAGTGCAACGCTCAGTGTGCGTGTCTGCGCTTTTTACAACGCGAAGCCTTTCTTGGCGAACTTCAGTGACTTTGAATCTATCTATCTATCTATCTATCTATCTATCTATCTATCTATCTATCTATCTATCTATCTATCTATCTATCTATCTATCTATCTATCTATCTATCTATCTATCTATCTATCTATCTATCTATCTATCTATCTATCTAGCCGCAAGACAAGGCAAGCGGGTTAGGGGGAGACAGAAGGTTAGGTGGGCAGATGAGATTAAAAAGTTTGCGGGAATAAATTGGCAGCAGCAAGCACAGGACCGGGTTAACTGGCGGAACATGGGAGAGGCCTTTGTCCTGCAGTGGACGTAGTCAGGTTGATGATGATGATGATGATCGATACCAGTCATGTCATACCATTTTCCCAAGTTGATCCCCTGAGAAAGTATGACCAACTCAGGGGACTAACTGCAATCTATGATGACAGAGTTAGACAAGGAGAGCAAAAACGTGGGTTTTAAAATGAATCTGCAGAAAACGAAAGCATGTACAACGACCTCAGAAGAAAGCAGCGCTTCGAGATAGGTAATAGTTCATTTCAAGTTGTAAATGAATATGTCTACTTAGGGCAGGTAATAACCGCGGAGCCTAACGATGAGATTGAAGTAACTAGAAGAATAAGAATGGGGTGGACCACATATGGCAAGCACTCGCAAAATATGACAGGTAGATTGCCACTATCCCTCAAGAGGAAGGTATATAACAGCTGTATCTTGCCGGTACTTAGCTACGGAGCAAAACCTGGAGGCTTACAAAGAGGGTTCAGCTTAAATTGAGGACAACGCAGCGAGCAACGGAAACAAGATGGAAGGTGTTACTTTGAGAGACAAGAAGAGAGCAGAGTGGATCAGAGAACGAACGGGGGTTAAGGATATCATAGTTGAAATCAAAAAGAAGAAATGAACATGGGCCAGTCATGTAGCGCGTAGACAGGATAACCGCTGGTCAATAAGGGTAACTAACTGAATTCCCTGCGAAGGCAAGTGGGTGAGGGGGAGACAGAAGGTTAGGTGGGCAGATGAGATTAAAAAGTTTGCGGGCATAAATTGGCAGCAGAAACCACAGGACCGAGTTAACTGGCGACACGTGGGAGAGGCCTTTGTCCTGCAGTGTACGCAGTCAGGCTGATGATAATGATGATGATCGATACCAAACATGTTTTGTTATAGCATGACTGTATGACGAACATAACTGACTAGTCACAACATGAAAATCTTGACATGTATGTCATAAATGTCATAATTTGCATGTCAAGGTCTTGCTGCTCTGCGGTGGTTTCATTCACATAATATGTTGCAAAACTGGTATGGTACGACATGACTGCATGGCGAACACAAGCGACAGACCCTAACGTCAAACCCATGACATGCATGTCATGCAACAACATGACTACAAGCCTCAGTCATAATGTGCTCGCGGTCGTTTCACTCGCTTCTCATGAATCAAATTCGGTATTGCGTGACGTGAATGGACGAGGTAGGTAAATGACACGTCCAAACATGATTACCACGACACGCCTCTCTTTTAACAACATGACTACTTTCTACACTCATGATGTGCTCGCTACCTTTTTGATGACGCGCTCGCTACAGCCGTTTCGCTACCTTCTCATATGCCAAAATTTATTATCATGTCACGTGAACGGATGACGAATGTATGTAAGTTGTGCAAACTTGATAATCCTGAGATGCGTGTAGTGTAAGAAGATTAATACACGCCATACTGAAGGCTCCAATACACTTCGACGTCAGCCGGTGCGCGTGTGCGCCGGCGTTTGTTTCATCCCGTCGCACCGGCGATGCCCCGTCAGGCGCCGAAATCCCCCTAGTATAGAGATCAGCGGATCTGCCCAAAGACCTTCATTGTAGATCTGCATGCCATATACCCGCAGGCCCGCGATGCCCTGCGTTGCATCGATGGATGCACGTTTCAGCGCCCACGGTGTCCCTCCGTCACGAAGACAGGCAGACACAGTGTTGTCTGAATAACGTCGTCGGCGCGAAATGCAGCATGTCACATTTCGTGCCGGGGGCCGCGCCGATGGACACTGGTCACGCCGGTCGCGCCTGGCGTCGCACTATTAAGTGCCCAGCCTGCGCGTGAGTCAACGTTGCATCGGAGTATATTGGGTCCTTCATGACACGCTCATCGCCGTTGCGCTAGCTCCACATGTACGATACTTGGTATCAGGGGTAGTGAATAGACGACGAAGGTAAATGACATGTCCAAACCTGATAATCATAATATGCGTTTCATGTGAAACATGACTACACGCTACGCTCATAGCGTTCTCGCGGCCGTTTCACTAGCTCCGCATATACCAAATCTGGTTTACGTGTCGTGAATGGACGATGAATGTAAATGACACGTCCAAACATACTAATCATGTTCTGGATTTCATGGAAAACATGACTACATGCTACGTTCATAGCACGCTCGCGGCCGTTTCGCTAGCTCCATATTGACGCATGGGTACATGTGGACGAAAACGATGATGGAGGATTTAATGAACACAAGGTAGTGGGCCTATAGCTACACTCGAGACCGAAGAAGACGATCTTGTGGCTGAGCTGTTGAGCATCAGATTCGTTATCAGTATTTAATGCACTTTCTGCGGTAGTAAATGCAGAGCTGATGAATACGTTTCGGCATTTAGTACCGAAAAACGTGAAAAAACAGCATTTTCTATAGGTACCAGGCCACTGCGTATTATATTTGAATGAAATGGCGGACTCTTTAGCAGCAGTATCCCTGAGTGAACCCACCATCCCAGTTTTGCCAGATACGGCTTATGTGACAGCGCTAAGGTTCGGAAATGCTTGTTTGCAATGGAGAATAGGTAATTTGGACAAATTTAGAGATTTCGAGCATTTAGGGTATTGCTGGATTAAACAGTGGTGTGTATCTCGCCAGTTAGAGGTCATTTATACCTGATTGCGCTGTACTGTTCCACAACTAAATTATTGTCTTAACAAAGCTCAACTCAGGGCGTCACAGCTGTTGCAACAAATTGAACAATTGATCATTTCTTTTTATTCTGTCATCATTACTTTTATCAGAGAAAATATTTTTAGTAGCCACATTACAGGAGCTAGAAATACAAGGAAATCTACCAGTATTTTTGCCACTTGGCGGCATTTTGTTTGGTTACTGCCATAGGGATATATGCTCCACTGTGTTTGATTACATCAATTCAACTAAAAGATTACCGTGCTAGTGAAATCTAACCTTTTCAGATCTTTAGTTTATAATTCGTAGCGATGTCTGTCAGAAACAATAGATGGTTTGACCGCTTCTTCAGCGAACATTTTTTTATCGGCAGTATTAGTTGCTAACTAATTTTTCAGGTTGGCTTTATTTCATTTTAGTTTCATTTAGGTATCCTGCCACCCGGTTCTTGGCCAATCCCACTATGTGGGTGAGCACCATCCATCTGAAGTCATCAGCATCAGCATCAGCTTCAGAACATGCTGCTTTAATTGTCTCAGGATGAACCTGTGTTTCATTCGCGTTGTACTGCGACACTGGTGAAGGTGCTGGGCCACAGTCCTGTCTTATGCCCCACACGCCCGCTGGGAGCCGTTAATCGAGTCCAGACGCATTGCCACCTGTTTAAACTTGGGTGCATCGCTCCAGTCAACGTTTGCGAGGCCTCGCGCCAGTGCTCACTCACTCGCCGGGACCTGCGAAGCACCGCACACCTCAACCAATGGCCAACGCAAGCCCGAAGCAGGTTCCCCAAGGCAGATTTCCGACGCATCCATCTCCCTCGTTCCCGATCACATAGGTGGCAGTGCCCATAAAGACGTTGACGACTGGCTTGACCACTACGAGCGTGTTGCCCAGATATATCAGTGGTCGGAACAGGAAAAGCTTTCTTGCGCCTATTTCTACCTTGATGACGTTGCCCGTACTTGGTATGAGAATAGAGAAGGCAATCTGTCAGCTTGGCCCGACATTCGACAGAAGGTCGTCGATATCTTCGCCAATGTCGATCGAAGGGACCGTGCGCAGCAGTTATTGGAGGTACGGGTTCAAAAACCCAACGAAACCGTTGCAATGTTTGCCGAGGACATGAATCATCTTTTTTTATCAAGCTACCCGCACATGATGGAAGATAAGTAGTTGAGTTACCTCGTGCGCGGTGTCAAGGAACAGCTTTTCGCTGGGCTACTGCACAACCCTCAAAGTACCGTGGTTCACTTTATTAAAGAGGCTACGGCTATCGAGGGGGCCCTTCATCAACGCTGCATGCAATATGACCACATGTCCAGCACTGTCCCAATCAATGCTATCGCCATGACGTCTGAGAGTCAAAGCTTCTTGCGAGGCTTGATTAGGGAGATAGTTCACGAAGAACTGCAGAGGTTAGGGACTCCGGTTGCTGAAAATCCAATTGCGTTGGTCGCTGAAGTCATACGTGACAAAATCCACCAAGCATTGTGTATGGCTGGTCCTGATGCTGAGCAGCGTCCCATGAGCTACGTTGCCGCTCGCCGACGTCCACCACCCGCTACGCCGACGCCATGCCGCCAGGCACCAATGGCCCTTTGGTCACCGCAGCAAGAGTACACACTACAGCAACCACCCATGCCACAGCCATACAACCAGCCGTCCACAGCCATGCCATGGACATCGACGCCAAGGGAGATGCTCAGACGTGCGCTGACCCGAAGAAAAGATGCATGGCGCACAGTCGACAGGCGTCCAGTTTGCTTTCAATGCGGAGGTACAGGCCATAATGCCCGTCGTTGCTGGCGTCTAGGCGATTCATTCTGTCCTGCCCGACCTTGGTTTGATGGTCGACGTGCCGACGACGAATGCACTCCATGCCGTGACGATACCTCTTTCTACGGAGCCCGTTCTTACTTTGAGGACGGCCGTACCACTGCAGAGGAGGCAATGCCTACTAACCCGCCTGGCCTGGGATGTCGATCCCACTCTCCGTCTCCCACGCATTCGCCTTTGTCACAGCGCCGCATCCACGTGGACCTTAATACAAGAAGGTCATCTAGCCCGCGCCGTGGAAACGGAGGGCGGCGATCTCCGGGGGCAAGGTTGCAGGTCATAAAGATGACGACAAGAAACCCCCACAGCAAGACTTTGTACAGCTGATAAGCCGTGAAAAAGATGAAGTTGTGACTGCCGACCTTAGTGTTCTTCTTGACGGCCATAAAGTGACAGCTTTAGACGACACTGGTGCCGACTTCTCTATTATCAGTCAGTACCTCGTTGACAGCCACAGAAAAGTGAAGATGCCGTGGACGGGCGCTCATATAAGAACGGCAGGGGGCCAGGTATTGGTGCCCTCTGGAAGATGTACAGAATTGACATCAGAGGTTCTCCTTTCGCTGCGTCATTCGTCGTTCTCGCCGCATGCTGCAGAGATGCAATTCTCGGCATGGATTTTTTACGGGAATATGACACCGTCATCAGCTTATCAGAGAGCTTGATTACGTTTTGCAACAGTTCGGGCTTACGCAATCCTTCAGAGACGCGACCAAACCAACTGCGTCTTAGTGATGACGACGTGGTTTTCCGTCCTAGGTCATGCACGCTTGTTTCTGTGGCCGCCGCTGCCCAGTTTGACGCCGAAGAAAATGCAGACAAAATAGGCTCGCTCCTTTTCACCCACGGTATTTCCGTCGCACGAGGTATCGTTAGAGTTGCTGCTGGATGCATGGAATTGCTGCTGACCAATTTTAGTGCTGAGCGCCGGCACCTTCTAGAAGGCATGGCTGTCGCTTACTTCAACGATGTCGTAGATGTCGAAGGCTGCCTGGCGGTGGTAGACGAGTCGCTAAATCTTCATTCAGCGCCTGTTCTGGACGGTAGCAATACTTTGCCGAAAGACGACCGACGCAGACTCCTTGAGCTACTAACCAGATTTCATGACTGCTTTTCGACCACATCAGGAGTTGGCCGCACGCCTTTAACCAGGCATCGAATAATTACCGTGGAAACAGTGAGACCTACTCACCAGAACCCTTATCGCGTGGCTCCAAAAGAACGTGAAGCGATACAACAGCAGGTAGACAGAATGCTTGATGATGACGTCATTCAGACTTACAGAGCCCCCGGGCCTCGCCTGTAGTCCTCATTAAGAAAAAGGACGGCAGCCTGCGCGTCTGTGTGAATTACCGGAAGCTAAATCAGGTGACCAAGAAAGACGTATATCCACTACCACGCATAGGCGACTCTCTCGACACACTTTGACTTGCTTGATACTTCCATTCCATAAACTTGTGGAGTGGATATTGGCAAATCGAGGTGGACCCGAAAGACCACGAGAAGACCGCTTTTGTAACACCAGATGGGTTTTATGAATTTAAGGTCTTGCCATTCGGTTTGTGCTCAGCGCCTGCTACCTTTCAAAGACTCATGGATACTGTGCTTTCTGTGTTGAAGAGAAAAACCTGCTTAGTATATCTCGGCGACGTCATAGTGTTCTCCGCAACGTTTCACAAGCACCTTAAAAGGCTTCAGGCGGTCTTACAAGCCATACAGTCCACGAGCCTGACATTGAAGCCTGAGAAGTGCCACTTTTGCTTTGAAGAACTGCGATTTCTCGGTCATGTCATCAGTCATGAAGGTGTTCCAATCGATCCTGATAAAATCGCAGCCGTAATACAGTTCTCTGCGCCGACCGATAAAAAGGCTGTCAGATGCCTTCTCGGCCTCTGTGAATATTATCAACGAATTATCGCCGACTTCGCACGCATACCATCACCGTTAACTCGCCTCACTAGACAAGACGTCACCTTTGAGTGGAATGACGAAGAGAAAGCTGCTTTTAACAATCTTCGCCAGCAACTACAAACACCTCCAGTCCTTGCCCACTTCGACGAGAGAGCCCCTACGATGCTTCACACCCATGCTAGCAATGTTGGTCTGGGAGCTGTGCTTGCGCAGCAGCAAGAGGGCACAGAAAAGGTAATCGCTTACGCAAGGAGAACGTTAACACGCGCTGAGGCTAATTACTCCACGACTGAGAAGGAATGCCTCGCCATGGTATGGGCGGTTACAAAATTCCGTTTGCATACAACATGGTCAAGCAAAAAACGACCCGCATGACACCGTTCAGCCTCGTTCATGGACGGGGAGTACGAACCATGTTAGATGCAATGTTACTGCACGAAGGCGACGACATCGTCCCGGACGCCGACACGTTTACGGAACGCGCGGAGGAAGCTAGGCAACTTGCACACTTACGGATCAGCCAGCAGCAAGAGTACGATGCAGGCCGCTACAATGCTCACTGCAGAACATTCTTCTACCAATCTGGCGACAAACTATGGCTTTGGACGCCTGTACGGAAACGAGAACTTTCCGAAAAGCTCTTAAGAAGATACTTTAGACGGTACTTAGTGCTGCGACGACTGAGTGATGTCACTTACGATGTTGTTCCCGACAGTTCGTATAGTACAAGGCATCGCCAGCACCATCCTAAACTCGTTAACCTAGTGCGCATGAAGCCTTACGTCAGTGAGTGATTGCGTGACTTTTCTTGAGAAAAAAAACTGCATTACAGACTTCGCATCGGGGCGATGCTCTTTGAAAGAAAGGCAAATGATGCGTGTCTACACGGGGACCAAAACAATGATGGGGGATTCGGTGGACACGAGGTGGTGGGCCTCTAGCTTCACTCGAGACCGAAGAAGACGATCTCGTGGCTCAGCTGTTGAGAACACGCTGCTTTCGTTGTCTCAAAGTGTAACTGTGTTTTATTCGCGTTGTACCAAGACAATATATAAAGCAAAGTCGGTATCAGGTGACGTTATTAGATGACTCGGGTAAATGAAACGTCCAAACATGATAATCGTGACACGAAAGTCATGTACGGCATAATTTATCTCCACCTCCTAACATTGTGCTAATTTTAAAGTGAGCTATCACCCTTCCTCAATTGTGCTTCGCATATCATCGATTGCCACTGTGCGTGGGATCTGCCAATTTTTTTTTTGCACGTCTTTCTCGTGCAGTTTGACGTCTTGCTGATTCTTACTTACTTTAACTGTCTTCTCAGCTTAGATATCCAGTCAAATTCGACACGTATGTGGAGCCCATATGTCTTCCAACTACGGAGCTCTTATTAACCAATGTTGAAGCGGTCATTGCGGGCTGGGGAAGGATATCTGAACGTGAGTTTTTAAACTCTGTTTACGTTCCGTGGTCTGTATTCATTACTTCCTCACACACCTCAAACTTTTCCCCTGCCCAGGCGCTATTTATGTTTATGAAAATATTTAGTGCTTAATTTGTTTTTAGCATATATTCTACATATTTGTATGCTGTTCGCAAGCGCTTCAATTGCAGGCATGAAATAAATATATATACAATCGCTACCAGCAGCAAGATAAGCTGAGAATAGAAGCTCATTGCGCAGAACACAAATGTGATGAAGTTCAGGGGGGTCCGAACTGTTGCTTTTACACTTACCTATTATTAAGTCTTTCTGCGTTGCCCGCTATGCAGTTAAAGTCTTGGAATTTTCTCACGCTCAATTTCGAGGCCGATGGTGAACAGAAAAGTGGGAAAAGTACAAAAGAACACAAAAAATGGGTGATCCTTGATAGCCCAAGCTTCAAAAACATACGCTTTTAAGCAGGGGGTGACATGTTTCTGAAGAACCAAACAACACTGCTTGTGGGCAGGGCCCGGAATATCTCAGCGTGCGTGCAGCCTATTGAAATACCGGAGAAACGTGCAGCAGGAAAATATAGAATTTCTCACGGCATGACGTCACAATTCTTGGTTTGTGTTAATGATATCGTTAAAGTTTGATTCCGACTACATGCAGGCGACTGCGCATTGATTGTTCAAAAATTTTTTTTGTCACAATAAATTAGTGCAAACTAATAACAACCAATAGCGTTTTGCAGTGCTACGAAAATGGGGCATATAACTCAACGCTCATGAAACGGTAATCTTTCATATCACACACAAAACACGCCACCCCGTTTTATTTACCGATTTGGTTCTTATACTCACGCTTGTTGACCATTTAAAGTTCCAATACATTACATTAACAACTAAGTTATCCCTGAACGCACATACAAAAGTATTTCCTCATCTACACTCATGGAAGATCTACCTCGTACCACTCCATGTAATATATATTCTGTGATTATTCTGCAATAAGACGTAAACTAGAATATGTCAGGGCACTAGGGTACTCATCCACTCAAGATAAGATTGGGCACTGCGAAAAATGCAGAAGACAACTGTGCGGCTCATTTTTTTTTTTACAAATAATAGTGAGCTGGCATCGAAAGTACCTTAATTTATCTGCCTAAAAAACATAGTCAGTAAATGTGGGTATAAATATGCCCATCTAAATAATGACATTCCTATTAACCATACTAACCAGGCATTATTACTCTATCTTCTTAGCACCTCATTTTTGTGAAACTGATAATTATAAGCTTATTTTCTAGGCATGTTCTCACACTTGAAGAAAACAACTCAGGCATTTTTTTAGTGTCGATTTACCCTTCCCCTTCGTCTCTAAACCAAGGCTTAGATTGTCTTCTCATCATTACAGTTGTCTTATGTAATTTTGATTATAGTAATGTTTTGCTCTCAACAGAGAGAATGAGTGTATTGTTGTTTATTTGTTTTTTTCGTAATTATTCTTCCTATAGAGATCACCACAAAACATAATTTATAATTTCTTAGTAGTTTCTGTGTTCTGGATCACTATGCCAGCTGATCTAAATAGTACGAGAACAGTTTTTTTCCGTGCCTTGTTTGTATTGCTATGTCTGTCACTCACAGAAATCTCTAACTATTTGCACGTAAATTTCTATATTTCTATTTGTTGTTGAGAGTCTGCAGTATGTAATAAATAATTAAATTTGGTACCACTCTTTTCCAGAAGGCGACCCATCACCCAACCTACAATACATACAAAGGTTGATCCTTCCATATGATATGTGCAAGGTGGGATTCATCTCCGCCGAACAAGCTGAGGCATTCGACAGCTCTATGGTTCTTTGCACATCTGCCAGTGATAAAGACAGCTGTCAGGTGAGTCTGCCTACCGATAGAAAAGTGTTAGAAATCTGTAAGCGATTAGCGATGGCTTTTGTTCCTAGCCGATGCTTTACGACCTACGCCAGCGAACAAAACTGTGCAATGCAGCAACTGTGTTTCTATACAGCAAATTTACGGATACCAACTTTTAGCAGTTCACCGTCACCGAAATACAACCACCCCGGCCGCTATCTAGCCCGCGTACGTCAGACCGTAAGCGCTGCACTGTGCCCCATGGCGTGATCGTGATAAACCAAAAATAAAAATAACAAAAATTCACACATCTTCTCGAAGTCAGTCGTGACAAGTGGGCGAGGCACTGGGGACCACTCTTATCTTAAATAACCCCTAATATTGCCCCCGCGCACATGTATGTACTATAAGCATCAAATGAAACGCAAACAGCGGAGCACGTGGCACAAACCTTATCAATGGCATAGTGCGTGCCGTCGACCAGTCATAGGCACAGACAGGCCCGCACATCCGGTGTGGCAGCACTGTGCGATCCCCCTAGAGTGCACTATTTCTGCTTGTGTTCAAGGTATGGTATTTGAAGGGAACAAAATTAAAAAAAACAGAGGTTAAACAACTGCAGCCGAAGGCGAGTATTGTAGCACGGTTTCTCATCACGGAGTCCATCATCATGGAATTCCTCAATGATTCTATTTATAGTAGGCAAAAGTCGGTTCATAATGCTGGCTATTTCACGCTGTTTCACTTCGAGCTGGTAAATCGAAACAATTTGCGCTTTCTCTTCCGAAAAAAACACTCAGCATTTCCAGTTGAAGTGATGTGTTTTCGGGTCGGTCTCTGAAAGAAGTGTGTAGGTGAAGTAGCGCTGGCGAACGACATACGACGATCGTTTCATAATCAACCACAAACTGATTATATTTCAATTTTTGTTTTGTTGTGCCAAGTCACCGACTACACTGCGACGCTGAAGTAAAAGCATGGAAATGCGAGTGATACAATCAAAAACGCATGCCACGCCCATTACCACCATACGAAAACTAGAGCAGAAACGGAGGTAAAGCACTGTAGGGGATCGCTCAGTGCTGCCAAATCGGATGTGCACGCCTGTTAATGGTGATGACTGGACGGCCAACACTATACTCTTTCTAATGCTTGAAACATGCACTCCGCTGTTCGGGTGTCATTTGACGCCGATAGTACATGTGTAGCGACGCATGTGTGCCGTATGTATACATTGTGTTTTTGCCGTTGAACCACCCCTTTACGCCACCACAACTCAGGGGTGGCAGCTTGGTGTCATCGTTTCCGTTCTGCCACTGTTTTCCGAGCTCTCACCTCCAGCGTAGCTTGCTGTCGGCGAACACGTTCTGCCTCTGCATGCCACGCTCTTGCGCCCGGAGTAGCAGCTTGTTGACGACGTTGCCGCTTTGTAGTTACTTCTTGAGCATTATCTTCCGGGAGAGCTTGCCGTCACCATCGGCGTTGCCTTTCGCGGGCAAGAGCACGTTCACCCGTTCGTTTTCATGCATAACAGAAACAAAATGAGTGGTCTAGAAAGCGCTTATTATTCGTCGCCATCAGCGTCATCGTCATCTTGATGGCGCACAGTGCTTACCCTGTATTGTCATAAACGTCATCATCACCGTGAGCACGGACAGCACACAACGAACAAGACTAGAGCTTTAGATGCTTCGCCCTTGATACAGCCATGAAATAGTGCTTGTGTAATACATCTCCTACATCAACGTCGACGTTTTCTTTACATTATTCGTTTAAGAGAAGCAACATTGCGTCTTTTGCATGCACCTTCTTTGTTCAACTTGCTCCGCCCTATAGCGCACATAGAGTTTTACTGAAGCTGTATCCGTGCAGACTCGCTGTGGTGCAACTCAGCCCCACAATAAGAATGCTTCTTTTCTATTGCAGGGTGATTCGGGTGGCCCACTGACAATAGTGACAAAAATGGGACGAACCTTTCAGGTCGGACTGGTTTCTTTCGGCTTCGGTTGTGCGCGTGGCATGAAGCCGAGCCTGTACACGCGCGTTTCATCCTACGTGCCATGGATTGAAGAAGTACTCGCCAGAACTGCAGAAGAGAGCCGTGACGGCGAGCGCGTGGACGCGGCGCATCATCAAGTGGTCGTTCCGAGCTAAATGCGATGCTCTACTTGGTCGTTATTGAAGAAACTCTCTTATGGCACTCTTACGAGAAACAGTACGTCTGAGAAAATTGTCCTGTCATGCAACAATGATCGCCTTCTATATCACCGCATTATCTTCCGTGGTCGGTGCACGCCTGGCGTAGGTCCATGTCACGAACGCGACGTGGACTATCGGCGAGATCACGCATTGTACGAGAGTGGCCAGAATAGAGTTTTCAAAAACATATGTTAAAAGTAGAGGCATATAGGAAGTTCAAAGCTACGTTGAACGAGAAACTTGTGCAAGCTTGCAACGGTAGCGCAAGGGGGGATTAAAAGCAGGGCTGGTGGCCCTGCTCGTGTCTCCTTACTGCAGCCCATCTTTCTTCTCGCTTTATGTTTATTTCTCATTTTGCATTTTTTGTGTTTTTAAATTTTCTCTCGACGTATCTAGCTCTATATTTCTTTTCTGGTTGTTTCAGACCATCTTGTTTCTTCCTTGCCTTTCTTTGTCACTGGCTCGTTCTTTCTACCTTCTTTTGCATCCGCTCTTAAAATTAAACCGATACCACGCCAGAGGGAAATGTGAGCAGAGTAGGAAGGCCAAAAGAATTAATAGGAGAAGAAAGGTTGAGGAGAAGAAAAGACGCAATTTGTGCGGCCATAGTTTAGGGCGTGGCTCCACGCTTGCAGGACGATGGGGAGAGTTAGATAAGAAGAGGAGAAAGAGACAATATATGGTAGAGAAATAGAGGTGGGGAGATTTAAACTGTCTTAATAAACTAGTTTGCTACCCTACACGTGGTAATGGCATGAGGAGGTTAACACAGAAAGATGAAATATAAAGAAAGGTAGCACATCACAGAGCACACAAAAAAGCACGCAGGCAGTTACCGTCCTTCGATCAGACGTGGACGAGTAGAAGAGGAGAATGACGACCATCACTTAGGTATGTCGGCAGGTGCTTTTGAGACGCGGGTGTCTAATCCACTTTCTTCGATGAAGCAAAGAGGCGTCTTGAAGGCCTGGGTACCGTGCTGTACAAGTAGCCAGAGGTCTCTCTGTGTAGCTGTGGTTGACCTCTGTGTCTCTGTGTAGCTGTGGTAGCTGTGGTTGACCTTGGTGACGGAGAGTGGTGACAAACACGGCTCGTAATGCTCGAATAGCTAGGCATACGGGCAACAGGTGGTCCATCGTTTCCTCAGCCCTGTGCACGGTACATGCTGGTGACGTGGTGACTCCACTGCCTAGTCGGGCCTGGATATCTCACGGGGCGACAATAAACGGCAAACGCAGTTACAGTGTACTACAAAGCGGTACACTTGCAGAAGATGTGCAAGGCAGTGCCTCAGCCAGTGAGGTAGGCAGGCGAGTGCCACAAAGGAGAGGCCGTTCATGGCGATGACAGCTTTAGCGAACGCGAACCAGGCTTTAAAGAGTGTAAACTTTGCTTTTAACATCTTGCGCTGGTAACCAGATAAGCCATGTAAGTTTTTGCCGTAGATGGCCATCTGCGCATGTCCACGTCAAGAAAGACTGCAGATGGGGACGTTGTTCCCCCAACTCAAAACCATTCGTTGAAATTTACTTTCATAGTCCCGGTGTAGAACCTCGCGATCTTGTTGCTAATGTCGACGCCGGTCGACATTGATCGCGACTTCCCTTTACGGCCTGAACGCACTGCGCAGTCTCCGCGTTTCACGCTCTGCGATTTCTAGCAGTCGTCTTCGTAATGGTGCAGCGGTGCCACCGCTGTAACACGAATGAAGCGAGACCATACGCGCGCGCTCAGTCAGCTGTATCACCTTCTTATGAGAAAGTTTTATAATAGCGTACGCGAGGGTCAGCATTAGTGTTTCGCGCCACTGTGCATGTGTCGTACTCTAACAATTTTGATGGCTTCCGACGGAAACAGCGGGCGACCACAACGAGTGGTAACTTGGCGGAGGCTGTTTCAAAACCCGCAATTATTACCTGTATCGTTGCTGTTGCGTATACATATCTCGTTTAAATAGCGACGCAAGTCAGCCATATTGATATCTATAAGAACGCATGCTTTAGAGGCAAACAGTTCCGCTGAAAAAAAAGCCGTTTAAAGCAATCTAGTTAACGGTAATTGTTCTCAGTCAGAAACAATTCCAGTGGCCACAATGCTTTTAGAGTGCATGCGTAAACGATAAATATCAATCTACTGAACTTGAAGGTGGTCCACTACATTGCCACGAGTAAAACAGTTCTGCCTGAATGAAGGAAGGCAGAACACTTACTATTAGGAGACACATCAATCTGTGCGGTCTGACAAACAATGAACTTATATATATAGTGCTCTACAAAATTCAATGAATGTTACGTGTAAGCTGTTTATTTTTTTCTTGGGTGAGTGGCATATATACAAAATGATGCCATAATTTGAATATGATTATCAATACTATACAATAGTTTTTCTAGATGTCAGCATAGAAATTACGATTATGGCGCGTTGTTTTTGTGGCTGGAGTAATCGTTACAACGAGGTGCTTGATACTCATTTGGTACATAACTTCTATTAGTAATTCACCATTACAAACATTGATTGATTGATATATGGGGTTTAACGTCCCAAAACCACTACATGATTATGAGAGACGCCGTAGTCGAGGGCTCCGGAAATTTGGACCACCTGGGGTTGTTTAACGTGCACCCAAATCTGAGCACACGGGCCTACAACATTTCCGCCTCCATCGGAAATGCAGCCGCCGCAGCCAGGATTCGATCCCGCGACCTGCGAGCCAGGAGCCGAGTACCTTAGCCACTATACCACCGCGGTAGGGCACCATTACAAACATCTCATTCTACAGCACTTTTATAGCCTCGTTTTAGTATGTGTAGTTGCACGTCATGGTTGTGTAGTGTTCCTCCAAAAAGTACTATTTATTATAGCGAGAATATTTGGGATTTATTAAAATAAAATATTTTACTTAAAATCGTTTCGCTCGAGTGTTTTATCACAATTTCGCCGATGTTTGCGGGTCGATATGAAGTAGCTATCGAATCAAGTATAAGTAATCTGTCAGCTATAGTAAAGTGGAGCAACCTGCGACAGAGTGGGATTAATCAAATGCACAAAACATAAGCCACAGAGTTTCCTATATACACTATAGGGAACTCTGGCGCTAGTGTCTACGGACGTTGCAACACAGGGCCCTTCTGTGAACATGGGAATGATGCGCAGTATACAAGTTTGTGTAATCTTCGTTCTTTTGATTCAGTTTGAATTTGCATCACTAAGAGCTGCTCTGTTACTATACGACAATCAGCAAATGTTCCGCAGTTGCACTTCACCACTTCAACCTCTGCAGTTTGTCAATTCAAACCATGTCACGAAGTCCGAAATGGCTAGTTCTTTCAGTCAAAACAAAACAAAACTTTGAAACAGTTAAAGCAACATCTGCGAAGCCGGCAAGCACGAAGGCCAGGCGATGTACTCATTCCCTTGACTGATTCCTATAGTCGCTGAATGATCACAAGCCAGAGTCGTCTCTAGTTAATTTTATGCAACTATGAAATGCACATTCGAGTGCCCTAAAAAACTTGTAAATGCGAGAGAGAGAAAAAGAAATAGGTTATAAGTATGCCGACCTAAAAAATCATCCTCAAATACTAAGGATTTCAGAGGTACGCTTGATATGCGTTCAGGCCAACCTAAAAAAATCGTGTGGGGCAAAATAAGTACGCTGTGGGAAAATACATGATTTTCACGATAGCATTCAAGTCGAGAATGCTATTTATCAATATGTTCCTAAATACGACTGTGCATTAAGCTGAGAGTTTTAGATAAGCGGTGTGCAAGCACTAATCTTATGAACCCAATCCAGCCGATACCGCTTTTGTCAAATTGTGATGACACCGAATCGAATGCAAATGCACACTAATCGAACAATACTGCGCTGGTTATGAAATATTGTGACATCCATCAAAACAGCCCAGGACTGGTAAGGTGTAGCCGCACCAGTGGCTGCCAGCCGGCCGGAGACAAAAATGACGAGTGATAATGGATCGTAGAGCAAACTGCATAAAACGTTCGGGTGCTTTTGGCTGGCTGAACACAATGGACGCCACTGTGACGTAGCCACGTTCACGTCAAATGCAATCACCTCCCTAGAAAGATAAGAGTATCAGATAGCCCGAGATTTCCACATAATTTTTATTTAAACGAATATTTCTAAACAATGTTTATCTATCTATCTATCTATCTATCTATCTATCTATCTATCTATCTATCTATCTATCTATCTATCTATCTATCTATCTATCTATCTATCTATCTATCTATCTATCTGTCTGTCTGTCTGTCTGTCTGTCTATCTATCTATCTATCTATCTATCTATCTATCTATCTATCTATCTATCTATCTATCTATCTATCTATCTATCTATCTATCTATCTATCTATCTGTCTGTCTGTCTATCTATCTATCTATCTATCTATCTATCTATCTATCTATCTATCTATCTATCTATCTATCTATCTATCTATCTATCTATCTATCTATCTATCTATCTATCTATCTATCTATCTATCTATCTATCTATCTATCTATCTATCTATCTATCTATCTATCTATCTAAGGTAGACCAAAATCATTCGGGAAGGGTAAGAAGATTGGGCGATTGTCACTGTCTGGTGACGAAACGAATAATGTGAAAATCCCATCACGTACAATGTCAAACTCTTTCCTCCTGACTCGCGCGGCACCTACCCGTATACCACGTGTCGCAGTTTGCGTGTATGAGCCACCGAGAGTGGCAGCGCTGACCCGATGAAAACAAAAATAAAATGTTATGGTCACCGCAGGATTCGAACTGAGCATTCCGCGTGGCATTCAAGGATTCTACCTCAGAAGCAGGCGAGGTATCTGAACTGTTGTTGAAAAAGATGCTCTGAAGGCGTAATGTAGGGGAAACGTCAATCGTGATAGCAGTGATTCCCTTATAATTTTATAAGCTTTACGTAGGTACCTCAATGGCACAGGCGTATTGTCCTGTTGGCGTCAATTGTACCTCGTCCACTAAACTTGGTCCACGTAACCCTATCTTGGACTACCATCCTCACAAGCACAAATACTACATTTCAGATTACTGCTTTTGGCGTTGGTGTTATCCATACTGCCCCTGAAATCGATACGCAAGTGTTAACAACTGGTTGTATAAATTACATGCGAATGTCTGTACCTGTCGCGTTTGTACAAATGTTTAGCGTCATATTGTAACGTGCCGCTCAAACAAAACACCATACCACAGCCACATTTTCAGCACATGTTTCACGTGACATTGATTTCCAAGGTATACTTGGGGTATGCCAAATTTTTGTTTCATTTCGCTTCAATTTTGCCATCGTTTCGGTATTCCTTCTTTTTCTGCAGCTTGCATACTTTGAATTGTATGTGAACCCTGTCATGCTTCAATTTAACAAACTTCTGTTCTCCTTTTTGTGTTACAGTAACACTTAATTTTATTATTCGGAGGCTATTTATTGTGTACTCAATGCTATTGCCAATTCTTCTGTGAATTACATCCAATCACTACCTAAACTCGTATGGTATCACTCACATAAGTTAAAAATATTGCTTTAGTTTCCTCGTACTCTGAAGGTCCTATACTGAAATGGTAGGGGTTTTCAGGTAGCCAATCAACCAACTTAGAGAAACATATAACCCTGAAGGCTATCTAAAACTTTCCCAAGAAGTAAATTTTTAATTTATAAGCTGGCCGAACCCTAATCTAGCGCTTTCAAGTAGGCAGCCTCAGTTGCACTCTAACTACGAGCGTTATTTACGTCCGTGCGAACACTACACCACATCAAATGAAAACGTGGGACTTTAAAGCAAGTCAATAAATGCTGGGCTTTAAATTTCAACAAGCCAGGTCCTTGCCTAACCTTATTTACGTGTGCACTAATGGAAACATCGTGAATATCAACTCGGACGTTGCAAGTCTACAACGGGAAGTGGTGAAGCATGTTCATCGAGATCGGTAGTTTGGGTGCTTGTTGTCTTCGAGGCCATGACACACTCAGAAGAACGTTTTTACTGTACGGAAAGGTAACAGCACTTCTTCGACAGGCTCGATTGCAGCAGCGTTATTTTGAACTCGCATTGGCCTCTGCTACACCAGCAATGAATTGACACTCATGAATGTAGACACATGCTACCGCGCAATCAGTCGCATTATCTGCCTGTCTACGATAAGGGCGCATGCGGTCGTGTTGAAAAATACTTTTTTTGTTTACTTTTCTTTTTTCCTCTTTTGCACTGGTGTAGCTGGGGGACTTCCCAACAGATGATGCTTGTTTCTGTGTTCCTTTAGTCACGTGGGGTATGCCTAGCTGCACAGTGGGTACCTTCGCAAGTGGGTATTGCGGGTAATGAAGAAGCGGATCGCCTTGTATCGTCATGCAAGCATGATGGTTCTGACTGTCCGGGAATTCTATGTACGATGGACAACGCTCGTCTGCTTATACGCCGACACACCCTAAAGCAGCACCCAGGCCAGCGTGTGGCGAATGGATCGTTCCTTCCCCGTGTTCGTGGCCGTGGCTTGCCTCGTAGCTCCCGAGCGCTGTTGTATAAACTAAGAGTGGGCTCTGCTCTGGTGCGTGAACGATTACACCGTCAAGGGCGCGTGGACAGCCCGTTGTGTGCAGCTTGTGGCTCCTGCGAAACACTTGAGCATCTCTTAGTGCACTGTCCCACATTTGCTACGCAGCGGTCTTTGTTGATTAAGAAATATAAATTCCTGGGACTCAAGTGTGCGACTCTAGACGACTACCTCTTTCCGAGTGGTAGTGCTTCCCGACGCGACCAGGCCCACCGAGCTGTCCTTACGTTTATGAACCAAACGGACCTGGCCACCCGTTTATAGACGGTCTCTCTTTTTTTACTCATACTCGTCAAATACTTCGTCATTTTTCTCTTTCTCATATTCTTTCCTCTTTCTTCCTTCCAATCATTGTTTCCTCTGTTTCTTCCCTCCTCCCGAAAGAGTGAGCAGGCGTTGTGACCCTTAAGGTGGCAGTTGCCAGCTTGCTCTCTCCCTCTTTCCTCGTGTCCTTGTGTATCTGTGTATGCAAATGAAATAATAATAATAATAATAGAACCGGGGTTGCCCCTTGAAAAACGTCGAAAGGGTACATTTTTGTATGCATCAGAATACTTTCTCAGATATTGGTCACCTTAATGCGGTTTTAGAAGTGTAGCAAGCCCATTCCCAATAACGGTTAGTGGTTACCATCACCGTTTTCTTTACGCGAAGGAAATGTAAGCTGCAGGTATGAAAACCTTCCACAATAACCCGTGCCGGTAGTTTCGCAAGACTCATGGTGACATCGACTGTTAGAAAAACGGGGCAAATAATTATCCACAAAAGAAAATTATGCATAAAAATTAATTATGAACAGAGTAAATATTCATTCAAAATATGAAGCAATAACTTTTTGCAACACCTTGCATTAAAAAGAAAACCGACGCACTATAGAGTTCACCACTCCAGGTTTATGGCGACATTCTGGAGTGCCGTGCGCAAAGACAGAGTAGAAGCTGTGTTTGAAACTGGTGATGGAAATATGAGGTTGACCCTCAGCGTCCCGTGGCATCAGCGCCAACCCGCGAAATGCCAACAAATTACTCCATGATACACCACCCCATAAAAGACCATCGTGACAAAAAAAAAACCACCAAAATTGTGCTGTCACAATGACGTCACAATCGCGTCTGACCACGTAAGGCGGTGCCAGATCATGATGTTTTCAGACCAAATATTAGGCCAAAAATTCACCATGCGCGATGCAAAACAAGACGATGTGCAAACAGTTTACAATGGCTCATATTGGCGGTAGTGCAAAGCAATGCTGGTGTACGAAGCTTCCGGAGGCTGCTGTGGAAGGTTCAGTGTCTCAACTGAAACAAAAAAAAGATAATGGCTTCCTAGTTTGCGTCATCTTGGTCCATGCGAGTTGTTTTGGCAATTATGCCTACCTCTACATGCCAGGTCAAGTGGGCAGCGTTCATATTTTGCAAAGTCTGGTATGCCTTTTTTGTCTTGTGTGTCCCTGTTTGCGGATATGAAGTCGTACGATCAAGACGAAATCAAGGTCTTCTAAAAGACTATAATCGTAAAAAAGGCTGACACGACTGCGGAAGACGGTACATCACATGTTTATCACCATAAAAACATAAATGCATCAGCGTAAACTCGGTCGAGCCGGCTTAGTGCTTCCGTAGGCTGTCAGATCTACCTGGTTACCATTCGCCATTGTCCTTTTTGATGTCATCAATGTCACCCTCCGAAAAGTCTTGATTTGGTTGATTGATATGTGGGGTTGAACGTCCCAAAAACACGATATGATTATAAGAGACGCCGTAGTGAAGGGCTCCGGAAATTTCTCCCACCGGGGTTCTTCAACGTGCACCCAATTCCGAGCCCACGTATCTACAGCATTCCCACCTCCATCGGAGATGCAGGCGCCGAAGCCGGGATTCGAACCCGCGACCTGCGGGTCAGCAGCTGAGAAGCTTAGGAACTAGACAACTTTGGAAGGGCACGCTCCAAGAAGGTAACGAGTGTTCAATTGAGCTACAGTATAGAAAGACTGAAAGCTGGGCCAGTTGGTGATGGTACTTGAACACATTTTAACATAGCGCTCAAGTACGCGAGCACAAAAAAAAAGAAGGGACAAAGCGCAGCGGTTACTCGCAGCACAATGTTTCTTTCCTATCCACGTGACCACAATAAAGCAAGAAAATGGTAGGTGAGCTCATATCGTGAAATAAAAATCTTGATGCAGCGTACGTGCACTCTCTACACAGTAAAAATTTTTACACCCAGAAGGGTGTAAATGAGCTTGTCCCGTGGACGACACCCTAAGGGTGTTAATTCAGCACCTTCCCAAAAGGGTGCTTTTTCATGCACCCTTGGAATAGGGTGTACATGTAAAAAAACTGTAGGGTGTTACAAAAACACCCTTAAGGAAGGGTGCCTTCGATGTCCATCACTTTTTTAGCACCCTCTGAGGAGGGTGCGAGAAGGGTGCACAAGGGTGTTGAGTGCCCATGACAGGGGTATAGATATCAGCATGCACTCATTACACACTACTTGAAGAAAGTGGTCCTGATTATCAATGGTGCGCCACCTGTCGAGCTCCATTCATTGCGTCTAGGCAAAAATATAAACGCGTACTATCGTGTATGAACTTGTGCTGGATCTATATATACTTCACAGTATATGCATAATGCGCGTTACAGAAAATGAAGCCTTGCTGCCCTTGCATATTGCGTTTATTTAATAGGCAAATAAAACATAAACTTTTCTTGTGCCACACAACTTTTTCACCAGATATACGTTCACGTATACGTACACTACACATGCAACACCTCAAATGTTTATTATATTTATTCAGTTTCACTTCATTGACAATTATTTGCAACATACAATTACACTGGTTTCAGTTTAGTATACTGCTTCAAGTACATAGAGACTACAAATGAAATATACGCTAATATATTCTTATAATTCTTTCAAGTATCTACAATCCCAGTGGTTTCCAGTTTAATACTCCTTCATGTACGCAATCAGTTAATAGGAATGAAATACAGGCAAATATATACTTATGATTCTTTCAAATATATACAATCACCATGATTTCACTATATACGCCTTCATGTACACAATCGTTCCCAAGAAGTGATGCACACAAAAATATATATGGATAGTGTTTTCAAATGCATACAATCACAGTAGATTAAGCTTTGTATTCCTGGATGTATAACAATTGGTTATGAGAAAAGATGTACATGCAAACATATGCGGGTTTTCGCACATATAACTTTAGCGAATACTTAAGAAACCAATACAATGATCAGAAACACAATAAGCTAAAACGAACACAAAACTGAGTCAAAACACACAAAAAACAGAAAAGGTAATGCATAATTATGGCTAATGACACAGCTGGGTCACTTTATGCCAAATGTCCCAGCCATTTTGGCAACCATCTCAAATGTATTCGAAAAACTCGTGCTGCATTGAAAATAGTGAACTTCTGGAATATTTAGGAGAGGAAAAATATTTGGTCACGTGGCTGCCTTCTGAACTTCCTGGAACGCCGTCTAGGTGTTGTATGTGAAAAATTTTATTTTAAAAGCACCGCTCCTTCTTTCCATAGGAAACTCGGTCTACGTGTTACGTAACAAGAGCTTAATTTGGGACAGTTGGTTCATCGTGGTTGTGTGCTAGTCGCAGCGCGACAACTTTAGGAAGAGACAGAAAGGGCAGGAAAGAGCACCGACTGTCAACTGAATTTAATGAATGTGCTACGAGCGCTTTTATACGGAGTACAAGAACCGTGTTCATGCGCGCCGACACGTGTGAGCACTACAAAATAATCTTAACTGTGAAAAGAATACTCCCTCTCGGAAAGGATAGGTGAACGTGTAGTGATGCACTGATCATTGGTTTGCCTGATAAAAAATACTTCTACAAACGTTAAATTGACATTAAGTAAACCTATTCTCGTGACGAATGGGGCAAGATTGACTATTCCTGTTGCTGTTTACTACACACGCTTTTGAAAGCTTGCAAGGGGTGGAAAACAACACGCTAATATCATATCTGCTGGCTATTTTTTTTAATTGTGAGACACATGATGCGGTATAACATGCAAAGGTTTTGGTCATTGTTTTTTGTTGGTCCTGTCTTCTTTAACTTTACTTTCTGCAGGAGGGTTTTGCAAACGGGTGTGATGATTCTGTTGGGATACCCAGCATCTTTTAATCTTTTAATCTGGTTTTTAAACCTGACCTCACCCTTGTGCTAACATGACTTCTGAAGGGTGGCCTGAGTACATGTGGTATCAATTCCTCTTTCTACTAATTTTGAATGCCCACTATGAAAAGGCAGAACATTCTTAGCACTCCTGGGCTGATAGCACCAGCCAATACCCCAACAGCATCATCACACTTGTTTGCGAAACCCTCCTGCAGAAAGTAAAGTTAAAGGAAACAGGACCAAAAGAAAAAGAGAATGACCAATCACCTTTGCATGCCACACGGTACTACATACATAAGGTGTCTCACAATTTTAGGAAAAGAGCCAGCAGATATGACATTGTTGTTTTCCACCCCTTGCAAGCTTTCAAAAGTGCATGTACGTACAGCAACAGGAATAGTCAATCTTGCACCATTCGTCACTAGAATAGGTTAACTGAATGCCAATCTGATGTGTATAAGATACCGCTAACATGTGGAAAAGTAAACATAGGACAAACTGGGCAATGCTTCAATGATCAAGCAAGACAGCATGCTTTAAATGTTAAGAAGGGCTATAGTAGTCTCACGGGCGGACACCGTAAAGAATGTAAGTGTAGTACTAGGTTTCATAAAACACGGTTTTTGAAAAAAAAAAGCAAGCAGAAAAATGAGAGATTTTAGAACTCTTTATCAGGAAGGCCAAGGATCAATGCATCATTACACCTTCACTTATCTTTTTCCGAAAAAGAGCATTCTTTTCTCGGTTAAAATATTTTTGTCATGGTCACACATGTGTTGTTGCAGATGAGCCCTGGTCTTGTGCTCAGTATAAAAACGCTCGTAGCACCTTTAATAAAATTCAGTTGACAGCGCTCTTTCCTGTCCTTTTTGCGATAGAATTTTTATTACAGAAAGAATTTCATTTTCTTACAGTTAAGGTATAATGATGAGTTTTCATTGTATCACAACATGATCAAATTGCATCTCAATACGGACAAAAATCACGATTTTGTGAAATTCGTGATATTTTCTCGTATATTTCAGCAGCTTGAGAGGTATAAAGATATTTTTTCCTCGAAATATACCTTCTGTGGAGTAAGTATTCACTGCTCAGATATTCATACAAAGTACAATATTGCAATAAAAAATGCAAACATAGCACATTTTGGCTTTATTTTTGGAAGCGAATGTGGCAAAAAACTTGCACTAATATTATTCAGCTTCAAATACCTTAAAAAAGCACATTTACTTAACAGGTAGACCGAATTTGCTTTAGAAAAAATAAGCGGTAGTTTTGAAACGAAATTTTCTACAAACAGCACACAGACGGCATTATGCCAGGAAGTTATAAGCCAGCCACATGAACAAAACTTTTTTTCTCGCTGAAATATTCTAGCAGTTCACTGTTTTCAACGCAGTAAGTCAGCACATTTTTTTTCAGATACAATTCGGATGGTCGCCAAAGTGGCTGGGACGTTTGGCATGGAATAGTCCAGCTATATTTAAGCAATATAACTTACACAAATAACAATATTTGTTCATCTACCATGACCACACAAGAAAAAGTTGTTCAGACATTGTGACACTAAAATTTTCAGCGTCGTACTCCCTGAACAACTTCTTTGATAAACTCCAAACTCACGCCGAGAAAAAGCCGCTCAATCACGGTGGTTGTTAAAGGCCTTGCGGCCGTAGACAATGTTGAAAATAAAAAAAAATCAACTCATCAGTGCTGTCACTCCTTCTTCGTCATTACTGACACGGAAGATTTTTCGGTTATCCATGTGGAGGTTCAGGAAGTAGGCTTGCTCTAGGTTGGGGCCGGGGTAGACTACGCAGGACGTCAGCGGCACCCTCTCATCCTGTAATAAGAGCAAATGTGACTTCTTATAAAAGGATGTTCGTGCTGTTCTGGCAGCAACATATATAAAGAATGTGTAGTGTGTATCCTTCGAAATGGCGTGTCATTGACATTACACTGAACTCGAAGCATACAACCCATACATTCCAATAATTTCGTATGATAAAGATAAAAGTTTTCCAGCATACAGCAAATTCCCGAAATGAGGTGAAGTGTAAGACTACAGCTCAAAAATGGCACTTACGAAAGCCTGAACTCACCTAAGAATCAAATTCCTTCTAGGGTAGTGAGCCAGTGTGAAAAACAATTCTTAAAGTACAACGTTCAGAACATGTAGCATTAATCAAAACGCACAAGAAACTTACCTCTTCATGTACAAACAGTGAAGACATCTCTGCTTTCTCTTTTACATGAGAACAAACGATCTTGGGCGTGGCACTAGCGAAGAGGTCTGCAAAAAAAAAGTAAAAGATTTACTGACTTTAATCACGCCTCTAACGATCTGAGGAATTGTTACAAGTCACCAATCAGTGCAATTCTGACTGCCTCTATAAGGGCATCAAAAATGAACAATTTTCTCGTTCTTTCTACCCTCACAAGACGCTCCGTCAATGGAATCTAATCCAAATTTGACGCTGTGCTTCCTATTCGCCTGCTTTCTAGACGTAGGGCTGCGAACATGTGTTTTGTGCACCTAATCTAGCACAGAAATTCGTCATCTATAATTCAATCATCCTAATTCATTGTAATTTGATAAAAGATGTGATAGCTCATCCAGTTTTTAAAGAGTTGCGGGCCTGCAATAGGCACTGCCTTGCACGTATGAAAGTACTTCTTTTTAAAAAAAATTTCAAAGCTTGCTTTCAGAAAAAGCGTCTGGCATATTTCGACAACCAAGCCCATCCTCTGATGGCAATCAGGGGCACGCCATTAGCGATTATTGACTACGGGGTTTACAAACGTAACCCGTGCCTAAATACTCAGTTAAACACAATCACGCAAGTAAGAGCGCTCGAACGACACCAACGCGCGCGGACGCCGACTACGTTGCAGCAGCCATGGCTTATGCTAGAGCAACCGCACATAGCTCCAACAGTCCCGTATACTCTCTCGATTCTGTTATAACGCCGAACATTATCGCAGAAGAAAGCGAAGCACGAAAACAGCAAACAGAAACGAGGGAAAACAACGCACGGCGATGGCCACAACAACGCGCCTTTGGAAGTCAGCTAGATCTTTCCCTGTTGCTGGTGGCACTTGTCCTAAATAGATTAAAAGACCGAGGCGCACGTGCTGGGAGCATCGCGGCAAATCAGCACCTCCAACTATACCGTCTTTAAGCAAAAAAAAAAACCATTTCGTACAGTGCGCCTCTGTACATCATTTTTGCTTTTTCTTTCTTTTTTTACGCTTACACCTACAGAAGCACGTTGCACATTTGAGCATTAATAGAAATGTTATTAAGATGTAGCCCAAAGCACATCTTAAAACAATATCAATCACTTTGTGCAGTGTAGAGACGATGTGCGATCAGCAACTAATCCCGCCCTTGTTAAGTGATCACATCACTCAGTGTATGAGTGATGCAGGCACTTACACAACATCGCGCATAGCAGTGTGAACTCGTTAAGTCACACGTTTATTCGGGCATCTGCAACAGGCCCGCGAACGCATGCTGTTGTAAATGGCTGGCAGCCTACTTTGGCAGAGCTGCTGCAGGCGCCCAGCTAGCGCTGTATGATTACTACCAACGAAAACAGTACACTCACCGTTAACAGGCCCACGTTGTCCGTGTCCGCCACTCCATGAACATTCCTCAATCCGAGCGTCACTTCGAACACGGTGTCATGCGTGACCACCATTGAATATGCGCCTGTTCGCTAGAACACACACAGCGACCAAGACCCCAGACCAACGCGACGCATTTGAAAGACGATGAGACAGAGAGAGCGACGTTGAGAAAGAGAAGTGGAGGCACTGGCGGCGGCGCCAAGGCTGTCGACGCAGGTGTTCGGTGACGCAACTATTCGCTTATCTACGCCGCCGTTGTGGGAGCAATGCTGGCCGGGGTGAGCGGGGGGGGGGAAGGAGCGGGAAACCCGCCAGGATGGCGCCGAAAGGCAAACGCTATGGCGCATACGGCGGACGGCTGTTCGACACGGAACGACTCCTTGTAAATGGCAACTCTCCTTCCAGCCAGTCGCCCAGCCACGCGGGTTATTTACCAGCCTCGGGTTCTTTGAGTATTTTGACGGAATGCGATTGCAGTGGGCGAAAAATAGTGAAGCAAAACTTGCGGGAAACAAAGTGCACCATGGAATGGCCAGAAACAATAATTATTTCGTCCTCGGTGGCATTAGCGGGAGAGCATCGCTACACCTTTTTCCAAAGGAATTTCTTTTTGCATTGTCTGTGTCTGGCACTTCCGCGTATGGTGCCGCAAAGACTGAATGCGTAGTCAAAGCTGGAACAAATTAATCCACAGTCACGGATGTTTAGAAGGCTTGTCACGCACCACGAAACGTGCCGAGGTTGTTATAACAAACTTTTTGCTGACCACATGATCAGCACATAATTCAATATGGTTACCCAATGAGCTAGCTAAGCACCTGTAGCAAAGGCAGGGCACGTTCTTGTTAAACGTTGTTAATATAAACGATAGTTGTGCATAAGTGCAGCGACAGCTTTCCGTGGGAATTGGTCATAACCCACGTTTTCGAGCGTAGAAGCACCTCAGCGGACCTAATCAGCTACCACAGCAAGTTCATAAGCAACGATCAGGTACGAAAATGTGCAGCTGTTTTCCATGTACTGAATAGTCCGTGTACAGTGCGTTGACCACCGCCATTCCTTAAGCCACCTCCCATATAGACTTCCAGTCTGAACAGGTGTGGGACCTTACACAATAAGAAGCAGTGCCTCCCCCCCCGCACACACACACACACGAAATTCGAGGGCGCACGGGCTGATACACACGCATACTTATTCACAGGCGCACACACATACACGTATACACGTATACGGCCACACACACGCGACGGTAAACGCACGCATGCATGGGCGTACACATGTGCACAGGCACGCTTAACACAAGCACGGACTCGCACATACACGCGCACGCACACATGCACGGGTGTACACACAATCGCGCTTACACGCGAACACATGCGCAGACTCACGCACACACACCCATACTCGGGCGAACATTATTTGTGTGTATATAATCCATAGCAAACATGCAGCTTATGACCAACGCTAAGGAAAGCTTTCGTAACATGGATTGCAGTTAATTGCCATTATAGATGAAACGCGATTTGCTTCTGCTGACATTCTGCTGTATTCGGAGAGCACCTTCACACATTCTAAGTAAATTAGGCCGTCTTTAACGCAAGGTCCACATATTCGTGCAGTTGCTGCGCTGCTCGGCCGCCAATCCGAAAGTCGCGGGTTCGATGCCGGCCGTGGCAGTCGAATTAAGGTGGAGGCGAAAAGGTAGAAGCCTTTGCACTGTGCGATATGAGCGCTCAATAAAGAACACGAAATGGTGAAAATCTCTGCAGCTTTCCACTACCACGACCCTCATAATCATATCGAGGTTTTTTAGACGTAAAATCCCAAATATTATAATTATGTGTTCTTCTTATGCTGCATATTCCATCTGATGAATCGGCACCTACACCCTTCTCAGGCACAAAAGCACCCTTAGAGCCTATTTTAGGGTGCTATCGAGGCAAGCACCCAAACAAAGGGGTGCTTTTTTTTCAATCGACCATTTATGGGTGTTAAAGGGTGTTGCAAAGGGTGCTTTCTCGTAAAAGCACCCTTTTTACACCCTTTTGGGTGTAAAAAGTTTTACTGTGTAACAGCAGAAAAGTTGAGATGTCGTGCCATCTGAGAACATAAGTTCACCATCATGTAGGGCTATATAAGGCACGCTAACGCATTGTCCACCCCTCTTTTTGACATTATAGACTTCAAGTATTCTTCGCGAGGCTTAATCTCTCTGTGTGTCAATAAAACTTTACCTCCCTGAAAGATAGGAGCACAATGGCACGGCGCATTATGTCGGGACGGGACACATGTTAGCAAACATTCCCTTGCAAAGATCGCCTGTATTGGAACAACCTAATTTTAGGCTCGGACTCGAAGGCATCTCTTCAATGTCTTATATCACCCTTTCGCCATGAACCTAATGAACAGTTAGTAGCTGAAATAAGGCTTCTTCATCACCAAGCAACCGAAAAACAGCACAGCAAAAGTATCAGTGGATACCAGGTCATTGCGGTATATATGGCAATGACCGCGCAGATGAGGCCGCTAGATCTGCACACGATGGTACCCAATACAGAGCCATCCCGTTCTCAAGAACCGACGCAGCTACAAGACTTCGTTCGCTTGCGCGTGACCTCACACTGGTGCAGTGGAACTCGACAGACTTCACAAACGTGCGCCTGCATAACTTGGATCCCGATCTGCAGCTTCGTCTTCCCCCAAGGATATCTCGAGCTGAGGAGACTCTTCTATGCCGCCTGTGGCTTGGAGTGGCCTTCACGAACGCATACTCTTATCTCATCGGGATGGCTAGCTCTCCTACATGCATTTACTGCAGTTGCGAAGAAACCATCGCGCACCTTCTGTGTGAGTGCACCTATTTCAACGTGCAAAGACAAGAACTCACTGCAGCTCTGGATAGACTAGACAATCGGCCTTTGTCGGAACAAAGGATTCTGGGTCACTGGCCAAGCCCATCCTCAGCCCAGAAGGCTTTGAAAGCTTTGCTGCGCTTTTTGCGGACAACTGGCCTCAGAGACAGACTTTAGTGTCTCATACTCTTTGATGTTGCCTTTCCTCTGTCGCAATTTTTTTTGTAATTTCCCCTTTCTTCGCAACATTTCTTTTTAACATCTATCATTCCCCTCACCCCTTTCCCCAGCACAGGGTAGCCAGCCGGTCTAAGAACTGGCTAATTTCCCTGCCTTTCCGCTTAAACTTTCTTCCTCCTTTTTCTCCTAGGTGACCTACCTGTTTGGTCTTTGAATACACGACCACCGGAAAACGGCAAAAAATACACGGTAGCTATTCTACACTGTACAAATGGAGTCAGGTGTCTTACCCCACAGTCTTCTTTGAATACTCCTGACTCGCGCGTCCTAAGTTTCTGTTCATCCATCCCACAAACTTTATTACACTTACTAGGGGACAAAAAAAAAGCTACACTTACTCCGAACCGGCTAGCAACATTCTTCCAGTTGTGGAACAATCTGTGTATTTACGGTAGTACTACTGAGCATTTTGCATTTTCTATGCTCTGGAACTGGATGAGTAGCCACACTCTATGCGTTTGTTCTAACTCGCTTAATCAAGTTTTGAACAGTTTGCACTCAGTTGGCGAGCCGTAGGGCACATTGGATTCATTTCTATGACCAAATTGTAATTAACGTGAAGGCATCGATTGACGTACGCGACTTATATGACATTCAGCCCGCTATAAATTAAGGCCGCGGCTGGTGGAAATTGCCCCCGAGTTCGCAAGCTAAGCACTCTCACACCTACAGGCGCTAAGATCTTAAGTTAGGTCGCCTTGCGCTTTCACCTCTCACCGGTCAGAAGTTAGTACCTGTTAATCATGTGCTTACAATTTATTTCACAATTCGGTATTAGGCTGAGTACTAGATTAGTGCCCCTGCAGTCTTTCTGGCACTGTGGGAGTCAGCTAAGCACGTTTCCCATCCCAACAGGCCACGCTGAAACGTGTCACTGCAAACCCTAATTCAGCTGGCGTGCACCTGGCAGCTCCACCACATGGGCGCTGCCGCCCAGATCCAGCTGTCAAACTCACTGTTCGAGAGAACAAACAATAACGAACACGTGCACGGGATGAACCGATGCAACCACCGTATACCATTCGTAGTGGGCGACACTAGTATTTTCGTATATTTTTTTGTCTACAATGGTGTTCCCATATTTTCACGCGGTGCTGACAGGCCTCCTCTGCAGAGGACTTAACGTGCCGTCAAATGTTGTTTTTTTTATTAAGTTTTTGTAATAATCACAATATGAGGGCTTTGCGTGCCAAGACTGCAATATGCAATAATAAAACGTATATATATATATATATATATATATATATATATATATATATATATATATATATATATATATATATATATATATATATATATATATATATATATCAGTTGGTAGAGCATCCAACGCGTTATTCGAAGGTTGCAGATTCGGTATTCGGTTCCTGCCCAAGGCAAGTAACTTTTTCACCCACTTTTCTTTCTTCACATTTGCATTACCATTCTATGTAATAACTTCCCGTATACATCCCATGGCATTCTTGTCTGTTTGATTTCATTCATATTGCGTCAAAACAAACACGAAAAAACAAGCCCTTATGTATACAGTTCTTTTCCTAAATGAACATATATATATATATATATATATATATATATATATATATATATATATATATATATATATATATATATATATATATATATATATATATATATATATATATAGAGAGAGAGAGAGAGAGAGAGAGAGAGAGAGAGAGAGAGAGAGAGAAGAAGAAGTAGACCTCTAGAAGTTTTGGCCATGAGGTGATTTCTAGCGCGAGCTCACATCACAGCATATGCGAGTCTCTAGAATTTTTCTGAACTGAAATGCGACCACCGCAGCTGGAATCGCACCCACAACTTGCTGCATAAACCATGCGAACCGTTCCTCTAGCTACCGCAGTGGTTTTCTCAGCTAGAACACCCTTTATTGAATTCGAATAGTTCGACATGATCTGCAATATTCTCTTGATAATATATAGAAAACATACAGGAACGTAAGGAACATCTACGGATTCTGTACGGAAAGATCTAGGATTACAATAAATGAATACGACACGTTTCAGTATAGGTCCGCATACGTGGAAAATTCATATTTCGATGTGACGTCATCGTCAAACGCGCTCGTCACATGACGCGCAGGCTTGCTGCAGACGCCAGCGAACCGAGAATGTACACTGGGTAAGCGTACGTGATAACACTCGGGGCGGTGTCATGATGAAACTTGCCTCTGCCATTCCAAACCAAATGCTCTAACCACTACGCCGCAAAACCATGCATCAGCAAAAAAGACGTACACCTACGCTTGCAGAATCTTCAACCTTTAGCAAACCACGTTAAGACAACTGTCCCGTTTTCCGTACTGATTATGTTTTTCAAATAACCGAACTGCCAAACTGCTTGGTACTGATACACATTGGTTCAGCGCCAAGAAAAACATCAGGATAATAATTTTCTTGTGGGTTTATTTTGTGCAAGCTAGAACATAATAGTGCCCACTGAGTAGATTCCCCATAGTTGATATTAGATAGCAATCTGCTGTTTTATCTTTTCAGTAATTCCAATTTTTTCCTCGTCGACTCCATCACACGACATGACGCCTGAAAGCTTCATTAATTTTGCCACTGTAACAAATTTAATTCCATCTTACACAAGTCAGCTTGGACGGCCAAATTGTTTTGGGCCCTATGGAATACATAACAGAAATGTTTTGCCTAACCGAAAAAAAAAATGCAATACTGACTGTAAAAATTCTCCTCCGTTCTCTCCTCTCCTCTGTTCCACCGTCTTCGAATGTTGCTCTGTGTATTAAATCATTAGTGTAAAAACAGTGCATGAGCTGCTCGTAATACTGCTGTACATTCCACTCTTCGCCACTGCTCTACGGCTACGGTTTTATTCGCTTTGCAGAATGCCACATAACCGGCCAATTGCCCTCAGGTCGTCTACAACAGTTATGACAATAATATAGTCTTTATAGCTGGAGTTGTTATTGCAATAGCATAGCTAACATATTCTAGCGACTTTGAACAGTTACTACAGTATCGTAACGTTTCGACTAGAAAACCCCGCGCGTTTGAACGAAGGCTTCGTCAACCAAAGGGGGCAAAGCTACGGGTGATTGATCCAGAAGCCATGTCTTGACTTGTCAGTACAAAACCTGTCTCCACACATAGAAGGGAGACAATCAAGAACTCTCCCACTCGACAGTCTTGGGATCAGCAGCTTTGCTTTGCCTCTTCAACGCGATACAAGGTGATAAGACTTGTTTTTCTGTCTGCCTCGCTCCTTCATGTATCGCTCTAGGGGATTAAAGACCTCCCAGTGCAGCCAAGTGCAGCTGCCAAGGATTTAAAATGAAGGCAGGGCAAAAGGGAGGGGGGGGGTGGTATCGGCGGAAGCCAAGAATTACGCTCTAGCAATAGAATCAGCACACGTAAACAGGAACCCCAGAGGGAACGTTCTATAGAAGTAACCCATATGCAGGTTAATTGTGCGCGTAAAGCGGTTCGATCTCATTTCGCCGCGCTTTTTTTTTCTCGCTGTGGCCCCTAGGCTTTGGAAACATGCCAGCGCAGACTGCATACACGTGATATCACCTCGTCCAGCTGTAGGGCTTTCCTCCCCACGCAGCGATTATTCCGCGTGCTCCCGCTTCCTGTCAGCGTCCAGTGTGGGCTTCGAGCAGCCGGCCTCTGAGCGGGAAAAGTTGCGCGCGCAAAAATGTACGTGCGGGTGTCTCTCGTGTTCGCCTCGGCGTGGATTATCGCGTGTCTCGGATACACTGAGACTCAAGAAGCAAGGGGCATTGCTGTTCTGGAAGACGGAGCATCTCCGGTGGTGCAGATCCACGCTGGGAAATTACGTGGTTCGAAGCGCGTAGTTTTAGGAGATAAGTTCGCGTATGCCTTCACTGGAGTGCCATATGCGAAGCCACCGGTGGGCGAGCTGCGCTATCGAAAACCGGAGTCCGCGGAACCATGGGTCGAAGAAGTGAGGGATGCTACGGTGACGCCCCCCTCGTGCATGCAGGGCAACGTGTTTTCGCCGAGGAACCTGTTGTGGCTGCCATACGGTGAGTAAACAAACGCGCCTATTGAGTTAGTGACTGTGGTACTAATGAATTTTAAATAATTTGAAACTTGCTTTGGTAAAAAAAAAACTTCAATTTCGGAATATTGGCGTCAGCTAACAGAAAATTTTTCTATATTTAGGAACAAGTGTCATACTTGTGTACGTGCGAAAGAAAAAAATATTTCGGCTCTTTCTTTTTTCGTGACACGTTGACGTGAAATGCGCGAATACCCCAACGTTATACCTATTTATTAAATTACATCGTAACTTCTGATTACACGTTTTTGAACTTTGGAATTCTGTATCTCAGGAACTATCAGGCGCAGAGTTTCTCACATTTGTGAATCACTTACAGTCACATAACTTGAGCTGGTGTCAGCAGCATAGGCGCGTCAGTGTTTTTTAGATTTATGCGAACAATTACACGCGGAAAGTTTCACGCACTGACAAACGTAATAAACAAACGTAACAAATGCATTTTTAGTTGTCGGCTCAATATTTTAGTTTCGCTTCTGTAAAGCTTTAGGAGCAACCTGTGGGAAACATTTCAACGCTGTGCAAAAAGCACATCTTCAATAACATGTACACCTAAAGAAAAATTTAAAATAAAATATGAAACGTCAGCCTTACTTGAAAATAAAAGTGAGCTCCAGTGATTCCTGCATATAGTGCCTTTAGAATACGTTACAAATTTCGTAGCCATAGCTTTTATAATCAATGCAGTACAGATGATTTAAAAACGCACTTTCAAAGTCTCAGTTAACAATTAGTCGAAAAAATAATAATTAATGATCCCTCGCATGAGTTGTGTCACGCTTTAGAGAGCTGCGGAGCGAGGCAGTCCATCTTGTTTGATTAGGTATTTCTCTTTCTCTATTCTTCTTTCTTTGTTTTCTTTTTCTTTTTCTCTGTCTCGGTTTTTCTGTGTGTTTTGTCCGTTCATTCCTGTCTTTTTCTACTGTTTGCTTTGTCGCTCATTATGTCAATCTTTCTTTCTCTCAAACTTTTCTTTTCTTTCTTTATACCTCTTGGTACTCGTTCTCACTCATCAGTTATTGCATGTCAAGCAGCATCGGCTCATGTAATCTGTAAGTGAAGCTGAAGATTAGGAGCAGAGGCAGAGGAAGAAAAAAAGGCAGAGAGCTTGTACAATGAGATCATGGTGACAGTTTTTTTTTCGCTCTGGAGTGATATTCTGAACGCTGTCTGATTCCGCCACATTGTAAAATTTTTGTCATGGCGGCATTTTAATCCAGTCATTTCGTGGCGGCCCACCGGGCCAATCAGCATTTGTGAATGGCCTAATTTCACAAGTTGGTGGAATTGGAAAGTGTCCTGACTAAGACCCCTGCACAGAATGATGGTCGGCTCAAACAGATGTGTTTGTTTTAAGCGAAACATAAAATACATAAACAAAAAGTAGCAGTGCAGAGAAATAACAACTCGTTATGTATAATGCATAGTACCTTTTATAGACATTAAAAGGATTACGTTTTTTTTCTATTGTCAGCGAATTGTGTGCGTGTCTGTTCATGTAGACAACTACCTGTCTATAACGCATGACAGACCTTTACCCTAACAGATGTGGTGTAAAAAAATAATGTTGAGCGTTTTGTTATGAGGAAACGAAGATGATAGAAATAAGAAGGTATGACATGCATAAAAACGTGAGGATCTGCACGTTGCTATTTAAACTCTTACTACGTTACCGAAGCGCAAGTGCATACCATACCATTTACTCAGCACAGAATAAGGCACAGCTGTCATCCGCGACACACGTGTGAAAACTCTGCGACGCATAACAAGCACAATAAGACACTTTAGTTTGTGGTCTCTATACAGCAATCATAACCTAAGCGCCACTATACCATTCGGAGGCCCAGGATTTTCATATAATTTAACAAATCAACTCTCAGTGGCTGATGTGTCAAAATTTTCTTAACGAGGCTCATAAAGGAAGGCCGACCATGCGACCAAAAAACGTTAGATGCTTAAGGAAACGGCCCACCCCACAGAATGTAGCCTGGCGTGAAAAAAAAATGGCGAAGAATGTACGAGTAAAGGTGATGACTCGTAGAGAATATACAATGCACTTAACGAAACTCCGAGTTTAAGCAGTGTGCAAAAACTCGATTATCTCTCCAGTGGTGTCCTACTCCATTCTGTCCAATATAGAGAGCCACGAGTACATTTCAAATACTACTCTAACAGTTCACGAGTACGTATTAAACGATAATGGCTCCTGAAAATCAAACCTGCTGCGAAACTGCAATAAAGTTCAGTTGCCATGGCATTACGTAGCCGTAAGAAGGGCAGTGTATACGTTGCGCAGCAGACCAAGACATATACGTAAACGCTGGCAGCTCATTTTTTCAAGTTCTCTGATTTCATCCTTGATTAATTTGTGGGGTTTAACGTCCCAAAACCACCATATGATTATGAAAGACGCCGTAGTGGAGG
Source organism: Rhipicephalus microplus (assembly GCF_043290135.1). Lineage (NCBI taxonomy): Eukaryota > Metazoa > Arthropoda > Arachnida > Ixodida > Ixodidae > Rhipicephalus > Rhipicephalus microplus. The sequence goes on from NC_134707.1 coordinate 46,722,851, forward strand.
GCTCCGAAAATTTCGACCACCTAGGGTTCGTTAACGTGCACCCAAATCTGAGCACACGGGCCTACAACATTTCAGCCTCCATCGGAAATGCAGCAGCCGCAGGCGGAATTCAATCCCGCGACCTGCGGGTCAGCAGCCGAGTACCTTAGCCACTAGACCACCGCGGCGGGACTCTGATTTCATCATTAGGCTGCCTCTTTTATGAGTGCTAACGTGAGAACATCGCTTTACAGAAATCATAAAATAGCTATTTAATGTTTCAAAAGTATTTGATTAGATTTTTTTGGTAAATAGCATATACGTTCTCACAATTCGCTATTTCCTTATATCAGGAGTCGTCAGCTCTCTCAGCTAGTGGGTCACCATCACAAAGTTCTGTCCGCAAAGCAGTCGCGACAGTGAAGATGGTTATAGCGGGTAGGAGGGGAGTTGGGGTAAAGGTGGATACTCAATGAAACGTCACCTAACATTGTCGTTTGAAAGCACATTTTTCCGATATTATCTATAAGGGTCACATATGTTTTGATTTTTGGTAAACAACCAAAACATATACACACAAAACAACGAAAGACCCAGCCTCTCCAGCGTTACCCTCCATAATATCTGTCCTGACAGGCATCCTAGATACATATTTCAGGAATAAGTAATCAGCGGAAAAGGGGAGGTGTTTATAAGCGAGCATTCACTTTATTTGACAGCAAAATCTGCTGCACAAAATCGCGCTGATTGTTGAAAAGTGCGATTGAATTTTTGTTCCAGCCTTCTTTACTTTTTTCCTGTATATGTTCTGCTCTTTCTTAAGTAAAGCTTCATGTCGTGATCAAGTCAGTTCGCACGTGCTTCTTTCGCTTCATCCCGTGAAATCAATGTTTATTTCTTATAAAGACGTGGATCAGGTAGCCCGTCTTTTACCGCTTATTCAATAAATATATGGCGGACGTTATCCTAGGCGACTATAAAAAGCCCTGCGATCTGATACAACTTGCAAACCAAAGGAAGGCAAGCTTATACGAAGAGCTTTTTTGGCCTAACGATGACAATGGACTGAAACAAGGGGCCACGTTACAGCAGTCTAGAAACAATTCACATTTCGTGCAACTTTTTCAATGTTCGGCTTTTACATTTGAAGCTGCTTATTACCCTCGATGAATGAACAAACTAAAACGTTGCAATGAGGCAGCTGTGCAAAACAGGCTTCATGGGCTTGTAAGTTTCGCCTAGAAGCTGCAGAATGTCAACGACACCGCCGCATATGGTGCGCAACGGGAGCACACGCATTACCATAGCGCTTTTAAATTACCGATTACCGTTCTGAGGAGGACAGTCGAGAGCATTTCATGCGTGGGTGCAGTTGAATATGCTGGTAATTTTCTAGAGTTTTTCAGTTCCGCCAGTTGAGAAGCGGCGTTCTCAGCTGTGCCTGAAGCCGATTATGCGGAGGTTTTCAGATTGTCGCGCCTTCTAGGAGAAGATATTCAAAATATTCAAACAGTGCTACGTCACCCAGCATGCACTTCTCGCAAGCTTCTCAATGCCACACACCACGCTGTAGTAGTTATAAGCGTTTTGTACTGTGTGCTTTGATGAACCAATGACCCGACAGCCAGCAGAACCCACGGTTTGGCCCAATGGCGAGTTAGGATTTTGATATATGGCACCTTCAAGGAGTTTCGCTACTCAAATGATTGAAGAACCCTGCGTAATTGAAATAGGGCCACAATACGTAGATTTGGGGAACATAGTGTATCGTTTAGCTCAGAGACAAGACGACGATGAACATGTGGCTGGGCCTCGCCATAACGAAATACCCCTGGCCGTTTATTTGCTGGGCTTAAGTAGCCGCGCTCACAGCGGGGAAGGGGGAAAGAAAGAAAAGGAAGGAACGTAAAGCACACGAAACGGTGGAGAGGAGGAGAAGACGATATCGCCTAGGGCGAATGCTGATAGCAGATAGTCCGGTCTGTTACATCTTCTCTTCACACATTTTCAAAACACTGATTTCTTCTGCACTCATTTACTTGATGGAAGGATGGCCCGTAGTGAAGGCGCTTCGGTTCGCTGCGCTGGCGTCCTGACCTGCGCAGGCCAGCCAGTGGGCTTCCTGGAGTGTCTGGAGAAATGGTGGCGCTATAATCTTCTTCTGGCTGAGCTGGTTGCACCTGATGACACCCCAGTGGGTTGTCCGGCGTGATGTTGCCGCGGTGTCCATCACTGAACTTCGTCGGGGGCCTCGCGTCGGGGTTCGGATTACCCTCGGGGCTGACCTGGTCGTCGAAGTTTTCGTCCGTTCGCAGCAAGTGTTGTCGGTTCCGTCTCAGGAGCCCATGGTCTTCCGTTCTTACCACGTATGATCGTGGTGCAGTCTCTCGTACCACTTTCGCTCGGCGTGACCAGCTTCCATGTTTGATCCGGACCACATTTCCGGCTTCCAAGGGTGGTAGTGGCCTGCCTCGGGAAGACTGTCGCTGTTTCCATACGGGTATGCCACCGTCGACGTTGTATTCTGGAAGAGTGGCGCGCAGGCGACGACCTTGCAGTAGTTCTCCGGGTGAGTGACCGCTGTCAAGGGGAGAAGATCGATAAGCCAACAGACCAAGCCATACATCACCCCAGGACTCGTGGGTTTTCTTTAGAATACGCTTCACGATCTGTACCCCCTTTTCAGCTAAGCCATTTGATCGTGGGAACTCTGGACTTGAGGTGATATGCTCGAAGTCATATCGGCGCACGAAGGACGCGAACTCTCGCGATGCAAATTGAGGCCCGTTGTCGGTGCAAACTTGGTTGGGAATGCCGTATCGCGAGAAGATAGCAGATATATTGTCGATTACTTCCGCCGCCGTGGTACCTCTGAGTTTCTCGACGTCAGGAAAGTTAGAATGGGCATCAAACACAACTACGTAGTGTTCTCCAGCGAATGTAAATAGGTCTATGCCTACGCGATGCCACGGTCGGTCGGGCGTTGGCTGTAGCAGGAGGGGTTCACTCGGTTGACTGTATGCGTACTTTCGACATACGCTGCACGTTCGTGCTCGTCGCTCAATGTCACTGCTCATTCCCGGCCAGAAAACCAGTCTACGGGCTCTAGCTTTGCACTTGTTCATACCTAAGTGGCCCTCGTGAATTCGCTCAAGAATTTCCGCACGCATTGATTTAGGCACCACAACTTTGCAACCCTTTAGCACCACTCCATTGACCACGGATAGCTCTTCCGCATACGGTTTCAGTACACCGTCTATTGTCATGCCATCTTCCTTTTGTTTCATGGTGCGGCTGAGAAGCGGATCTTCGAGGGTTTCCTTCTGCAGCCGCAACATAGTCGCTTTGCTTATGATGCTGGTGACTACTTGCGTTGTGTGGACATCCACGTCCTCGACTTGGTCACCTCCACCAGTTGGTAGTGCAGCCCGAGACAGCAGGTCTGCGAGTAACAGGTCCCTACCAGGTACAAACTGCAACGAAAAATCATATTTCATAAGACGGATGAAAAACCGCTGTATCCTGGGTGGCATATCTGCAATGTTCTTTTCGGCAATCGCAAGTAATGGCCTGTGATCAGTTTCTATCGTAATGCTTCGTCCATACACGAACTGATGAAATTTTTCACAAGCGAAAACAATTGCCAGTGTTTCCTTTTCTATCTGGGCGTATCGCTCTTCACTCGGCGTCAGCGCTCTTGAGGCGTAGGTCACTGGGTGCCAGTCATCCCTGTGTCTTTGCAATAAGGCAGCGCCAATACCTGTTCCTGAGGCGTCGGCAGTTATCTTAGTGTTTCTTTTTTCATCAAAAAGAGCCAGCAATGGAGGATTAGCAAGCGCTGCGCAGATCTCGTCCCATTCGCGCTCATGGGATGCTGTCCACTCACACACCGATGCTTCTTTCACCAGGCTACGCAGCAATGCCGTTTTATCACTCAAAGCTGGCAGGTATTTCCGAAAGTAGTTCACAACCCCGAGTAATCTGCGCACACCCTGTTTATCTTTTGGGGCTGGCATGGCACGGACGCTTTTGATTAGATCGGGGTCCGGACGAATTCCGTCTCTTCCGATAACGTCGCCAAGGAATGCAACCTGCGTGGTGCCAAACACGCATTTAGCTGGATTAAATGTCAGCCCTTCCTTTTGCGCCCGCCTTAGTACTGCGATGACGCGTTCGTCGTGTTCTTCCTTTGAGTCGCCCCATATTAAAACGTCGTCTACGTAGACGCGCACTCCCGGCAGCCCTTCGAACATCTCTGTTAGAGTCTTCTGGAACACCTCGCTGGCTGAGGAAATTCCGAAAGGCAGACGCAAAAAACGGTACCACCCAAACGGTGTCGCAAAAGTGCATATTCGTGAAGTGACCTCATCTAAAGGAATCTGATGAAAGCCGGCATTAGCGTCAAGCCGGGAGAAATATTGTGCTCCTGCCAGCTTGCTCTCTATGTCCTCTCTTGAAGGGATAGGATAGTGCTCCCGCTTAATGCTCCTGTTCACTGCTCTAGGGTCCATGCAAATGCGAAGGGTGCCATCCTTCTTGTGCACAACTACCAGGGGGCTCACCCATTCAGTTGGTTCATCCACCTTGACGATGATTGAGGCCTTTTCTATTCGTTGCAGTTCTTGTCGCAGGCGTCCTTTCAACGCTATGGGTACTCTGCGGGCAGGCTGCACGACTGGAACGGCATCCTCTCGTAGCACCATTTTGTAGGGTCGCCAGACGCAGCCGGTGCCGCTGAAGAGGTCAGGAAATGCAAGCTGGAATTTCGTTTGCCCATCGCCTACCTTCACGACGTCCACCGTCACCGGTACCAGACCAAACTGCTGGCATGTCTTTAAGCCAAGGATGGCTTGGCGCCCCTTTTTCACGATAAAGAACGAGACTGAATGTTGTGCTTCGTTTATCTCGAGATCTTCGGTCGCCACGCCAACGTGTTTGATTGTACTGCCGTTGTAGGCGGCCCCGCCACGGTGGTCTAGTGGCTAAGGTACTCGGCTGCTGACCTGCAGGTCGCGGGTTCAAATCCCGGCTGTGGCGGCTGCATTTCCGATGGAGGCGGAAATGTAGGCCCGTGTACTCAGATTTGGGTGCACGTTAAAGAACCCCAGGCGGTCAAAATTTCCGGAGCCCTCCACTACGGCGTCTCTCATAATCAAATAGTGGTTTTGGGACGTTAAACCCCACAAATCAATGCCATTGTAGGCGGAGAGGACAGCGGCGCTCTTTCGCGGAGTGCTTGCGTGGGCGATTCGGTTGTACAGGGTTAGGGGCAGCAAATTTGCCTGAGACCCGGTATCTACCTTGAATTGTATCTCCTGACCGGCTATTTTTCCGCTAACCATCCAATCCGCTCCTATATCTCCGGTGACGCCGCAAATGCTGATGCCCAAGATGTCAAAATTTTCATCGCTTTTTTTCGGCTTTGTGAACCTCGCTTATCCTGCGCGCATTGTTGCAGCATGCGGCGAAGTGATTTCGTTTCTTGCATGCATAACAAATTTTTCCATACGCCGGGCACCGCTCGGGGCCATGTACCTTGTTACAATTTCGACACCGAGTTCCATTCGCAAACTTCGTGCGGTGTGTGCGGCGTGTAACGTCAACGTGCAGGCTTTCATTTGACCATGCTGGGCTCTGAATGGCAGCTATCTCAGCAGCTTTGCAAATTTCTTCTGCTTTCTGCAAGTTTAAGTCTTTGTCGCTCAGCAACTTTTCTCGAAGTTGCGCATTATTTGTCCCAAGCACCACTTGATCCCTGATCATGGACTCTTCAAGCGTACCGAAGTTGCACAGCTTTGCTTGCTTTTTTAAGTCCCGTAGGAACCGCTCAAAGGGCTCGGCCTCTTCCTGCTTTCGCAGTCGAAAAATGTGCCTTTCGTAGACTTCATTACCCTGGTCTACACAATATTCTTCCAATTTCCGCACTAACGTGTAATAATCTTCTTTGCTCTCACTTGCCGCAAACGAGAAGTTGTTGTAGACCTCGAGCGCCTCGTCCCCCGTGGTGCTCAGACGAATCGCTGTTCTACGGCCGATGGGCGGGGCTTCTCCGGTTCCGTAGCGGTGATGAACAGCTGCAGCTTCTGCTTGAATACCAGCCAGTTTTTCCTGATGTTGCCGGACAGTTGCAGCGGTTCCGGGGGCTTGACGAGGTCCATTTCGAACGTCAGTATCCCACTTCGAACGTCAGTATCCCACCATGTATCGTTTAGCTCAGAGACAAGACGACGATGAACACGTGGCTGGGCCTCGCCATAACGAAAGACCCCTGGCCGTTTATTTGCTGGGCTTAAGTAGCCGCGCCCACAGCGGGGAAGGGGGAAAGAAAGAAAAGGAAGGAACGTAAAGCGCACGAAACGGTGGAGAGGAGGAGAAGACGATATCGCCTAGGGCGAATGCTGATAGCAGATAGTCTGGTCTGTTACACATAGTACCATCTCTCGCCAACAACAGCACTGCAAATAAGCGAAAGACATATTATTAGATAATGTTTTCGCGCTCCTCTTTCTCTATGCCACCACTAGTATATTCGTATAATTGAACTACTGCACTAGAAAATAATTTTGTAGTGCTATAATGTTTTTCGGGGAAGGTTTTTTTCTTTACCACGTGGTTCCATGTAAAAAAAAACTGCAATGAACTCTCGCGAGAAACCACGTGTTTGTATGATACGGCAATAGTTCCAGGAGGTGTGGGTTGCACAGAGCTAAAAGTCGTTTTGGTAGCCAGTTTCTTTTCCAAAAAGTGATTTTTTCAGGTATTTCAAATGTATTCATGACAGGGCACTGTTACCTAGCCTGAGAGATACCATAGATACGCGCCCTAAAGTTCTTGGAATTGACCGTAACATGCAAGCCACTCCTAGCAAGCATGAAGAGAGAGGCAAAAGATAAGTCGGTGGTTATGAATTAATAATCACTTATCCTTGCTTGAGTTGTGCAAAAAAAAACTGCAACAGAGCCAACAAAATGTTATCTTGAAAAAACATCGATGCAAGATAGATATAATGAATATGCATGCAGGCGCTCTTCGCACAACCTATTTAATGTCAGAGTCTTGACTGGGCTCAAGTTCTCGGCTTCTTCAAGGGTCAGTTTTTATGTCAAACCAGTGTTTTGTTTGTACAGAATTGAATATTAAAGAAAAGAGTAATTTCGAAGAAATGTTGGAAAGCTCGGTTAAGCAGGCACATCAATTATTCTGCGTCAGGGAGGACAAAGAAAGGAGTATGTGCATACAGTAAGGACGTCAAAAAAAGGAGACGTGAGAAAAATAGCGATATCACTTCTGATCGTCGTTGCGGGCCAGAAAACGTTGAAGTAGTAGTAACCTAAAAGTGACATTAAAAAAAACAGTACATAGTTTTCTGGTGATTTCGTGGTTTTTTTTTTGTGTGTGTGTGGTAAGAATAAATGGAGGTCAAAGAATCGAGATATTTCACCCGACAGAGGCTTTCAAGTGAGCGGAGGAGCATGACTTTTAGTGGGCGTCACGGTATTTACGACAATAGGCATAGATGGAGGAGGTGTTGAGTTGTTGATAACAGTCACAAACTTTGCAAGTCAATAACACTGGGCCCAGTGTGCATGAGCCCACTCAACGTGTCGAAACCAACAAACAATCCTGATGCAGCAAAATTTTAAATGCTTCCGGCTACATACGAAGGCACCAATTAAGGATACAATGACTGGAAGCTCGAGGTGGAGAATGTTCCCGGTGAACGGCATTGTTCAACAGATGAGAGTACCCCTCCCCCTCCCGCCTACACTTATGCAAATGAGTAGGATCATTGAAATGCACGCCAACACTATTTGAGTGTAAGCGAACCATGCAAGTTTTTCTGATGACCTTTTTTTGATGCTCATGCTTTCAGGTGCATTATTTGAGTTGACACTTCATACTCCCTTAGATAGTTTACTACGGGATAAAAAAAAGTGGTATCAGCTTGCAAATATTTGCGAAAATTCGCAGATCAGCAGAAAAGCGAGGACTGCCTTTACTTGAACGTATGGACACCGAGGCTGAACACGTCAGCAGGGCTCCCAGTGATGGCCTGGATTCACGGAGGTGGCTTCCAAGAAGGATCTGCCGCAATACCTCTCGATGACGGAACTTATTTGGCTGCTTTTGGAAACGTTGTGGTGGTGACCATCGCATACAGGTAAATAAGATTAGGATTAAGATAAGAATGTTGTAGGCAGTCGGTACATGTAGTCTTGCTAAAGAAGCAGTTGCCTCGCCCGTTTTTCTCTTTGCTGATGATATTGAACTAATGCCCTTTTGTGTTTCTTTAGCTAGTGCGGGCAAAGTCTTGGAACACGACGCAACCCTGCATGTGCCCACGGCTTGTATGTAATTGCGCATGCAGTATACTTCCTGGTCCCTTTATCTCACCGCCTCACAACCCAACATAATTGTTACTCACTACCAGTTGACACTAATGTAATGAGTTGGTAACGGTACCATTATATAATGTCAATTATCTTAAATTATCATCAATTAAATTATTTACCATTAATTATTTAATAATTCATACCATTGTTTGTGATGAGTTGACACTCACTACCAGTTGACCTCAAATTAACGTGTGAAGTTTAGTGAAAAACATGAAGAAAAGTTGTGGCACCTGCTCCCTGAAGATCCAGTGTCCTTGCGGACACGCAATATCACTTGTACTATTGCATTACGAGCCTAAATATTTTATGCTCCAACTAAACCTTGCCGTTCTTTCTTAAGCTTACGACACTTCACTAAATAGTGTTCCATACCATCACATTGCTTGCAAGTTGAGCGAAATGGTGTCGTGGAGAGTTAGATCTCGTGAAGCCATGCAGACGTACACGCTGATCCCGTCCAAACGCGCTGAAGCGAACAGAACTTTTCCCTTAATAAATTGGAAGTTTCTTTTTTTTCGTAACTAAGAAAGCTGCATGATATGGTGTTTTCTAGAGAAAGGCCAGATATTGGCGTCGTCTTGAGAGTTTCAATCTTTTTCAACCAACTAGAACCCACCACTGCCCTGTTTAAAAAAAAAATGCCACTAAACGTTACAAGCTTTCTATAATTTGACATCTTTTGTAGATGCGGTTATATTCGCTAAGACGAGTACTTTATTACGCTATTTGACTGTTATAGCCAAAGAAGGCTGAAATAAAGATTACGGTAAAACTTCAAGTAACAAATAAAAAGCATCTTTCAGTGAATTCCAGTCACTTTGATCGCTTCTGTCTCCACATTTCCAACTAGCCACCTAAATAAGGTATAAACAGACTCGATGTCGACCAAAATTTGTGTTGGAAGGTTAGATGCTCCGAGAAATGTGACTGTATAGTCGGGACATGAATAACGTGAAACGCCTGCCGGGTGCGTCATCGGACCCTTCACTATACGTGTGACGTAAACCCGTATACCACGAGCCAGAGTGCTCGGGTATGGTATCCTGTGCTACACTGCGACTAGCAACTTCTAGTTGCCCCGAAACGACAAGAATGGACATTACCAACTGAAGTATGACCGTGTTGAGAGAAAGTGACATCGGCAGGGCTGATCCGGCGAATGCCAAATTGAAAAATTGAGTACCTCAGCAGCAACAGAACGCAAGTGTTCTGAGTGGCAATCGGTTATTCCGCCAAAGAGCCACGCCAAGCTCCAACACTACTTTGGAAAACGACACTATGTCGGCGTGAGGTCGGAGCAACGTCCATTGTTGCTCTACCGTTTGAGAGTTCATTATCATTATTGCGTGCCTGCAGCTTTGTATTCGTGTCAATTCAGCACCGTTTTCGAGAGTCATGCTCAAATAGTCAATGCTGTATACGCTTAACGAAAGGCGGCACTCCCGCAACAATCTCGACGGACATAAATGAAGTGTTTGGTAGTTGTTGTTTTTTTTTCGTTCACAGCTGGCGCCACGACACGTGGCCAGAGCTGTGGCAGGTAACCCGATATTACGATACTTTGCGTACCCACCACACAATAAAAGGATAATGAACCCGCACAGTAGACGAAAATGAACGGTACATACGAAAGGACGACGCCGGTCCCACTGCCACAAATTCTCCTCGTGTGTGTCGTCGTCGGGCCACGGCACCGGCTGCAGTCGCAACTTCGACACGTACAACTTTTTTTTTCTCGCATTATTGTCTTTATGCGATGAATAATTTCTTTACTAGTAGCATGCTCTTTTTATTCTAAATTGCAAGAAAAAAGTATACGTACGCAACAAGACGCTACGGCGCAGTGACTGGGTGGTGGTGGTGGTGGTGGTGTTGCAGCAGGCGGGGTAAGCCTGGCCTGCATGGCCGGCAATTGTTCCGCCTGAGCATCTCCTTAATTTGGAAAATGTCACCACGTGTCAGACAGCCCAGTGTCTCGCAGTGTCTGCAGTGACTGGGTGTGACTGTTTTGTGCCTTACGTTCGGATACACAGCACTATAAACTGTGCCAGCTGAGGTACACTACTTAGCGCGTACGGAAACCCTTGCGTATGCACCCCTAATATTCTGTAATAAATTCGTTGGCTCATGATGCGATGAAGAGAAATACAGAGAAAGAGGGAGGCCGGCAGGTTAACCAGATATTGGTATCTGCTTTTACCACCTGAAATAACTCTCAGATCACCCCCAAACGCTGCTTATGCTGTAAAGATTACTATGACTATATTCGCTGAAGCCGTCAGCTGGTAAAATAATTACTACCGTTCGTACGTTCAAAAACTCAGTTAGCACGAAAATAACTTTTTCCCTCTACTGGTACATGGTAAACAAAAAAAACAGACAGGGAAATGGGTTAGAGGACCAAAAATTTACCCTTTCATTGTGGTTAATTTTTATCTAGTGTGTATGTAGATTGAGCATGCTGCAACCTCAACATGAATAGCGAAAAACTCGCAAATCTTTTAGCTTGTTTATGCCAGAAAAGCCAGGCTTACTTTCTCGCTGCTGTTATCAAGCCAATATCCTGCAAAAGCGCTGGATGCGCATAATATTTCTGGAATATCAGTATGTTTATGAACTAGTGTCAAGTAAAAGTGTGAAAGAAGTAATTGCGTAGCTAAAGAAAGAACTCGTATGGTTCCGTGTGTACTTGCTTAAGAGAAGGACTCGAAAATGCAATACATCTGGCTTTGCTTCTGAGTTGATTTTGTTGAGGTCGAGCCGCGTGCTCGCCCCGAAATCTTTCTGAGCCATCTAACGTATCAATAAAGTTGGTCAACGGAGCCTTTTGAGTTCGTTGGTTATTCGCTTCAAGAAGTGGCGAACTACACACAGAATGTTGAAAGAGACGATAGGACGAACGCTAACTTTCAGCTTAGAAATATAGCGCTCATCCAGTCGTCTCTCCATAGTCCGTGTGCATTAGCGCTGTGCCACGTTTCGAAGTAACATACTAAGATATGTCACGCCACATTTGGAGACCTGTCACATCATCATATATTGTGACATCATCACGTGGCACCACTCGTTTTGGCACTGATGATGGTCAGTTTTCGCGCTAGAGGAGACACGTAAAATTTTACAGTTAAGAATAGGTAGCCTTGAATCATGTTACACAATCATAGAAACTGCTAAGATAGACATGTCAACCAAAATGAAGACATGATTAGAATGATACCTTAGAGAAAGTTTCCCGAACGCTTACGCTGACGGGCCCTGAAATTCGTGAAGCAGCTTCTCACACAAATAATGACTTAGTTCGAAAATCAACATGCTGACGCCTTGCTTCTCTCCTGTCAAAGCAAGCCTAATCTTGCTTCAGGTAAAACTCGCTGGCAGTATATTATGTGAGAAAAGTGGTCACTCTTCTCGTACTCTATAATTTACCTCAAACTTTTCATTTGACTACGCAGGTTGCAGTCATTCGGTTTCCTGTATGATGAAACATCGGCCCCCGGAAACATGGGCTTGCACGACCAGCAGCTGGCACTGAAATGGATCCAGGAAAACATTGCTGCATTTGGCGGTAACCCTGGTGAAGTCACGCTGTTTGGATGGAGCGCCGGTGGCATATCGACAGGATTCCATCTTATTTCTCCCGGAAGCCAGACTCTCTTTAAGCGGGCCATTGTCCAGAGTGCAGCCGTGACGAAGAAAGGGCGTGCCAGAGACAAGAACGAAATGCTCGAATACTCCCGAAAGTTTGCTGCTAACTTCGGCTGCTATGGTGGTGACTCGGCTGCCAACGCTTCTCAGGATATTGCCGCTTGCATGAGGACAGTAAACGCTTCTCTAATTGTGGCAGTAGAAGCAACGTTCTTTGGATCGGGAAGCGGAAAGTTTGAGCCAATCTATGGAGATGAGTTCTTGCCCATAGAGCCTCGCATGGCCGACTTCCCAGGTGACAAGGACGTTATGATTGGTCAGACAGCCTACGAAGGAAGCAACATTCTCTACACCACGTTCAGGGACACGTTTTCTGAGGCACTGCCTCCCAGGAAAATCAACAAGGCAGAAATGATACATTTCCTGGGCAGTTTGTACAAACTGTCGCTGTCAGACACAGAAAAGCTCCAGAAAGAATACATGGGTGAGATTGGGGATTACGATTACGACGCTCTTCGGCAGGCTCTGGCGGAAACCAAGGGAGATACTCATGTGAAGTGCGGAGCCATCAACACGGCGTGCAAGTTGGCCAACGCAACAGCGAACGCACAGTCAGGGAAAGACGTTCACTTTTATGAGCTTAACTACGTGTCAGCTTGCGTCAAGAAGCAGCCATGGTTCGGCATGACCCATGGCGACGAGCTGCCGTTGGTATTTGGCAGAGTGTTCGATAGGCAAAGCGGATGTGCTGGTGATATGGACTACAGTAAAAATATTATGAAGCTCTGGAGTGATTTTGCCAAAGGAAGGTCAGTATTATTCCTTATTTACACACTGCACCATTTACCATTGCCAGTACTTATGAAATTAATATACTTATATCCAGATTTAACAAAAGCAGGCCTGCACAGAAGTGTCCTATTGGTGCTTTTTGTTTTAAATACTGGCTGTAATTTGTTTATAACGACATTTCATGGTGCTGTACATCCGGAAATAATGGTGCACGAGTAGGCACGCCGTAGTGGACAATGAAAGTTTAATGCTCGCCGCGTTTGGTTTTCTAAATAATATGTGTATGGTATGGAGCGATAAACCGAATGTTGAGAAAGTTAACAATAAAATATATTTGCGCTCCTTCTTCAACAGCCGGGAACACAACTTTCGAAAATTGATAGGTGGATTGATTGATTGATTGATTTATCTGTGTGGTTTCACCTCCCAAAACCACCATATGATTATAAGAGACGCCGTAGTGAAGGTCACCGCGAATTTCGACCACCTGGGGTTCTTCAAGGTGCACCGAAATTTTGGAGAGGTAGATTACTCACTGAGGCCTAACGAAGCTACGAACCTGCGTCATACCTGTTCTTGGTCAGTTTTTTTCTATTTTTTTCGTCTTAACTAATTCATAAGAACAAATACTTAGTTGGCACGCTTTTGTTTTTTGCGCTTTCCGATTTATCTCACATCTATCGCACGCTTATCGCAGAAATGCACGAAAAGTTTTAGGTATTGGGCGTGCTGCGTCCTGTCTGAAGTTAAAGCAAGGAAGACCGAAGAGTCAAATCAAAACAAACAAACAACAATACATTGAACTAAACGCGGCATACTGCAGGATCGGCCAGGGGACACGAAGTGGCTAGGTGGTGACCTAGATTCTCAGGCAGCAGCAATTAGACAGCTCGAGTGATAGCATCCGTCTTTCCTTGCGGTCAGCGCACCTCTCTCTTTAGTAACACGTAGGCTGACCCTTTTGAAGAGCGCAGGTGGGCTACACCCACCACCGCTGCGCAACATGTGGTGTCATTTTGAATAGTCGGCAGGTGTTCCCACAACGCATGGCTAAAATTTTCGGAACTTCAATGTGGGACGATCTACCGCAGCGGGTACTCAGAGTGTGTTTGTGCTGTGAAACAAAAAAGTGACAGTTAAAGAGTGGCTGCACAACGAATGCGTGAAAAGGTGGAATAAAAAAAATGGAAATGTTGCTACACAATGAATGCGATGGCGGGCCGCCACACTGGTTAAGCATTGAAAGCGATAGCGAAAAATTAAAATGTAAAACACAGAACAAGAAGCCACTCCATACTTGCAACGCGATGCTAGATTACAAAGAAGGACGCTCGAAGCGAACACAAAGATATATGATGGACAAGTGTGAACTAACTGTAGCATTTGTTGCATATTTGTTTTTAAACAACGCGCTTCAAGTGCTTCAAGTACAGAGAATGCAGAAGCCATGCATGGCAGAACTCGTCGCTCCTACATAGTTTTTTTTTCGGTGCGTCTCCTGCCACGTAGTGGCACTTGACGCGACATGTTTGTGTAGTGCTTTTGGTTATCTCCCGAGGCAGTACAAAAAGCGGGCACTGTTTCGTGCGTTATGGGGACGGCTATACAAAAAGTCCACCGAGAGTGTCCATGTAATTGCTATCACACTAAAAGTAGTAGCTGTTCTGCTCCTTGAAGGTGCAGGCCGTCTTAGTTGACGGGCGCAGCTCGTATCTTTACTTTTCTTGGCACTCTCGTATAAACGCGCTGTCCTCAGGCGTTCTCTTAATCGGTGCTCAGCGCAGAATAGCCCCGACGTATAATAACGCCACGCAGCTCTTCGAATTCAGTGAAGTGGCAAAGAACACAAGGCACGCATATCGCTCCACTGAAGCTTTCGGCACCTCGCTGCGCTTTGCATTGCATGCGGCGTCAGAGCGAACTTAACTGATGGACGACATCAGTTTGAAACATCTTATGACGTCCTGATGATGTCACAGTTTCACATCATAGCATGACGCAGTCACTGTCTCGTCATCACCCTCACGAGAACCTTTTTTGTTAATCTCAGTTCATGAAAATGCACCGTAAACTCAAAAGAGACATGCTGCTTGGAGTTCCTAATTAACACTGAAACTAACATAATCATTGCAGTGAGATCAAACATCATTATTGACATGTGGAGTTTAACGTCCCAAAACCACCATATGATTATGAGAGACGCCGTATTAGACGTCTTAGGAAATTTCGAACACCTGGGATCATTCAACGTGCACCCAAATCTGAGCACATGGGCCTACAACATATCCGCCTCCATCGGAAATGCAGCCGCCGTAGCCGACATTCGATCCCGCGATCTGCGAGTCAGCCGCCGAGTATCTTGGCCAGTAGACCACCACGGCGGGGCAAGGAGATCAGATAAATTATATCCATACTAAAGGCTGAGAGCCTATTTTATTCGACAGCAGCAAATATAAGCACATTTTTAGCTACCGCTGGCCTCAAAGACAACGCCATGTAGTGCTTGAAGTTTACGAACAATCGAGGACGTCGACTACTATGGAAAATTGGGAATGACCTAAATAATAAAGGTGAATCAAACTCTGCGAAGAACAGAAAAAAGCATCATATTTGAGCGCCTTACTGCACTTCTTTTCCCAATGGATAAATCGTTATGTGCAAGTCAATAAGGCGCTTCTTGCCCATCGTGACAGTCAATAATCACCGATTGATGCCTCGTGCAAGGGAGGTTCGCGGATTTCTTAGCAGGGACAAAAAGAAAAAGAAGAGGTGCGTCAAACGCCAATACACCAACCTCACTTGAAACCGCCAGCTCCATGCAATCGTGGCGCGATTACCATCGCGCTTATCTTTGTATCCCTCAGTTTTCTCTGAGCTGAAGAAGGAGAGAAATGAAAAATTAGGAGCTGTTCTTTAAGCGGGAAAGTAGGGCAAGGAATCATCACGTGCGCTTTACTGGCGTAGTATTTTTCTCTTTCTTTCTTTCCTTTTTTCTTTCTTTCTTTCTTTCTTTTTTTCTTTCTTTCTTTCTTTCTTTCTTTTTTTCTCTCTTGTTCTCTTTATTTATTTATTTCCTTCTTTCTTTATTATTTCTTTCATTATTATCGTTTTCTTTGCTTTGCTGTTTTTTTCTGTTCTGTTCTGTTCTGTTTTATTTTTCATATCTGTCCTGTTCTTCATTCTTCAAAAGTAGTGGCTTGATGTGAAATGCTGTTTTCCTGCTTAATCGGTGTGATGTCTATCATGTGCAATCCATAGTTGTTAGGACTGTAGAGCAGGCCAAAGAAAGGAACAT
The DNA here is from genome assembly GCF_043290135.1 of Rhipicephalus microplus. Taxonomy (NCBI): domain Eukaryota; kingdom Metazoa; phylum Arthropoda; class Arachnida; order Ixodida; family Ixodidae; genus Rhipicephalus; species Rhipicephalus microplus. The sequence goes on from NC_134707.1 coordinate 46,738,958, forward strand.
CATGCTATCAAAGAAACGAGATACAATCTGAGTTATATAACTATATAGCAAAACTTTACGGATATCTGCAATTCTTGATATCGTCCTTACGCGTGCTTCAGGAAATGACGTCAAGCCCACCAACGCGAAGCCCGAATAGCGAGAGCACTGCCTCCCTCAGAAAAACCAGCATTTGGGCGACTTAGAAGTGGTTAAGTATGTCGAGTGGTTTCAGCGCAAACGAACTTGGACAGAGACAAAGTGCAGACCCAAACACCAGCATTTGCACTAGGATATTAGTGTAGGCTGGTTGGTTTTGCATTATGAACAAGTTGAAGCACTAAGAGGACCCCGTGGATTGTCACTCATTGCTCATGCAGCTAGAGGCGTCGCGGGGCCACTTTATTAGCTGCGCTTTAACAACACAGAGAATCGATAGCTATAATGGCAAGTTTCAATTTATTCACAGATCATTGTACTGATGACAAGGCTTTATATCCTGCCTTATTGAATTTTGATAGTGTGGTAAGGAATACAATAATATATCTTGACGTGGTTAAATGTGTGTTACGACGGTTTCTTCTATTCGCGACTGGACTGCCTAGTAGGTATATTCCATACCTACTACTTCTGTAAATGAGTTACATGTGCTGCTTTTTTATCGCTTAGGCCACCTGTCGGATTACAAGGCAAGGAGTGGCCAAAGTTCACAGCCGATTCAAGGTCATTCATGAAGCTGACAGCAACGGGATCAGAAGTGTCTACCTTCAACAATGAGCCACGATGCAAGATACTCAAGGAACTGAAACTATACTGAATAAGTGTGCGTGTGTAGAATATTTTGTGCAATCTGCTTTCAAACAATTATAGCACATTAAAATATACATCCTGACTTAACTCCAGCAGTTACCTATACACAAACTCAGCAAAATTACATTGAGAAGAACTAAATATTCAGCATTTTATTTACCCAATTCTTAACATGAGTGTAAATGATGCAGGCAATTTGTACACGTCGGGAAACAGGCCCCTCTAACATTCTACGAAATAATAGCTGAAATACAGCTCACATGGACTCATAATCAGCCGTACAAGTTGTCCATTCATCCCCCACATCAAAACACAAGCTTGTAAGGAGCGAAATAAATATTCATTGTAAGCGAACTAAGTATTCATTGCCTGGGTCTCGTAAAATATGTAAATTGAAGGACATTTCTCAGATGTATATTGAGAACTAAGAGACCATCAAGCCAAATACATTGTAAGTGGTGAATTGTACTAATACTGGGATAAATGTGAATAAATTACCATAGCAGAAACGATAACTTGCGAGTGGCTGGTATGACGTTGGGAAACACTGCGCACTGTAATATTTGGAAAAATGAAACATAATATATTGAACGAAGTGCGCCTAAATTTTGTTATCAGGGTGCTGAATTTCACCTTTTCAACCCACACTTTTAATTTTACTGTTCAGATGTCGTTGATTCATCGTATACAGGGGCGATCCTCAGTATTGCATAACGAAAGCAACGCATGGGTTTTTGGACTAGCCCAAGGCAAAAATACAACTGTTTGCGTGCAAACTAAGACATGAAAACTGATATGCGACTGTATAAAGCTCTTTTTTTTTGTATCTGGCAGTATGTTTTTCTTGTGGGCTGAGCAGGTTTCAAGCTCGTTGAGTGGAAAAGCACCTTAGTATATTGCCTTTCTTATATTTGCAAAAGAAAAAAAAAGAAGCGGAAGCAAGGCCAGCATGTGTCTGCATTGTGAACTGTCGCATGCTGCGGCTTACAGCGTACACGAGAAGCGCACATTCCACGCTTACAACAAGAAGCCAAGAGCGTTCACTCAGTGCAACAAGTTTCAATGAAACGTTTCGGTCGAGACGCAACGTAAGCGATAGCAGATTCCGCCGAATTCGATGATTCATTATTCTCCACGGGTAAAAAGTGTAGTTGCACTTCAACAGCCTAAGGTGACGTGGTCTGCAAAGGCATAGCCGAAAAGGGAGGGATTTAGGCTTAGTAGTCTATTTAAGTCGAACTAATTCTTTTCCATGTTTCTGTACGTAAAATAAATCATTTTGAGGTAGTTGGTTGTTCATACTGATGCTGAAACAGCACATATGGACGAGCAGGGACAGACACGAGGTAAGATACAGACACAGGAGCTTTTACGTTCGAGACATAGCGCCTCTGTCTGTAGGTCACCTTGTGTCTGTTCGTTCTCATAGTGTGTGCTGTTTTCGCCTAGCTCCCGCAAGTGACAATACTAAATGCTAATTTGTACACACTACTGTATCTCTGCCGATGTTTATACACCTCCAAAATTTAGGAAAAATGGCGAAGAAAGAAGGTAGTCAGCCTAGGCGTAGCCAGGTTGGAGAGGAGGGGGTGCGGTTTTGCAGGTGACGTTGTTTCTTCCCCGAACATATTTTTATACTTTAAATGCATAATTATAAGGACGTATGAACCTGAATCAAAAAAGGTTGAGTCCCTTCCACAAGCAAGAAAAAGTTGGCCTCGTATCTGCTTGTTAATCTGCAAATGTCGTCGAAAGATAACAGTCTTGCGTGTCGAGAGAGTGAACTAAACATTTATTTGATGTTCTGCGCAAGAAAATCGGTGAACGGTATTCTGGAGGCACTGCGTTAGCGTGGAGGCGAACGAGCGGATCAAGTCACGTCACACGTGAGACATGGGCGCCATCTTGTAAAACAAAGCGCGTGGCTCTAAGACGGTTGTGTGCGCCCGTCTCAGAGGTGATAAGGTGTAGAACGCAAGGTGACGGGTAGGTGCCACCACCTTCTTGTTTTAGCAAAATGTTGAAAACACTCGCCTTTTCGTGCAAACGTTGCATGTTCAGTGCAGCTTCTTAAGCGCTATGGTTCATAAATTACTTATGTACGCCTTTTTTAGTAAAAGACACACATGCAGAATGTTTACGTGTTGTTATGGTGCCCTAGACATGCACAATAATTGCTTTTGATTCGACAATTGCAGAAGTATGAACGCTAAATCTGGAGCAAGATTGGTGGGTGCTGAGGATGGGGTCAACCATTTCAAGTACCTGGTGTCGGTAAGAGTGGACAAATAGACAAATGTACAGACAGACAGACAGACAGACAGACAGACAGACCAAACTTTTTGCGTCGAATGTCCCCAAGAAAGATATCGTTTTTTAAAAATTCCGGCTACGTTATCGGTTATCTGCTCCTGAGCTTCACGTTAAAAAAACCAGTGGTAAAGCCAGTGGTATAGGCAGACTATAGTTGATTTTCTCTCGTGACATCCGCTCCACAACACACAGCATAGCGGAAAAGAACAATTGCACCCTCTCCTACTAAGGGCAATCTTGATTAGCATGCGAAGCAGCGCACGAGTCCACTTGAAGTTTCGTTCATGACGGTCTAACGTTGTGATTCTTTTTTCGAACAACGCGCAGGTTTGATTTGGGAGGTCTGAGGAGCCACCTCAGGACACTTTCCAAAAACCAGTTCGTTTGACGCAAACATTTATTGACAATAGCTCGAGAGCACTTGACCCAAAATAAAATGAGTCCTATCTTTTGGATACAGTTACAAACAAATCTTCATGCTAAGAGTTAGTCACTCATCATCAAGTCCTACCACTCAGCTTCTAAACAAAAAGTGCTAAGCACGCAGTTTCTATACAGAGTGTGTGTAGCGGAACCTCAAAGGAGCGGCATGTCATCGACGTCGTTGCGTAGGAGTTTCGGCGTGAAGCACGGGGTCGATGCAGTTGTCGTCGTTGGCATCGGGGCTGGGCAGCCACTCCAGCCGTAGGAGAAGCAGCCTTCCTAGGCTGCCGATGGACACCGCACTGCCGATGGACGCTGCACCACTCTGGCCCCGATGCAGAGTCCCGGCTGGACAGCCCCACCTGAGCTCGACCCCGAAGATCGACAGCTCAGACCTGACCATGGGCACAAGGACGTTAGCGCAGCCAGGTAGTACTGGAGCTCCTCAGGTCACCGGATGATGAAGATAGGAGCCTTGGCTAGGGTTCGAAACCCGACCATCTTGATGCGTGGCTCGTCTTCCTCTCCTCACCGCTGCGACTCTTCTTTTTAGGGGCTAAGCTCTTTAGAGCGGCTACCGTTCGTCCCTCGTAGTAGTCGTAGTCATAGTCGTAGTGTGTAACCAGTCTTACGTTTTGACCTGCAAGGTGGTGCCGGTGGGAGATTTCTCCTGTGCGCATTTGAACAATAAAAAATTCGCAGCGTGCGCGTAACTAAAAGCCGAATTCTCCTGTCTCTCATTCCCCATTAACAGCCATTGGCATGTACATTGAGCACTATCTGACAAGAAAGGGTTGCTACGTTACACTCACTGTGCGTAACCTTCCTGGTTTTAGAAAGGTTTAGCGAGCGTTGGGCCGCGGCGCCATGAATACAGTGAACTAGTATATACCATGAACTCGAAGTGGTTAAAATGTGGAAGTAGACACGAAGCGCAAGCCGTGAGACAGTGTGCGTGTGCCACCTTTCGTTTAGTCCTTGGAATGTCCGCTGGATGGCGGTGCTTTTATATGGGGAATATATGATGAAAAGATGCGAGATCGTGGTATTTTGGAGTGTTGAATAGATGGACGAGCAGGCACACAGACAGATGCATGGACGGATGCACGGATGGCTGCACGGTGGGATGGACGCATGGACGGAGGCAAGGATGGTCACACAGACGGACGCATGAACAGACGGAAGCAAGAACAAATGGACAGACAGATGCTTCGACCCACTCTCCATCATTCACTCCATGGATATGCAGCCATATTTTTCTTCTCTCCCATGCGGGAAGGGGTGGCCCGGTAGGCGTGATCGCGGCCTACCGGGCCACCCCTTCCCGCTTTCTAGTCGCCAGGACTGTGTCCGTGGAGGCTGAGTCGTTACCTAAGACTTACTTTGCAATACTTGCAATACTGCAACACCATAGGCTGGCGCGCAGAGAGTATCCACCACCACACTCGAATCCCAGCAAAGAGGACAGCACCATACTGAGAAGACTGCAGAGCAACACGTACACACACGACATACTAATGCACCGATTTTACCCAACATTACACAAATATGTTTGCCCGATTTGCACCGTACCTGACACGTTGGTCCACCTGATCCTCGAGTGTCCATGCAATAAAAATACAGATCTATCACCTCCGCCCAACACCATTGATGCTGGTAAAGAAAACGAACACCTTCTCGAAACGTGGGAGGCCAAGCTTGCCTTGGAGGACCTGGACCAACAACGACGTCTCGTCGCCAGGGCCAAGGAGGCAGCGAAGGCCAGAGGGTTCCTGGAATGAGGAGACCTCCCACCTAAGGTGAACGCGGAACCTACACCGCTACACCGTTTCGAAAATGAATGTTTATTCTTCCTCCTCCTCTCTCATGCGCGTGCTTTACACAATCGCTCCATTGAACTGGCGCTTCAGTCATTTATCGTTTGTTGGTACACATCCGTGCCAGCTTCTTCCTTGCCGACTTCAAACTTCGTTCATGGCGCGCATTTCAATTTGTGCTCGCCCCGTTTCAAGTTCCGCACACTCCACCCGTTTTCAATTCCGCACACTCCATCCCAGAGGCCCCCCTTTCATTTTAGTTATTCTTTTCTAAAAACAAACTGCTGTTAAGTGCGCTTTGTACATCACACCACAGATTCACTACATATATGTCCACCTTACAGCTCACTAAACGTCGTCCAAATGTCCCCATTCACTTACTACTAAATACACATCGTCCAAATGTCTACAATTCCAAACTCCATGCAGATGCTGCCAATCGGGCTTGAAAGTTATGAAACTCAGTATCAACCTGCTTCACACATGACTATTTTCTACGTATATAGACTGTCATGCAAAACTGTACAACATGTTGCCCTGCAGATTGCATGCGAGTTCATAATCTCAACTATATACATGATATACCCTTCCGTGTTCCACAATTAGGATAAAAAAACTACCGGTAATTTCGGCTTGACGCTCAAGTTGATGCGTCCCACACAAGACGCGGAACAGCCCTAATCTCCTGGCTGGAGGCAAGTATGAAATGACCATAAAAGAATCTTCTACAGTAGGCTCGCCTCTACCTACAGCTATGGAAAATCTGGTGCTCAACCATAAATAACTAGCGTCAATGCTGGATTGCCTGCCATCCTGTTGGACGCGTTGCCTCCAAGCACACCAGTACCATAGTGTCTTAATGATTGATTTCTTCCCACAATTGCCTTGCTTCGACTCGTCAACTGCTGATAGTCCACATTGGTTTACAGAAGTGACTTTTCAATCCCAAGATTCCCAACAGAACAAGTCTTCTTCATCACTGCAATCAACTGATGAATTATTACTCTTTCCAACATCACTTCCAGTTCATTCAGCTGCCTTTTCTGTTTGATCTTCGAGACCTTCAACTCTTGCGTCTGAGTAATCTTGCCCGCCCTCGGTATCACTTATTGCTGACAGACGCAGGGACTCTATTTCGTATTCTTCGACTAGTGCTTCTGCACTCAGCTTCAGTGGTCCCGGATAACTCGCTTCTGCACTATCCCGAAACATTACTCTAACTGCTTCTTGAGGAGGCCTGTTTGCAGGGTACTCTACCATATACGTGTCATCCACTACCGCCGCCTGTACTACACAGCATACGCCCACCGATTCGCTTTCTGTTGCAGTCCGTATAACTTAAGCCTCGATGTTTTCACTAGCCTGTACAATAGAGCTGTCTCGCAGCGTATGCGCTGCCGAAGTCAATGTGACATTGATTGCTTGTTTGCAGATAACCACATCACTTGCGAATGACCTTGAGCCTTCTTTTGTGGCTAATTCATCATAGTCTCTGTCTGCCTCTGGCCTAGAATGATCATTGGGTTTCCGCCTTGTGATTCCAGGTGCCTGGCTGCTAATCTCTCTATCGTGCTTGAGCTGAGAGTCGTTCTCTACCGAAATGCTCTAAAGTGGTTCCAGGTGATTCACCCCAAAAGAGCATACCTCGATTAGACCAAACACTTCTTCTCTGCAGCCAAACACTGACATGCCAGTTCTTTCCATTCCTAACCGCACATTTGATACCTCTGCGAACTCAAGCTTTTGCAGAAGGGCTTTCTGCATAATGTCCTCACTTTCCAACCGTTCTTTGAACATTTTCTTATGTCGTTCTCGTTCGGAAGCCCTCTCCTCACGAGTGCGCGCTTCGCGTTGTTCGACCCATGCCTTTTGCTCTACGCCTTCTAGATGTTTATGTAAATCGAAGGCCGTAAACTCGGCGGCACTAATCTTTCAATCTATCTGGGACTCGGGAACCATGTTTGCAAACGGCCTTGTCTGGTCGTTGTGGACGCCAATGTAACTTTGCGGTCCTTTTTTTCGTAAAATGCGCAGGTTTGATTTCTGGAGGTCTGAGGAGCCACCCCAGGACACTTCACGAAGGACGAGTCCGTTTGACGCAAACATTTATTGACAATAGCTCGAGAGCACTTACCCCAAATAAAGGAGTCCTATCTTTCGGATACAGCTACAAAGAAATCTTCATGCTACATGTTAGTCACTCAGCATCAAGTACTATCACTCAGTCCCTAAACAAAAAAAGCACGCAGTTCCTATACACAGAGTGTGTCGCGGAACATCAAAGGAGTGGCATCTCACCGACGACGTTGCGCAGGAGCTCCGGCAAGAAGCACGGGGTCGATGCAGTTGTCGTCGTATTTGGCATCAGGGCTGGGCAGTCACCCGAGCCGTAGGAGAAGCAGCCTTCCTAGGCTGCCGATGAACGCTGCACTACCTAAGGCCGCACCAGTTGACGCTGCATTTGCTGCACTGGCCCCGAGGCAGAGTCCTGGCCGGACAGCTCCACCTGAGCTCGAGCCCGAAGATTGACAGCTCAGACCTGACCACGGGCACGAGAACGTCAGCGCAGCTAGGTAGTCCTGGAGCCGCTCAGGTCACCGGATGATGGAGGTAAGAGCCTTGGCTTGGGTCTGAAACCCGGCCGCCCTGATGCGTGGCTTGTCTTCTTCTCCTCACCGCTGCGACTCTTTTTTCTTCTCTCTCATACGCGTGCTTTAAACAATCGCTGCGCTGAACTTGTGCTTCAGTCATTTATTGTTTGTTGGTTCACATCCGTGCCAACTTCTTCCTCGCCGACTTCGAACTTGGTTCATGGCGCGCATTTCAAGTTCCGCTCACCCCGTTTCAAATTCTGCACACTCTACCCGTTTTCAATTTGGCGCAATCCATCACACACGAGCAGCTTAACCGATGTAAACGCATTAGTGCAAGTGGAGCACGCCATGGATTCACTACAGAGCTTCTCTTGGTGTTACTCGCCCGAACCTCTTGTTCAAGCACACCACACGGTTCATCGCCGCGAGAGGCGAGAACATGTGGATTCATCGCATGTCAGCAGAATCTCATTCCCCGACGCCATCACATGATTACTCAGAGTGTGCAATGGGTAGAGGCCACAGCCCCTCACACAGCCCCTTACATAGGCCGGAAGGCGATAGCGCATCAGCGAGTTATGGCAATGCTGGAACAAGCTGTTGCGCATGCGCAGTCAGGGTAGTTACGCACACCGTATTGAGCTTCGCCATAAGCTGCTTCGCATCAAAATGCAATATAGAGAAGGGGTCGGTCAAAATGTTTCGCGAAATTTCCGCATGCGTCTTGCAGCCAATGTCAATGGTGTGCTTGCGGTGCATAGTAATATAATATTATTTTAACCTTTTTGTTCATTTCTAATGCAATGAAGTGTCAGAATTGAGTGAGAAAAAAACACTCTATGCATTACGGGAAAAATATGGGCAGAAAGAAAACCGGCACGTGCGAAGCTGCATGGCGGGAAAAAAGCAGGGGGAGCGGAGAGAAGGGTGGGCTGGTGATCATCTTATATGAGCAGAGGGCCTCGCATTCTTTCTAAAACGTTTCGGAATGACCAAGCTAAACCAGATAACAGCAGCTCCGCTGCTTATTACCGTCCGCGAAGTCAAGTCTTTTGAGGCTGCACATATATGTATATATAACTTTTTATGTGTCAGTGTGGCGGATGTTCTTATCAGTGATCCCGCAGGTGTTGAAGTATAGAGGGACGACAGAACACACGTGTGCCTTCACTATCCATAACTACTTCCATTTTTTTTTCATCCTGTCATTATATATGTCGATGAAAAGCTGACCCGGAAAAAAGAAACTTTCCTGCTATAACGAGGTTTCGCGTGTCAAAATATACCATAAAGAAGTAGGCAAAGCGACAGCGTTGGTGATGCTGTAGCTTAGTTGTATCGTACCGCTGGCTGTCAGGGCAGAATTTCAAACATGAAAGAGAAGTGATTGATTGATATGTGGGGTTGAACGTCCCAAAACTACCATATGATTGTGAGAGATGCCGTAGTGGAGGGCTTCGAAAATTTCTACCACCGGGGGATTTTTACCATCCGCCCAGATCTGAGCAGATAGGCCTACAGCATTTTCGCCTTCTTCGAAAATGTAGCCGCCGTAAACGGGATTCGATCCAGTGACTTGCGGTTAGTATAAATGACAAGGGTGCAAATGACACAGTAACTGGTAATTTTTTGCGTGAAGTTTCTCAGTGCAACGCAGAGTGAAGAGTAATAATTTTTTTGAACATGAAAGCCTATTATAAGTCAGCCATGCCTTTTAATTGAATAATCAGGTCTGAAAACAAAAGCAATTCTCAGTATTCGTGTGGATATCACAAACTATGTGGCGTGTATCGCATCTTCGTTGATGATGCACTTTTTATTTTATCTTGTGAAATTTGCCAAAGACACTTGCGGCAAACTTTACAGCTTCCCACCAGAAATAAATTTCAATATGTACACAACGGGTTTCACATTTCACGTCACAATTTTAAGTTGGATAAATACATTCCTTTCTTAATCTTTCTCTCTTGATTTCCCGTAGTTCAAGAATACTTAGTTGCCGTGTCTTACGCTTCTTCATGCAACATTCTCTAGCGTACTCAAACCGCCCATAATTTAAATGGCCACAACTCCTCACTCGTCGTCACATCACAGTGCAAAAAAGTGATTGAATAACGTCAATTTTACGAATATTTATTCAAAGTGCTATTTTTGCGCCATTTCTCGGAAAGCAGGCAATTGCTGATCCTGAGTGGCAAAAGTTAAACCACTGTATTTACTTTTTTTGACCACAATTTTGTTCTATATAGTAAAATTGTTAATTAGCTTAAGCGCGGCAAACTCAAGGATGTTTTCCTGCTAGAAATAGCTTTGAGTCAGGTTGTCTTTTTGTTGTTAACTAATGCAAAAGCTTACTTGAGCATTTGTTATAAGAACCAGTGTTTAACCAGAACGTAAAGCGTGTCGTCTTAGAAGTAGTTCATTGATATAAATTTTTTTTTACATCGCTACAAGATAAGTTGTTCAGAGATTGTGATCTTTGGTGGCTTCAGCATCTTTTAACGTGTCCGCACCTTCACTCATGCATGGTTACAACACTCTCAATGCCAACGAACTGATCTTAATGAGGAAGATCAAAGTGTTAAGGCAGCTAATGCAGTTAACAAGCACCTGGACGCAGCATGTGGCTTAGCCCGGCCTAAAAATTGCATCAAGAACAACACTGATAATCAACAAGCACCTATCCAAAGCGTTGTAATTTTATAAATGAAATGTCACGGTGGCTGCTCCCCATCCATGGAGTGACCTACACTACAACACAGCTTTGAGCTTCAGCCGTGTACGTTCGAAGAAGTACCAACTTCTGCTGCATTGTCTCTGCCCACACTGACGTAATTGCATTTGTGCGGTTCTTTACGCCGCGATTTTGTTTATCGGTGTCATCGCCCCCACAGTAGTAGGCGTAGAAGTGAAACCGTTCAAGCATCTTGAAACTGCGCTGTGCTGGGGACGAGTCCTTGCATGCTAAGACGACATGAAATACAATGAAGGTAACTGCACCGTTAGCGATACAAATCACCGCGCACGCAGCGCTGCACCAGCAGCATTCGCTTTTATTAAGACTGCCTTAGCACAATCTGGAGGCACTAATAGTGTCATAACGCCCCACTTAAGTTCATCTCTCTCAGATGGCGTACCTCACCTCAGCAATTTTTATTTAACTTTAACTCGTAGGTAGTAGAGCGTCTTGTAGGTAGTAGAGCGTCTTGTACATAAGTGGCCCCATTTCGTCCCTTCGTTCTCGTTCTCCTATCACACGCTTCTTTTCTGTTCTTTTTCATTACTTTTGAGGTTGAGAGAGCACTTGTGTAGCCAATAGAGGAGGGGGGACAGATGGGGAGCTCAGACTCTTCCTGAGATCTTAAGTTATTCCTCGTTTTGCACGTATACATGCACGCATACAAACGCACGCTAGACAATACATAAAATATTGCCGAACATCCCAGAAAAACAATTTCAGTAATGCGAGTGTGGCAGAGGATGCGCAAAGCGTGCACAGCAGCCATTCCAGCAAAGAATGACTGTTGTGGAATACGCTTCTCTATTCAAGCAAGGGCAGTGGCTTCGACGGCGAAGAAAAGTTACTTTGCCCAAGCTTCCATATAGTGGTATGCCTTGGTGTAAAACGCGCCCACTTATTTGAAGCCATAAAAGGCAACCGGAAATGGTAGTGACATGTTTAAAAATTTAAACAGGGGACATCCACTCGCATGCTTCTTTGTCACTATATATAGAGAGAGAGGAGGAGGAGGATTATATGAGGAAGGACTGGGAGGTTAGCTATATAGAGAGACATGCTGCCATAAGCAGATAACCTCTGTTCACACAAGGCAGCCACGTTCACCTTCAAGCAAGTAGAGTAAGTCTCACGATCTTATTTTCGATGTTTTTAGAATTTACGGAAGCAACCTAAATGCAACTCGAACAAGCTATCGAGAACATGTAAGTCGAACAAGCAATCGAGGATACACGCTGCTGAACCCGTTGAAAATAAGCGCTGTCTATAGTACAACAGATAGTTACGTTAATTATATAGCGGTGTTGCCACGTTACCCTAGTTACATAAAACATATCTGTGAATTCTTTAGCTTACCTAATGTAACAGTACGAATTCTATAGAGGAAAAGATTGCTGAATTCAGGCAGCGAATATTTATTTATTTACTAACTCACACTAGGAGCCAAAAACACATTGCAGAGGAGAATGGTAACAGATACAAGAATCTATTATATGTGATATGATGGTTGCTTCTGATGAAATGTACCGCTAAACAGAAACTAAACTTGAATGAATTTGTGAAATAATAATATTGCACTGCACGTTGTACTCTAAAGAGAAAAAGAAAATCAGACTTTAACATAGATATAACACAAAAAATTAAAGCGGAAATAATACTCCAGACAGCCCCGATATTAGTGACAAACAAGGAAGAGAACCACCACCAGTTACAGTAATATAGTATATTAGGCAAATGTGCCCTAGTAACTTTACTGTTTCTATAACGTTAAAGTTTACGTATAAATTAGTAGTAAGTACTCAAGTTTCCCCGGATCTTTTATTTTTCATGCGAAACCCACAGTTCTGAAACAAACACCACTCGTTCCAACTTGTATCTTCGTGGGCAAGAAACAAATGAAGCCAACTTTTGTAAGAGTATCTATAAAAGGTGAAACTTTATCAATGATTTCATTATATTGGTCGGTAAGTTTAGAATGTTTTTATGCAAAAATAACGCCATTGCTGTGAATATATAAATTCCAATAACCGCTTGATAGTTGCGGAATATGGCTGTGTTTGTGCGACTGCCTAGCTATCAAGCTTTTTGAATTTGCAGAATATGCAGATTAGCCAAGTAAGCCATTGATATATTTTTTTCCAAATTAAAAAAAGATACCTAGCCTTAAACGCTTCAGCTCTGCGCGGAAATAACTGATGTGCGGAAGCAGGCCACACTTCTTTCATTTTAGTTTACCAAGTTTCAGTAGAGACTCGAAACTGAAGACCAGGCCATGTGCTTCTATTTCTGGCACATCGGTTACCATTGACAGCAAAGGTAATTTGGAGGGAAGGGGGGGAGAGGCCACGTTCATGATCTGAATGGGCTGCTGGGCAGGCAAGTGTAATTTTATGCTCCGTGTCACAGGGCAGACAAAATGCTTTGAGAGGTGCACGGCCAGTATGCCACCACCAAGCTACGTCAGTGGTGTTTGTCACTTGTGCAGGACAGAGTACAAGAGTATGACAATAAGCAGTCAAGCGAATAAAAATGATGATAGTCCATGACGTGGCACAACATTTCTGCATCAGCACCCTACCAAACTGCTGCGCCGATATCAGGCTACGAAATGTAGCCACGTGTATAGGAATATGAATGCTCCTGGTCGGTAACAAATACCTGCATTTGAGCATAAGTAAAAAGAAGATCTGGTTGTTCTTGAGCTTCTACATGTTGTCAAAAGAACCGGATGCTCTTTATTCTTTGTGTTCCTGGACTACTGAACACACGTGTGTATAAACACACACACACACACACACACACACACACACACACATATATATATATATATATATATATATATATATATATATATATATATATATATATATATATATATATATATATATATATATATATATATATATATATATATATATATATATATATATATATATACAGCTATAGAGGCAAACTCATAAGTTCAATGCAAAACAAAATGTTTTTGCTCTTTACCTGATTACAAATATATGCAAATCTCCACAGGTAATTCATAAAGGCGTCTTGTCTGCACCTGTCCTCATGGCGGACATGCTAGTACTTCCTCTCATAATATCCCTGATCGCTCTTGGAACTTCTTCGGCGGATCCGACACGGAAACTATTTCAGGTAAGCCCGCGAGGACTAACCACAGTGTGATGAAGTGCTTTAGCCTGCACGTATACTTTTCTATGGAGTCTTTATTTATCACAACATGACTGCGTTTCATAACTTTCCTAGTTCTGGGCACTCATCTCTATTTAACGAATAATCTCAAGCCATGCCTACAGTGCGGTATATGCGGATTAGATAGAATTATTGCGGGTGCGACAACATCCAGTGCCCACGACGAAGGAAGTGAATACACGCATTGTTCGCTAAGTGCAAGAGAATGAATTCCAAGACAACGCAAGTGTGGTAGAAAAAGAAGGAAGGCAATTAGGCTGATGAGGTTAGGAAGTCCGCGAGGATATTTCAGCTGAGGCAAGCACAGGACCAATATCAATGAAGAATAGAAAAGCAATTTGTCTGGCCGTGAGCGTAGCCAAACTAGGGATAATATACCCAAAACATCACGACAACGACAAATATCCACCGAGCGCGTCATTGAAATAGTTACCGAAATAGAACCACTCATTACACTCCCTATATATCTTGAAAGATGTGTCATCAATCAAAATGTGTCATCAATAATCACGTCATTATCAAGATCAGCCGTACTTCGTAAAGCTGTGACACACAGCCGCAGCTTTCAGCCAGAGCGTGTTGATAAATTTTCGGTTCGAAATCAATTAGAGATGAAAAAAATAGAGGTATATTGAACAAAGAAACATTCGCTTGAAAATGAACAAGTTACGGCAAAGTTAGGTTAAGGCAGTGCCCACACTATATCGGTGGTTATTGGTAACAGGAATACCGCCGAGCGAAGGGAAACAGCAAAACGCCTTAACGAGAAAACAGTGACACCAACAGGAAATATGCTATTTTCACCATTCTTTATTTCCTGTTTTATTTTTGTATCATCCGGTAGGTTTTGATAAAAAATTAGTCACATTCATGGCCTTAATCTGTCACATATTTTGTGGACATTTGTTATGCGCTTATGATATTACATTATCATAATAATTATCATCTGTCTATCTCACTGTCTTCCTCTAAACAGGGTGCCATCACCATCATCATCGTGTGTCTGCGTGCTCCGCCTCAGTCTGCCCAAACCCAGACGCCATAACATTTTGATAGTAAGGTCATAAATGCAGACCTATACTTAGATTTTACGGGTCATATCTGCACTTTTGTAAACTGAGGAAGTGAAGAATTGTTTATTTCTATCATTACTAAGTGAATAATTGGTGTTTGATTATTTCTTTGGTTATTTCTTTGTTATTTTCTGCACAGGACACGCAATATATGCCTATACTGTTGTATGAATGTTACCGGACGGGTGTTACAATCGAACCTGAAAACACTGTCAACTTCACGATTCTGCTTGACGCCACACAATTTTTAAGCAAGGGACAAGCTAACACTTGGTACGCCCCTGATGGCGCCCAGAACCAATACAGCAAGTAAGTTGTCGTCGGTGAGAGATCTAAGAAAAAAAACAATAAAAATGAAATAATGACATTGGCTACGAAATAAAAGCCCGTTAATAAATGACTCGCATATGAAATATGGGAAATTTGTTCTTTCAAATAGCAACATGTGCTTGTAAAACATGCCTCCCCACTCCCCGCTTTTCGCCCTTGCGGGGCTAAATTGTGTGACTTTGTCCCGATGCCTGAGCTTAGTTAAAGACCACTGATCTACGTGGATGATGAACTAGTGCATAGTAATGAGTATATTGACAAGGGAAAAAAGACAGTTTTCTAAAGTGAATATGTGACACATTGTAACTCATAGCAAGTCTTCCCATTCAAAGAAACGAATAAATTATTTACCACGAAGTGCTGGTATTTTTGTCCAGCTATTAACTCAAATCATTACCTACTATTGATCAGTTTTTTTTTCATTGTCATTTCATGTACCTTAAGTCAATGCTCAACATGTGATTAGCTGGGGTCTACTTACAGTGTGCTCCTTCAGAAACACAATGACGGTATGTGCTAGCTACAAAATAAACAGCTTATAAGTGATTGATATGTGGGGTTTAATGTCCCAAAACCACTATATGATTATGAGAGACGCCGTAGTGGAGGGCTCCGGAAATTTCGACCACCTGGGGTTCTTTAACGTGCACCCAAATCTGAGCACACGGGCCTACAACATTTCCCCCTCCATCGGAAATGCAGCCGCCGCAGCCGGGATTTAAACCCGCGACCTGCGGGTCAGCAGCCGAGTACCTTAGCCACTAGGCCACCATGGCGGGGCAATAAACAGCTTACATGAGCCTTATCAATGAGTAGGCCATCAAGCAATACGCAAGCAGTTTCTCCTAACACTAACAGTATTTCGTATAACAAGCCCGTCAAGTGCTTCCGTATACATTAAAGACTAGAGATGATTGATTTATGTGCATGTTTAGTGCTATTGAACGGGTAAGGGGAAATTCTTTTCATCTTCGTCAGCGTAGTATTCTAAGGGAACCTGTGTGTCATCCACGACATTTCTATGATGGAAGTATCTTGATGAACCAACAAAAAATAATCAAAGATCGAGCAGGATAATCACCCTATAGCAATATTTGCGGCAATAAAGCAAAGTACCATAGAGCTTCCCTAATAATAAATGCTGCTTTGAGCGACGATCCTATACAGGCGCATGTAAGATGGAGTTTATGTTACCTGATATTAGTGTTAAAATACACGCAGGTCTAATATAAATGAGCAGAATAATATGAGGTGCATAATGTCAATTGTGAAAGGGTTCGGTGTTGGAAAGGCGTCCAGCAATTACAAATAGCTCCGTCACGTATGATTGTTACAATTGTCATCTTCACGAACAACAACATGAACATTTTTCAGTTGCGATGCTGCACAGATTACCTCAAGCCGCAGGCTGAGTACCTCTTCACCTAATAAATGGTAAATTATGGTGCAGGGAGTAATTGCAAGCTGCAAATTATATAGGCGAGTTCTCAACGGCCATTTTTACAGGCACAGCCTTGGCGTCTTTCACGGTAGGTTGACGTGTAAACAGAAAAGCATGCCTATGAAGGTGAACGATCAGGAGAAGCTGTTAAATACCGAGGAAAAGCATCCTTAGCATTTCTAAAATGGCAGGAAATAGCACAGCTCGTTTGTACGTATAGCCTATGTAACTGCTTGTATGAGAACTGCAGTGCTTGTAGTACAACCAGTACGTAAAAGTCAACTGAACAAGAGTGTGAATGCAAACTAGTTGGCACTTCAGCTATAGTCAAGTATCAGAGCAATGAAAAAAGCTAAGAAAGATGCACTTTACGAGCTGACCTTTGAAGACGCTTGAAAACAATTATATCTCATTATCATTAATTGTCACGCTCGTAACCATGACATTGATCATGATGACTTTGATGATAAAAGGAAAAGTAAAATACCAATATTACCAGGTGGTACCGACAAAGCAGTCACATATAAGAGTGCGCATATGTGGCGGGATTTTACCCTCGGTGCGGAAATCGTGTCAGATGTTCTAGAGTTACCAAACGACTTGTCCTCACAAGGTGACTTTTTCAGGGGCTCCTTAGTCTACGAGTATGACGCTGCATCTTCGACAATAAAAATTACAAGCCCTGGTGAGCACTCCTCGTCAATGCCAGTAAACCCTTTCCTACTTCTATATATATTGTGTTGCCACATTTCTTCTTGACATGAGGATAATTGGACACTGATATCTTTATGCCTCTTGCAGTCTTACAAGAACAACTTGTCCAGATGCAAGACGCATACAACGGCCTGGCGTACTACTGGAAACTGAGTGTGTACTTACCGTGTGCTCTTCTTGTATTCTATCTGAGTATAACAGAAGTAGACTTATTCTGCTTACTGAGTGCGGGACTTGGGGGAACACTTATTTTTTGGCAGAGTTCTGTCAGTGCCCTTCAAAAGATTGCAGCATTTTACTGGTGGCATTGTGCAGTAATAGAATATATGTTATTGCGCTTCACGCCTAAGCTGATGATGCAGTCTACTGCTTATTGTTTGAAGAAATTATCAGTGGTGCTGTTCGTGGACGTTAAAGTTGCATATGACAATGTATTGCTAGAAACCATCTTGGGCGCCTTGGGCAACATTAGATTGGGGAGCCACGTATACCATTGCATATACAGCTCTTTCAAGGACCAAATCTTCTTCGTTCTCACATAATTCGGTGCAACAGCACATCAATGTACTTATCACTGTGTACCACAAGGTGAGGTCCTGAGCCTCATGCTCTTGACCTTGCGCTCCTAAGCCTCGTTGACGTCCTGCCGTGGTCCATGCATCTGTGGACCTATGAACTCGACATCTGCATCTGGGCATCAGCGTCATGCGCCTATACGTACAAGTTAGAGAGCGGCTACACTGACGTCAAGTTATCTTCAAGAACAGGGACTAGAGCTCTGTCGTCTGGGAAATGCTCGCTGTTTGCGTTTACGCGCAAAGCAATGACCCCATACGTTCTCAGAATAATTAGACGCACGATCAGCTAGGAAAGGTCCGACCCTTTTCTGCCTGCGAATAATAATAGATTGCGACTCCTCCTGGAGCCCTCACATCCCTCACATGAAATAGACACTCGCCATGATCCCCCACGTCCTAAGGTTTCTTGTGGGAAAATCATGGGGTGCATCAGTACGAGCCATGCTTCAATCGTATACTGTAATTTTCCTCGGCTTCGTGCGATAGAGTATATATCTATGCTTGGCAAAGCCGGAATAACAAACGTATGTGTTCTCGAGTCAATACAAGCTCAAGCCCTGAGAATATACCTCGGGCTTCCGAAATGCGCATCCTTAGCAGCGACTGTCGAAATCCCTCATGAACACCCTATCACAACCTACTTTCCCGCCGATGCTTTAAGAACGCACATAAAACATGCCATTCGGATTGCATCGCCTCTTTTCTAACATTCAAGCCACGCTCTGAATTCTCCACTATCATAGGTCGTCATCGCATGGTGATTTCCGCGAATTTCACACCCGCAGCAAGACCACCGTAACTATTGTGGTGTCTACATCCCCTGAAAGCCATCACAACCATCCGTGGAAGGTAAAAGAAGAAACAGTCGTCAAATCTGGCCTTAAACAAACAACCCTACTGTTTCTGATTGAGAAAAACAGTGGACGCATTCACCTTTACACGGATGGGTCGGTTACTTCAGTAAGCTCAGCAGGTGCAGTGGTAATTCCTGAACAATCTGTCACGATAATGTTCATCACCTTGCTTCTGACATCATCTACGGCTGCGAAACTCGCTGCAATCTGTGCTGCTCTGGCGTTCCCAGTTGAAGAACCACCGCAGAATTGGTCAATCTTCTCAGACTCCAAAGCAGCCCTCCAGGGCATTACCTCACCATGATGTGTGGACCAAATTAACAGATAGTCACTGATATAAGACTGTTTCATCACTGGGCTGTAGAAGAGCAGCATGGCATAACGTATAAATGAATACTGGGCCACTGCGGCATCGGCGGAAATGACCACGTAGATGAAGTAGCCTGAACAGCTCGTGACGATGCCCCTGGTGCAGTTATACCGATATCAATAACGGACGACGCTACAAGACTTCGATCATTTGCGCGAGAACTGGCGCTCGCTCAGTGAAATTTGAAGGGCATTTACTGACGTCTGTCTTCATAAATTGCACCCACACCTCCAGCTCCGTCTTCCAATGGCACTAACCATAGCTGAACAGACGCTTTTGCGCCGTCTCTGGCTCGGGGTGGCCCTCACGAATGATTGTTTGTTTCAAATCAGCGTGGCCAGCATCCCGACATACGACAATTGTGGCTGAGTGGATATGATTTCCCATCTTCTCTGCAAGTGCCCTCGCTTCAGTGCGCCAAAAAAGGAACTTTAGAAAATTCTTGATAGACTTGAGAATCACCAATTGTCGGGAAAAAGGGTAATAGGACACTCGCCGAGACCGTCCTCGGCATGCAAGGTAATGAGATTGTCGTTGCGCTTTTTGCGTGCAAGTGCTCCTGGAGACAAGTTTCAGGCAGTGTCGTCGATATTTTCCACGACGATTGGTTTAATAAAAGATTATGTGGAAGCAGCAGCAAACGTAAATTTATAATTCAAATCCAGCCATCCTCAGTATTTTTTAGCGGATGAGTTTGATAATTACAGGGTAACACGGAACACCTGAGTGAGCTTCTCGTGCCACCCAGAGCGAGTAGAAATGCAAAATAACCCATTGGCCAGTCAACCTCTATAAACTGCTCCTCCTTCTCCAACTATAACAACGTCAGTCACCTTTCAGCAAACTCGTGAACGCTGCACGTTTTCTGCAACCAGCACTTTCGTCACGTAGAGGGCTCCGTAAACTGATACAAAAGCGCCAATGCTAGAAACCATTGCAACATGGTTTTCTTATTAGTGAACCCAGCTTTTTTTTTTGAAAGAACAGCATGCGTGTACAACAACAAGCAGGAAGCTGTTTCATTGCAAGCAGAACCAACACGGCAGTTTCGTTCAGCCAAATGTAACCAGTTCACCAAAAAACAGGAATTCGACGTTCAAATGGAAACTATTTACTTGTTCATTCGATCCATCAATGATAAATCCCTTGCAGAGTGCACTAAATGCATGTAGTTGGCAAAAAAGGCAAATTAGTGCCCGACCGTTAACCGTCCCGGTCCATAGGATACACAAGGAGCAGTAATATAAACACCTCAGACATCGAAGAACAGTTTTCGTAGATCTCTGTCGGGTTTGTGGTTTTAATGCGCGTAGGTGTGCGCAAGGTTCACCAGAAATAGAGTAGGGAGAATCTTCCTCGCTGCCCTACCCTCCACCTAGCTGAAGATTGAAAGACAACATGCTTGATATTGGATGCGAAAATTCAACATGGATCGATAACGTGCTAATCACATCAGCTACATTTGTTCCCCGGCGTCGGTGGAAGGGCCTTCGGTACCGAAGCTGTGGTTTTCGGTAGAATATCACAGCTTCGGTAGAAGGGCCAGGCCCTACTTCATGTTACTGTACTCTATTGAGTAATTGCGGGACACGGATTCAATAGTTCCACAGAATGGCTAAGCTTTACTGGTACTCTACTCTATTGAGCAGCGCTTAGCCATTCTTTTAATGCAACATCCGGGGCATTTAGCCAACATCATAATCATTACCTTCCGTTGAGTGACGGAATAGGTCTGACTGAGGAAACCCATAGGCCCTACATTGCCATCTCCCCTTTGTGCGCATGCACATGCTCGTACAACTGAAGACGTTCCGCATATACAGGTCTTTTGTGAAGAAGTAGCGCAGAGACAAAAGACCATAAGCACATGAGGTTGCTACGCTAGAGCATCTGTATAGTGTTAAATGTTTAATTATTGTGAGATGTCCCCAATAGGTGCTGCTACTAAATGTTCTTTTTTCTCTATCAACATCGCTGCAGCCATACCAAGTGACAATAACCGTGTCGTCGACAAGCTGTATGACGTCGACTCCAGATGCGGAAATGCAGCCGCATTGCTTAAAAAGCTTGACAAAAAGACGAAGAAAGGGTTCGTTTTTTCAAGAGACGTGCCAGAACCGAAAAGCGAATGCAAATATAGTTTGCTGTGTGCAAAATAGGGTGCGCAAACAGTTGCGATTGATCGAAATCTTTGCCACGTGAAATAAAGGCATGTTTGCTTACTGTTTGCCCTACAGATTTCGCATTACAAGTATGATTTTGATGCTAAACTCATGCCCTATTCATTCTCTAAGTGTCTATGGTCACCACGTCAGATCAGAGGCTACGGTGTTATTCTGCTGTCCAGAACGTGGCGGGTTCAATACCGGCTGTCGCAGTCGCATTTTGCTGGAAACCAAATGGTTGAGGCATGTGTGCTGTGCGCTATCAGTGCAAGTTAAAGAGCACCATATGGTCGGAATTTCCTGGCCCGACACTGTGCTATCTCGATAATCATACTGTGATGTACCTATGAAAAACCCCGAAATAAATATTATATTATCATTGTAAAAATATTTTAACAATACCGTTATTATTATTATTATTGTTATATTATTATTATTATTATTATTATTATTATTATTATTATTATTATTAGTAGTAGTAGTAGTAGTAGTAGTAGTAGTAGTAGTAGTAGTAGTAGTAGTATTGTTGTTATTATTATTATTATTTACTATTTTTGTGTACCATGGTTTCTCATATTTATTATTTTCCGGCTAACGACTACTAAATCTCGTGCAACGAGCGTTCGTCAGGATTGAATTTAGAATGAACCATGACCAATAAAAAATTTCCTAGTTTTGTTAAGCTACACACTACCTAATTAGGCGAATTGCGTATATACCACCGTATCGCCGATCCGAGGAAAGCAGTGTAATAATGCATGAGGCGTTAGGTACCATAAGCCATATGATAATCGAACAAAACGAATTGCAAGATTCCAGAAGTTAGTTCCCATTCAGGTCGGTTCTTTAGCCCGCTCCTCAATATTGGTCCCTGTCGTAACGCGGCCGGTAAAATGCTACGTAGCCTCTTGCATCTTGCCTGCAAAAAAAAAAAGCGGTCACCGTGGTGGCTTCGGACCAGCGACTTTCATTTAGCAGCCTAGTGGCCAAACCTCAGCAAAGCGATCAAAGTACTTCGAACTGTTCTATATTTGTTGCCGTGACTACTTTCATCCGATTGTAAGCTAAGTATCTCTTTGCTGGGCAGCATGAATGGATTTGGTACAATTCTTGTTTATCTTGAGAATTGACCATTGCAAATTTCTTTGTAGAAGCGAGTGCCCCAGGCTCGTGCCCACGCAAGTCGCCTTCTTGTGTACACAAGATAAACAAAAAAATAAAGACATAAAACGAAAATGGCGCAGCTGCTGGAGCACGCTCACGTGCGCACGCAGACGAAATCAAGTAAGCAGAAGAAAAAAAATTACCGCTCAAGCACTCGCAGGCAGCAATCCGCGGCTTCGCGCGCGGCCGCGTCTCGCGGGAAGCGGCCCGCATCCTTAAGATGTGCGGTGATAGTGACTCAGCGTCGCGATCGCCACAACAAAATTTAACAGTCTTCCTCCTTTGGACCCCGGCACACACCGATGTCCCGCTTCCGGGCAACGAGGCGGCCCACGCCGCGGCTCGAGGTCTCACTCGCCGAGCCGCGGCACATTCCGTGGCCGCCGCCTCCGCTCCCGAGAACGGGGCTTCTGATCTGCCGGATCGAGACACTTTGACAGACACGCAGCGACAACACAGACCACAATGGTCGTGGGGTGATCGTCTCATCACGTTCCGAGATATCACGCAACACTACAGACTGGAAAGGCGAAAGTTCCCGCCACCGCATGACAAATTAAACAGACACGATGCCGTAAGCTATCGCTTACTACAAACCCACTCTTACCCCAGCCCGGTCGTCTTACGCCACTGCTACCCGCACTTACACATTACCGATCTATGTAAAGCATGCGGGCGCAGAGCAACGCTGCGCCACATGCTCTGGGAATGCGCCGGTAACAATGGTCGAGAAACGGCCGCCGTTCGCGATGCGCCTATGGCGGCTGCCAATACCAGGCAACAGGAAGCCTCGAGCTCACTCGTTCCCGCCGCCGTCCCGTCTGCGGGTGCCGCGGGGGACCTTCTCCGTCGGCGACGCCGCCGCTGGGAGGCGGCGCTCAGAAGCTCGGAGCTCAACGACCAGCTCTGGGCTGTCCGGCAGGCCGAAGATGCCGCCCGAGTTCAGGGACTCAGCGCCGCCATCTGAGGCCACCAAGACCAAGCTGCCGGCCAAGTTCTAATAAAGTTTCCTCTCTCTCTCTCTCTCAAGCACTCCACTTCAAAGTATAAAATCGAGAAAGCAGTGGGGTCAGCCCGATGTGGCAGTATAGTATATAACAATTATTGGTTAGATGTCCCTGCTTCTTAATCAGGTTTAGATACACGTTCGACTTAGTTTTACGTGCCATTTCACATGCCGCACATTGTGCCTCGCATGACAACAGTCATGAAGGAGTGTAAGGAGCAATTAGGGGCATTTCGCAATGCATTATTCATGGTGGTTGTTCTCGAACCACAGGCGGTCACAGACATCAAGCCGTAGCCATTGTGCCGCAGCAGGAACCACCGCAGAAAGCGGTTGTTCAATCTCGCGAACGGGCGTTTTCTTCGACGGAATACGGGCTCCCGCGATCATCACCTTGAAACCACCACGCTGCGTTGTTGCGAGCGTTTGACATCACCAGCTGACTCGAATCAGTGGCGTGCTTTGCAAGTTCCGCCTACCAGCGGCGCTTGCGTTGCCATTTATGATTTTAGCGCGGCTTGGAAGGCTGCCGGACCGTTGACACGCAGTGTCTGCCTGCAATCTGCCTCCTGCACCTGTTTTTGGTGCCCGGACTGCACCAATGGCACGGCGAATTCGTGCCCTCTCACGTTTCTACTGTCGGGGCTCTTCTAGAGTTGTCCGTGACGTACCCATGTGGAGAGTTTCAGGAGCAACTGTTGCCCGTGTGCTCGCTGCGACGGCCGATTTCACTCACAACGCAACCAATGGCACACGTGCTCGGGTACGACACTGCGAATGACGTAACTGATAACAGGACCAATGAAGACCGCTCATGACACCACTGTTGGACCGTTCTTTTTTTTTCTTCGAGCCATATATACCCTTCACTGTAAAATAATGCAAGACTTGAAACAGCGAAGCTTAAAACTTTCGCGCTAAGCAGCCTTTTGTGTGTACGGACATTTAGCAGGTATCCCCTTGACGGACGTCTCCATGAAAATTTTTTCCACGGACAATTGTTCCGTCACCCGTCAGGCTGCGAAGCGCATCCAGATGGCGAACAAGACGTGCCGTAAAACAAGAAAAAAACATGGCACCACTGTCTTGAGTAAAAGCCACACACTTCGAATGTTAAAGCTCTTTGTCGCTCATTTCGGTGGATTTTAAACCCCAACTGATGGTCATGTCGGCTTTAGGTTTTATGTCCACAAGCTTCACCGGCGACGTATTCACGAAAACTCGGTGTTGTTTCTGAGCACTATACTCATTTTCTGGGAGCTGTAGGCTTAGGAAGTGCCTCTATTGGCAGAGCGTGAGCTCAGTGATTTGCGATAATGCGAGCTATCTCAGAGGTCACAATATTGTGCGAATGGGTGCTTGTCCTTTTTTCTGCAGATGGTGCGAATAGTCTCAAAGTTGAAAACGCATTGACACTATTAAAGGTATTGAAAGTTGCTATGTTTACGTATTTGTCGCAAAGTTCCCTTTCAATTGAAGACAGAGTTAAAAAAAAAACTACATCAGAATTAGATTCTGAAGCGCCCTTCTTTTCTGCAAAAAGGTATTGTTCGCAAAAGGGCTACGTCACTGACAATCATCTGGGTATGCAACACCAATTGTACCATGAGCTTTCGGGTTGTGACACCAAAGAGTACCGGAGGCTGCTGCTAGTGTCAAGAGAGCAGTTTATTTGCTTTAGCTCGTGGGATCTCGCATGAAACGACAGGACACCGGGATGTGGCGAGTCATTTCAGATATCAGCGGAAACAAGGCTGCAAGTCACGCTACGGTACCTGGCTTCAGGCAGGCGTTACACACCTGTGCAGTTCTATACTCAAAATATTGTTCCTTGTGTGTTGCACCCGAGACAGTTCAGTTTAACCTTCGTGCGAGCTAGGGGAGCCCCGCTTGTACCGTGGGCTTGACGCTGATGTGTCGGAAAATGCCTGCAAAATCTTGAAACAGTTTCGGCTAATTCTACGAAACTAAACGAGAGAAACGAAACAAAAGCTGGGGTTGTCGCCAGACCTACAATGGCACCCTGGCCTAAATCTGTTGTGTTATTTTGCGCGAAGCCGAATACACGAAAAAAAAAAGCTTGGCAATTTTCGTTTGCGACGTCCACATTCACGGCACGGCCGGCAGATATCCATGACATAGGCCTACGTAATGCGCCGTCCGCCGTGGAAAAGACGAATTCGGTCCGTCGTGTAGAAACACCCTTATTTTTTGGCCTATATAGACAGAACAGTCCCGCCATGACGAGGCGCGGCTCCTTTACAGCAATTACAAAGGCACACAAGCGCAGTAATTCAATCATGTCGCATCTATGACGTGTGAAAACTCTAGCCACCACCACTTTTAAAATTGCGTCATCTCTACACAGCTGCTGCGCAGCGCATGCGTGGCTTCGCGAGGCGTCACCTCAGCATTAACGGTAGTCAGGTACGGCTACAGCCGCGCTTGACTCCGGATGGCAGCTGTCAATCTGATATGACTACCAGTTTCGCGGTAAAAAACGGAGGCAGTGCAGCCGGCGGAGTGTGCTTCCACCGGCGATAAAAAAGCAGAACCTAGAAGTAGGCTGCGACAGTGCGTAGTGTGTTGTAGTTCCAGAAAGAAAAGCAAACAAAAAGTTGAGAGCTCCGAACAACGCCATCGAAGATTCGCTGAGTACGTACATACACGTCAGTCCATTATGTGTACATTCTTAACTGTTCTTTACAGAGAAGACCGGTGTGATATCACAACATAAGTTGCATGTGCCGCAGTGGTCCGCCGCTGCAGCGGCCACCACCACCGATGTCCGTATCGCTCAATACAAGAAAAGTAACTAAATAAAAAACCTCAAGGACACAATGGGATTGAAACCCAGGTACTTTGCCTGCCAGCCTACTATTTTACCGCAGAGCCACGTCGGTTCTTGAAACTCCGTTGCGAACTGGCCCTAGGCAGACTTGATGTCGGCCAAAGAATCGAGTCAATATAATAAAGCGTTTTAGAACAACAAAAGACCAACAGGCATCACACCATGGGAACTGCGTAACGAGCGGATTGTCGAATACTCCAACCCATTACAGAAGCCTCCAGCATTATTTTTCATTGTTGTCAGCCAGGGCATCAAAAAATCACACAATTGTTTTGTAAGTGTGAATCGGGTATACCACGCTTCTCCGAAGATAGACAGAAGATGGCCCATAGTGAACGGAGACAGTATTTTAAAATTAGATGCCCCCATTCTTGGACACTCCCGCAGAAATGTACTTGATGTGGTGTGTAATTTCACTCACGCCACTAAACGAATTTCAACATCATGTCCCCTTCAATAAATATTCGGAATAAAAAATACTCGCGAAATAATTTTCAAACATAATAAAATATGGGACACACATCCGAAGTGAATTGGGTTAGGGAAAACTCACCTGTCTGGTCAGCTCGAAAAATAAAACTTTCGTTATTGTCATAGCATTTATTACCTTTTTTTTTGAATTCTTGCTCTTCATTTTGTAATGGTTTCCTTCTGTTACATTATTATGTTGCTTAGCATTGCTGCAGTTACAGACCATATGTCCCTACACCTTTTTTTTTTTGACAATAATGGAGGCGAAACTTTAAAGACCCATCTACTCAAATCAAGACTGAACGGGAAAAAACACTTATAGGACTGTTTTCACTTTCCATGCATAGCTTTTTCATAAATATTCAACGATGAAAACACCTAGCTCACGTAATAAGTTGTTGGCCGATTTCCCTGGGTGAATATGAGCCAAAATTAGGGCGTCATCATCATCATTGTCATCATCATCATCATCAGATCTAGATGCATGTTAAAAAACTCCAGGTTGTCCAAATTTCCGGAGCCCCCCACACGGCGTCCCTCATAAGCAAGCGGTGGTTTTGGGTCGTTAACACCCATATATTTTTTGCCCAAACCCGAAGAAGGTTGAAATGATGTCCAGGCAACAAAGAAACAAGCGAATTCCCCACTACTACACAAAAATATGACGAATAATGCCATAGTAGGTACCCTGAAAGTGTAGCTCTACAAGTTACCCAAACAGTGTTTAAAAAGACTCGGAAAGGCCGCTCTTCCACCTTTCGCTGGGACTGTTCAGCGCGTTCCGCGCCGGCCGGACCTTTTTATGACGCGATAGCGTTAAAGAGCTCGTTTTGCGAAATTTCGGTGTCGGCGTCGGCGTCTGCGTCATAGTTGGCGTCGTTGGTTGTGAGCGGAAATCATCATCTTGTGCGTGAGCGAAAGATCGGGAACGATGCTAATTAAATACATAAACGATAAAAAAACCCTGAAACAAAGTGGGCACCGAATCAGGGTTGTTTCAGTACATGTGAGAGTTTAACCCGGGTCATTTCCGTGACAAGCGGTTGTTCTACCACAAGATCGTGCCTCTTCTTGTCAAAACAGCGAAAATAACTTCCTCTGCTTAAAAAAACAGCGAAAGTGGCTCCCATGCTTCTCAAACACATGCGTTCTGTATACATGCTTCACAATGCCACGTGAAATATTGCAGTAACTATGCGTGGTACAAGCGTCTATTGCCAATGGGCGTCAGAATCTGTGGTTATCATTTTGGCTCCGTGGTTGAAAGTCAGTACGTTACTACGAAAGGCACACACCCGCCCCTGTTCCCATTTAAGGAGTGCGTAGAAAATTCTTGAAGGTTTCAAGCACCAAGTGTTCGAAATACGTGCTAGAAACAGGATGTCGCTATCTCGGTCAGCTCCTAAATGAGAAGCTTTAGGGCTCAGTATTTACTCCCCATTTTCTCTTTCTCTCAGAAGGAGCAGCTGCTGAGAGTGCTTCGCTTTACTTTAACTAGGTTCCGGTGACATGTAGGCGTGCGTTGCACAGTGGAATAACCTGAGCTTACCTTGAATAATTGTTGTTAGCCATCTAGCTGGTTTTCATATAATTATTGAAATATTCGGAAACAGCTGTACGTTGTTCACTCACACTCTCGAGCCGACAAAAAAATGTTATGAGCGGAGCTGTTTACGCCAGCAGACGGATGTAGTCTGGCACAAGAAAGTTATCATCATGCCCCGGCAAGTGGTAGTCTTTTTTTTTTTTAGGACCGAGGCTCCTTAAGGCGTGGGTCTGTCCATCATTAGTATGATTGATTGATATGTGGAGTTTAACGTCCCAAAACCACTATATGATTATGAGAGACGCCGTAGTGGAGGGCTCCGGAAATTTAGACCACCTGGGGTTCTTTAACGTGCACCCAAATCTGAGCACACGGGCCTACAACATTTCCGCCTCCATCGGAAATGCAGCCGCCGCAGCCGGGATTCGAACCCGCGCCCTGCGGGGCAGCAGCCGAGTACCTTAGCCACTTGACCACCGCGGCGGGGCAATCATTAGTATGTATGTAGTAGTACGTAGTCACCGGTGGCACATACCCGCTCTAGAGCGGGTATGTACTCATTACTTGTAGCATCATTACGCACCCATTGCTTGTAGCATAGATGGAGTCACCGGTGGCACATACCCGCTCTAGAGCGGGTATGTACTCATTACTTGTAGCATCATTACGCACCCATTACTTGTAGCATGGATATCTATTTTTATATATGAAATTGCCAAAACAGTCAGAAGCGCAACAAGACAGTCATGAAATTCATCTCACGCGTGACATACGGCCATGATTTCCATGATCAGACCCTTCGTTTATGTTGACCTTACAGCCACGTCATGCCCTAGCGATTACGGTGTATATAAAGTGAAGGAAATCTTTGCCCGTACCTGCAGGCTGCGTCATGTAAAACATGGCATTCACAACGTGCCTTTCCACATATTGATATTGCGACCTGGGATTGATATACGTGATAAAATAATATCACGCTACCGCAATCTTGGTACACAGCACATTATTCGAACGGCCAACACAGCACAGAGTCCCAAGGAGATTAGATAGATAGATAGATAGATAGATAGATAGATAGATAGATAGATAGATAGATAGATAGATAGATAGATAGATAGATAGATAGATAGATAGATAGATAGATAGATAGATAGATAGATAGATAATTGATTGATTTATATGTGGGGTTTAACGTCCCAAAACCACTATATGATCATGAGAGACGCCGTAGTGGAGGGCTCCGGAAATTTAGACCACCTGGGGTTCTTTAACGTGCACCCAAATCTGAGCACACGGGCCTAGAACATTTCCGCCTCCATCGGAAATGCAGCCGCCGCAGCCGGGATTTGAACCCGCCCCCTGCGGGTCAGCAGCCGAGTACCTTAGCCACTAGACCACCGCGGCGGGGCTAGATAGATAGATAGATAGATAGATAGATAGATAGATAGATAGATAGATAGATAGATAGATAGATAGATAGATAGATAGATAGATAGATAGATAGATAGATAGATAATTGATTGATTGATATGTGGGGTTTAACGTCCCAAAACCACTATATGATTATGAGAGACGCCGTAGTGGAGGGCTCCGGAAATTTAGACCACCTGGGGTTCCTTAACGTGCACCCAAATCTGAGCACACGGGCCTACAACATTTCCGCCTCCATCGGAAATGCAGCCGCCGCAGCCGGGATTTGAACCCGCACCCTGCGGGTCAGCAGCCGAGTACCTTAGCCACTAGACCACCGCGGCGGGGCTAGACAGATAGATAGATAGATAGATAGATAGATAGATAGATAGATAGATAGATAGATAGATAGATAGATAGATAGATAGATAGATAGATAGATAGATAGATAGATACAAAAACAAGTGTGTTGGCGGGCTGTAATGTAGCTATGTTTTTTAAAGATGGTATTCTTAGATTATACATGTAGTGATTCTGTAATTGACTGATATGTGGGGTTTATCGTCCTAAAACCATCATATCATTATGAGACGCCGTAGTGGAATATACATGCTGTAGTGTGGAACCTGTGTATATATAGGACGCATGTGTATGTAAAAAAAAATGAATGTTATTTTCGCTGTATTGCCAAGTATACGCATAGACGTGTGGTTGGACACCTGCTTGCCACGCAACCAGCCCGGTTCGATCCTTACTCAGAACCACAATTGTCGCTCAAAAAGCGACGACCTCGACTCCGGAATTTCAGCGAAACAAGCTCTTTGACGCAACAGCGTTCAAATACCCAGGATCGAGTTCGCCCAGAAACTCATGTGTGGCAGTCGAGCATTCTATCACAGAGCTACGGTGGTGATGAGCACTTATTTGCAAATCTATTTATTTATTTATTTATTATTTACTGAATACCTGCTTCGCCATTAGGCAATTAAGAAGGGAGGGTACAGTACATATGGTCAAACACATAAAATAACATTCATAAAGTATGAAAAAATCATCACTTGAATCAATAGAGACTATTTCCGGTGGCAGAGTGTTCCATTCTCTTATAGTGCGGACAAAGAAAGAGTAGCGAAAAGCATCACCTCCAAAAGGAATCTCGCGTATTTTTAAGTGATGATCGCGTCTTTGAGAAACAGAGTTGGGTGGTTGAAAATACAATTGCCTGGGGATCTCTGTTCTCGGATGATAAATGCTATGAAAGAATTTTAATCTGAGGTTTCGACGAAGGTTTTCAAGAAGATCCTAAGTCAATGTTTTTCTGCTCTATGTCACACTAAGCATCCTGTCATAATTTCCAAGGACAAATCAAATATCTCTATTCTGCACTTTTTCAAGTTTATCTGTGAGTTCCTTAGTATATGGGTCCCAGTAGACACGCGCATACTCCAGTATACTGCGGACATGTGTAAAATAGAGCTGTTCTATAAGTTTTTTAGAGCTGCTGTATAAGAAGCTCTAAAAACTTGTGTGTAACTTTATGTGTAAACTTATGTGTAACTTTATGTGTAAACTTATGTGTAAACTTTAGTGTAAATAGAGCTGCTCTATAAGCAATCAAGAGGCTATGCGTAGCGACGTGAAAAGCTTTTCTGAAATCCAAAAATATACAGTCAACATTTAGCTGCTTGTCGACAGCTGAGGCAAGGTTATATGTAAATTCTACCAATTGCGTCGTACAAGAAAAACCCTGCCGGAACCCATGCTGACTAGCATGAAGAAGGTTATTGTAACAAGGTGAGACATGATGCTATTATAAATCACATGTTCCATAACTTTGCGTACAATACATGTATTGTTAACGCCACTGGCCTATAATTCTGAACTCTGTCCCTCTGTCCACTTTTATGGATTGGTACCACGTGGACCAACCTCGAGTCCCCAGGAACGATGCCGTCCTTTAAGGAATTTCGAAATAAACGACAAAAATATAAATACAGAGTGCCCAAACAGTTAATAAGAAACAATGCTGAAATATCATCCGGACCACTCACTCGCTT
The DNA here is from genome assembly GCF_043290135.1 of Rhipicephalus microplus. NCBI lineage: Eukaryota > Metazoa > Arthropoda > Arachnida > Ixodida > Ixodidae > Rhipicephalus > Rhipicephalus microplus. The sequence goes on from NC_134707.1 coordinate 46,770,865, forward strand.
TCGTTTGTTTCAAGCTTTGCAATATTCTCTCGACTCCCGTCGCACTAAGCCCCGCCGCGGTGGTCTAGTGGCTAAGGTACTCGGCTGCTGACCCGCAGGTCGCGGGTTCAAATCCCGGCTGCGGCGGCTGCATTTCCGATGAAGGCGGAAGTGTTGCAGGCCTGTGTACTCAGATTTGGGTGCACGTTAAAGAACCCCAGGTGGTCGAAATTTCTGGAGCCCTCCACTGCGGCGTCTCTCATAATCATATGGTGATTTTGGGATGTTAAACCCCACAAATCAAAAATCCCGTCGCACTAAACACAACCTCAGACAGTTTGTCGACTTGGACAGAAAAATAATTAATTGTAACTGCACTAGCACCTAAAAAAATCAGACTAAAATACCGATGAAAATTAATTAACAAAAATTTCGACCTTACTCGGATCATCATTATTAATTGGGTCGGACCAGTGCAATAGCGGAACAGAAGGGCTTTTCTTGCCGTTTCTTTTAACGTATTTCCAAAATTCTTTTGGATCGTCTACCAGCCTCTGGCCTAAGTGAGCGATGTTTGTTTGGCTTATCCACTGAGCTTTCTAAAACTACGTTTCAACTCTGCTAACTGCATGTAGCATCTACCAGATTTCTGTGTCTTGCTAAGCCAATAGATTCTTCTGATGTTTCTTAAAAAGAACTGAGTTGCCTGTTAAACCACGGTATATCTTTTAAACTTTTGGAAGAGAGTGTTCGAACGGAAACAAATTTAGCACGCAGTTCACAAAGCTTCTGTTTAAGTACTCCCCATAACTCTTCCCCGTTTAACTCACCTGCCATTGTGTCAAAAGTAGGAAAGTAAGATTCAAGAGCGCGATTTAGTGCAGAATAGTTAGCCCTGCTCTGTGCATACACTGTTTTAGGGGCTTTTTTCGATACACAAACACTTCGAAATGTAGCGTCCGCTACAATAACCTTACGATCACTTATGCCGGGCAAAGCACATATATCTGGAATAATGTTCGGCGCATCACAAACAACAAATCAAGCACGTTACCAGTATCATCATTACGGGAAGGATCTCTTACCAACTGATGCAGACTGTTTTCATGCCGAAATTCAAAGAAGACTTAGTAGAAACCACCTGCTGTACCACCTGCGAGACAATCACCCAACCCCCAGTCCAAACCAGAAAAGTTAAAATCTCCTCCCAGTATAATGTGATCACACTGAAACGTCTCAAGAAAAGTAGTCAATTGAGCAAACTGCAGACAAGAAGCACCAGGTGGTCGATAATGAGAACCAATGAGAAAACATTGACCATTATCAGCCCACAACTTGCAAAATACAGATTCACATTCCAAAGCACAATCAACTCGAACACAAGGCAAGTGTGATCGTACAAGAATAAATACACCACCACCCCTACATTCACGGTCCCTCATAAAACAGTGATACCCAACGGGAAACAATTCTTTATCAAGGATAGTGGCATCGAGCCATGATTCAGTGCCTAATACAACTGCAGGCTGAACAAAACTTAAGAGCAAGTGAAAGTCGTCAACCCTATTTCTAATACTTCTGCAATTGACGATGAGAAGTCTTAGTTGATGCGTCACAGAAGACTGCAACGGTGGTTACATTTGAATTACGTCACCTGCGGTGCTGTCAATCTGATATCGTTTATTACCCAGATAAAAGGTATCAAATCTTAAAACGGATTTCTCGCCTTCCTTCTTATCTTTTGCGTATGCCCAAAATTTTTTTTATTTTTTCACGAACTGTACGTGAAAAATCTTCAGATATGCCGTATGCAGACCCCCTTAAGGTATACGCTTTCGTCAAGACTTGATGTCACGTTTTAAAGGAAGCAAATCTTACTATTACTGCTCGTGTTTTATTTGTATTGTATGGCCCTATCGAGCAGCGTCAACTATCGACCTGGTCGAGCAGCGTCAATTCGTCGTTCGAGCCCGGTGGGCTGTCCAAGCCAGAGGGTTCCTGGAATAAGGGACACTACCACCTTCACTCACAAGCTTCATTCAATAAATGTTTTTCTCTCTCTCTTATGCTCTCTGGACCGCAACAACCTATATGAACGGCCCCATTTAGTCCATTCGTTCGCGTTCCCCAATCACACGCTTTCTTTATCTTCTTATTACCCTTGAGGTTGAGAAAGCACTGGCGTAGCCAAGTGTAGAGGGGGAGAAATGGGGAGCTTAGACTCTTCCTAAGATTTTAAGCTATGCCTAGTTTTGCACGTATACATGTACGCACACAAACGCACGTATACAAACGCACGTATACAAACGCACGCTCGAACATACATGAAATATTGTTGAACATCCAAGAAAAACAATTTGAGCTACGTGACTGTGGCACAGGGTGCGCAAAGCGTACACAACAGCCAATCAAGCAAGGACTGGCTGTTGTTAAATACGCTTCACGATTCCACAACAAGAATTACGCTTCTCGATTCCAGCAAGGGCAGTAGCTTCAACGGCGAAGAAAAGTTAGTACTTTGTGCAAATTTTTCTCTAGTGCTTTTCCCTGATGAAAAACTCCTCCGCTTATTCGAAGCCATAAAAAGCAACCAGAAATGTTAACGACATACTTTAAAATTTATACATGGGACATCCGCTCGCATGCTTCTTCGTCACTATATATATAGAGAGACAGGCTGCTATAAGCAGATAACATCTCTTCATACAAGGCAGCTACACTCTCCTACAAGGCTGTGAAGTAAGTCTCACGGTCCTATTTTCGATATTTTTTAGAACTTACAGTAGCAACCGAAATTCAACTCGAACAAGCAATCGAGAACATGTAAATCGAACAAGCAATAAAGGATACGCACTGCTGAGCCTGTTGGAAATAACCGCTGTCTGTAGTACAACTAATAGTTATGTTAATCATATAGCGGTGCTGCAACGTTACCCTAATTATATAAAAGAGATCTGTAAGTTTTTCACCTTACCTTATGTCACATTACCAACTATGAGGAGAAAACTATTGCTGAATTTAGGCAGCGAATATTTATTTATTTACTCATTCACACTAGGAGCCAAAAACACATTGCAGAAGAGAATGGAAACAGATACAAGAATTTATTACTTGAGATATGATGGTTCCTTCTGACAAATGTACCGATAAACAGAAAAAAATATGAATGAATAATTAAAAATAATAATAATGCAGTGCATATTGCACTCTCAGAAGAAAAAAAAACAGACTTCAACATAGATATAACACGAAAAAGTAAAACGGAAATAATACGCAATACCGCAACCATAATAACACAAACGAGCAAATGAACAACGACCAGTTACAGTAATATAGTATAGTAGGCAAACGTGCTCTAGTGACATCAATGTTTCGATAACGTTAAAGAACACGTCTAAAGTAGTCGTAAGAACTCAAGTTTCCCCGGATCTTTTATTTTTCATGCGAGGCCCCCAGTTCTGAAACAAATACCGTTCCTTCCAACTTGTATCTTCTTGGGAAAGAAACAAATGAAGCCTACTTTTGTAAGAGCACCTATAGAAGGTGAAACTATAGAAGGTGAAACACTTTAGAATGTTTTATAAAAAAATAATGCCACTACTGGGAATATATAAATTTCATTAACAGCTTGATTGCTGCTGGATATGGCTGTATTAGTGCGACTGCCTAGCTATCAAGCTTTTCGAATTTGCAGAATTTGCAGAATAGCCAAGTAAGCCATTGAAGTATGTTCTTCAATAGTAAAAAAAAATATATCTAGACCTAAATGCTTCAGCTCTGCACAACACTAATTCATGTGCGGAAGCAGGCTACACTTCTTTCATTTTAGTTAACCAAGTTTTAATGGTGACTCAAAACTGAAGACCAGGCCATGTGCTTCCTTTTCTGGTACAACGGTTACCATTGACAGCAAAGGTAATTTGGGGGGGGGGGGGGAAAGAAGCCACGTTTATGATCTGAATGGGCTGCTGGGCAGGCTAGTGTAGTTTTATGCTCCGTGTCACACGGCAGAAAAATGCTTTGAGAGGTGCACGGCCAGTAAACCACCACCAAGCTACGTCAGTGGTTTTTGTCACTTGTGCAGGACAGAGTACAAGAGTATGGCAATAAGCAGTCAAGCGAATAAAAATGATGATAGTCCATGACGTGGCACAACATTTCTGCATCAGCACCCTACCAAACTGCTGCGCCGATATCAGGCTACGAAATGTAGCCACGTGTATAGGAATATGAATGCTGCTGGTCGGTAACAAGTACCTGCATATGAGCATAAGTAAAAAGGGGATCTGGTTGTTCTTGAGCTCATATACATGTTGTCAAAAGAACCAGATGCTTTTTATTCGTTTTGTTCCTAGGCTACTACTACACACGCGTGGTAATTCATAAAGGTGTCTCGTCTGTACCTGTCCTCATGGGGGACAAGCTGGTACTTCCTCTCATAATATGCCTGATTGCTCTTGGGGCTTCTTCGGAGGATCCGACGTTGAAACTACTTCAGGTAAGCCTGCGAGGACTGACCCCATTGTGATGAAGCGCTTTAGCCTGCACGTATAATTTTCTAAGGAGTTTTTATTTATCACAACATGACTGCATTTCATAAGTTTCATATTACTGGGCACTCGCCTCTGTTTAACGAATAATCTGAAGCCATGTCTACAGTGCGGTATATGCGGATTAGATAGAATTAATGCGAGTGCGACAACATCCAGTGCCCACTCAGGACGAATTGAATATACGCATTGTTCGCTAAGTGCAAGAGAATGAATTCTAAGACAACGCAAGTGTGGTAGAGAAAGAAGGAAGATGATTAGGCTGATGAGGTTAGGAAGTCCTCGGGGATATTTTAGCTGAGGCAAGCACAAGACAAATATTATTGAAGAATAGAAAAGCAATTTGTCTGGCCGTGAGCGTAGCCAAGCTAAGAATAATATACCCAAAACATCACGACAACGACAAATATTCACCGAGAACGTCCTTGAAATAGTTACCGAAATAGAACCGCTCATTACACAACCTATATATCTTGCAAGATCATCGATCACAATCTGTCATCAATAAGCACGTCATTATCAAGATCAGCCGTACTTCGAAAGCTGTGACACACAGCCTCAGCTTTCAGCCAGAACGTGTTGATAAATTTTCGGGTTGAAATCAATTAGAGATGAAAGAAATTAGAGGTATATTGAACAAAGAAACATTCGCTTGAAAATTAACAAGTCACAGCAAAGTTAGGTCAAGGCAGTGCCGACACTTTGTTGGTGGTCAATGATCACACAAATACCGCAGAGCGAAAGGGAAACAGGAAAACGCCTTAATGAGCAAACAGCGACATGAACAGGAAATATGCCATTTTCACCATTCCTTATTTTCTAGTCTTATTTTTGTATCATCCAGTGGGATTTGATAATAAATTATTGACAGTCATGATCCTGAATGTCACATATGTTGTGGTCATTTGTTATGCGCTTATGATATTACATTATCATAATCATCATCATCTGTCTATCTCACTGTCTTCCTTTACACCGGGTGTCATCATCATCATCATGGTGTGTCTGCGTGCTCCGCCTCAGTTTGCCTAAACCCAGACGCCATAATATCTTGATAGTAAGGTCATAAATTCGAATAATTCCTCCTCACCACTTATAAAAGGAAAGAAAGAACAACTAGATTTCACGGGGCATATCTGTACTTTTGTAATTTGAATAATTGAAGAATTGTTTATTTCTACCATTACTAAGTAAATAATTGGTGTTTGATTATTTCTTTGGTTATTTCTTTGTTTATTTTCTGCACAGGACACACAATATATGCCTATACTGTTGTATGAATGTTACCGTACGGGTGTTACAATCGAACCTGAGAACACTGTCAACTTCACCATTCTGCTTGACGCCACACAATTTTTAAACAAGGGACAGGTTAGCGCTTGGTACGCCCCTTATGGCACCGAGATCATATACAGCAAGTAAGTTTTCATCGGTGAGAGAACTATAGAAAAAGGCAATAAAAGTGAAATAATCACATTGGCTACGGGATAAAAGCTTGTTAATTAATGACTCGCATAGGAAATATAGCATATGTGTTCTTTCAAATAGCAACGTGTGCTTGTAAAACTTGCCTCCCCAGTCCCCGCTTTTGGCCCTTGCGGGGATTAATTGTGTAACATTTTGCCCGATGCCTGAGCTTAGAGACCACTGATCTACGTGGATGATGAACTAGTGCATAGTAATTAGTATATTGACAAGGAAAAGAAGACAGTTTTCTAAAGGGAATATGTGACACATTGTAACTCAAAGCAAGTCTTCCCACACAAAGAAACGATTAAATTATTTACCACTCGAAGTGCTCGTATTTTTGTCCTTCAACTATTAACTCAAATCATTACCTACTACTCATCAGTTTTTTTTTTCATTGTGATTTCATGTACCTTAAGCCCATGCTCAACTTGTGATTAGTTGGGGTCTACTTACAGTGTGCTCCTTTAGAAACACAATGACGCTATGTGCTAGCTACAAAATATAGAGCTTATATGAGCCATATCAATGAATAGGCCATCAAGCAATGCGCAAGCAGTTTCTTCTAATACTATCAGTATTTCGTATAACAAGCCCATCAAGTGCTTCCCTATACTTTAAAGACTAGAGATGATTAATTTATGTACATGTTTAGTGCTATTGAACTGGTAAGGGGAAGTTCTTTTCATTTTCGTCAGCGTAGTATTCTAAAGGGACATGTGTGTCGTCCACGACATTTCCATGATGGAAATATCTTGATGAACCAACAATAATCAATCAAAGCTCGAGCAGGATAATCACCCTATAGCAATGTTCGCGGCAATTAAGCAATGTACCATAGAGCTTCCATAATAATAAATGCTGCTTTGCGCGACGATCCTATACAGGCGCATGTCAGATGAAGTTACGTTGCCTAATATTAGTATTTTAATACACCCAGATCTAATATAAATGAGCAGAATAATATGAGGTGCGCAACGTCAATTGTGAAAGGGTTCGGTGTTAGAAAGGCGTCCAGGAATTACAAATAGCTCCGTCACGTATGAATGTTACAATTGTCATCTTCACGAACGACAGCATAAACATTTTTCCGGTGCGATGCTGCATAGCTTACCTCAAATACGCAGGCTGAGCACCTCTTCACTTAAGCAATGGTAAATTATTGTGCAGGGAGTAATTGCAAGCTTCAAATTATATAGGCGAGTTCTCATCGGCCATTTTTAGAGGCACAGCTTTGGCGTCTTTCACGGTAGGTTGACGTGTAAACAGAAAAGCATGCCTATGAAGGTGAACGATCAGAAGAAGCTGTTAAGTACCGAGGAAAAGCATCCTTAACATTTCTAAAATGCCAGGAAGTAGCCCAGCTCGTTTGTACGTATAGTTTATGTAACTGCTTTTATGAGAACTGCAGTGCTTGTAGTACAACCAGTACGTAAAAGTCAACTCAACAAGAATGTGAATGCAAACAAGTTGGTACTTCAGCTATATTCATGTATCAGAGTCATGAAAAAAAGCTAAGAAAGATGCACTTTACCACCTGACCTTTGAAGACGCTTGAAAACACTTATATCTCATTATCATACAATGTCACGCTCGTAACCATGACATTGATCATGATGACTTTGATGATAAAAGGAAAAGTAAAATACCTATATTACCAGGTGGTACCGACAAAGCAGTCCCATATAGGAGTGCGTATATGTGGCGGGATTTTACCCTCGGTGCGGAAATCGTGTCAGATGTACTAGAGTTACCAAACGACTCGTGCTCACAAGGTGACTTTTTTCAGGGGCTCCTTTTTCTACGAGTATGGCGCTACAATTTTCACAATGGAATTTCCAGACCCTGGTAAGCGTTCCTCTTCAATGCGAGTAAACCCTTCCCTATTTTGAATATATTGTGTTGCCATATTTCTGCTTGAAATGAAGATAGTTGGACACTGATATCTTTATATCTCTTACAGTCATAGACGAACAACGTTTCGAGACGCTAGACGCATACAACGGCCTGGCGTACTACTGGAAACAGAGTGTGTACTTACCGTCTACTCTTCTTGTATTGCATCTGCGTATAACTAAAGTGGACGTATTCTGCTTACTGAGTGCGGGACTTGAGGGAACACTTATTTTTTTTTTGGTAGAGTTCTGTCGGTGTCCTTGAAGATATTGCAGCATTTTACTGGTGGCATTGTGCAGTAATAGAATATTTGTTAATGCGCTTCACGCCTAAGCTGATGATGCAGTCTACTGCCTTTTGTTTGAAGAAATTATCAGCGGTGCTCTTCGTGGACGTTAAAGTTGCATATGACAATGTACTGCTAGAAACCATCCTGGGCGCCTTGGGCAATATTAGATTGAGGAGCCACGTATATTATTGCATATAAAGCTCTTTCAAGGACCGAACCTTCTTCGTTCCCACAGGAATGGTGCAACAGCGCATCATTGTACTTATCACTGTGTAACTCAAGGTGACGTCCTGAGCCTCATGCTCTTCACCTTGCGCTCCTATGCCTCGTTGACATCCTGCCGTGGTCCGTGCATCTGTGGATCTATGAGCCCGACATCTGCATCTGGGCATCAGCGTCATGCACCCATACGTACGAGTTAGAGAGCGGCTACATTGACGTCAAGTTATCTTCAAGGACAGGGACTAGAGCTATGTCGTCTGGGAAATGTTCACTGTTTGCGTTTACGCGCAAAGCAGTGACCCCATACGTTCTCAGAATAGTTGGACACACGATCAGACACGAAAAGTCCGACCCTCTTCTTCCTGCGAGTAATTATACATTGTGACTCCTCCTGGAGCCCTCGCATCCCTCACATGAAATAGAAACTCGCCATGATCCCCCACGTCCTAAGTTTTTTTGCGGGAAAATGATGGGGTGCATCAGTACGAGCCATATTCAATTGTATACTGTAATTTTTCTCGGCTTCATGCACCAGAGTATGTATCTATGCTTGGCAAAGCCGGAATAACAAACTTATGTGTCCTCGACACATAAGTTTGTTATTCCATAACCGCGGAGCCGAACCACGAGATTGAAGTAACTAGAAGAATAAGAATGGGCTGGAGCACATTTGGCAAGCACTCTCAAATTATGACAGGTAGATTGCCACTATCCCCCAAGAGGAAGGTATATAACAGCTGTATCTTGCCGGTACTTAGCTACGGAGCAGAAACCTGGAGACTTAGAAAGAGGGTTCAGCTTAAATTGAGGACGACGCAGCGAGCAATGGAAAGAAAAATGGTAGGTGTAACCTTAAGAGACAAGAAGAGAGCAGAGTGGATTAGGGAACAAACGGGGGTTAAGGATATCATAGCTGAAATCAAGATGAAGGAATGGACATGGGCAGGGCATGTAGCGCGTAGACAGGATAACCGCTGGTCATTGAGGGTAACTGACTGGATTCCCAGAGAAGGGAAGCGGGTTAGGGGGAGACAGAAGGTTAGGTGGGCAGATGAGATTAAGAAGTTTGCGGGTATAAATTGGCAGCAGCAAGCACAGGACCGGGAACATGAGAGAGGCCTTTGTCCTGCAGTGGACGTAGTCAGGCTGATGATGATGATGATGATGATGATGATGGTGTCCTCGAGTCAATACAAGCTCAAGCCCTGAGAATATGCCTCGGGCTTAAATGTGCATCCTCAGCAGCGACTGTCGCAATCACTTATGAACACCCTATCACAACATACATTCCTGCCGATGCTTTAACAACGCACTTAAGACATGCCACCCGGATTTCACCACCTCTTTTTCAACTTTCAAGCCACGCTCTGCATTCTCCACTATCATTGGTTCTCATCGCATGGTGATTTCTCCGAATTTCACCCCCGCAGCAAGACCACCGTAACTAATGTGGTGTCTACATCCACTGTAAGCCATGACAATCATCCGTTGAACGTAAAAGAAACAGTCATCAAATCGGGCCTTAAACAAACAACCCTACTGTTTCTGAATGAGAAACACAGTGGACGCATTCACATTTACACGGATGGGTCAGTTACCTCAGCAAGCTCAGCAGGTCCAGGGGTAATTCCGGAACAATCTGTCATGATAATGTTCACGACCTTGCATCTGGTATCATCTACGCCTGCAAAACTCGCTGCCTGGCACTGCTCTGGCGTTCCTTGTTGAAGAACCACCACAGACTCGGTCAATCTTCTCAGACTCTAAAGAAGCCCTCCAGGGCATTACCTCGCCATATTGTATGGACCAAATTAACAGATAGTCACTGATATAAGACTGTTTCTTCACTGGGCTGTAGAAGAGCAGCATGACATAACGTATCAATGGATAATGGGCCACTGCGGCATCGACGGATCTGACCGCGTAGATGAAGGAGCCCGAACACCTCGTGACGATGCTCCTGGTGCAGCTATACCGATATCAATAACGGACGCCGCCACAATACTTCGATAATTTCGCGAAAACTACGCTCGCTCAGTGAAATTCGACGGCATTTACTAACGTCCGTCTTCATAAATTGCACTCACACCTCCAGCTTCGTCTTCCATCGACACTAACCAGAGCTGAAGAGACGCTTTTGTGCCGTCTGTGGCTAGGGGGGGGGGGGCCCTCACAAATGATTATTCATTTCAAATCAGCGTGGCCAGCATCCCGACATGCGACAACTGTGGCGGTGCGGACATGATTTCCCATCTTCTCTGCGAGTGCCCTCGCTTCAGTGCGCCAAAAAAAAAGAACTTTCGGAAATTCTTGATAGACTTGACAATCACCAATTGTCGGAAGAAAGAGTATTAGGAAACTGGCCGAGACCATCCTCGGCATGCAAGGTAATGAGATTGTCATTGCGCTTCTTGCGGGCAAGTGCTCCTAGATATAGACTTCAGGCAGTGTCGTTTATCTTACCGTTGACCTTCTTTCCTTTTTTTATTTTATGTTTCTTTTCTGCCATCTCTTATTCCCCTTACGCGCAGCGTAACCAGCCGGTCTTCTAGTTCTAACCCCCTTCCCGTCCTATAGTCCTATAGTTCTAACCCCCTTGTCCCGCCTCCTTCCTTTTTCCTCCTCATCCTTTGTTTTAAACTGTAGTTTCCCAAATTTCGTGCTGTCTGCACCCGCATTGCTATGATTTATTAACGGGAGTGAAACTCACAAATTTGTTGTGTTTACTGGCTGATAAATTTTATGAGCATTGGTGAAAGGTATATCTCCCTGCGCGTAAGTGGATATCTGGGAACACACTGACCATGAGTGCAGTTAACTGCGAAAGGGTGTAATCCAAGATAGGTAAGTAGTAGCTGGGAGTTGGAGTAGCCAGTCATCAGGAAACAGTTAACGAAACACCAACATGAAAAGGGAACAAAATGGTGAGAGAAACGACATGCCTAAATTCGTACATAGATTCAATATCGCAGACACATGAACACAATGGCTTATTGACGTACGAATGTGTAATGAAAAGCAGGGAGGCAAACCAGAAAAAAAGCAAGGTGCATAGTGGGAGTAGTAAACTCTGTTCAGTCGGCCACTGCCGAGCATGAAGTTTATTAGGGTCATATTTAGTTCTCGATGGCACGAGAGTTCATGTTGGCACTGTAGCACGGACAAATCCGACAAGTTTCTGTCGTCAAGGCGGGCTAACACAGCAGCTTGCGACAGTCTCTCTGCACTCTATAGCGAGTGCCGCGACAAAAGCGGGTGCTATGGACTCTCAGTTGTTGCAGTGTTTAGAAGAAGCACCATCTCCTACGACAATTGGTTTAATGAAAGATTATTTAGAAGCAAAACAAATGTAAATATATAATTCAAATCCAGCCATCCTCATTATTTTTAGCGGAGGAGTTCGGTATTTAGAAGGTAACACGGAACACCTTTGTGAGCTCCTCGTGCCACTCAAAGCGAATGGAAAGGCAAATGACTCATCGGCCAGTCAACCTGTGTAACCTTTTTCTCCTTTTCCAACAATAACAACATCGTTCAGGTTCCAGCAAACTCGTGAACGCTGCACATTTTCGGCAACCGGCCCTTTCGACATGTAGAGGGCTCTATAAACTGTTTCAAAAGCGCCAATACTTGCAACCATTGCAACATGGTGGTGTTGTTTGCGAACCCAGTTTCTTCCTCGAAAGGACCGCACGTGTTTACAACAACAAGCAGGAAGCTGACCCATAGCAAGCAGGACCAACAGGACAATTTCGGTCAGCCAAATATAACCAGTTCACCGCAAAACAGGATTTCAACGTTCAAATAGAAACTTGTTTACTTGTGTATTCTATCCTTCAATGATAAATTAGTTACATTGTGCAGTAAGGACATGTAGTTGGCAAAGAAGGCAAATTAGTGCCCGACCATAACCCGTCCAGCTTCATAGGGTACACAAGGAGCAGTAATGTACACATGTTAAAACAATATGATGGCGATAGTGTTAAAGAGCTCGTTTCGCGAAAATTCCGCTGTCGGAGTCGCTGATTGTGAGCGAAAAATCATCATCCTATGCGTGACCCAAAAATCGAAAACGATGCAAGTAAAATAAATAAATAATAAAAAGTCCTGTGCCAGAGTGGGTAAGTCAACAGGGTAGTTTGGGTCCAAATGGGCACATAACCCGCGTCATTTCCGTGGCAAACGAATGTTATACCACATGGCCATGCATTTGCTTGTTGAAACAGAGAAAACAACTTCCTCTGCTTGGAAAAGCAGTGAAAGTAGCTTTAGTGTTTCACGAACACACGCTGTCTGTACACAGCTTTTACAATGCAACATGAAATATTGCAGTAATATTGTGCGGTACAAGAGTCCATTGCCAAGGGGAGTCAGAATATGTGATTATTATACTGGCTCCGAGGTAGAAAGCTGGTACCACACTACAAAAGGCATACACGCTGCTGCGCCTATTCCCTTTACGCCACGTGGTGGGTAGTTCGAAAAGATTTCATGCACTAAGTGTTTGAAGTACTCACTAAGAACAGCATGAAGCTATCATGTTCAACTCGTAAAGGCGAAGCTTTAGGGTCCGCTATTTTTAAACTAAGAAGTAGGGAGAGTTTCAGAGTTCTCTTTAACAGCTCATAAAGCATCATTAGAAAAACACATATACTTCTAGACTGGTCCTTGAGACTTAAAATGTTGTAGTGTAATATTGTTTAATACACAAAAGCAAGGGATGTGTAGGAATGAATACCCAGGCTTGTGAAATAACAACCATGCCATCGCAACTAACTAAACTAAAATGCAACAGATATTTATGCACGCCTGTTTTAACAAAAAACTTGTATAATTTTATAAGGAGATAAAAAATCATTTTTAAAGCATTAATAAATAAGTGTGTATTATTTAAACGCAAATACTCAGCAGCTCTCTCACTAACGTGGTGATTGCGGGATGTGGATTCAACAGTTCTGGGTTTTAATGCAGTAGCGTTTGTGCACCATAGTTTGTTCGTGTTCTTTCGCTGAAGTAAACAATTATCAAATTCTATTTTTCTAACACCTTGGATATTCCGGCCCTTTGTTGTTAGGTCCAAAGATGATTGAAAAGGGTTTGACTCATATCAAAAGTGAATACTGACAACACTTTCAATTTACGTGTACTGTAGAACGGCACACGATTGCACAATGTCGCGGCAGACTGCCAGTATAGTTTGAGCAACCAAAGTGTCGCCAAACATTTCCGTATTGTGTCACTTGTGTGCTCTTACGTATCCACAAGTACTCCCGCCTATCTTCCTTCTTACAAAATGTATCTCTACAATGATGACAACCGGTTGTATATATGACTCATAAATTTCCATCTTTGCATGACAAATGACTGCACAGAGCAATTGTGATGTGACGACAGGCTTGTCTTGTATCATTGGTGTTCGCGCTGCATGTAAATAAGGATTAGTGAACTGCTGCACACTTCTGAGCATGGCGTTCTGAATTGCAATGGTGAATGAATATTTGATCTTTCTTCAATTAAAGAGATACTTTTCACAGAAAATTTGCCTTGACAAAATAACTAACCATTCCCAACATTATAATTAATATGTCTGAGGATGTCTCAACAAAGGGACCATTAATTGTATCTCCGTACTACGCAAGACCGTTCCATGTTTTGTTAGCTTGTATCGGGGTATCTTAGACACAACTTACAGGTGGTCACGCCAACGTACCCAGTTAAGGATAATAACAATGTTGTTTTGCCACCTGGAACAAGTTTCTTAACCAGGTTCGGAGCAAGCATATTGCAATGAAATGATTTTGAAGAACAATTTTTGTTAATCTCTCGTGGGTCTGTGGCTTTAAAGTGCGCAGGTGTGCGCAAGGTTCACCAGATATAGAGTAGGGAGAATCTTCCTCATTGCCCTGACCTCCACCTAGCTGCAGAGTGAAAGACAACATGCTGGAGATCTGATGCAAAAAATGAACATGGAATGATGACGTGCTAATCACATCAGCTACTTTTGTTCCCCGTCTTTACCGAAGAAGGACCAAGCCGGGTTCCGCGCAACGGGTTGGAGGTCCTTTAGGCAGAGTGACCTTCACCACTGGGGCGACGCGTCAAAGCCCCTCGAAGCCCGCCTGTACCCTGTTTAGCTACCGGTGGGTGGCCGGCCGGCACTGGGGATCGAACCCCGCACCTCCGTAGCTGAAACAGACGCGTACGTGCAATGCCACAGCTTCGGTAGAAGGGCCAAGCCCTACTCTATGTCTCTCTACTATATTGAGTAATTGCGGGACACGGATTGAACAGTTCCACAGAATAGCTAAACTTTACTGGTACTCTACTCTATGAAGTAGCGCTTAGCCATTCTTTGAATGCAATATCCGGGGCTTTAGCCAACATTTTAATCATTAACTTGCGTTGAGTGACGGAATAGGTCTGACTGAGGAAATGCATAGGCCCTACCTTGCCATCCCCTCGTCCCCCTTCGTGCGCATGCACATGCTCATACAACTGAAGACGTTTCGTACGGGTCTTTTGTGAAGATGTAGCGCCGAGACAAAGGACCATAAGCACATGTGGTTGCTACGCTAAAGCATCTGTATAGTGTTAAGTGTTTAATAATTGTGAGATGTGCCCAATAGGTGCTGCTACTGAATGTTCTTTTTCTCTATCAACAACGCAGCAGCCATTTCAAGTGACAATAACCGTGTCGTCTACAAGCTGTATGACGTTGACTCCAGATGCGGAAATGCAGCCGCACTGCTAAAGAAGCTTGACAAAAAGACGAAGAAAGGATTCGTTTTTTCAAGAGACGTGCCAGAACCGAAAAGCGAATGCAAATACAGTTTGCTGTGTGCAAAATAATGTGCCCAAACAGTTGCGATGGATCGAAGTCTGTGCCACGTAAAATAAAGGCATGTTTGCTAAATGTTTGCACCACAAATTTCGCATTGCATGCATAATCTTGACTTTAAATTCATGTCCATTTTTTTCTCTCTGTGTCTCTGTTCGCCACGTTATATCAGTGGCTATGGTGTTCTTCCGCTGACCAGAAGGTGGAGGGTTCAATCTCGGCCGTCGCAGTCGCATTTCGGTGGAGACGAAATGGTTGAGGCCTGTGCGCTGTGTGACGTCAGTGCTAGTTGAAGAGCACCAGATGGTCGAAATTTCCGGAGCCGACACTGAGCCATCTCGATAATCATACCGTGGTGTACATACAAAAAACGCTAAAGTAAACGTCATATTATTACTGTAAATAATAATAATAATAATAATAATAATAATAATAATAATAATAATAATAATAATAATAATAATAATAATAATAATAATAATAATAATAATTTTAATAATTTATTAATAATATTATCATTACTATTATCATTATTATTTTTATAATAATAATAATAACAATAATAGTAATTATTATTATTATTATTATTATTATTATTATTATTATTATTATTATTATTATTATTATTATTATTATTATTATTATTATTATTATTATTATTATTATTATTATTATTATTATTATTTGTGTGCCATGGTTTCTCATGTGTGCGTGTAATTTCGCTCGCGCCACTAAATGTACTTCAACATCATGTCCCCTTCAGTAAATACCCGGAATAAATAATACTCCTGGAATAATTTTGAAACACGAAAAATGTAGGAGACACATTCCAAGTGAGTTGGGTTAGGGAAAACTCAGCTGACTTGTAGGCTCGAAAAATAAGATTATCGTTATTGTCATAGCACTTATTAACTTTTTTCTGAATTCTTCCTCTTCATTTGGTGATGTTTTATTTCTTTTACATTACTTTTGTTGATAAGCATTAGTGCAGTTACCATCATATGTTTCTACATCTTTTCTTGGACAGCGATGGAGGCAAAAATGATGAAGGCCCGTGTACTCAAATCTGGAGTGTACGGGAGAATAACACTTATAGAACTCTTTTCGCTTTAGGTACATAACTTTTTCATAAATATTCATCATTGAAAACGCCCAGCTCAAGCAATCAGTTCTTGGCCGATCTCCCTGAGTGGGTATCAGCCAAATTTAAGGCGTCATCATCATCATCATCAGATCTGGGTGCACACAAATTAACTCTAGGCGGTCAAAATTTTCCGCAGCCCCCCCCCCCCCCCCCCTATGGCGTATCTCATGATCAAGCGGTGGTTTTGGGTCGTTGACCCCCATATATAAATCGATATTTTTTTGCCCAATCCCGAAGAGGGGGTAGGTGAAATGATATCCAGGCAACAAAGAAACAAGCGAATTCGCCACTACTACACAAAAATATGACGTATAATGCCGTAGTGGGTACCCTGAAAGTATAGTCCTACAAGTTACCCAAAGAGTGTTTAAAAAGGCTTGGAAAGGCCGCTGTTCTACCTTTCGCTGAAACTTTTCTGCGTGTTCCGCGCCGGCCGGGCCTTTTTTATAACGCCTTAGCGCTAAAGAGCTCGTTTTGCGAAATTTCGGTGCCGGCGTCGGCATTGTTGGTTGTGAGCAGGAATCATCATTCTGTGCGTGACAGAATATTCGAGAATGATGCAAATAAGATAAATAAACGACAAGGAGTCATCATCTTGTGCGTGACAGAAAATTCGAGAATGATGCAAATAAAATAGATATATGACAAAAAAAAAACCCTGGAACATAGTGGGCTCCGAACCAGTGTCGTTTCCGTCTGAGTGAGAATCGAACCCGGGTTGTTTGCGTGGCTAGTGGTTCTACTACCACACGATCACGCTTTTTCTTATCGGAACAGCGAAAATAACTTCCTCTGATTAAAAATGCAGTGAAAGTGGCTTTCATGCTTTGCAAACACGTGCGTCCAGTATACATGCTTCACAATGCCACAAGAAATGTAGCAGTAATTATGCGTGGTACAAGCGTCCACTGCCAATGGGCGTCAGAATACCTGATTATCATAATTGGCTTCGTAGTTGAAAGCCAGTACCCTACTACGAAAGGCACACGCACGCCCCTGTTTCCTTGAGGCTACATACAGTGAGTGCATAGAAAATTCCTAAAAGTTTCGTTCACTAAGTGTTTGTAATACGTGCTAGAAACCGAATGTCGCTATCGCGTTCTACTCCTAAAGAAAAAGCTTTAGGGCTCTCTTCCCCCCTTTTTCTCTTTATCTCAGGCGGAGCAGCTGCTGAAAGTGCTTTGCTTTAACTAGGTTCCGATGACATGCAGGCGTGCGCTGCACAGTGGAATGACCTGAGCTTACCTTGAATGATTGCTGTTTTCCATCTAGCTGGTTTTCATGTAATTATTGAAATGTTCGGAAACAGCTGTGTGTTGTTCAATCACACTCTCAAGCCGACAAAAAAATGTTATGAGCGGAGCTGTTTACGCCAGCAGACGGATGTAGTGTGGCACAAGAAAGTTATCATCATGCCCCGACAAGTGGGAGTCTTTTTTTAGGGGCGAGGCTTCTTAAGGCGTGGGTCTGCCCATCACTAGTACGTATGTAGTAGTACGTAGCCACCGGTGGCACATACCCGCTCTAGAGCGGGTATGTGCCACGGGGGATGCGAGATGGTAGATGGCGGTACTTGGAGTGTTCACTAGATGGAAGCATGGATGGACGGACAGACAGATTAGCATACGGATGGGTGGATGAATAGTCGTGCGGACGTACGGACGGACACAGATGGATGGACGAACGCATGGATGGACGCACGGATGGACGCATAGATGGTCGCGCGGACGGACGGACGAACGAAAACACGGGCGGGCTGACGGACGCTTCACCCCACTCATCATCATTCACTCCGTGGATACGCTGTGGTTTTTAACTTTCCTATTCATCTTCTGGTTCACTCAATGAACATATATATCAACTTGTGCGGCGTTGAATTAATACATCTGACGCATGAGCGAACAAGTGAAACGGCGCAAAAAAAAAGGCCAGGTCTGCGTGGAACGCACATAACAGTCGCAGCGAGAGCTGGAAGACCGCCCTTTCAGAGCCTTTTCTAATCACTCTATGGGTAACTGCTACAGTCACACTTGCCGGGTACATACTACGCTATTTGTGCTATAAAGCCCGGCAGATCCGACGCACTGTGGCAATCCATAGAATGTGAAACAGTCAGCAAAAAGCAGAATACAAGGCATTTCTGTCGCTTAGACAAGTAGGAACATTCACGCTAGAACATGTAGTTCAGTATTTCACTGTGGCATGTTTGCCACGCCTGCGTGAACGTACAATCTGGTATACATCATGCCAAGAAGAAAACTCTTGTATATAGAGCGCATGAACTGTCATTAATGCTCCTTACGCACTGATTACTTGTAGCATGGATGTCTATTTTTATATATAATATTACCAAAACAGTCTGAAGCGCAACAAGACAGTCATGCAAGTCATATCACACGTGACATACTGCTATGATTTCCATGATCAGACCTTTCTTTTTTGTTGACCTTGCGGCCACGTCATGCCATAGTGATTACGGTGTATATCAAGTGAAGGAAATCTTTGCCCGTACCTCCATGCTGTGCCATGTAAAACATCGCATTCACAACGCGCATTTCCACATATTGATCTTGCGAACCGGAATTTATATACGTGATACAATAATATCACGCTAAATCAATCTTGGTACGCAGCACAGAGTTCAAGGGACAGACAGACAGACAGACAGACAGACAGACAGACAGACAGACAGACAGACAGACAGACAGACAGACAGACAGACAGACAGACAGACAGACAGATAGACAGATAGATAGATATATAGATAGATAGATAGATAGATAGATAGATAGATAGATAGATAGATAGATAGATAGATAGATAGATAGATAGATAGATAGATAGATAGATAGATAGATAGATAGATAGATAGATAGATAGATAGATAGATAGATAGATAGATAGATAGATAGATAGATAGATAGATAGATAGATAGATAGATAGATAGATAGATAGATAGATACCAAAACGAGTGTGTTGGCGGGCTGTAATGTAGCTATGTTTTTTAAAGATGGTATTCTTCGATTATACATGTAGTGATTCTGTAATTGATTGATATGTGGGGTTTATCGTCCTAAAACCATCATATCATTGTGGGAGACGCCGTAGTGGATTATACATGCTGTAGTGTGGAGCCTGTGTATAGAACGCATGTGTATGTAAAAAAAAATGAATGTTATTTTCAATGCATTGCCAAGTATACGCATAGACGTGTGGTTGAACACCTGCTTGCCACGCAACTAGCCCGGTTCGATCCTTACTCAGAACCACGATTGTCGCTCAAAAAGCGACGACCTCGACCCCGGAATTTCTGCGAAGCAAGCTCTTTGACGCAACAGCGTTCAGATACCCAGGATCGAGTTCACCCAGAAACTCATGTGTGGCAGTCAAGCATTCCATCACATTGCTACGATGGTGATGAGCACACATTTGCAAATTGACCCTATAAAGGTGTAAGATAGACAAAGTAATCTATTTACCTTAGTGTATATTGCGTGGCAGACGACTAAAACAACAAGTATTTATCACACAATGCTAATTGCGTAACATATTTTTTGTTTTATTGCTTCCCACTTGCTGCAATGTGCCCCATCAAAATTCTTCATCTGACACACGTAACATAAAAAAACTACCCATAATACCTTGCAATTGTGTAGAGGGTGCTTTGTTTTTTCCAGGAAGGTGAATAATGGTGTAGTGGGTGTTGTCCTACTTCACAAAAACTGTTATTCATGGTTTAGTCGATACCTTGTGGAAAGCCTAATCGTCGATCACAGTTGGCATTTTCCCAACTCTAAGACGCACTGAAGGGTCGCATTAGGCGCCATCAAATTGTTGGTGAATTTCTCGCTAGTGAAATTATAGTCGGGCCTATATACTCCAACAGTGTTTCGCTAGTGAGCTTGTGTCAGCAAAATACTTCTAGCCTATAGACAGTCCTATGGGTGGTTTTGAGTGCTGCCGAAATAGGCTGTTAACCGTTGTGTTTTCTATCTCCAAGAGATAAACTAACAGTGTTAGGGCAGACGCACGCCCATGAAAGTTGTTGGGTTGGTGCCTACGATGAGCCAAGACCATATTCAATTGCGTCATGATATATAACAACAAGAACGCATTGACCTAGCAGGCCAAGATGACAGCCCCCAGATGTCTTATGAAGAGCAGCCTATATTGTATTTAAAGCATATGCAGCCCCTGTCGTCGGTATAATGAAGTAAAATTTTGATTTGGCCCTTAGATTCCCGCATTATATGTTAGCTTGGATTCGCCACGCAAAAGCAGTAAACACGGCTGGCTGCGAATAAATTACATAACCATATTTTATAACAAGAATTTGCATCATTCTTGTGCTTTCGTCGGTAGGAATTTGGTTGCATTGTTTTACTCGCGATGGCAAGACTTTCACAGCGAGCGTTACTGCTAAATAAAAGGTGCATCATCGTTCACTGTCTACACTGTTTCCTCGTTCTCATCATCTAACAAATTCTCTCGAAGACCCTTCACCTTTCTTACCTTCACTCTTTCTTCACAGTATAAATCTACGCTCGTTATCCTATCCTGAGGATATATTTTTTTTTAATTCAAGAATATCTACCATTGTGGATCAGAGCGAGAAAGTGGTACCGTAGAGCGCAACTTGGGACGAAAAACTGACAAGAAGGAATATACAAAAAAGTCATCTTTTTGCTTTTTATGTGCGAGCTTTGAGCAACAACTCATCGTCCTGAGATCGTTCTGATTGGACCAAGAAAGAGAGAGAAATAAGTAAAAGGAAGAGACAAGGAGGTTAACCTAGAAGAACTGGTTTGCTACCCTGCACAGGGGCGGGGAAATAAGGGTCGGAAAGGGGATAGAGATAGAGAGAGATAAAATAAATTAGAAAAACATTCACATGCGCACACATTCAGGGAGTTCCGATCACAGTCGTTTAGACAGGCCGGGTGAACGCAAGGAGCGCAAAAGCGCCTTCAAAGCCTTTTTTGTGCGACGTAAAGTTCTGTCGGTAGCGCACGATTCTTTCTTCCGAAAGAGTCTGGTTGTCCAGTTCATTTAGTGCATTGTAGAGTGAATGTCTCTGCGAGCAGTATTGTGGGCATTCACACATAATGTGCCAAGTTGTTTCGTCACTACCGCAATGGTTGCGTGCAGTAGTGTCAGCTATTCCTGTGCAAAACGCATATGCATTGGTAAATGCGACGCCCAACCATAATCTGCACAGCATAGTAGCGTCTCGTCGGCGTAATTTCGGAGGTATTTGAAGACTGAGAGTTGGGTCTAAGCTACATAACCGTGCGTGGATGAAATGTGACTTGTTCCATTGGGACGTGGTGCGCTTGCGAGCAAGCATGCGGAGTTTCCGTGCAGCGTCAGTTCTGGAGAGTGTAATTAATATCTGATCGCTTTCAGTGTGGGCAGAACGGGCAGCTCGATTGGCCCGTTCATTGCCAATTATTCCACAATGACTTGGAGGCCACTGAAAATCTATTTCATGTCCCTTTTCAATGAATTGGTAAGTCTTTTCTGCAATCTCAAATACCAGCTGTTCATGCGGGCCGTGGCGTAAAGGTGATAAAAGGGATTGCAGTGCCGCCTTTGAGTCACTGAAAATTATCCATTTTTGTGGCTGTTTATCGCTGATGAATTGCAATGCGGCACGAAGAGCTATGAACTCTGCTCCTGTTGATGTCGTAAGGTGGGAGGTCTTGAATTTTCTTGTCTTTTATTGGTATAACAAATGATGCCGTTGAACTCTTCTGTAAAACAGAGCCGTTGGTATATACGTGTATACAGCCTTGATACGTCTCATATAACAAGAACAGAGCAAGCTCCCTAAGAGGAGGTGACGACATATCTGCTTTTTTTTTTTTTGCATGCCAGGTATAGTTAGCTTGATATGAGCCTGAGTCAGGCACCAAGGAGGAGTCGAAGGCCTGGCGGTGGGTGTGAAGCATGTTGGCAAAGAATCGCGATATGTGGTTACCATTTGGCAAAATGACGAACGTAGTCTTTCTGCTGGTAAAGAGGCTTTGTGGTGGCAGGGTGTTCGAGCTATATGCCTTACATGTGTCCTTAGTGCCTCATCGTCGATCTGTGTCGTGATCAGATGGTCACAGGTGATTGCTATAGTAGCCTATACCTGGAAGGCAAGTGGACAGCATAAACACTACGATAAAAATGACACGCAATAGATGCGGCCGTGTTGTTTTCGCGGGTTATTGTTAACATGGGGTCGCTTGAAGGAACCTGGATAAGTTTAATTACAGCAAGTTCCGCATATTTGTTACTCGAATCTGTCTTTCTGTGTTCACGGTTGAGCCGGGAATTAATCCAGTTTGATATTAAATGTTCTAGAGAGAAATATACTTAGACCTACTTTATGGTCTCATAAAGTAGAGCCAAGTATATACATCTAGATTTGGCTCTTTTAGAAAAAGGAACCCCGGCAGTACAATATTTCTCATACTTCTGATTTTACACTTCTTCAATAAGGAATTCACTTAAGCAGCTAGACGCCCTAAATTACCCAGCCATTATCGCAATGTGTAAACAGCAGTGAATTACATACATTTGCTTGCCACAGTTCATGGTAATAATAATTTTGAAAAATAGAAAAGAATCCTAAATATTTGAATATAACGTAACAACTACTCTGCGTATGTGCTCGTGCACTTAAGCGGTGTAAAGTGAAATTGAAGATCTATGGTTCACACACGACATTTTTTACATAGTAACTCTATTTTACCGCGTAACTGATATAGCTAGCAGTTTAAGGAATAAACCTTTCTGTTGGACGTTATGTAATTCAATTTCCAAATGGGCATAACACAAATTTCAGATTGCAGCCTTTCGGATTCCTTTACGATGGCACCGAGGACGCTCACGGAAAGCAGGGCCATCTCGATCAAGTGCTCGCGCTGAAATGGATACAGCAAAACATCCAGAGCTCTGGCGGGGACCCGCACGAGGTCACGCTGTTCGGCTGGAGCGGTCGCGGTACATCGATCGTCTTTCACATGACTTCCACTTTATGCCAGGCTTCCTGGTGAAAAGGAAATCATAATCCGGCACACTGCTAACGAAGGAACGCGAATTACCTACATCAGCTTGCGAGATACATTCTCGCAGTTTCTGTCACCAAGGCCTATAACGAAACCCGAAATGATTCACTACTTAGGCGTACTATACAACACCCTCAAGCTTCCACGGATTTTTACTCTCCTTGAAACATATATGAAATACATACTACCGTTTGATTACGCAAAACTTCGACAGGCGCTTACCGATGCATCGGTTGACACGAATATCGATTGTCCTACCTTGGACACCGCAAAAAAACTGGCAGACCGCGCAATTTTGGAAGAAACCGGCAAGGGCGTCTACTTCTACGCAATAGATCACGTGTCTATGTGCAGCAACATTCAACCTTGGTTTGGAACGACGCACGGTGACGACATACCTCTAGTTTTTGGCAGGCTACTGGATGCTAACTGTTGCAGGGGTGATGTGTCCTTCGGCAAGAAACTGATGAAAATATGAACCGATTTTGCGAAAGAAAGGTAAGAATTAATGAAGTTGAAATAAACGAAAAGATCAGGGCCCGGATTCACAAAACTCACTTACGAAAACATTTTTGGGCAAGAGAAATTTTGTTGCGTAAGTCGATTCACGAAACGAAAAAAACGTAGTAAGAGGCCATAGTTGTCACATCAGCCACTGCAAATAAAGCGCGCTGTGACTGCCCGGGAACATGTCAGCAATGGTGATGCAGTTGCTATATTTGCTTACGTCACTGAAAAGTGCTCGTAAGTGGATTCACGAAGCGAAATTGTGCGTAAAAACAGCATGGCTGAGAGAAAATCCCAAGAGTGGTCTGGACCACTCTTAGGAACAATGTGGCTACTTAGAACCTGCTGCCGCAGCGGTATACTTTGGTGCCCTGGCTGGTTTTGAGTTAATTCACGCCCATTAAGGGCTGCCTGATGACTGCTGGTGCGTTTTTATTTCTTTCGGCGCTTTGAGCTTCGCGTGTTGTTTCCCTTGTACGCAGTGGATGGTGTTGACAACCACCACCGTCCAATAAGTTCGAAGTCGCAGTAATTGAAGAATTCTATTGGGCGTCAATGGCATAAAACTACGCATGTAAAGATTTGTGGTTGGATGAAAACCAATGTGATACGTGAATGATCGGTGCATTCGAACGCGACATGACATAGGATCAACCTTATTTGTTATGTTGTTGTGTTGCGCCCCATCTCATCCAATTAACAGTGCGACTCGAGATCCTTGCCTCATTGGTGGAAATTACCACCAAAGAGGTTAATGGGAGCGCATTCTTTGCACGCTATTGGAAATAAAAATGAGAGGAAGTTTTCAGTGAGTGGTTCATAAAGTTTGTGCTCTAGTGTACTTTCATTGGCTCTAACTGTCCAATGGTTGCGATCTCTGAAATACAGCTGTCGATACACTTTGGGACGATCTGGA
Organism: Rhipicephalus microplus; assembly: GCF_043290135.1. Lineage (NCBI taxonomy): Eukaryota > Metazoa > Arthropoda > Arachnida > Ixodida > Ixodidae > Rhipicephalus > Rhipicephalus microplus. The sequence goes on from NC_134707.1 coordinate 46,795,732, forward strand.
AAAAAGCGTACTTTGTAAACCAAAGCCTATTAGGGGTGCGCGTGATTACGCATGGAACTACAAACAAATCATGCATCTTCACCCTCACTGTTCAGACACCGATATTGACCGTGATAATATGGCAAGCAATCGGAATGAAATGACCCTAGTAACTTTGTATGACACCGAAAATATGCAAACCCTCACGATTCTGGAGCAAACCTTGGCTGAATTCATCCCTGCGTCAATTACCAGCCATTTAACTTGGCGCACGAACATCATTCAAAGGTAGAGCGAGCCACTGACATGTATTTTGTGCGATGCAGCGGCCACTTGACCTGAGAATAATAGCGTTGCGAAGGCGAATCCCCTGTCGCATGCTCTGATCGAAGCAGACGACAAACGCGAGCAGACGACGGCTTGGCCGACAGGCACAGCTTGTGATTGGTTGTGAAGCAATACCCTCTACATCAGCTCACTCCGTGACGTTGCCAAAACACTTCTTTCATCTGGCACGCCTGTCCTGTTCGTCATATCACCCCCCTCGCACATAAGAGAAATTTTTTTCACGCCGTGAAAATAGTGCAAGTACTTTCTAAGAGCTCTCTTACGTGCGGTGCAGTTGTCGAAAACAACATGGCGTCGTAAACAGCATATCGGTCGGTGCGACTTTCAGCAAATGCTTCTCGCACGAGTTACTTCAGCGTTTGACCGGATGTGTTGTGTTTACAGCAGCTCTTTCGATGCGTGTAAGCAATGCGGAAAGCTGTGGCAGTGCAATGGTGTACGGTGAAGCGCAGCGAAGCCTGTGCGTCGGTGTGGTTATCAAGCGGGGATCGGCGTCGATGTATCGACGGCAACTAGCACTCGAGAAGCCTGCAATGTGTGTTTGTGTGCCGGTAACAGTTCGTTCGCTTGACTTTCCAGTCTCTCAGTTGGGTGCTGTGCGACATTTCGGATTTACACGTTTCGACACGTTACTTGAGTGACCCCAAGTACGTACGATAACGTATGAACTACGCGCTCGGTTCTTGCTTCGCCACTAGTTAGCCCGTACGCTTCTATTTACTTGAGAGCAATGTACTGTTCGGGAGTGAAACGATGTTCGTTGTGAACAGTGGTGCTGTGTTGACGTTCGAAGACCTGTGAACAAGCTGTGCTCGTGTGACCGAAAATTGAAAGACAGCGTTGATAACTGTTTTGCCCGGCGAAGTTGTGGTGGGGCAGCTTGGCGCTTTTGTTTATTAAGTCGTCACTTCTCCTTTTTGTGATAACCATAGTCCTAGCGCTGTGATGTGATCAACCAAAACTGCGAGATGCTACATTCTGTTGTGGATCGTGTTACTTTGAAAGCGCGCCTGGACTGTTCTTCGGTAACAACTTGAGAGTTCTATGTGGCAGCGAGAGCCCGTGAACGTCAAGCTTCCCTTCGGCCCCCAGAAAAAGCAAAGATTTCACCGGTGCCTTGCTTTGGATGAAGTTGTAGGCCAATATCGCCTAACTACAGGTTTCCGAGTTCGTCTGGCCATCGTTTTTCACGGCACTAGAGCCTTGAAAACAGCCGGTCATGGCCAGTTCTTACACTTTATCAATGGACGTGCACGCCTGGCCAGCCCTTCATTGCTGTCATTGGCAGCTTCCAGTCTGCAGATGCCCTTTGCCTGTTGGCCGTACTTGGTTGTTCATGACACAGACGGCTACTAAATGCTGCCATCGGTGAGTTCACCTTGCAGAACTAAATTTCACCAGTACTATAATTCACGCAGTTCTATAACGTGTGCAAGTTTTTAAGCCCATCAGATGTAATGTTTCTCTATGGTAAGTTGAAGCATGAAAAATATACTACTACTGTTATATACATACATATATTAAGAAGCAAATACATAAAAAGTTTTTTGTGATTTGATACAAGTGAGCTCTTGTTTGATTATGAGGTTGGGCCTGTCGATTGACCACGTTTGATAGTTGGAAAGTTAATGTGAATTTATTTTTCAGAAGCCAGGTTGCACTCAAAAAATTTATGTTATTTTGGAAAATTAGTTCTATAGACGATTACCACTGTGCCAGTACTATACTTCAGTAGGACATATATATTGCGGTACGTAAATTTTACATGAGGCTTCAGTTTATTTCAAAGTGATTATAGCAGATTTTGGTCACATTAACGAAGTGATAGCTTCCTCAAATAAGTATTAGAAGTGAGTGCTTTAATGATTGTTTCTAAATATCTCGTTCTTGGCTCTTCACAGATCGCAGAGATTGGTTTGTTAAGGTCCTGTGATTCATCGGTTGAACATTCTGGCACATCAATCCTCATCATTACTTGGAGCACCTGTACAAAAATAGGAAGGACGCGTTCTCCCTAACTATGCAAGCCTATGTCACTGCTGGGACTGTTATCATTCAGCGGATGGGGCGTGGAAGCGTGCATGGCAGCCTCATCTGGAAGGACTGCGATCTGCTTGGGAGCTTCGAGGGCACAAAACTGCCTAACGGCTGGCTGCAAGGTTAGTTTTTCTTTAATACATACGATTACAAGAACACCACTTACTGTGCACAAATTGAAACCCAAGCATGGTTGCTTTCAGTGGATACCTGTAATATTCTTACACATAATTCTTATTCAACATTTATAGAACTAAATTGCAAGATAATTGAGAATGTTGAAAGCTGAAAGCCTGCCGCTTATGAATGAAACTCCAATAATCTGAGGCTCAAAAGCTTGTGCTTCGAAACGAGCACAAATACTTTGATTCCTTATTGAGCTCTCGAGCTTGTGACTCCCTCTGTGGATCAAGGGCTCTGGAAGGAAATAGCAAGTGGGTGAAAATTGCCTGGCTGTTCACAACTTGTAAGGAGAAAGACCTATTGAAGAAGCTTCAGATGACATAAGGCCAGTAACTGCATCGTTTACCTAATGTAGCTTTTTCTCTCTCAGTGCTGTTGCTTATGTTTCAGCCAAACATGTTCACCACAATTGCATAGTGATATATATTTTTCTACAAATTGTACCTGACCTATGTATGCATTGCTGATCTCTAAAGGTGACGTTCAGTGTGTTTCAAAGCCATGGCTTCTCATTTCTCTGTCTGTGGCTAGCCTATTTCAGCAGCAGAGCGATGCAGCTAGCACACATGCAATCCAAGTCATGGAGCGCTCCTTTGGTGTTCTGTGCAGGACGCAGCATATCCATCCGGCAAGACACTGATATCAACAATAATGGTGAGTGTTGGTGGCACCTGTAGGAGCCCGTTGTGTTTGTTGCGTATGATTATTTCCCTTGATGAAGTGCATTTTTGAAAGGTTTTCTTCATTTAGAATAATAGATGTCAGCAACAAGCACACTCATAATCCACAAGTTCTTTGTTTCTTCTAGACTGCCCATTTGCTCCTATACGCAGTACGGTGAGCTGGCTATGTTAGACAGCCTTAAAGTTATGAACATTGGCTGTTGCGTTGTAATGCAGTCTAACTTGTATTTCTTAGTGAACTTATTTGTGGTCTGCTTCTCGCACCTAGTGTAAAGTCAAAATAGAAGAAACTTTATTGGCTTTTTATGTCTGGCAGAAGTTTCATGCCTTCATCTATAAATTTGTAGTTTTGCTCTTGTATCATATTAAATATATTTTCAGTCTTCACTGTTTGTGTGTGTGTTGAGGCTTGTCATTGGCTTCTGAAAATACAATATCTGTAAATATGAGCACATAATTGACAACTATACACTCTTGCATGTAGCATGGTTGTAACAATGATCTGTATTTTTCTAAGTTCCAGCAGTAACAAGGGGTTTGGTGCTCCACGGTCATGTACAGTGTATCAAGAACAGAGCACAGAAGACCAACAAGTATAAAGGGACTGCCAGTGACTGTTCTCCTGCTCAAAGTTTACAACAGCAGAAAGAGCACATTGTGACATCAGGAGCAGCTGCTGCTTAACTTCTTAGCAGTGCATTATTCAGCAGTTCATTTGCTTGCATTCAAAATTATTTAAATTTTGCATGGAAGATACCAAACTATGACACTAATTTAAAGGCTGCTGTAGTGTTAGTGGGCAAATATTTTTGAGCTGAAGTTTTTAACATGTGTGTTAAGTGCCTGCGTGCCTCTACATTTGCATGCCAGAAATCACAGCATCCATGGTCGCCAATGGTAACTGTGTCTGCATTCTTTGTAGTACAAGAAGTAAAGCCATGGATGCAGTAATCATGTACTTAGTCGATGTAATCCTTCAGTGTACACTCATTTGTATAGCACCAATGATGCCATCAGTGTATAAGCTCTGGGAAGTGAATCTATGTGGATCATTTTATTTGGAAGGAAGTAGATCATCACTACTCCTAGTATATCTTAACAGAAGATTTTAGTGCTTGGGTATTATCCCACTGCCTGTCCGTCCTTCAACAGTCTACTTATCTACTGTGTAAGGGTAACTTTTTAAATGTATACTTTGCTCGGATAGGTTTGTTCATAATGTAATGCAAGTGACTTATCATCTATGCAGCTCTACTCAGACTAGAAATAAAAGTGCTTATTTTATATGTAGCTATACCATGCATTCACTTGTGTTTTTCTAGGTGCCTGTACAATTGTTTAGCCCTACAAAAGTGCTGGTATACTCTAATATTGAATCTGGCATCTTAAAATAGTTTGTTAGTGAAAGTAAGAATGTGTTTACAATCAATATTACTATTCTCAGATGAACTGTGAAAACTCTGTGGAAATTTATTTACATTTTTTGAACTTTGTGAAGGCAAATGTTGTTATGTTCTTTTATTGTGGTCCCTGTATCATGCAAATGACACATAATTACTTTGCAGTGGCATAGTATTGGTTGTTATTTTACGCATATGTGCTGAGCAACATCGCAGTTGAGGCCAGCAGCAAGACATACATGCAGTGCACTGGAGCATCACCTCACATAGTGTACAGTCTTTGCCCACCAGTAAACTCAATATTTTTCAAGCAGACTAATAGACAGCTGTATGGGAACTGTGTTGATGTGCAAACTTTGAAGTCTTCTTGAGGAGTGTTTTTCATCATTTTTGTCCAAGTGAAGTAGCTACCCAAGGCCACAACTGGTGGGAATGTGGTGGTTTCCTCTCTCCAAAAGCACTCTTACCAGCTGCATCAATGTTAGCATGGGGTGAATTCACGAACTGGAAAAATAATTGGTCTTTGTTTTCTTGGCCGAAAGAGTCGCTTCCACCGTTGAGCCACCACGACGCGCCAGAATAGAAACATTTAGCTAAATAAAGTTGATTCTACTTTGGGAAGTGTTTTGGGGAAACGAAATGGCACCTATAGCTGTCAATATAAACACTGTTTGCACCAAGGAGCTTAGTAGCCTATAATTGTATTATTCATGTTTTGTCTAGAATTTACTCGTGCTGTGCCGCCAACTTTCAGCCCAAGTGTCCTAACATGCTTTGTTAGTGGGTTGTGAATGAGCCAAGCTATGTAAATAAACAAAGTGATATTGCAGACATGTACAAAATATTGATGCACAGCCCTTTTCTTTAGCATGACATTGTCAAGGGCTTTATTCTTGTGTTTTTTATAAAAACTGCTTGTCACTGGGCAGCAGCAGAAAACTATGCATCAAGCTTTTGCGAGATAATTCGAGAAACACCGTGTTCAGACATAACAGTGCCGGTGGATATCTCTCGTAAGTTACTTTCTGTAGTATATTCAAAATGAGTGTATTAGAATTGTTGTTTTATAGCCATTCATTTTAATATTTACACTTGAGTGTATGTATGTATGGGTGTACATATGTATATGTGTGTGTGTGCGTATATGTATGTATGTATGTATGTATGTATGTATGTATGTATGTATGTATGTATGTATGTATGTATGTATGTATGTATGTATGTATGTATGTATGTATGTATGTATGTATGTGTCTTTTAAATGAGAATCCGTTTATCATTGGTGAGTAAGTTTGGTAATGATTTGGCTGAATTTGTTTCTAGTTATTTCTCTTTTGAGCCATTATACATTTCAATTTGTTTTGTACTGCATAAAAATAAATGTAACCTTACACAGAATATGTGTGTTCGAAGAAGTTTCATTTGCCAACCTACAGTCATGGGCAAGAAATTGGGTAAAATGGAACGAACCTGCGAAGATTAGTTTCGAGCATAGCTACTCTACATGGCATATCTCGTACACATTGCGTTGGTTTCGTCGATTTCAACCTTTCAATTTTAATCAGAATAAGCAAGCTATCACCCGTGGTTGTATATGTGTGTGATATTTATGCATACTGTGATACCGGTTCGCAATTACAATTAAGGTCACAAACCTAGTCAAGCTGAATACACAATTTTTGTCCACGCACTTTTCATTTCGTCTGCACTGGAACTGTTGTTAATAAAAAATAAACTTCAGTTTAGAAATTTATTCTAGTAGCCAAAAGCAGGGTATCTCTTTATCACACAAATCAAATTGCCATTGTTCTGTTCCATTCGGGACAATACGGGACCCTCTCAGCAGAACTCGATTAACTGCTATAGTTCATTTTAACCATTGACAGCGACATTACACTGAAGCGTGCAGCATGACAAATAGCGGGAGAGAAGACACAAACTAATCACTCTGTTTGCATCAGTTCTAACTGTCCGTGCTCTTTGGTCTTGCTGCATGTGATGATGCCCACCAAATTAGCACGAAAGCGTGTCCCTACAAAGGCAGTCAACTTGGCTGCAAGCAGTTAGCTCACTGCATGTGTAGATTTTCTTCAAAACACTGTGAAGACTGATTGCTGGTCGAATATCCAAACACGTGAAAAGTAATATACCAGGTATGATATTGGTATTTCAGCACTGGACACTTTTGCGATAATAGAGGATGGAGGAGAAAATTATGAACCCTGAATTGTTTAATTTTTGAAGGAGCACAGTACAGCGCTTTTGGGTCAAAAGGGGAGTGAAAGAAGCAAGTGCGAAAGCCTACTTCTCAAAAACTTAGTACCCGCCACCACGCATAATGTCAGGCCGGGCAACCGCTTGAAAAAAAAAAAGTGCTCAGTGATTCTGCGAATCGAACCAAGTACCTCCTAGATTGTAGTTGAGCGCTGTAACCGCTCGTCCACTGCAGCAGTGCTTGTGTTCGCCTTATTGCTGATATATCGTCATTCCTTTGAATGAAGACAAATGCAAAAACGTCCCGTGAAACTTTGTCAAAAATAGAAAAAATAGTTAGAATGCGTTTTCCCAAGGTTACTAGAAGATAGAAACCGCCACGTGTGATTGTATAACCGTGCGCTATTTATTCTTGTACATTACTGTCATGACGTTGGGATAGCCGGCTCTAACGTACGCTACCTTCTATAGTTTTCCAAATATAGATAAGAAAATAAAAATATATATCGGCCTGTGACAACGCTAATCAACTATTATGAGTTCACTGTCACTAGTGTCACTTTCACTAGATGAATGCTCAGTTTGCTTTCATTATCGTTATTTAGGAAAGTTTTGGCTCATTAACTCAACTCTCTTAATTAGCATTGATTCTCACACCTAAGGACAGTCACACTTCATCTCGCTTTCTGAGTGGCTGTCACTCTCATATAACGCGTACTCCACTTTTTTATGCTTGACGACATATTGAGCGCTAAGAGACAGGGACAGGAGAGAGTGGACACCACTCTCTCCTGTCCCTGTCTCTTAGCGCTCAATATGTCGTCAAGCTCCCTTTACCAACACGCCCAAAAAATGGCACTGCTAAAATTTATTTTTTATGCTCTCCGAGCATCTGACCCTGTTTTGCGGAGACTTTCCCTGACGTCTGCTGGGCCAGAAAATTGTCTTTATTATCTATCAATTTCAAGCTTTCGCGAAGCCGAAACGAGAGTCTCTCTCTCTTTTCATCCTTTTCGCACGTGTGATAACGTCTCTCGACCTCCAGACTCGTATACACGTCCCTTGCTTTGCGCACTCAAACAACGCTGGGCGAAATATTTGCACCGTTTTTTGTGAAAAGCATTAGCACTGAGACACCTCCCGATGAGTCTCCCTCATTTTACGTAGACATATACCTAAGCGTAAGCGTATGCACGTTCTCGCATTCCGGCTTTATAAAAAGGCTGCGGTGCATGGAACCAGCGAAATTGCGCTCACAATTTCATTTGATTACTGCTGTTATCTATTTCCGCACAATTCGTCTGCAGGCACCAAAGTCGCTCATGTGTCTTGTAATAAGAATATTGTAACAAAGGCTACCTTTGACTATAGGTACAAAACACCCTTACGTTCACCACTATACCGTGCTAGATGGCACCGAATTTGTTAAGTAGCAGCGCAGCTTCAATGAAATGTAAGGTAACTGGTCGCGTTAAATAGGGGAAGACATTCGAGGCACATTTTCAAACATTGCATGCATCGATTTATGCGTGGTTTCATTTATGTGGTACACCTGGAGTGTTGTTTACTTGTACTTGGCGAGATAGTGCATGGATTGCTCGATGACTTAAGGCCATCGAGCAATTTCGTTTTTAGCTACAGTCGTTGATGAAAGGCGAGTGCTTGGCTTTGCACAGCCCGCCAAAACGCCTATTACAACGTACGCGGCATCCCAGCAGCGCTGTAGCAGACGCTCGCGGAACTGAAACTAAAATGCAGCAAATCATTGGCTGTCATCGTATACTCTCGATGCTAGACGCTTTGCGTGCTACCTTGATATTATCGGCACACACTTCTTTCTTTCCTTGTCGTTTCATCAGCTATCGTGTGTCCTCCTTGCCCTCTTAAGTGCTGAATAAGTTAAATTCATACCCGTGCTATAGTAGTCCCTCCAGATAAGAGAACTTTTGGCTAAGAAAATGCGTAGCCAAAGAGAAATCTTTGTGAATTCGGCCCCAGTTTCAAAATGTCCTTGATGCTTAGAATATCCTCGTCTATGACAGATATCCCCACTCCTTCCCTTTTCTTTTGAGAATACGCACTACCTTGCCTTCAATAACTGTAAATATCGGTATGCAGATGCTAAATATAAGCGTGTGATGATACTATCTCGTGTTTCCCATCCTAAACTTAGGATGTGAATGTGAGGCATGCTGCTGGAGAGGGCTCCAGAAATTTCCACCATGACGTGGTCTTTATCGTGCACTGACATCACAGAGCACACGGGCCTCTACCATTTCACCTTCATGAAATGGTGACTGCCAAAGGCGAGAAATGAATCCGCAATCTTTGGGTCAACAGAGAACACGAAAACGTATCCCGTACCGCGATACACCTTTCACACAGCTGACAAATTTTTCTTCCGCGAAAAATCTATATGTATGGAACTTGGCCCACAAGTGCTCTAATCGCAAGGGAAACTCCTACTAGGGTCACAAAAAGCTTGAGGCATGCTGAGTGCCATGCTTTTTGTTAGCAGAGGGGTTCCTTTCCGTGCCAATGCCACTGGGGGTGCTGCTGTATGAAGTCTTGGATTCTAAGAACGGCAATACAAAGCTGAAATACTGCGTAATAAGAATAAGTACAAGATGGTTTGAGTATTGGGGCCAAAGAACGAGGTAGAAGGAGCAAGAACACATAGTGGAGAAAATCAGGACACTCTGATGTAAAGGGAAGAGAATTTGGCTATGACTTTGCCTTGCTTTTTTCTTAAGTATGATAGATTTATTCGACATTGACGAATGCGACATTACGCCACAATAAAAAAGAGAAAGAAAGCTTTATTTTTTTTTTCATCTTGGTGGCACACTTGTGACTGCGGCGTTACAAGGAGCGCGCTCTTGCCATCCATCAAACCATCCATTCATTCATGCCTGAAGGGGCGCTGCATGGGACTGCGGCTACACTGACAGATTACCCGAAGGAAGCCTAGCACTGGACAACTCGGCTTTGGAATTTTCCAGCACTCTCATCATTTTTGTTGTACATGAATCATACATATTTGAGCAGTGAGAACAATGCCTCATAAAAAAGTGGCCTTAATTTAATTCGCTTTTATCATTGTAAATAGTTTGTAGAGAATAAACACCAAGCCTATTGGCCTGCAACTTTTTATGTACTTGACAATACAATTCTAAAGAATTAAAAAATTGCTGGCCTACTTTCAAGATGTCGGTACCCATCCCGTCAAGGGACACTTGGTATGCGATGTGGACAGTTTAGCTAACACAATTTTTCCGCCATCTTTCAGCTGGTCTATTGTTACTTTATCCTCACTAGCGGCTTTGTCTCTGCATTCCTTCTAAGGCTTTTCTTACTAACCCTGTCGTTACTAGTAGGATATCGAATGCCTCTGTACTAATAGTGTTTCTTACGCTATGATCCTGATTGTTTCGGTTAGTGTAAGCTCTGTGCCGAACCTGTCTGCCACCTCAACTATTCTATTCATATTGGTTATGACATTTTTGTCCCATAATGCATATATCCGATTTCTGCCTATGCAGAACTTTGTTTTCGCAGCTTTTAGGTTTCTGCTGCTTTTTACAGCCTTCTCAGCTCTATCTGTATTATACATTCTTATTTAGGCTACCTCGCACCTAATGATTAAATTCCAAAGCTCCACTACCACTATATTGTTGGTTTAATTTCAGGCTTTCGTGGTTTGTCATCTCTTAATCAGGTAAATCGTCTCTTGAGATATTTTTTCATTGATTAGTGACTGCCCCTTCGACTTTCTTTGCACACTCTTTGATTATAATAGTACGATTACCGTTCATTGTGTTAACGCTAGCGTCGGCTATCTTGTTTGCACTAAACCTTCGAATCTATTCGGAAATGAAACACCAACTTTTTCTACTTTCTCCCCTCACTGCGTGCTCATTGAGAGGCAAGAAACAGGCCAGAGACCGTGCTGTTAGTAACATGGCATCGGCTCTAGGAAGGCCAGTGGGGAGTTACAAGTAGAGTTCACAGAACGTAATAATTTACGGATCTTCAATATCTTCTTCGGTAAACGGGCTAACCGTACGTGGACTTGTTTAAGTCCTAATGGTGAAACTAAAAATGATATAGACTTCATTCTGTGTGCACACGCAGGCGTTGTAGAGGAGGTAGGCGTAATTGGCATGATACGGTGCAGTGAGCATAGACTGGTAAGAGCTCATGTTCACCTATATTTTTTTTTTTAAAGCAAAGGCGTAAGGTGTCTTTGTACCCACGGTCAACTGCTAATGGCTGGATGGGGTGCTTCTATACTCGGAGTTCGTGGATTAGCATAGGGTTGAGAGTTCCGACAGCTTTGAGCGAAATTTTTCTGCGCTTGATCATGGCCAAGAGACTGTTAAGGTAAAAACGTTCAGATACGTGGGCGATCCCATGGTTCATGTTGAAGACTGTCGGTGTGCGAGCACATGGATAGATGTTTTGAAGCTGTTCAAGGAATTGTGGTTCAGGCTTAAGTTTACCTACGAAGTTCCCATTTATGGTTGTATACAGTTCTTAGATCTGCTCATTGTTTCAGGTAGTGGTCACGTATGCTGAATGTACGCAACCGGTGGTGCCAAGCACATAATCTACTTGCGTGCAGTTAGCTGTAATATAGCAAAACTGGGTGCTCGGCCTGCCTGAAGGCTTCGCTCAAGAAGCCATTTCCCCATTGCAGGGACGAGAGTCTTGCACGGCAAGTTGAGAGGCACCAGCACTCATTCTTTCCTGAACTTACTTTAGGCGTCTTAAGTAAAACGATCTTGCAAAATATGAAGATAGATGCGGTGTGGTGTAAATCCAATAAAAGGAAAGGACGTGGCACCCTTTGCAAGCATTGCTTACGTGCATAAGGTATCCCATAAATTGAAAAAAAAATGGGTACTAGATTTTGGTGCAGTGTGGGTTTTCGCGCTGCAGACAAGCTTAGCTGGATTTTCATCAGGGGGCGAAAACTTCCTATACCTCCCGAGTATTCGCTCTCGGCAACGGCAGCGCCGCTTTTACCACTGGTGGTTGCCGGGAATCCTACTAAAATAAGATCACGGACAGAAACTTTTTTTCATGACCTCACTGGGGAGGTCTTCAAACAGAAGGAAAAGACAAAAAAATTGAGAGGAGGAAGGTTGTCGCGGAAACTCTTTTCCTCTTCACATTCAAGTGGAATGCGCTCGTGCCTTCTTTCAGGCCTGCTGGCCGCTTGGGAAATGGGGACATGTAATTGTGTTAAGCATTTTTTTTTAAAGTTTGTTCATATTTTCTGAAGAGTGAAAAGTTAAGATGACTGATTTCTCAGCTAAACGAAGCTCTATCTAGCCAAATGAAAGGAATTTTTTTTGCATGTTTTGTATTAAAAACAGATTCATACACCTAGTGTGAAAGTGCCAATCTATAAACGCCGCTTTAATTTAAAACTGAAATATGAACATAATGAGCAAACGTTGAACCTAAAATATCCAGCACAATGCGACAATCATCAAGAAGTGCGAGTAGGACACGTCGTATTTGACTGAATACGACGTGTCCTATTCACGCTCACTATTCACGTATTTGACGCTTAGTTTTTTTACAGAACTTGAGTACCTCGCGAGACTGAAGTTCAGAGGCATGGAGCGAGTTCAAGAAATCAGAAGCTTTTCGAGAAAGAACGCCACCGGAAACAAAGTTTCGTCAAGTTGATTGTCTTCGTCAGGGCAACCCTGTTGGCCTGACAAAGAAAAGATCAGTTGTCAAAACGTTGGCTCCATCTACATTCCATGTAACAATTTTTAAACGTGTTTACTTCATCACGTGTATATGAGTGGCACTATTAGAAGTAAAGAATCACAAAATATGAAACTGTGATTACAAAAATTTTATGAAGAGGAAGTAGCCTATAATTACTTGACATTATTTGAACTACACGCCAAACGTAAAAGAACCTAAAACTATGTAGCCAAGTGAACTCAAATTCAACCCTTCAAATAAACGCATTTTCCTGACACGAGCTTGGCTCCCGTCTTCACTAATTATTCAAGGGCACTGAACTTTCATAAGTACAGTTAGGCTTGCAGACAATTGGGCTTACTCTTATGTACTCATCCAAAATTATAACTTCCTAAATAACGCGTTCAAATTTTTGTGCTTACCATTCGCCTTTGGAAAACGTTGAACTTGGAACTTGAAATCCCTGGGTTATCACACCGCAGAGCTGCGGAAGACATGCGTCGAGCGATGAAGCCATCTTCGACGAAATTATGGTTGACTTGTTCGGCGTAGCTCACTGCGGCTTCCGTTCTCGGCCCATCGCAACTTGCTGTCTTTATGTTTCACGTAGGTGACACGCCAATAAAGCGAGATGACTGAGCGCGATACAACTTCTAATATCGCTGAACGGATGGGGGGGGGGGGGGGGCGAGAAAGAGCGGGCGCAGGTGTTACGAACGAAAGTGAACCTCCTCCCGCGTTTCACCTGATTTAAAATCCACAATATTAGGAAACCCACAGAGCGCGGGTTCGAATCCCAGCTGCGGCGGCTGCATTTCCGATGGAGGCGGAAATGTTGTAGGCCCGTGTGCTCAGATTTGGGTGCACGTTAAAGAACCCCAGGTGGTCTAAATTTCCGGAGCCCTCCACTACGGCGTCTCTACTAATCATATGGTGGTTTTGGAACGTTAAACCCCACATATAATAAATAATATTACTAACACAATATTAGGAATAAGAAAAGACGTATAACCAAAAGAGAAGTTTTTTGAAGCAGTATAATATTTTTAATTGTAAAAGCTTGTGAAAGCCAGTAATTGCGAACATTCACTTGATTGTTACACCGTTAAACAGGATCTTTGGATGCCCATCAAACGCTACAAGCGTGCATCTTTTTTTCTGTTTTTTTTTTTGAAACCGAAACTAGCACATAGTTTTCGGGCCTGTTTGCGCTGCTGGCCCAGCCGCGGTGGTCTAGTGGCTAAGGTACTCGGCTACTGACCCGCAGGTCGCGGGTTCGAATCCCGGCTGCGGCGGCTGCATTTCCGATGGAGGCGGAAATGTTGTAGGCCCGTGGGCTCAGATTTTGGTGCACGTTAAAGAACCCCAGGTGGTCGAAATTTCCGGAGCCGTCCACTACAGCGTCTCTCATAATCATATGGTGGTTTGGGTACGTTAAACACCACATATCGATCAATCAATCATGTTTGCGCTGCTGTTGGTAAGAGGTTATTACGATAGATCAAGAGGGACCACAGGCTTGCTATCAAGCACTGCGATAAGTTGGTTGAGTGCAGCAGGAGTGCCGTGTGTCATGTATCGTAATCCTGTAGAATATGCTATATCAGGGAGGTGGGCCTGTGTCCGAATAACAGATTAGTATATCATAAGGCTTCATTGAAGGGGTACATGTAACCATTATTTATACTACAGGCAGTGCGGATGTGCACCGTTGCTATGGGAAGCCAAAGTTCTTTGAAGGATTAAAAATGACGAGTGAGAAACTGATGCAGCGCCTCTTATCAACGGATCTGGTGATACATGCGTAGCGAGGCCCCCTATCACATTGCATGCCACTAAGATAGGTCACTTGAGAACCTGCGGATAAGTGAGTTCTTGTTCGTTCAAAAAGAAAGAAATAAAGAGAAAAAGTGTTTTTGAAACGATCGCGAAGCCGCTTATCGCGGCTGAACGCAGAATGACGCAGATTATGTGCTCTTGCTTTGATCAATCTAGAAAGCCGAAGCACTGCCGCTAGAACAGGCAGCGCACCACGTTCAAAAACAGCTTCCCCTTCTCATTTCAAGCAAGCTTGCCTGCAGAGTGCTGCCAGCTCCTGGCAGTAGAAGACACTTTATTCCGAAATTATACAAACCTCAAAGACTGCTGGCATCGAATGTCTTAATCTCGGAGCACAAGCTTTACCGCTATGCGTGGTAGACTTGGAATTCCGTCGTTGCTTTTCGCAATTTTTGTTAATCGCACGGCTAGATTTATTCGCGGAGTTGATTTCACGTCTTCTGTCATGCTTTTGTTTTGTTATTTCACAGCTTTTTGTGCACTTGGTGTTTGTCTTTCTTTTAAAATGCTAGGCCTTCACCGAAATATGTCCGCCTATAGTTCAATAAATAAAACAACACAGCTATTTTCTTGAGTTTTCTGTGCTATAGCTTTACAGAAAATATGATCTGTAACACTGCTGTGTTTTCATGAAAACTCCACCATCTAGCCAATGCGTAGCATGAACAGCAGAAAGTATATGAGCAGCAAAGCAAAGAAATAAAGGAAGCTTCTGATTCAGCTCACTAAATTTACGTCTGGTCGAAGTATTGATTTACGTAAAATACTCCCCAGTAAAACGCTAAAAGTCCCAATGGCCTCTCTGAAAAGCCAGCGACAATGAAACAGAGAACCATGCAGTGACTCTGGTTATGCGAAGGAATATCCTGATAAAACGAACTCCGGCCGCGCCACGCGATTTCTTCAGTTAGCCGCAATAGAAACTTTGCTTGAGTAGTTCGGAATAACAATTTCTCCCAATAGGTACGTTTTTATAAGACAATCATTTCACTTCTAACAAGCAGTAATTTTCTTGTACAGTACACTTCCCTTTCTTTGCTTAAGAAAACTTACATACCTTAACACACCGGCGAAAATCTTTGCCCAGAAGAGTATTCGGTGGCCTACTGCGACTCACGAAAAAAAATCGCCAGAACCAAGAAAAATGCGAAATCCGGTGAAGGTGGTGCTCTTTTGTATTACATCGCCTCAAATCGCAAAAACCGCATAAAAGACAGGTGGTTCGGAAGTGTGACATAGAACGGGGGGGGGGGGGGGGGTTATATTAGAGGATTGGCTGTACAAAAACAGTTTCGGCCTCCAGAGCCGTCGTGTTCTAAGAAATCCCTGATTCCTTTTGTTACATGAGAGGGTTCCTAATTATTAGGCTGCTGCCTTTACATCGTATCAAGATTTCATTTGTTACGACTCTACCTTGAAGGGAACCGTGTTTTCTCCGAGAGCTGCACAAAGGTTTCCAACTCACCCTTGGAGCTCTTGTTGTGCACGACGATCCTGAATACAGCCAGAAACGTGTTCCGTAGAACTCCGCTGAGTATTTTGTTTTTTTTTTCTTTGCAATGCAAGGTGTTCGATGAGATATTATTATTTCAAATAAATTATGTGCTATTAATCTTCTGTTTACTTACAATGTTTATTTACGTAACCGCAAACGTCACAGTGAGGTTTGCTTAACGTTATGGACGTGGTAGTCTTCTTCAATGTTTCCATCACTATACCATCTGTTGAGCATCAACAGAAGCCGCCTACACGAACTGTTGAGCCTCAGCAGAAGCCGCCTCAAGAACAAGCCCTAAATGTTGCAATGGCCGGGAAGCCAGGTCATCGCGTGATGGTGATGCTAAGATCATTAGTGGACACCATTCCCATGTTGTTAAGCGACATGAATACACCGTCAGCCATAAGTGCCTTTCAAGTACAGGACGCGCTTAGTCCAGTGCTAGCAGCCCCAGAGTGGACCATGGGATGAGGTTCGTAAAGCAGCAATACTGCAGTGGAATGCCAGGGGACTGAGATCGCACATTGGTGCCTTTCGTCGATTTGTGTACGTCAATATGTTTCCCGTAATCGTCATCTGTGAGCCGAACTTATCGAGTGCAATACTACTATCGGGATACGGACCTTTCATATCGTCCACTGTTACTGAAATCAGCAAGGTTCTGGTGTACATTCACCGAGACCTCACTTACATCCTTCAACCTGTACCACATCATGACGGAAACCAATACGTATGCTTAAGAGTGAAAAAAAGGAGGCTCAACATCACTGTGGTTGGCGCATACCAATCACCATCAAGCCGTTTCGATCAAAAAAATTGCCCGCAGCTTTCCTCGGGGGAACACTGAGGAGGATGCGGAGCATATAATTGGTTAACGGGGTGTTAAAGTGCGACTTACTTGGGTCGATGGCTAAATTAGTTAACGTGGTTGTGAAATGGGGTGTTAAATTGCGACTTACTTGGTTCGCTGGCTAAATTGGTTAACGTGGTTGTAGGAGGGGTGGTAAATGAGTGAACACGTACGACACGTATGCGAAAGGGCGGTGTTTATTTATTGCGACGAACTTTGAGCACGATGGCTTTTTGGTCGGTAAAGTGAAGAGTGAGTGGATCGGGTTGCAGCGGTCGTAGGTCGAAATTTGCAAAGACGTGGTCGATGCAGGTTCCGCGAATGGTGGTCGGCTGGTGGTGTTTGCAGTCGTCGTGCGTTGCGCGTTCCGCTCGACGCTGACGTTTACGTTCGGCGTCGCGAGCTCTTCTCCGCGCTGCCTTGTCTTCGGACGACGACTTGGTTGCGGTTCCGCCAACACTTTGGCCGGCGCTGGTCGAAGGGACGTTGATCATTGCGACCTCGGACGTCGACGCGCCGTACAAACCAACCGACGAGCGGCAACTGAGCGAGCGAGCACCGACCTTGAGTATATATACAGCGCGACGGCGCATGCACTGTCAGCTGTCGAATGTTCGAGAAGGGGGAGAAGCGCAAGGGCGCATGCGCGCGCGTCAGCTGCAGATGTTCTCGAAGCGCGACGGCGCATGCGCGCGCGTCAGCTGCCGATGTTCTCGAAGCGTGACGGCGCATGCGCGCTACATTATACAGCTAGCGAATGTTCGTGAAGAGGAGAAGCGCACGCGGTGTGTAGAGGAGGAAGGGTACACAGATGGTGGAGGAGTGAAGCGCGCGCGGTGTGTAGAGGAGGAAGGGATGCACAGATGGTGGAAGAAGGAGGAGGAAGCTTGCGGACGGCGCCGCACTACAAGCCTCGAGTATTAGATGCTCCGCATCTAAAAAGACTACGAGACATAGGCGTTAACTCCTGACCCGTGTGTTATCAGTGGGGATTTTAACGCTCATCATACATTATGGGGAAGTCAGAATACCAACATGAAGGGCAGAAGTTTGGTGTCTTTTGCCTCCGACAACCAACTTTGGTTACTGAACGATGGCTGTCCTCCATTTTTACGTGGCTCCACATACAGTAGCTGTCTCGACTTGGCTTTTGTTTCGCGAAGCCTAGTGAAACATACTGAATGGTTCACGGATATAGAAACGCACGGGAGTGATCACATTCCAACATACGTCAAGATCAGAGGATTGTCGCCTCCTAAAGTGCGCGATGTGGTTAAAAGAGTGGACTGGAAAAAATTTCAGTCTCGTATGGAAGACCAATGCCAAGAACACATATCCGACTTACAAGAGGCCATACAGAGCACTGTAAAAGAGACTGTGTGTACGATCCCATGCCCTGTAAGATTCATGGACATCGACATAGAGCTGGAGCGACTTCGAGCCTTGCGACGACGAGCTGAAAGAAGGTACCGGCGCACGAAGGACATAGAAGATTTACGGACTGCTAGACGTATGCAGAAGAAGATCAAACGTCGGTTGGACAAGGTAGAATTCCAACGCTGGATTACTTTCTGCGAGTCACTCAACCCCCGTAAGCGTTTATCGCAGTTATGGAGGACGGTTAGAGGTTTGCTGTCATCGCCCATTAAAAAGTCACCATTCAAGGTCTTAGCCCTTCACAGAACAGAACAAAAGTGTTTTTGCAAACGATCGCGAAGCCGCTTATCGCGGCTGAACACAGAATGACGCAGATTATTTGCTCCTGCTGTGCACAATCTTGATAGCCGAAACGCTGTCGCTAGAACAGGCAGTGCGCCACGTTCAAAAACCGCTTCCCTTCTCCTTTCGAGCAAGCCCACCTGCAGAGTGCTGCCGGCTTGTGGCAGTAACAGACACTTTAATTCGATATTATATGAACCTCAAAAACCAACAACATCCAAAGTACTAATCTTGGAGCACAAGCTTTACCGCTATGCGTTGTAGATTTTGGATTCCGGCATTGCTTCTCGCAATTTTTGCTATTCACACGGTCATATTTATTCGCGCAGTTCATTTCACGTCTTCTGTAATGACTGTATTGGTATTTTGTGGCTTTTTGTGCACTTGATGTTTTTTTTCTTTAAAATGCTAGGTCTTCACCGTAACATGTCCGCCTATAATTTAATAAATGAGACAACAGAACTGTTTTCTTGAGTTTTCTGGGCTATAGCTTCAAAGAAGATATACTCAGTAACACTATGCGATGAAAGGTGTTCGAATAGATATTAGTATTTCAAATAAGTATGTACTATTAGAGTTCTGTGTATTTACCATGTTTATTTACATAACTGTCGACGTCACAGTGAGGTTTGCTTAACGTTATGCACGTAGTATTGCTGTTCAATGTTTCCATACCCGAAACGTAATTTTCCTTCGCTTGAGAAAAGTGGTGGCGGTAACTGTTAGCCTTTACCATGAGTGACTTTGCTACACTTCAGTCTCCGCATAACAGTAGCGTTTCTTAACAAACTCTGCCTATGTAGGCAAAAAAATTATGTCTTTTCTAGTAGATCGGAGATGTGACGCCGCTTCCAAGAGAAGAACGAGACAGTCGACATTTATTGGGAAGTCCCCAGATAACAGCAGTGCGTAGAAATAAAAAAAGAAGGAAATAAAGAGAAAAAGTGTTTTTTCAAACGATTGCGAAGCCGCTTATCGTGGCTGAAGGCAGAATGACGCAGATGATTTGCTCCTGTTGTTTACAATCTTGATAGCCAAAACACTACCGCTAGAACAGGAAGCGCGCCCCGTTCATAAACCGCTTCCCCTTCTCATTTCAAGCAAGCCCACCTGCAGAGTGCTGCCGGTTTCTGGCAGTCGAAGACACTTCATTCCGAAATTATATTAGCCTCACAGACACTTGGCACCCAAAGTTTCAGTCTCGGAGCGCAAGCTTTACCGCTATGCGTTGTAGACTTGAAATTACGGCGTTGCTTTTAGCAATTTTTGTTATTCACACGGTCAGATGTATTCGCGGAGTTGATTTCACGTGTTCTGTAATGACTGTTTTCTTATTTTGCGGCTTTTTGTGCACTTGATCTTTTTCTTTCTCCTCAAATGGTCTTCACCCTAACATGTCCGCCTAGTTCGATTATTAGACAACAGAACTGTTTTTTTTAGTTTTCTCTGGTATAGCTTCACAGAAATTATACTCTGTAACACTGCTGTCTTTTCATGAAAATTAAATCATCAATCCAATACATAGCATGAACAGAAGAAAGTATATAAGCGGCGAAGCAAAGAAATAAAGTGATGCTTCAAATTCAGCTCACTACTTTTACGTCTGGTCCAAGTAACGATGTTCGTGAAATACTCCCCAGTAAAACGCTAAAGTTTCCGATGGCCTCTCTGAAAAGCCAGCGAAAATAAATCAGAGAACCATGAAGTGACTCTGGTTATGAGAAGTCAAATCTCGGTAAAACGATCTCCGGCCGCGCTACGCGATTTTTTCAGTGAGCCGCAATAGAAACTTGGCTTGAGAGGTTCGGAATAAGAATTTCTCCCAATAGCTACGTTTTTAGAGGACAAGCATTTCACTTCTAACAGGCAGTAATTTTCTTGTGCAATACACTTCTCTTTCTTCGCTTGAGAAAACTAACATATCTTAACACACCGATGACAATCTTTGCCCAGAAGAGTATTCGTTAGCCTACTGCGACTCACGAAATAAAAATCGCCTTTACCAAGTATAATGCAAAATCCGGTGAAGGCGGTGCTCTTTTTTTTAACAATTTTATCACCTCAATTCCCAAAAACCGCATAAAAGACAGGTGGTTCGGAAGTGTGATATAGAACGGAGGGGGTCTTGATATTAGGGGAGTGGCACTACAAAAAATTTTCGGCCTCATGAGCTGTCGTGTTCTATGAAATCTCTATTTTCTTGTGTTACTCGAGAGGGGTCCTTGATTATTAGGCTGCTGCCTTTATATCATATCAAGATTTCATTTGTTACCACTGTACTTTGAAGGGCACCGTGTTTCGGTGCCCATCAAGGTACAGTGGTAACACTGCACGTCCTAACCAAATAGCTTCGTTATAAACAACATTGAGATTAAAGTAATTCTGCTTATTGTGAGTTAACTAGTAATTAGCAAAGCGCCGGGTCATGACAAGATTCAAGCGCGTTATAAAAGAGAACATTGATTTAATTGGAGAAGTAGTATGTAACTTATTCAACCACTCATTATGTGCCGGTCAATACCCATCAATACTCAAGATAGCCAAAGTCAGCCTTGTTTACAAAGAGGGAGATAGTTCCGATCCTTCTTGCTACCGCCCGATCTCTGTACTGAGTGTACTTAACAATATCTCCGAAAAAATAATATCAAAACGTATGCTTTCCTTTTTGAGCAAATATCATGTGTTATGTCCGCACCATCATGGCTTACGGCCAATGCGCTCTACAAGTACAGCAGTGCTCACACTAAGCCAAGTTTTAAATACTGCCCTCCAAGCTAACTAATTCGCCGAAGTGGTTTTTCTGGACTTCAGAAAAGCGTTCGACACAGTTCACCATGACATCTTATTTTACGAATTACGTAGATATGGTTTTCGCAACACTATGTCGAATTTTTTTCAGAGTTACCTTCAAGGTCCACCACAGATGGTAGTTATCAGTAACAATACTTCTTCTCTCCAGTCCATTCAAACAGGTGTGCCACAAGGTTCTGTATTAGGCCCGTTACTTTATTTACTTTACATAAATGACTTTCCTCTAGTACTAACAACTGCCGAGATGCTTATGTATGCTGACGACACTGCCCTAATTATTACCAGCAGAAATCTGTCAGACATAGAGAAACAGATGAATACTGAGCTCGCTAAGCTTTCCGATTGGTTTACAGCTAACAGACTTATCATCAATGCCAAAAAACAAAATATATGTTGTTCCACTCCCGTACTATTCCTACTCCACATGATATACAACTCTACATCAATAATTGCTCCCTGGAATGTACTGATTCTTTTACTTGCCTATAGTGTTGTTCTAGACAGCTGTTTAAATTGGCAGAGTCAAATAGAAGCAGTCAGCTTGAAACTAGCTTCGAGTTGTTACACCCTTTTGCAAGCACGTGAATATTTTGACACTACAATTTTGCGCACTTTGTATTTTGCTTTAGTTAACTGCCATCTTCTGTACTGTGTTGAGTTCTGGGGTTCGACGTATGACTGTAATCTTGAGCCAATACGACGGCTGCAAAAACGGGCAATGCGTACGATCACTTTCTCACCTTACTACGAACATAGCAAACCACTTTTTTCTAGGTTAAAGATCTTACCATTTGAGTTTGTGTGGGAACTAAAATTAGCTACATGTATTAACAGTGTCGTCAGGAACAATGAACCATTCCCAATTTCATTACTTTGTATTCCTCGACGCCAAACGAGGAATCAAACTTTTCACAACTTCAATATACCGCCCATAAAAAACACCTATAGCAAACGTCTACTACAATATACCAGAGTGAAAGTTTGGAATGGCATACCACGTTATATAAAGAATACCCAGAACTTTTCCACATCATTGAAAAATTACTACTTTGAAGCAATTTTCTCTGCTTGAATTGACTGATACTTTAGGTTGTAATTTTTCATTATGTATATATATTGCCCTTTATGTGTTTAGTGTTTTCTTTGAAAGATGTCTCGATACCCTTGTTTTCTTTATTAAGCCATATAAGAGAACTACTATAGATAATTGCATCTACAAGTATCATTCTTCAGTTCTGTACGCTACTAATCACCAAATATTTGTGTTTATTACAAGGTATGTACTTTCCCTTTTTTCTATGTTCTATTGAATTCAAGTGACTGTTTTTAGCAGATAAACATTATTTCTTGTATGATGATATCAAATTTGAATTTTTTACTTCTGTTTATCTTTAATAAGATCTATTACAGTTTCAGTTATGTATACTTTCAATGGGACCCGCACTAGCCTTTCGCTATGGGACCATACAGTTTGTGCTTATTTTGTATAAGATGTGAGTGCAATAAAGATCATTCCTTCATCCATTCATTCTCTGAGAGCTGCACAAAGGTTTCAAACTCACCCTCGGAGCTCTTGTCGAGCACGACGATCCTGAATACAGCCAGAAACGTGTTGCGTAAAACTTCCCTCACGTGTCTTTTTTTTTCCGATGCAAGGTGTTCGCGGAGGCATTAATATCTCAAATAAAATATGTACTATATTTGTTCTGTTTATTTACCATGTTTATTTCCACAATCGTCGACGTTACAGTCAGCTTTGCTTAACGTTATGCACGTGGTAGTGTTCCTTAATGTTTCCATCCACGAAACGTAATTTTCCTTCGCTTGAGAAAGGCGGTGGCGGTAATATTAACCTTTCACATGAGTGACTTTGCTGCACTTCTGTCTCCGCATTAAAGTGGCGTTTCTTAACGAACTCTGCCGATGTAGGCAAGAAAATTATGCCTTTCTTAGTAGACCCGAGTGGGGACGCCACTTCCAAGAGAAGAGCGAGGGAAATGACATTTGCTGGGAAGTCCCCAGATAACAGCAGTGGAGACAAATAAAAAAAAGAAATAAAGAGAAAAAGCGTTTTTTCAAACGATCGCTGAGCCGCTTATCGCAGCTGAACGCAGAATGACGCAGATTATTTGCTCCTGCTGTGTAGAATCTAGATAGCCGAAGCGCTTTCGCTAGAACAGGCAGCGCGCCACGTTCAAAAACCGCTTCTTTTCTCCTTTCAAGCAAGCCCACTTGCAGAGTACTGCCGGCTTCTGGCAGTAGCAGACACTTCATTCCA
Organism: Rhipicephalus microplus; assembly: GCF_043290135.1. Lineage (NCBI taxonomy): Eukaryota > Metazoa > Arthropoda > Arachnida > Ixodida > Ixodidae > Rhipicephalus > Rhipicephalus microplus. The sequence continues at coordinate 46,819,298 of NC_134707.1, forward strand.
AAATTATATAAACCTCAAAGACCTATTACATCCAAAGTTCCAAAGTTCCAATCTCGGAGCACAAGCTTTACCGCTATGAGTTGTAGACTTGGAATTCCGGCGTTGCTTCTCGCAATTTTTGCTATTCACATGGTCAGATTTATTCGCGGTGTTGATTTCACGTCTCCTGTAATGACTGTTTTGTTATTTTGCGGCTTTTTGTGCACATGATGTTTTTCTTTCTTTAATATGCTAGGTCTTCACCCTAACATGTCCGCCTAGTTCATAAATCAGACAACAGAACTGTTTTCTTGAGTTTTCTGTGCTATGGCTTCACAGAAAATATAATTTTTAATACTGCTGTGTTTTCCTGAAAATTGCACTATCCAGCCAATGCGTAGCACGAACAGCAGGAAGTATATAAGCAGCGAAGCAAGGAAATAAAATGATGCTTCTGATTCAGCTCACTAAATTGACGTCTGGTCGAAGTAATGATCTTCGTAATATACTGCCAAGTAAAACCCTAAAAGTCCCGATGGCCTCCCTGAAACCCTTGGCAAGCGAAAATAAAACAGAGGGGCTACGCAGTCACTCTGGTTATCCAAAGTCAAATCCCTTATAAAACGAACTCCTGCCACACCACGCGATTTCTTCAGTGAGCCGCAATAGAAACTTGGCTTGAGAGGTTCGAAATAAAAATTTCTCCCAATAGGTACGTTGTTAGAGGACAAGCATTTCACTTCCAACAAGCAGTAATCTTATTCTGCAGTACACTTCTCCTTTCTTCACTTAAAAAAAAACCAACACACCTTAAAACACCGACGACTTTCCTTGCTAAAAAATTGCCCGCAGCTTCCCTCGGGGGAACACTGAGGAGGATGCGGACCATATAATTGGTTAACGGGGTGTTAAAGTGCGACTTACTTGGGTCGATGGCTAAATCGGTTAACGTGGTTGTGAAATGGGGTGTTAAATTGCGACTTACTTGGGTCGATGGCTAAATTGGTTAACGTGGTTGTAGGAGGGGGTGTTAAATGAGTGAACACGTACACACGTATGCGAAAGGGCGGCGCTGGTCGAAGGGACGTCGATCATTGTGTTTGTGGATTCGTTGGAATTCATTTCACCGCGACCTTGGACGTCGACGCGCCGTACAAACCAACCGACGAGCGGCAACTGAGCGAGCGAGCGCCGACCTTGAGTATATATACAGCACGACGGCGCATGCACTGTCAGCTGTTGAATGTTCTCGAAGCGCGACGCCACATGCACGTCCACTGGAGAATCAGGAGAATTGTAGATGTCGAACGCGGTGTGTAGAGGAGGAAGGGTGCACAGATGGTGGAGGAGTGAAGCGCGCGCGGTGTGTAGAGGAGGAAGGGATGCACAGATGGTGGAAGAGTGGGCGACGGCGCGACGGCGCATGCGCGCGCGTCAGCTGTCGAATGTTCGAGAAGCGGTGCGGACGGCGCCGACGGCGCACTACAAGGCGCGAGTATAAGATGCTTCCGCATCTAAAAAATTAATCTTTAGCTTACCGCGACTTGCCAAATACAAATCGTTTAAACAAAGACTAATGGAAGATCCTATAAAGACGGTGCTTTTTGTGTTACAATGTTAACATCTCAAATCACAAAAACCGCTTAAAGACAGGTGTTTCGGAAATGTGATTGAGAACGGGGGGCCGAGCTTAGGGAAGTGGCAGTACAAAAACTGTTTCGGCCTCAAGAGCTGTCGTATTGTATGAAAACTGTGTTTTCTTGTGCTGCACGAGAGGGGTTTTCTTATATTATGCTGCTGCTTTTACTTCGTGTCAATATTTCATTTGATGCCACTCTATTATGAAGGACACCGTAATTTCCGAGAGCTGCACAGTTGTTTCAAACTCAACCTCGGCGATCTTGTTATGCACGACGCTTCTTAATACAGCCAGAAACCTGGAACAAATACGTGCGGTAGGTATGGCTACGACGGAGAAGCAAGAATACGTGCGGAAGGTGTGGCTATGACGGAAAATCAAGAATGACTGTTTCATTGGACGATGATGCAAAGGCTCCAATAGTTGAGAATAGCTACATTTGTTTTCTCCACCCCCGTACAGGGTAGCAAACCAGTTCGTCTAGGTTAACCTCCCTGTCTCTTCCTTTCAATTATTTCTCTCTCTCTTGTTTTCTCCACAGCATATCTTTCTCGCAAGAACATGGTCTCTATTTTTATTTTGCCTAATGGTGAGTTAAGTGTCCGTCGTTCAATAAACACATCTGCACTCCTGAGACTTTTTTATTTCGGTATGTCTGAGGAGGCCAGCACAGGTTGAAATAGCCAGAGCGCAAATGGATTGAAAACGTTTCAGTCTCATATTGTTTGGGTCTTTTCGCACAGGGTCAATTTGTATTCTGTCTCTGAACATCTCAACGTGGCCCTCACCAGGCTTGAGCGGATATAGCAGGTAAGAAAACAGCGTGCACGGGGTGCCCACAATTTCGTCTGTCATAATTTGCCACGCTAGGTGCCCCAAAAAGGGGACAAATAACAGAATTAACTCCGTTAGGTCTTCTTCTCAGACTCGTCAGATGGCCTTTCCACGTCTCAGTACCTGACACTGCTAGAGGTATTAGAGGTGACTTGTATAATTTTTGCAGTTTGTTGCTTGTACAGAAGTGTGAAGCTTGATACAAATGACGAAACATACAAATGAAATCGGTGTGCGTTTAATAATTTCCCGCTCGATAACGTGTACGTCTTATCCAGCGAGATGCGAGACTAAGCAGCCACTATTTCGTTTGCGTTGGCGTTCTCGTTTTTCTCGCGTCATGCCGGTGTTATTGCTGACACTAATCAATTGACGTGTCTTATAAGTCGGTGCGATGTACCAAAATGAGGGGCGGTTGCGCGCCTGTTTTTCGAGCTCTTGCAGCTCGTCGACGTTGCAGCTCGTCGACGCTCGCCCGGTATCGATGCCCGAGCGACACTTCCAGGTCATGAACGGCACGCACGTTAACAGCGTGAAGTGACTTATCACTAGGAAGTCGGTAAAGTGCCGACAGCCGATCATACGAAACAGGAAAAGTAAGTAAGCAGCAAAGTAGCCGGTGGAAGATAACTTTGTCGTTGCTATGGCAACGGCGCGCAGCTGCGCGTTTGGTCGCGTTTCCGCGTCTGCTTGCTTGCAGTTTCGCCTTCTGTTCGAGCACAGCGTTTCCCACCGCCGTCGCCGCTGGCCTGCGCTTGCGCCTACTGCACCCTTAAGGCTACGCAGTGGGTGCATGGCAAATTCGAAAATATTTCATACACTGAGTGTTTTTAAGTACGCACTAGGAACAGAACATGGCTATCTAATTGAACTCTTGAAGGTGAAGCATAAGGGTTCCCCATTTTTTTTTTCGTTTACATCGGCATCCTTCATTAAATAACGAATACCTTGTTTCCATTTCTCGAAGTGTAGCAAACCCATTCACAAAAAGGAATAACGGTTACCAGCGCCGTCTTTTTCAAACGAAGAAAAAGTAGGTTGCTTAGATGGAAACCTTGGAGAAGACAAATGTGAGCTTGTAGTTACGAATGCATCGTAGGTAAGTTGTCGACGCTTACATAAATAGACCGGGCAAATAAACAGCAGACGTATAAAGCCGCGGAAAAAAATCATCTACAAAAATAAAAATTACGTTATCACTAGAATTGTTCGTAATAGCTCCACGCAGTGCTTTGCATTACAAAAGAATAAAATATTCGTCAGGTTTCACGGGCTCTGATCTGATTGATTGATTCATTGATTGATTGATTGATATGTGTGGTTCAAAGTTCCAAGACCATCACATGAAAGACGCCGTAGTGGAGGGCTCAGGAAATTTTGACCACCTCGGGTTCTTTAACGTGCATCTAAATATGAGCACAATGGCCTAAAGCATTTCTGCCTCCATCGATTCCACGGACTTTGGAAATCGATGGTATCCGAAGTATGCTGATGGAAAGTGAATGTGTTGTTTTTTTTATTCAAAGGAACGCCACGAAGTGTCGCTGGATATATGTGCCAATACACACACAGGCATACAATAAACAGCTCTAGACATTGGCACATCAGCGGATGTCGCCTAACCTCACGTGATGCTAACCGAACGTGGTGGCTGGTACATGGGCGCATATGTAATGAATATAAATTTGGATGGCCAGCACCACAACCACTATTGATGTTTCAGGGAACTCTGGGTATGATTAAAAAACAGTTCCGAAATCTGGCAAGCCTCTGTCATATTGTCCCTCAGAATACGGGGTGTTGATTTCTGCTGGCATTCTCATATCAATTATTTGCATTCGAGGAGCCGATGCTTCAGATGTCAGCTTTTATAAATGCAATAGCGATAAATAACTCGTTTCGTAGAAGTTTTGTTGTCACCGTCGGCGTCATTGGTTCTGATCGCGAAATTCTTATCTTGTGCATTGCAACCACAATTGACGTTTCACAAGACTTGTGCCAATTTCAAAAAGTAGTGCCTAAACCCGGCCTGGCACCTTGATAGGATAATTATGTGCCACTCACCATGTGGCACTGAGATGTCAAATCTTTCCTCTCAGGTAGACACGTACATACATTAGAGCACTGCGAAACCGGCCCGAGCCCGGCTTGGCGCGAAAACATTATGCACCAGCCCGCCCGAGCCCAGCCCAGCGTTTTTAAATACAGCCCGTACCCGGCCCGTGCCCGTAAGGTTGGGGCCCAGCCCGACCAGGTCTGGCCCGTTTAAGCTAATTATGCCTGGAGCATAAACGAGGCATTGTCCGATATTCAGCAACTGGGATGATACTTGCCGTAAACAAGATATTTTCCAGACTGTCTTAGGAACTTTGTGTGTCATGAATTTAAGTGGTGTGTTCTGTGTATCTTCAGGTAATTACGCCCGTTACACCTCCGGGAAAAAATTGCAGAGTAATTAAAATATAATTGGCCTGTATCATGTACACAGTGCCAACCCCAAAATCTAGTTTTTTTTTTCATATCAGAGAATGACTACAAAATATACTACACGCAATAAATTGGAAAAAAGGACAGACATTTATAGTTTGAGCCTACATAATTTGCATGCTAGCCAGGTTTGTTGTGTAAATGTAACAAGTCTCCTGCAAATATCATTTATTATGCCACGCAATATAAAAACACGCTTCAGATAACTTTGAGAGGATTACCAGGAGGCGGAAACTCTTTATACCTCCCGTGTATTCGCTCTTAGCAGTGGCAGAACTGCTTTTACCATTGGTGGTTGCCGGAAAGCCTACTAGAGATAAATCATGAACAAAAAATTTCTTTCATGAGGTCGCTAATGATCTCCCCTAATAGAGGGAAATGACGAAAAATTGAGAGGAGGATGGTTGCCACGAAAGCCCTCCTTTCCCACTTCACAGGCAAGCGGAATGCGCTCGTACCTTTTTCTTCAGGTCCGCTGGCCACTTGGCCAATCTGGCCATAAAATTTTTTAATTCCTTTTTTATTGTTCATGTTTTCTGAAAGGCGAAAGTTAAGCTGACTAATTTTTCAGTAAGGTGGAACTCTTTTGGCAAAAATAATATGAACTTTTTCATTGCACGTTTGTATAGAAAATCAGACACACTTATCGTCAAAGTGTCGATCTATAAAAGCAGCTTTAATTTACAACTGACATGCGGGCACAATGAGCAAACATTGAACCCAGAATATCCGAACCAGTGTGACAATTGTCAACAATGGCGAGTAGGACACGTCGTAGTTGACTGAACTCACGTTTGTTATGATGACGTGCATAGTTTCTTTGTAACTATATATAGCCAGCAGAGGAGGATAAGGACGTGTTCTGTGGAGAAGGAGGGTTGGTCACCTTGGCAACGCTTTTTGCGCTGCCTGCAATGCCCAGGTGGTTCGTCCCAGTGGAAACTAAGTGGTTTCGCAACGCACGCTTCCATCTGTGGTTGCTCCTCAACGGTCTATTCGTTCATCGCGTGCGCCTATTGGGCTCCGTTACCCCTTTTTCGGGTAATTTTGGATTAGAGTGTAGAGCTTGTGAAACTATGCGACGCAAGCAGGTTGGTCCTCTGCAGACAGTAAGGCAAGATAAACTAACCACGTGAAACCTGCATACATTGTTTGTTTCTTTTTCAGAAGTATGGGCTCATGTCTTAGGTTTTGATGTGTGTTGCTTATCCATTAATATACAAAAAGTGGCAGAAATTGGGGGAATAAGTCTGAAGGGATGCGAAATTCCCGAACTCTGGGTGCGGCAGAAGCCATCGCACATTTATCCGGTAAAAGGTGCCAATGCACCTCTGCCTACACACCCCGCCCGCCTGTTTCATGGTGTACAGCAGCTAATCAAAATCATAATCATGAACATCCTTTTGTAGAACACTTACTTCTTTCGCAGGAGTGCTTGCACGTTTTTGACAGCCCATGAGAACACTTTTGCTTCGACATATGAGGACGCTTATGAATTACTGTCGAATTACGAATAACGTGGTGTCCGTAAAAATAAGCAAAAAACGTGTTCTATTTCATGGACACTCTGCTGCCGGGGTGCTTATTGCTGATATTTCATTGCGGATGAATGGAGTGATTCTATGGAGCTGCCGCAGGTATTTTTACCAGAATTCCACTACCAGTGATTGTAGCAACTGCGTGGCACCTTCATCGTATTTTTAATGGTTTTTCACTGCCGCAACTCGAATCTTTGGCGTTTTACCTTTGGAATATTTAAGGTGTCGTTACTTTGACCGCACCGAAATGTAGTCAGCGGTACCCCAATATCTTTTTTTTTCGGCTATTTCTTTTGTTCGCTGTTTATTTATTTTCTGCTGATCGCGTCATGCATTGGTTATGTGATAAAACTCTAATCGAAACACAGCATCGTTTTTGTATATTTTTTTGTCAAAGAGCCATAGAAAACGAAATTCAAGAGAACACTTGAATAATTGTTTGACTTATTCGAAATAAACGAGCGTTTATGGTTGTCGACCAAGCATTCAAAACAAACAAATATACTAAAAGCCACCAAACAACAAGAAACAAGAAGACAGATAACAATAAATGAAATGCGACATTAGAATTGACCGTGCGAATCAAAAAAATCGCGAAGAGCAGAGCAAAAATTCTAAGCCTACGCTACCTCCTGTAAAGCAGGCGCTTCAAGTTCGACACTTTTTGTGCTTCTAGTCTTCGAGGGCATATTCTTCTAAGAAGTAGTGTTCCCCGTTCTGGGAAGATGGCAGCACTCCGCAGGCAAGCCTGCCTAACAGAAAAAGAGGCCGTGTTTGTTTGAACATGGGGCGCTGCCTGTCTTATCGCCAATGATTCGGCAATCTTGCTTGCAGACTAGAGGCACACGTCATCCGAATCATTCCGTGTCTAGCTGCGATAAGCATGGGGGCGGTTGTTCTCAAGAATACGTTTCAGTTTACCTTTCTTTTTCTCTTCGCTGCACTTTCGTTGGGAGCTTCCCAGCGAATGTTGTTTGCCGCTCTTTCCTTGGAACCGGCGTCGGGACCTCAGTGCGGGTTGGAAAGAGATATTTTTTTCTTGTATATTCAGCACACTTCCTTAAAAAAGTCTACCCCAGTGCGGATGCGGAAGTGCAGCAAAGCATTTCAGCGGAATGGCCGACGGTTGCCACCGCTGCCCTTCTCGAAAGAAGTAAAAAAAATACGTTAGAAACCTTGAAAACTAAAACGCGTGCCTGGAGTTACGCATGCCTCGTAGTGACGACGGCGGTTACAAAAACGAACTGGGCAAAGGAGCATCAACTTTTCGATGCCTTCTTTATTGGAAATATCAATAACGTTTCGCAACACCTTGAATCTTAAAGCAAAAGGAAATCATGGGCAGTCTCTCCCTCAAAGTTTCTGGGTACATTCATGAGCATCGTTAGCAACAAGAGCTCTGAAGGCCTCTTTGAAACGCATTTTCAGCTTGCAAAGAAAGATATGGCGCTCTTGCTAGGAGGATTTAGGATGGCAACAAATTCATATGCTGTGCGAAATAAAGGCGGCCGCTAAATCTTCTGGACCGCATCTCGGGTTCACACAATGGTTCCATAGAATACTACAGATCCAGACACCTAAGCAGTTTTCATTGTACCATTTTACAAAAAAAAACCGACGCTTTGACCTTCAACGCATTTCCGGATCTTCTCTCCATTTGTGTGAATTCAACCTTCAAAATCTTGAAATTCAACATTGTAATCAGTGAGAACGGCTGCTGGATTGTATCCTGCATTAGCCCTATATTTGGACAATTTATATTTCGTTTATCGCTACAGTCTTTCAAGGAGCCTCCTCAACAATGTAATTCGTCGGTGTGCCTAAATTATTTTTTTTATGTATTAGCAATGGTTTTCCTAATTGAGTGTGTTTATATTGCACCAAATATTCACTAGTATTTTTTCGCAAGTTTTATCCCTTGCTTCCTGAAATTCTTGCGCTATTACTCACAATTGTTAGAACCATATCCTGAGGTGCCCCTCAGTGAGCTAACAAAACAACTTCTTTCGTGCGACCGAGAGATCTAGAACGATCCAAACAAATGAAAGAATAAGATACTTCTAGCTCATAGTGCGAATACAAGCCGTGCTGCTCGGGTCCGAGTAGGCATCGATCTTCGGTTATTGCCGTATCAATCGAACGTTCTACCGCACAGCCAAGCGCCTACTTTTTAATACAATGAAAATAAGTTCATCTGCTTAAAAATGCAGGAAATATAACTGGTGCTGCATAAACACACACATGCTGTATATATATATGCCTCGGAAAACAACAGAAACTACTGCAGTGGTAAAAAGAAAATAAGATTATCCTAATGAATTTGATCGCTCTTTAAAGCTGGTCACCTTCTAAAAAAAGTCGCACAATTTACTCTGATTATTCCCCTAAGGCCACGTAGTGCATGCGTGTATAGCAAGTTCGAAAAGGTTTCACGCACTAAGGGTTTCAATTGCCCACTCCATATGGACAGAATATCGACATCAGTGTTCAACTCCTAAAGGCGACTACTTTACTGTGAATGTCACTTTCGGAAAATGCAGAGATCTAAGAGAAAATCGAACTGCCTAGAGAAATATTTATTTCTCAAGGCCATTGACAATTTAACTATGTCAATGTGTGAACAATTTCTTAATGGGCCGCCAGGAGTGAAATGAACCGCTTTCTAATACGCATCACGGCTTGTCGTACTACCATCAATACCAGCCGCACTTGCCGTAGCTCGAGAACATGACTGCACTGAATGAAAACACGGGACTACAAAGTAAGTCAGTAAAAGCCATACTTTGAACTCGAATGAGCCACGTCCTTGCCTAACATCATTTATGAATATGCGGATACAAAATTTGTGAATGGCAGCGCAGACACTGCATACCTATTACACATAGTGCTAAAGCATACGCTTCGAGATCAATAATGTAGGTGCTGGAAGTCTTTGAGGCCATACCCGTCTCGGAAGAAGTATTCTGCTTTGCATGAAGATAGCGGCGCTCCTAAGGCTGGTTTGCTCATTTTGAACTCAGCGCGTTTTTTTCAACTTGGTGCGATCTGCTCAGCCTGTAAAGCATGCGCTTTGATACGAGTTATTTGCGTGCTAGAAGTCTTCGAGGCCATACCAGTTTGGGAAGAACTGTTCCACAATGCATGAAGATGGCAGCACTCTTCAGGTCGACTTGTGCATATTGAACTCGGCGCGTTATTTTAACGAGGTGCTGTGATCTGCTTAGACTATAAAGCATGCGCTTCGAGATTGGCTATCTGAGTGCTGAGAGTCTTCAAGGCCTTACACGACACGGAGGAACTGTTCTACTTTGCAGGAAGATGGTAGCACTCCTCAAACAGCCTTATGATTTTGAACTCGGTGCGTTATTTCAATGTGGTGCGATCTGCTCAGCCAGTAAAACATGCTTCGAGATCAACTATCTTGGTGCTGGAAGTCTTCAAGGCCATACACGTCTTGGAAGAACTGTTCTACTATGCAGAAAGACGGCAGCACTCCTTAGACCGACTTGCCCATTTTGAACTCGGCACGCTATTTCAACTTGCTGCGATCTGCTGAACCATTAAAGAATGTGCTTTGAGATTGGCTATCTGGGTGCTCGAAGTCTTCGAGCCCATACCCTTCTCAAAAAAACTGTTCTGCTTTGCATGAAGATGGCAGCACTCCTCAGGCCAGCTTATTATTTTTAACTCGGCGCGTTATTTCAACTTGGTGGGATCCACTTAGTCAGAAAAGCATGCGCTTCGAGATGAACTATTTGGCTGCTGGAAGTCTTCTAGGCCCTACACGTCTGGGAAGAACTGTTCTTCTTTGCAAGAAGATGGCAGTACCCTTCTGGTGAACTTGCCTATTTGAAATAAACCCGTTAGTTTGGCTGCCATCTGCTGCGCAGCGATAATTTGAATATCTTCACTGTAGTCGCCAGGTTCCATGTTTGTCGCCGCATTTACTCTGTAGCCGCGTTAAGCACATACAGTATAACTTTGAAGACTTATTTTACCCTTTTTTTCTTTTTTCACTCTGCTACAGAGATGTAGCCGCAGGACGACCCAATAAGTGTTATTTGTTTCTCTGCTGCACATTTTGAGTATTCTTGATTGGTTTTTCACTGCCGCTATGCGGTGTTGTTGCGTTTTACCTTCCGAGTATTTGAAAAATGCCGTTACTTAAAATACCCTAACTTGGGGAGGTCTTCATGCCACGTTCCTCGCTACGTTCACGAGCGTCAAGAAGGAGAAGAGGGCCGAAGTGCTGTTTCAAACCATCTGCAGCTATGAAAATAAATTTAATTTGTGTCACGTAAAAGTATGCGATGTCAATAACCTAATGTTTCATATGAAGGAAAAACGACAGAAAATTGGGTAGATCCCATCTCGTGTGACACAATAAAACACTTGTTTCTTATACTATGAAAGGTTCTCAGACGGAAGCAGGTTCCGTGCTGCCGGACTCGTAGGAACGATAACTCCGTCCTATAATATAGTTCTTGGCGTTCTATCCGTTATGTGAATTCCATTTTTGCAATAAGGAATCAGAAAATTGTAACAAGTGTGATTAGCTTCTGCATCAAATCCTGCATTAGTCATCGTTCAAACGATTTATATTTGGCAAACGGCGACAGGCTTCTCAGTTGCCACCGGAACGACGAATGTCATTAGTATGTTTAAATTTTTTTAAAAATCTAATGAATAATAGCTGTTTATGTTGCACTTATTATTAAATAAAAATGCTTTCTAACCTTTCAATCCTTCACTGCTGATGCTATTGCGCTGTCCCTCACGTATGCTAAAACCATGTCCTGCGATGCTTATTTTTACTCTGAACGTCACTTGCTGGATGTCCAGGTAATTTAAGGGAGTCATAGAATATTCCAGGAGATCATTTTGCCCGAAGACCAGCGGCAATTGCGCCGAGAAATGACACATTTTATTTAGAGGATGGCAGGTGCATAATGAAACGTTTTCAAATACGCACCCTAATTTCACGTTGAACTATAATTACCAGCGGCATTCACGAGAGTGCGAAGACTACAGTGAATAAAACAGGGGTCTACGTAAGCAAGCCAGTAAAAGCTGTGTTTTGAACTTGACAAGCCATGTTCCGACCTACCTATATTGATTGCTATGAGGATACAATACGCGTGAATGGGAACGCAGACACTGCAAGCCTACACTGCGCACAGTGGTAAAGCATACGCTTCGAGATTAACATTGTGGGCGCTGGAAGTCTTCAAGGCCATACCAGTCTCGGAAAAACTGTTCTATATTTTGCAAGAAGATAGCAGCACTCCTCAGGACGACTTGATTTTCTTTAATGCGGTGCGCCATTTTAACTCGGTCAGATTGCTGAGCCGGCAATGCGTGCGCTTCGAGATCAACTATTTGGGAGATGGAAGTGTTTGAGGCCATACATGTCTGGGCAGAATTGTTCTACTTTGCGAGAAGATGGCAGTACCTCACAGACAAACTTGCTCATCTTGAACATAGCGCGTTATTTTGAACTCGAGGTTATTTGCACTGCTGGTAAAGTATTCGTTTCGACAACAACTATGTGGGTTTGGAAGCCTTCGAGATCATACCGGTTTCGGCGGAACTGTTATTTTTTGATGAAGAATGGCAGTACTCTCAGGCGAACTTGTTCATTTTCAATTCGGCGCGTTATTTTCGAACTTGGTGCGTTCTGCTCAGCCGGTGCCATGAATGCTTCGAGATCAACTATCTTGGGGCTGGATGTCTCGGAGGTCATATTCGTCTTGGCCGAATTGTTCTGTTTTGCAAGAAGATGGCAGCACTTCTCAGGCCGACTTTCATATATTGAACTCGGCGTGCTATTTCAACTCGGTGCGATCTGCTCAGCCGATAAAGGATGCGCTTCGAGCTGAACTACCTGGGTGTTGGAAGTCTTCCAGGTCATACCCGTCTCAGTAGAACTGTTCTAGTTTGATGAACGATGACAGTACTCTCAGGCGATTTTGTTTATTTTGAACTCCGCGCGTTATTTTGTACTTGGTCCGATCTGTTTTGCCGGTAAAACATGCGCTTCGAGGTCAACTATCTAGTTGCTAGACGTTAAAAATTACTTACCACTGCGAGAAGACGACAGCACACCGCATGCCAACTTGCTCAATTCGTACTCGGCGGCTTAATTTGATTTTGTCGTGATCTGCTCAGCCGGTAAAGCAAGTGCCTTGAGAATAATTGGTGGGGCGGTGGATGTCTTCGACGCCGTACTCGTCTCGGAAGAACTGTTTTACTCGGCGGGAAGATGGCAGCACCCTCTCAAACAAACTTGCTCATTTTGAACTCGGCGCGTTATTTTAAACTCGGTGTGATCCGCTCAGTCGGTAAAGCATTCGCTTTAAGATGACCTGTCTGGGCGTTGGAAGTCTTCGAGGTTGTACAAGTCTCTGTAGAACTGTTTTATTTTGGTGTACGATGGCAGTTTTCTCAGGCGGACTTGCTTATTTTGAACTATGTGCGATCTGCCCAGACGGTAATGCATGCGCTTCAAGAACAATATGCAGCAGACAAACAATATACATTCATTGGGTCTTTCAAAAAAGAAAAAAAGTTTGAAATAACTCTTTAAAAAGTTATAGTGTATGTGCTTATTAATTGTATTGTGTGTGCTAAGGCAAACGCGACACCCCACATGGAACCTGGCGCCTACAGTGAAGACGTTCAAATTATTGCCGCACAGCACACGGCATTCAAACTAACGGGCTGAATTCAAATAGGCAAGTTCGCCGGGAGGACGCTGCCACCTTTTTGCAAAGTAGGACGGTACTTCCGAGACGTGTATGGCCTTGAAGACTTCCAGCAGCCAGATAGTTAATCTCAAAGCGCATGCTTTTCTGACTGAGCAGATCCCATGAAGTTGAAATAACGCGCAGAGTTCAGAATGATAAGCCGGCCTAAGGAGTGCTGCCATCTTCATGGAAAGCAGAACAGTTGTTTCGAAACAGTATGGCCTTGAAGACTTTCAGCACTCAGATAGCCAATCTTGAAGCGCACGCTTTGTTGTCTGAGCAGATGGTAGCACCACGTTGAAAGAACGAACTGAATTTAAAATGCACAAATTGACCTGAAAAGTGAAAAGTGCATCTTTCTGCAAAATAGAACAGCTCTTCCGTGACATGTATGGCCTTCAAGACTTTCAGCACTCAGATAGCCAATCTCGAAGTGCATGCTTTAATGTCTCAGCTGATCGCAGCATTACCTTAAAATAACGCGCAGTATTCAAACTGCACTAGGTTGGCCTGAGGAGTGCTGCCCTCTGCATGCAAAAAAGAACAGTTCTTTTGAGACTGGTATAGCCTCGAAGACTCCCAGCACAATAGCTCTTCTTAAAGCGCATTCTTTACCGGCTGAGCTGATCGCACCAAGTTGAAAAAAACGCGCCGAGTTCAAAATGAGCAAGCCGGCTTTAGGAGTGCAGCTATCTTCATGCAAAGCAAAAGACTTCTTCCGAGATGGGTATAGCCTCAAAGACTTCCAGCACCTACGTTGTTGATCTCGAAGCGTATGCTATGGCACTGTGCGTAATAGGCATGCATTGTCTACGCTGCCATTCACAAATTTTGTATCCGCCTAGTCATAAATGATGTTAGGCAAGGATGTGGCTCGTTCGAGTTCAAAGCATGGCTTTTACTGACTTGCTTTGTAGTGCCGCGTTTTCATTCAGTGCAGTCATGTTCTCGAGCTACGGGCTCGTATTGATGGTAGTACGACAAGCCGGGATGCGTATTAGAAAGCGGTTCATTTCACTCCTGGCAGCCCATTAAGAAATTGTTCCCATAATGACATAGTTAAATTGTCAATAGCCTTGAGAAATAAATATTTCTCTATGCAGTTTGATTTTCTCCAAGATCTCTGCATTTTCCGAAAGTGACATCCACGGTAAAGTATTCGCCTTTAAGAGTTGAACACTGATGTGGATATTCTGTCCATATGGAGTGTGCAATTGAAACCCTTAGTGCGTGAAACCTTTTCAAACTTGCTTTGCATGCATGCACTACGTGGCCTTAGAGGAATAATCACAGTAACTTGTGCGACTTTTTTTAGAGGGTGACAAGCTTTAAATAACGATTGAAGTCATTATAAAAGTCACATTTTCTCACACCCGATGGCAATGGGTGCTTGCAAAACGCTTTACCACTGCAGTAGTTCCTGTTGTTTTCCGAGGCATATATATATATGTACACCACGTGTGTTTATAAAGCACCAGTTACATTAACTGCATTTTCAAGCAGAGGAAGTTATTTTCACTCTATTAAAAAACTCTTGGCTGTGCGGTAGAACGTTCGATTGATACGGCAATAACCGAAGATCGATGCCTACTCTGACCCGAGCAGCCCGGGTTGTATTCGCACTATGAGCTAGAAGTATCTTATTATTTCATTTGTTTGCATCGTTCTAGATCTCTCGGTCGCACGAAGAAGTTGATTTGTTAGCTCACTTAGCGGCACCTCAAGATATGGTTCTAACATTTGTGAGTAATATCGAAAGAAATTCAGGGAGCAAGAGATCAAATATGCGAAAAAAATACTAGTGAATATTTGGTGCAATATAAACCTACTCAATAAAGAAAATCATTGCTAATACGTAAAATCATTAATTTAGGCACACCGACGAATTACATTGTTGAGGAGGCTCCTTGAAAGACTGTAGCGATGAACTAAGTATAAATTATCTAAAATTAGGACTAATGCTGGATACAATCCAGACGCCGTTCCCATTTATTACAATGTTATATTCCAACATTGTGAAGGTTGAATACACACAAACGGAGAGAAGCTCTGAAATCCGTCGGAAGACAAAGCTTTGGTTTTTGTAGAGTGGCACTATGAAAACTGCTTCGGTCACTGGATCTGTCACATTCTATGAAATCAGTGTTTTCTTGAGTAACGCGATATGAGGCCCAGAAGATTTAGCTGCCATCTTTACTTCGCACAACATATGAATTTGTTGCCATCTTCAATCCTTTCAGGAAGAGCGCCACAATTTTCTTTGTGAGCTGCAAATACGTTTCAAAGAGGGCTTTGGACCTCTTGTTGCTAACGACACTCCTGAATGTACCCAGAAACTTTGAATGAGAGACTTCTAACGATTTTTATTTTGCTTTGTCATTCATGGTGTTGCGAAACGTTATGAATATTTCTAATAAACAAGGCAACGTGAAGTCGATGCTCCATTGCCCAGTTTTTTATGCAACCGTGGACGTCACGTGAGGCATGCGTAACTGCTGGCACACGTTTTCCTCTTGAAGGTTTCCAACCTGTAACGTATCCTTTTACTTCTTTCGAGAAGGGCAATGGTGGCAACCGTCAGCGAGTCTGGTGAAATGCTTTGCTACACTTCCGCATCCACATCAGTGCAGAATTTTAAGGAAGTGTGCTGTTTTTAGAAGAAAAATATCCCTTTCCAACCCGCATTGAGGGCCCGACGCCGGTTCCAGGAAAGAGCGAGACAATCAACATTTGTTGGAAAGCCCCCGACGACAGAGCGACAAAAAAAAAAGAGTAAACTGAAGACGTGTTCTTTGAAACCACCGTGCGTATACTTATCGCAGCTAGACACGGAATGATTCGGATGACGTGCGCCTCTAGTCTGCAATCAAAATTGCCGAATCATTGGTGATAAGACAGGCCACGCGCCGTGTTCAAACACCACCTTTTTTCCTTTTAGGCAGGCTTGCCTGCGGAGTGCTGCCATCTTCTCAAATCAACGAGCACTACTTGCAAGAACAATATGGCCTCGAAGACTACAAACAAAGACAATGTGAATCTCGAAGCGCCTGCTTTACCGCAGGTGGTGTAGGCTTGAATTCTTTGCTTTGCTATTCGCAATTTTTTTATTCGCACGGTTATTCTGATCGCACATTTCAATTTTATGTTATCGATATTCTTGTCTCTTGTTGTTTGGCGGCTTTTTTGTATATTTATTTGTTGTATTCTTTATCGAATGCTTGGTGTACAACCACAAACAGCCGCCTATTTCGACAATAACTTATGCGTTCTCTTTAGCTTTGTCTTCTAAGGCTCCTTGAAAGAATATGCACTAACAATGCTTTGTTTCTATGCGTCATGGAAACACAGCATGCTGTGTTTCTATGGTGACAGAGTTCCAACATCCGTGAGTGATATCACAAGAGATTCAGTAGTGGAGAGAGAAAAAGTACAGAAGGATTATATTCATCATTTTCTGCAACATAAAGACCTTAATATTATTAAGACAAGTGTAAATACCAAGAAATATTTAAACACATCGGCCAGAATCCTTGTTTCGGCAGCCTGCTATAATTTCCTAAATATAAATCGCTCGAACGAGGTAGATTGTCGGATACGTTGTTCTCTTTTCTTGCAGCGTTGTAATCTGTTATAGCATAGGTTGTAATGACATAATTTGATAGCAGCTGAGAAGACGTGAGTGCTCTGACTACCTCAATGATAAAGCACAAAGAAAACCGACAAAGCGGGATGAAAGAGGGCAACATGACGAGGCACGGCGAGGCCTTAGTAATCATGCAGTTCAATAACGAACGTAGCATCCTACGACAAGTGGCAGGTAGCTTAAAAGCTAACGATGGAGGGCTAAATCGGGAAGTTGTACAAACTGGTGATGGGGCATTCAATGAACACATGCACGACTAAATTACTCGGTCTGGGTCGCGACAACGTGCGGGGGGAATCGAAAGAGGCGCAGAAAATATCGCAGTACCAGCGTGTTTCTAAAACACTACGGGCGGACACATCTTAGAGAGTTCAGGAATCAGATGTCACGCTCAGCACGGTGTTAAACTCGACGTACCAACGAACGCAACGGATAGGTTGGTCATCTTTCCTTTGCTCCAGAACACGTAACCGAATACCACACGAGTGAACGCGAAAAGAGAGCACAAGATATACAGAGAATATATGGCAGATGTAGAGAGGCAGTGTTCGTTGACCCGGCCAGGTAAGCGCGAAGGCGCGGCTTCGCGGACGCTGTTCTTTTATTCTATTTTCCGAATACAAGTTTTTTCTCCGTGCTTTGATATTGTTGTTGTTTATGTGCTAGGTTATTTCTGTTACCGTCGATGTCTCTATCAGTGACTACAGGAAACGTTATTATTCTTTAAGGTTCCATTCTTTCAAGCTACTTTTCCTTCACAAGATTAAAGGCGGCAGTGGCAACATTGAATCGTTATTATGAATAGCTTTCGTACACTTCGACATCCGCATTAGCACGACCGATTTGCTAAGAAACTGTGCCGATGTATACTGGGAAATTAGCCCATCCTAACTCCTTTGAATTGGACGATATCGTTGAAAAGCAACAAAGAAAAAATCAACATTTTATGGGACGTCCCGCGGCAAAAGGCGTGTAAAAGGGGCTAACAAGTGAAAAGTATTATTTAAAACCATTGTTCATGCACTCATCGTGGCTGCAAGCGCAATGCGGCGCCATACGTAGCGCTTCGCTTCTGCAATCAAAATTGTGGAATCATTGTAGGCAAAGGACCTCACGCCAAGTTCAATATAACGCGCCGAGTTCAAAGTGAGCAAATCCACCTGAGGAGTGCTGCCATCTTCTTGCGAAATTGAACAGTTCTACCGAGTCTGGTATGGCCTCGAAGACTGCCAGCACCCATACAGTTAATCTCAGTGAGCATCCTTTACCACTATGCGTAGTAGGCTTTCAGTGTCCGCGTTGCCATTCATGATTTTCATGTCCGCGTCGTCGTACATATTCTTGTACGTTAGAACCTGGCTTGCTAAACTTCGAAGTCCGGCTTTTACTGGCCTGCTTTGTAGGCCCCCATTTTTATTCATCGTGGTTTAGTCTTTGTGCTCACATAAATAACGCTCGTAGTGATAATTGGATCACAAGTCAAGGTGCGTACATGAGAACGGTTCATTTGACACCTGCCAGCATATCAATGCCGTGTTTATTTCTCGATGTAAATATTGATATATTCAGTAATAAATGACGCTCTGGGGAGCTTGATTGGCTCCTTGAAAACCCCTGAATTTCCTGGAAGCAGTATTGACAGTAAAAATGGGCATCTTAGGGAATGGGTTAACATTCGTGAGTAATACCGCTACTTTTTTAGTAGAAAACATGTGAAATTCAAGAAGAATTACTATTATACATTTAGGACAATATATTCAGCTTCACATTAGGAAAAGAATAACTAACGTAAAGGAAAAAAGTAAATCTTGAACACGCTGACGTCATTACTTGTTAAGCAGGTGATTGTGAAGCTAACAGTAGACTTGGCGCAAAAAACGAAGAGGAGTAAATTACGAGCAATCATGCGCGTGAAATGTTTTTGAACTTGGTGTGAACCGTTTGCGGGACTCTTGAGGAATTATGCGCAGTAACGTGTTTGCCTTTCGTAATGGTTGACAGGCTTTAAAGAATGGCCTCATTATGTCGACACATCTTCTGATGCCTCACGGTAATGTATGCCTGTACCACGTACTATTACTGTAGTGTTAACGGTTGTGTTGTAAAGCCACTACACGAGATGCGTGTGTTGGTAAAGCATGAATTATTTTCCCTGCAATTTCAAGCAGAGACGCCTATTTTACCTATATTTCCAAGCAGATTAGTCAGCTGGAGCAATTGCGTTGGATACTGGCACATTGAATGATCCTCGACTACATCGTTCTTAGCCGATATTTCATAGACACTACGGTACGTAGACTTCTATTGTAATATTGTTGTGACAATGCACCCTACTGGCACAGTATGGCAGCTGAGCTACCAGAAAAAGGGTAACAACTTAAAAATTTCTATCTATAGATTTTCGCCAATGCGAACCTTTTGTGTTATACTTTGCGATCGAGTAGCCTTTCTGAACAGTTGTAGCCAGATTGTCCATCATGTGTACGTTTTTGTTTTCACATGAGTGCACGTGCGTTTTTATTTTTCGCCTCTGTCTCTACGCTCACTTTGTTGCCCCTATTTCCCCACCCCCGGCGGTGGGTAGGTAACCGGATACCAATATCTGGTTAACCTCCCGGCCTTCCTTTTTCTCTCTCTAGTCAGTAAGCTCTGGTACGTCTTTCAAGTAGCGCATTGTTCTCAAGGCAATGTGCACAAGCTCCAGCGAGTTTTTTCTATTTGCTTGTGGGTTTCGTCTTAGGAGTGAAGAAGTGCAACTAAGATTCTAAGACAGGTTTGCTCTGGTGGGCTCGGGCTGTGTTATTTGTATTTTTGTCAGCTAGGTATCAGTTCATGTTATTTTCGAAACAATCGGGACCTGTTCATACGTGTTGTTACACAACTTAAGCTTAGGAAAGTGCTGACAGAATATGTGGTGACATCTGGCAACAGAAAAACAAGCATTAAAGGCGCCTGAAAGATCTAGATAATTCATGCCTACTCTTAAAACGCACCTTTTTCTTGTAAAAGTTTTGTACAGTTTCACGTAAAAAGTCCTGTAAATATCTAGTGGAAACAATTCATGATCTTCCTTTTTATAAACATTGTACCGTGTAGGTCCACGCAAGATTGTCATAAGCCATGTAAAAAAAAATGAAAGCAACACCAGGAGTGACATCCTTTCTCTTCAAATTATACACTGGAACTTTGCCTGCCAAAACACGAATGCGAGGAAACGGCTTATTCTTCCCTTGGGGAGAGCAGTGCTTTCTCTGAAATAAGCAGGTGACAATCGAACATGTTTTCCTTGACATTGCTGGGATGCGGTCTTTTTTTTTGGTGGGGGGGGGAGGGAGGGGGGAGGGAGAGGGTTCTTGAACGGACCCAAAAGAAATTACTACGCTTGTGCAGAATGCGCAGCGCAGTCACAGTGAAAACATGAAGAGCGGCCTTTCAGTGCCTTTTCTAAACACTCTTTGAGTAAATGCTAGAAGCACACTTACTGGGTACCCACTCGGCCATGAATAATCATAATTTCTGGGTAGTAGGTGGGCATTCACTATGCTATCTTTCGTCATTTTTCGGAGATGCTTGGTGTCCGCTATACACTCGCAACAAATTTTGTGTTGTATTTAGTGACTGAAGACAATAAAGAATTGTGCCTGAAGTAGGTGTGTGCCACATTTATAATGTGATGAATTGTATTGTGTATTGCAATTTTCATTGTGTAGAACAAGGAACGACATACTCGTTAGGTGATTCGCATTGTGCGACACCTGGTTGTTCTTTTGCTGTTATAAAACGCTTTATTACTCATAATAACGTGATTCCTTTCTCAACATCAAGCCTGCCTAAAGCAAGTTGCGAACAACTCCCTAGCACCGGCGTGGCTCAGCAGTAGAATGCTCGGCTGGCACGCAGAGGACCCTGTTTGAAATCCCACTATGCATGGCACCACATGAAATTAGTCTTTAACTTTTTTATTTGGTTCGATATTGCTTTCGGACATCAGCAGCGGTGGCGGTGTACAACTACGGCGCTGCGGGTGACCCGTTGTGATCCCATAACAGCTTTCAGTGTAAAAAGAATCTGCCAATTGTGGCCTACAGCATAGGATTTATCCGAGTTGTAAATAAGAAGGTAGCACCATTCAACCTAAATATCTTACTGCGCCTACGCAATACATGGTATATTGAATGGTAGTACACCATGCTGATGTTAATGTCCAGTTAGACATTACAAATTTATGAAAGAGAAAGCGAACTTCGTATCTGGACGAGAATAATAGGGTAATGGGAACATTTTGTTAAGCTATAGGGAGACAGTGAGCACGCCTTAATACACGCACCTAAATAACGAAGGTGCACTTAAAAATGACGTACGACCACAAGTCAGCGTACAGGCACCAGAGGGATGGCCCTTCCTCCTTCTATTCTCCTCAACGAAGGAAGATGCTAATTCTGTGTCATACTTTTATTAAGCCGGACGTGCCTTATTTTTGAAAGAGGCGGACTATGTCTAAATAAGTTTTTGACAATACTGTTAGCCGAGAGTCCCTTAATGTTGCGTTGCAACGTTTGTCGAGTTCTTATCCTCACTACCAAAAAGCCAAGCACCAGAGTCAGGTTAGTGTGAGGAGCTCATCAGAACTTTACATTCGTATTTTCATTACTGATATTGTTTAGCATGTTTTCTCTAGAGGAAAGTTGGGGGAGGAGGTGGCGCTGCGCTGAAGGTAACGACAGGGTGGCGTAGGGTAGCTGCTTTCAGCAGTAACCACATGCGCGCCCTCTGGAGGAGTCCATGAGTAGCGTTAGCCGACGATGCTCCGCTCACTCATGTGCATTCTGTGTGCGCCTGAAACCAGTTAGGTATTGTCACTTGTGAAGTAGCTGCAAGTAAAACTTCACTGCAAGAAGAACTTCACCAAGCAATCATGATCCTGAAAGGGGGGGGGGGGAAGCACCTTAAAGGTTGAAAGAGAACTCACGCTTTTCCGAAGCAGCTTCTGAGCAGTTCCTCAAAACAGTTGCTAAGCAGGGCATTCCTACTCATGTTCTTTGCGTGTTTTCAAATTCTGTATACCTTGAAATACTTGTCCGGCTCCTTTTCTTTTCCGAGAGAAGAAAGGCAGCTTGTGAACTTACTACTGCTATTGAAAACCTCATAGGTCACCTAGCGTAGTATGCTGAGCAAAACAAGCGATAATAATCAGTGGCGTACACTATAGCATGGGGGTAGCACACAACGCCCGCACACCCACCCTCCTCCCCGGAATTTTTGTCGCCATTGCAGCATAAAATGGGAATCGAACAGGTCTGGCACTTCAGATTAAAAAGATATGCCCCCCCCCCCCCACACCACCACTAGAAATTGCTTTCCTGCGTCCCTATTACTAGTTTCATTCCTTAATCAGCATTCAGAAGTATTACAACTATTGCATGACAAATTTAACTACGTTCATTTTGTATTAAAAGCTTTTTCAGAACCCTGTTTAGGAGAACGAGTTGCGCTGCATATGGAAAATATCACCAAGGGTGTTCTGAGATCTGGGGGATATAGCATGCTCAATACGGTCTCGTCGACTCTAATACTTACCTGTTACACATATAAAGCACATTTATGCGAAGTATTTGCCCCTTTACTACTCCCCTCCCGCCGAATTCATGTCTCGCGCATAAAAGGTGCCGTAGGAGCCGCCACGGTCGTGCGCACCCTTTAACGCCAAAACGGGCACGGCAACAATTCGACAAGACACGGAAGGAGGCAGGCGACGCAAGCGGCGGCATGCCACTGCACCGTGCTTTGATGTATCGCTTGAGGTGTTTTATTTCCCGCTTGAGTTAGCACGATGGTAAATTGTTAGTAACCATGAGAGAACAGCAGTTTTCGCAGTCAACTTTCATTTTTTTGCCAGAGTTCACGCCCCTCGTGCTAACACCCCCTCCCCGCCAAATTCTTAGTGAAAACAGCAACGAAGGCAAAAAGCCCGTTGGGCGAAACTGGACGCGTGTGGTGCCGGCAGCTTCACTCACTAAACGATCATGGCTCACACCCTCATGCGAATGCGTCAGCTTGAAACAGACGAGTGCAGCGATCACACTGTGGCGGTTATTGCTGGTGTTCAACGAGGGAACGATGCCTTAAGTCTTATGGTTTGCTATTCTTATCGTTCCACACTCGCTGCTCGCTGATCGCGTCGATAACGCCAACCGACGGTCGCTCATCCTTTGCTATTCTTATCATCCATAACTCGCGGTTGACTGATCACGTGGACAACGCTTATGAACCCGCTCTCTTACGACTGGCCAAGCGCGAAAAGCATTGACAGCGGAAAAGGCTGCTTTCTGCGGTTACTTCCCCGTGCGCGTGGCTGAGAACATCCTTCCACATTCGCGCCTGTTGCACAGCTTGCCGCTCTATCGCGCTGATAGGCGGGACGCCGTCGCCGCATGCTTCCGGCTAGTGCACGCGTACCTTTCTCCGCTGTCGCCGGCGTCGCGAGGGTTAGCGAAGCCGATCACGTTCGCGAATGGTCACGTCAACACCGACAGGGGCATGAACCAGGGAAGCCAAATGCAAGCGTCGGCAGTGGAAGTTCAGTGACACCGACGATGTGCGAGTCAAGAACACCAATTGCATTTGAGAATACAGACGCGTGCTGGTGACACCGACGAGACGTGAGTCAAAGAAGCCGAGCGCGAACGTCTTCAACGCACGCCACATCCAGTGTATTTGAGTTTCAAAGTAACCTTTACTCGAGTAAACGCTGCACCGAGTTTCGCTTCAAATCGTTCCTCAAGCACCCGCGTCGACGCACATTTTAACCGGGTCAACGCCGTGTGCACAACAGCTGCTTCACATCCCATCAAGGCTCCCTTCGTAGAAATGGTTCGTAGGTTTTTATTGCCTGAATTCATCGCTAAGTGTTTTTTAAATGTTTCATCAGAGAGCTGATACCACCTAATTCTCTTGCAGGATCGCTTCTGTTCCTTCTGCCTTGGCAAATTAGCATGCCCGGTGTGCCTTACGTGAGTTCACTTTCTTTCCTCCCCGTTCCTTTACGGTATTACTTACTGGAACTATCCGAAAACACTGGCGTCCTCTGGTGAAAACATCGCAGCACAATGCTTCAACGAAGAAGCCTTAAACGATCTTGTGCAGAAGAGTGCTGCAAAACACGACAAGGAAAGGCAAAAAACTATCCCAGTCCTTTGTGAGCGTTTAGTGTTGAAGCCATCCCGAAAAGAAAAAAAGAAAGACAACATCCGACGTTTAAACAACTTCCAGCTCGTAGCTGCTTTAGTGGGGTATTCAGCTTCCAAATTTTGCTCAGCAGCTTTGTGGTCGAAGGCGACTTTGTATTGGCGAGCAGTACTCGACATGTATCAGTAAAACCCTTCAGGTTCTTTAAAATACTTCCAACGTGCTTGCTTGTTTTCATTAGGAACACAGCAAACACAACGCTGAAACAATGTGCTTGTTCTGATTCATGAAGATCGTTTCACGCAAAATTCTAACTGTTGCTATATCATCGAAAAAATTTTAGAGAGAGGTGTCGATCAATATTTTTTGATAATTTTCATTTTATTCACTTTAGGTGTACACAGTGATTAAAAAGTTGTAATTCAAAAGACACACAATGAATGGCGCAATAGAAAGCGACAATCACCGGCCTCCTGCACGGCCACTATAGCAACAGCAAATACCACAAATCTGGCGACAATACACAGCCTTACATATTCGAAATTGCAGAAGGTTTGGAATACTGCGCAAAATGTTTGTAAGAGGCCTTTTAAGCAACGAATATTTGTGAATTATAGCATTTAAGTAAAATTATGTGTTAAAGGGAGACCAGGAAATATGTACGTGTTTTCAGAGGTCACCTTTGTTTCCGTTATAATACATCCGCATGTGTCTTGGTTGATATACTTGCTTCATGTCACCGGAAGGCATAGTGCGACGGCCTGTGCCGAAAGAAAAAAAGTATATTTACACAAGCTGAATTGCACATGATAGTCAAACAGTTTCTTGAAAGGAGTTTGTACTCCACTAAAGAAGAACAAATACCATAATTTGCAGGTTAAGCTTCAAGCAAACTAGGTTAAGTAATTATGCTATGCATCGAGCGTGTTATTATTACTGTCAGAGGATCATACGTATGTGCAGTAATAATGAAAAACAGACCACGGTGGTCTAGTGGCTAAGGCAGTCGGCTACAGGCCAGCAGGATGCGGGATCGAATCTCGGCTGCGGCGGCTGCAATTTGCATGGAGGCAAAAATGCATGGGACCTGTAGGCTTAGATTTATGTGCTCCTCGGGGCATTAACAACAGGTGGTAGAAATTTCCGATGTACTCCACTACGGCGTCTTTTATGATCATACGGTGGCTTTGGGACTTTCATTCCCAACAATTATTATTATTAGTAACATTTAACCCTCAAAAAGCAGTGATGAGATTCCTGCTCGTAGTTCTTAGATCCTATCGGTACGCAACGTTTTATTGCGATAACAGGTATGTGGATATTAAGACCAGATATAACAAATATAAGGATATCACAAGGGTAGTTTCTTGCCCCATTGTTTAATGTTCTATGTTCATGTGAAATTGTGTAGGGGCAGCAACGAATCCTGGCTGAAACGAGCATGGAACTGGCCGAAATTATTTCTTCATGCGAGAATACCATGGGTGGTACTCGAAATAGGGCTGCTTGATTGTGACAGAAACCGGGCGTTTTGATTGGCCGGGCGTGGTTGCGTGCATCCCATCTTTACTAGTATTACCAAGATAGCTGATGCAATTTCACGTTCGGCGTTAGAAACATTCAGTTAAATAAGACACGATAGATAAAACTTATTTCCCTCACTGTAGAGACCAAGCTTCCTTACGCCATTGCTGTGTAGTTACGCGCTAATTGTGACACTTAACTAGTGAGCTGTTAGCGTTAGCTTCTATCACAATATAACGTAATGCTCGCAGAGTCAATCATTCTGCCTCAAGACAGAACTGTGATTTTTTTTTCTCGTTTATATCAAGAAATCAATCAACTGTGTCGATCCTTTTAAACTTCATCCAACATTAGTAAATGTACTCAAGGTAAGTGCGGTGAGCATTATGCCAAGTAAACCCCCTTCAATAATGCAAACGGCGCAACGATGTAGACGTGAAAGAAAACGAAACATAAGCTATACAGACGGCTGAAAGTGGGCAACATGTGAATAATGAAAGAGAAGTGTTGTGTTGGCAAATATTGTGACAACGAAATTGTTATAATAAAATACGATAACGTAGATGAAATCTCGACGACAAAACTCCCGAAGAATTCGTGACATCTAGAGGGTTGCAGGCTCACAGCTGGATCTAGAAAAAAAAATATGAGCGCTTTAATTGTTCAGCAAATGCAGGTCGAGTGAACATGTCCTTGGAAGTGACTGTTCTATATTGGACCTCATTGGTCACGATGTCCGTCTTCTTTTGTTATACAAGGTAGGTTGTAAATACTGATTCGCGTGTTTTTAGAACCTCGCTTTTGTCTGTTTGTCGTAGCTCGAGAGGAAGTTGAAGGTGATATTTGTTTATTTTTTCACACAAAGTGCAAGAACAACAGGCATTCTGTCATAAGCACCGACGTTAAAGGTGATCGCCTCTGTCGAGATGAAAAAGCAAGGCTTCCACAATTTATCTGACAAGCTGAAGACACAGCCCAATAGCGACGCGGCCGTCATATTTTTGACGACAGCGTCGCTATTGTCATAATAACTACTGTCATTATAATTGATGCTAATTAAGTATAAGCAATTGTTAGCGAATTGAATTCTGTAGTTGAGAATCGCAATACATCACTATATGCGTCATAATATGCGTGAAGCAACGAACACGTCAATTTCAAAAAGATGTGGCTGGCACTTTGCCGTCGAAAAAACCTTTTGTTGCTGTGAAGAGGTTCACCCTAGATTCCGGAAAGAATTTCTAAGATCTCCATCCAAGTAATGCTCTCTACATTTACATGAAAATAATCATGAAATAACGCTAGACCCTAATGTATAAAAAAATTATGGAGATATGAACTCTGAGGCATTAATGATACTGCCATAGCTGTAACTGTGATTTAGCGCTCTAAAGCTTCGGCTGAAATTTGGGGACATGAAAATGTTGGGGCCCATTTAGGATGAAAAGCATTTGATAATATTTCCGGCCTTACCCGGGCAGTATAGGAATCATTTGGTTGGTTATGTCTTGTGGAACTGTCCAATACTGGTTTGCGACGGTGGGGTATGGTGCTCGTTGCTGCTCTACGATCAATTGTTTCGTTGAGACAATGGTGGTACTAGGCGGCTGCTCGGTAGGTTGTTGTACCATTTCTGGGAGAACTTGAGGCCGCAGTGGGAGCAGCTTTTTGTTTTGATCACTTTGTGTTTTTGCAGTCGACGTTTGCTGCGTCATTAACTGTGAAATTGACGCCCCTGCAATTGGCTCCTGCAGGCTTTGTTGCTGATGCTGCAATGCAGGTGGGGAAATGTTTCTCTCCCAATGCGTGGAAGAGGGTGGTCGCACTGGAACTATTCTATTCATTTGCTGCATGGGTAGTTGTTCCGTAGTTGAAAAGTGCACGTTTATTCTCGGCTCCTGCTGCTTTATATACTGCTGGATAGCTGGCCATACAGACGTAGGTGGCTGCTGTTTTCGAGTGGGCACGATAGAGTTTGGTAAGCTTGATTGCGTTTGCGTGGCCTGGTCTTGATATGGTGATTCGGTATGGAGGCTCAGCTGCGGCCCATGGACATGCGACTTCACCGGTGATTCTAGCGGTGGGTGCATTCGCGGCCGTGTGGCAGGTTGTTGCGTTGGTGTCTTTGGCAAAAAGGGTGGCACCATTGGCGAAATCGGCTGGTTCAGTATTGGTTGCTGTTGACTAGGAATCGGTGACGGTGCGATGACATGGTCAACTTGTGGACGCTCTTGTACACCTGCGACTGTTAAGCAAATTTTAATATAGCATGCATGTGACATACGAAAGTTAACGTTTATTATTCGGCAAAGAATAAGTAAAAAATCGCACACAAGGAAATTTCATGTCATACATGATAAGCATAACGCTACCATCTTGTCAGGAGTTTTTCCTAAAAAAACGAAGACAAACATTTGGATGTGAAACTAGATACGAATTTATTGCTGCGATGATGCCTACTATACACATATTCTGGTTTGATATGTTACCTCTAACGCATGAACTACTGCACATGTTTCAAGCTTTGGGCTCTACAGAAGACCCACTATACGGCAGTAAGAATAAGCCTGGCCGTCCCTTTGGAGTAGTAGCCCACCGTGCGCTAGGGGACACGCTTATCGGCTTTACTATCAATGTTTTTCTAAACTAAATGAGAACCCCTACTATGATCTTCAGAGCACTATATTTAGAGAGATTATATGAGCTAATCATATTTTCTGTTTATTTTGCTACTATAGCGTTGTCACATATATGTTTGATGACTACTTGTGCTTGACCTACCTTTTGATTGTTACAGCGAACTCCTAAAAGGACGTTGCAGCGTAACCACAGAGGACACTCGTCTTATCGCGACAGCAATTGTATGGACAGTCTCGGCTGGTTTGCCGTCGCCGCCACCATCACTCCCCTCCCCCATATATATATATATATATATATATATATATATATATATATAAAGAAAAAAAAAGAATGAAAAAGCCACCCACGCTCGCTGGCCAGCTCGTCACGATGAGCCGACGTGCGCTTACTTCCCACGCATACTTGACCCCCCCCCCCCCTTCCCCCGATGTATAAGGGAGGGTGGGTGTGGGGGGTCCCACAAAGTTTACTTCGCTCGCTGCACAGGCCCAGTTTGCAAAAATAACGCGCTTTTTTTATACACAGCGAAGTATAACAACTGGGACACATGTTATTTTGCACTGATCTGTACTTGTGATTACGTTCGGTGCGTCGTTTTTGTTTAAGGAGTGCGTAAAATGTCGAACAGTAAACGTTGTTAGTTTGCTCTCGTCCTGTGTATGTTGTTTTCGTGCGTCATTTATGCGTGAGCAGCGCACTGCACGTTCCGATCTGCTTGCCGTTCTCAGCGTTACATTCCGACTTCTTTGTGTCGCCTTAGTTGCTTCGCCCTTGCCACGAAACTGTGACTTTTTTGTTAGGATTAGCGCTCTAATACTATGGCTTCAAACGTTTGGTTAATTCCTTTTTGATTCTCACATTCGTTATGCTCAATACAGTATATCTTACCCTTTGGATGTGGAGTCGACACAGCTCCTCGCGATGGTGTGCCAGTTTCTGGAGTCGTCGGTGCAGGCGTGGTAGTACTCTGCTTTTGTTCCGTCTCAGGACCCTTTGGTTGCTCTTGTGTTGGCTTTGTGCTCATTTCAGGGATGACCTTACTGCTTTCTTCTTCACCGGGTTCTTCTAAGCCTGTGACTGTTGTGAATATTCAATTACCTGAATAGTTACCTGAAAGAACCCCAGGTGGTCAAAATTCCTGGAGCCCTCCACTACGCCGTCTCTCATAATCGTATGGTGGTTTTGCGGCGTAAAACCCCACATATCAATCAATCAAATCAAATTACTGTTTGAGTACTGCTATTATCACGGAGCGCCTATTCGCAAAGTTTCTCGCGCAGAACGCCAAATAAACGTTCTATCCACTCTCAAGACAGAGGACTATCAAATTTTGATGACGTTTGCGGGAAAAGCACGCAGAAGTGCCGCCAATTTTCGGGAAGAGCTTCACTAGCCCGATGTTGTGGCCGCAAATCAGAACTTCGACGACTTCGTGAACGCTCACGCAGACACCGACGCTGAGCCAACAGATGTTCTCGAACGACAAGATAGTGCAGCTTCTATTCGACCCAGAATTGAAGTCTGAAGATGTGAACAATCTAAATAGCGTCAAAACTGTCTTGGCCATATCAAACTAGGTGATATATGGACGTTGACCTTCAGAGGTGGTTAGCTGAGGCACATGGAAATGCTGAGGACGATTTGACTTCACAACCAAGCTATGATAACTGTGTGCTTTTGTGGCTGAAAATGCGCACGTACGTGAAAGTTATACGTTTTATTTTGTAGCAAATAAATTGTTATATCGAGGAAAATTTTTTCGTTTACTCCATTTTACGAAGTTCTTCATATCAAGAACTCATTCGTGGGTTCTGGTGACTTCGTTAGAATGAAGTTGTGTAGTGATATTAGCAATTATAAATTTTTTATACACTTCCAGCAAGATGTGTGAGCTATGCCGATCCCTTTACTTTCGTAGTCGTAATTTAAAAAAAAAAACATCTGCCACGCTATGCTGCACACTAAAGTATCATGAGCTGCAAGTAATATCTACAGACGTAGAGAATACTTGCCCGAGAAAACAATATAAGTAATTCATTATTATGGGGAATGCTTTGTGAACAGTGCAGAGAAAGATACCCAATCGCAAATTTTCCTGTTGCAGCCACCGCTCTTTAAAGCCTCAAGATGGATTTTGAAGCCAAATTCACAGACTTCGCTTCAAAAAGCTTCAAAAATTCAAGAAAATTTTGATAATGGTTTGGGACCACTGAAATATTTCTCAATATTGATGCAAGCGTAAATGAAACCACTCTCTGTCGGCTGTGAGGAAATTAGTCGCAATTTT
This sequence comes from Rhipicephalus microplus, assembly GCF_043290135.1. Taxonomy (NCBI): domain Eukaryota; kingdom Metazoa; phylum Arthropoda; class Arachnida; order Ixodida; family Ixodidae; genus Rhipicephalus; species Rhipicephalus microplus. The sequence goes on from NC_134707.1 coordinate 46,849,800, forward strand.
GAAAATTTCTATTAGCCGTTGGTATGTGGAAGCTACTGGCTTTAAAAGCCAGTAACTTGAGCAACCAGTAGCATTTTTATTAATTTGTGCACGTAAGTGATTAGTTGAAATATCATTACTTATATTTTCTTATTTAACTAAAATATTTCTGGAGATAACAAATGGCTGAGTATGTGAATTGCCTGTGTTCTGAATGCATGAAAAAATGCACGTTCGCCTTTGCATCAAGCTGTTTATCCAACTGAAACTCTATATTGAAGTTCACGTTTACACAACGCACTTGCTTGCGGAAGATTACGCCTCCAGAAATCTAGATACTGAGTTATTTAGTCTGTAATTGAATTGCGGCCATGGTGGCCGCATTGGTGATGAAGGCGAAAATGCCTGGGACCCATGGGCTTAGATTTGGGTCACGTTGTCGAAATTTCTGGGGCCTTTCATTAATATGTCTTTCATAAATATACACTGCATTTGGGACGTAATACCCGTGGTATAACATTAGCATTATTATATAATTATTGTTCATAATAAAGTTTGTATAAAAATCTTTCTGGTTTTGGCTTTCAAGTCACTGTGACGTCATAGGAAATTAACACGCCATTAATGCCGCTCGGGCTGGTGCCCACCAAGCAGCCCGATAAACTCATAAACGCTACCTGCGCTCTTTGATGTATCTCTATATGCCAAGTGGACTCCATCGAAGAATGCCTACACTGCCTTATCGTTTATCAATAGGTATGGGATTCATGAAATCGTATTTCTTCCGCATCGTAATGGCCGACAATGCCTTCTGAGAGGCCTGTAATTGTGGGGAGAGGCTATGCCCTGTACTGGGTGACTGTGAGCATTTCAAAGTGAAGAGAAGACCATTGGCGTTTAGTATAGGGCGCCTTGTCAATAGATAAATGCCTGTATAATTCGTTCTAGCATGTTGTCGACAAAGAACATTGGGGCTGAAGGTGACCGAGAAACTGCTGAGGTTTTTAATAAAGAAGGACCTGGTCAAGCAGCTGTGAGAGTGATGTCACGTACCACGCCAGATTATGGGACTATAACTGAATAGGTGCTTGTGCATGTGCAGTGTGATGTGCTATTTTTCTGCCTCTGCCCTACCTTTCCTCTCCTTGTTTTAATCTCGCACATTCTTTCCCCACGTGTAAGGGTGGGAAACCGGTTATTCTGACTGGTTAACCTCCCTATCTCCCCTTCTCTATCATTCATTCTATTCTATTTCCTATTTTCGACAGTACGGCGTAGGAGTAGTGAGATGTAGCAGTTCAAGAAAGACTTACATGCACCACAGGTTCGTCGACACTCGTCGAGTGTTGGGAAGTTGTTTCCAACGTATGTGCAGCTTTTGCCTGCAATGCAGCGCCCGTTACGGGGATCGTAGTAGTACACAGTGATGTTTTTATCCCCGCTGCACATACTCTGAGTACGTTTGACGAAACAAACAAGCACTGCAAAATGATAAATTGTCAGGTTACGAAATGAAGTCGAGTTAGATAGGGTAACTTGTGTATGAGAGTCTGATATTAAAGTTACGTTAAACTCTACCTGCAGAATAAATACAAGCTGTTGATGATGTTTAATATAATAACGTGTCTTTGAGAGAGTTGGCAAGATAGCTCTTCCAATATTAGTGGTCGTAATGCAGCGTCATTATACAAACAGTTATGGTTCACTCACGTATGTATGCGATATTATAGGTTACATTAAGCCAACCAGAATTGCATATAAGTAGACAATAGATACCGTTGCATCCCCTTGAATACATTGCATTACATTTTCCCAATAAAATATCTACGGCTTTCAGTATAGATAGATCAGTATAATAATCTTTTAGGTATTACGATGACTTACCGCTTCGACAAATCCCGACACATTCACGTCTTGATCGGAATGGAGCCCAGTTGGAACAAGTAGGATTGCAGAGATGTGTTTGGGAATCAAAATAGTACATATACGTCTGGCAGCTTGCGAGCTTCGCATTGGTGACCGTAATGGTGCACCGTTGATCTGCAGCAGAAATAAAGAGAGGGGGTAAATACCTAATACGAAGAGAGAAGAATAACTTTGCAAAAATTCTTCTGAACAGCAGATTACATACTACGAGTAACAAATGCGAATGTTGAATGAGCCGTGCAGGGATATACAGTTTTTATCATTAAACAAACAAAAATTTTTGTGGGGTATTTGGATGTTTCGTTAACCTATTGCGAACTATTCTTCTCACGTTCCACCAAGACAAATATTTTGGCCGTGTATTTCTCAGGTTTTTTACAAAGAAACGAGGTTTTAAATTCGAACTCATACACCGTGGTGGTGCAGTGGTTACGGTGCTCAGTTGTAGATTTGAAGGTCGAGGGTTTGAACGTGGTAACAATGAACGAATTTCAAAGGAGGTGGAATGATGGTGGACAGTGTACGCTGCGAGTTCGGTGCATGCTAAAATGCATCAAACGATCAAAATTTTCAGAGGCTTTCACTATGGCGTTTGTCGTAGACATGTCGTGTTTTGGGGACGTAAAACTTCGGATGCTGTCATTGTTATAATTTCAAGCTATTTCTTTGTGAATCGCGCGATATTACCTTTATCTTCATTGAGACACTTCATACCAAAAGAAAAAGCCTAATTTTAAGAATTTTCCAAAGATGTTTTTTCTCTGAATGTAGAGTTTCTTCCTTATTAGGACGATACCAGCGTCTCAATTTGATGCGGCCTTTTTGTTTCACTAATTGCGGAGAAAATGTAGCTCAAAGATAGCTACACTGTTTGGAAATACAAAAAAATTGCAATGATCCAAAAGCAAAGACATAAATTGCCTGATATGTCCTGGCATGGCCACCTGTCTTCATGAAACACAGCCCTGACGACTTTAGCCACTTTCTCTTTTATTATGTCGGCCAAACTATTGTTCATGAAGAATGCAGTCGCGATTGGTTATTCCCGTTCAAAATATGACGACTGTTTCGTCAGCGGGAGGGTAAAGGTCTAATACATTAGGCGGTCGTAGTGTTTTGTTTAACTCTCTTTGGTGACGCTTGACCCTAGCGTTTAGTATTTTCGTTTCCACAGGATAAATTTCAGAATGAAAGCAAATAGTTCTCTAGTGAGCATGTCCCATCTCGCTGTGGCATACCAATAAAGAACCTTTCAGCTCTTTCAGTAACAATGTTCAATTAAAATAAACACACTCGGTGACTTGAGCAATCCCTACTTCTCTGTGGCCTTTACAGTCAACACAGGATACGCTCCACAGTGCATCCGAAACAAGTTGCAAAGATCCCGTCAAAACAAAGGCACAGTTGACATCAAATTCACAAGATGGTGTATCGATCGCAGTTCTGAACATGAAAACTATCTTCTTTCTACAAGCTCATTCAGCAAAACTTCATAAAATTCTCTGGCAGTTTGTTCACTGCTATATCAAGTACACTAATGATCCGAAACTTCGGCCTCTCTAGGTAGGGATTTTGGGAGGCTTCTAAGAAAAAACACAATCATAAAACGCCAATCTATTGTGAAAGTAATAAAAACTGAAGAAGTTGGTAGGAATAATTAGTGGATGGGTTCAGTGCGCACAAAACATACAAAGACGAAAGCAGCAAAAGGTTTCATGTGGTAATGAAGTAAACGGCTATTTAGAAGTTTGACTTTCTTCTGAATAATATACCTTGATGTGGCTGTACCAGCATCAGTCTGGTGTCAGACGAAACAGCTGGAACGTTCCCAGAGACATTCAGTACAAGTCCTCTATTTGGAAGTTCTTCGGTAGTGTGCCGCTTTGGCGGCAGCAGTTTAGGCGGTCCTTCGCGAGTAGAAGAATTGTGCTTAGTGGCACCGATGTGAATGACTCTTTGAAATCCCGTGTCTGTTGAAATCGTTTGGCAAGACAGAGAAAATGTTAGCGTAGGATAATTTATTCTCAATATTGCAGGGACGGGTCAGTGCATGGATCAATTTACAGGTATTGAGGCTATGTACAAGTTTAGCACACTCTTTATTACTCAAGTCTGACGTGATACTTCATCTTAAAGTGCTATTAATAAATACATTTTGAATGCAGTCTTATAGTAAAGCAGCTTATATTACTTATTGGCATGCAGTAGTTCATGTTTTTAAATTATGCGATCGATATTATTTAATGTACAAACAAATGAAATGTAAGAAAAGGAAAGAAAAGGATAATTTCGGTGTTAAAAGGGCAAATGTGAATCCCAATATTTTGCTTTCTAACGTATATTCGCTGTCGCTCATTCCCTGGCAGTTGTCTACCCATCACACGATTTTGTGTTTCGTACACCGACACCTTCAATAGTATTTTGGCTGCTTCCTCTGTTTTTTGTTTATTCACTCTAAATGGAAGAAACATAACCTTTTTAATTATGTGAAGACGTCTTGACACGCTACAAAAAATGCTTCTTCAGAGCCGAGTATTGAAGGTTGCAATTTATTTACGATCTGGTTTACACGTTACCAATAGCATTGCTTGAATTTTATGCTTTTCACTTTCCTAAGACATAATCCCATCAGCAGCGGTGCTTACACTTGGACACATGAGACTCGGAGGAGTGTTACGCCCCGCGCTATTCTTGAAATAGAATCACATGCAGTTTCCCAATTTCTGTGGGCTTGTTGACTGGACAGCCAGTGTAAATCTAACTTGATTGTGTATCGTAGTTATGAAGATTATAGCTGTTCTGCAGAACTATGACCTTTCCACGCGCGACGTGGCCGGACCAATGGCTAAAGCCTTTTTTTTTTGCTAGGAACGAGTCCAATTAAAAAAAAAACGGCTGGGCATTCAATATAGAGTTAATGTTTGATTCTTTCTAAGCAAGAGCTGAAGTTGAATGAGTGCAGAATAATGAGCCATTTAAGCCCAAGCTAATTACTGAAGCTCGCACAAAACCTACACTTCCCTTCATTTCCCCTCTTCGAATGTAATGTTGACTGCCTAGAAAATATGCTATGCGAATGTGACATAATTGCAGATGATGCCCCCTCATGCACGACTGTAGGAGATAATATCGTACCGCAGTCATGCCACAGAAATTGCAGTGTATTCGGTATACATACATGCCGCGCATATCAACACACATTCTTGTAGAGTTGGGAAGTTGTTTCCTTCGTTTGAGCATCCAGTTTTAGTGATGCATCTTCCTTTCTTGGCATCGAATGAGAAGACAGTTGCTTTGTGGCGCAATTCGCAGTCTTCTTCTTGAATATGGTGAAAGCAGACGATAGCTGTAAATTGAGGAGGCGTGTTCAGCTTTTCAAATTAGTTTCTTCTCGGTTCCGTGTATAGTAAACATTGCGATCACTGAAATTGGGTGTAACTTTATGAAGACTAGTTTACTGATAGCACCACTTTATCTCTAAACTGCCTCAACGTAGATTCAGCAGCTTTCAATTATGTACGCTTCCAGAATCGCTCTTTTTAGTATAAAAGTGATTTATGCTAGGCTACACCAACACTTCACTGACGTAATTACACCATGTATATGATGCCAGAAAAATGTGCACAATTATGTGGCAAGAAACAAGTTGTTTCATATGAGCGATAACTCAGTCCGCAACAACAGATGCCCGGCACGCTACCCACTTTGCCTTGGTTGCAATTCATGGGTTCTTTACAAACACACCCTTGGTATTCCACACTTTTTTGCACAGTGATCTTGATCAGTACGGTAGTATGGAAGCGGTAGAGTGACTCACTGTTGCTGTAGCCTTCGTGATTTGCTCACTGCAACGCATCATTTCTGCGTGATGCATGTTCGTGGCATTCGGTGCATTTGCAATATAAGTGCAATTTAGACAACGCCTTAACAAACCGCGAGTTGGCAACCTTTTGCAAGCGCGTGCCTCAATCCCGACATGCATCCGCAGCAAAAGGAACTCTTTGACGCAGGACAAGCTGCCTCACTTGCTTGCAACATAACTTTGGCCACATACGCTTACGCAGAGAAAAATCACGACCGGACTACAGCGAAGACACGGCGATCGTTGCGACTCCTCCTTGCCTGAAGGCCTGACCACATGTACGCGTTGCAAGCACGTCAACGCCACGTCAGAAATTCAAGTGTTGACGGGTGCAACGTGCATGTGTGTAGTCAGGTGTTGAATACTGCGCCCATCTTGCGACGCTTTGCTGGCTGTCACACGGCATCTCTGATCACGCTCAACTACTGCTGCTAACACGAGCGTTTCTTTAATCATTGAATGTGAACGTTAGTCTTTGGAATGGAGTTGTTCTACGAAGCGTCCACATTAGTGCATCCACGTTAAACGGCGGTATACAGCTGCCAAACCCCTAAGGCATTCAGTCACTTCTGTAAGGACATGTTTTAATTCCGTAATAGGACGATTCTGATGATGTAGGAATCTACTATGTTTTTTGATCTACCAAAGAATACTGCAGGTGTCCGACACTCACCACTTCTGCATATTTTGTCACACGCCGACCGTGCAGCAAATGGAGCCGTTTCGGAGCACGTCGGCTTGCACAGGCGGCTCGCTTGGTGGAAGTAGTAATAGTGGTGCGTGCAGTTACTGGATGCGAACTTCAGATGAGATATTTGGCACAGGGGATCTTTCAGGTGGGGAACAAAATAGGGCCATCAACGTCACAAACACTCATTGTAGACGGGCACGTAGTTTATAACGCTCATATAATCAGCGCATATTAACACTACACTTGCAAAAGAGCTGGAGAATTTTGTATTGTTCCAGATACACATTAAAAATTTTGAACAGGAATTTACAGTCACATTTAAGTTGAAGTACCAAAGTTTAATGGTAGCTTCTTTCCCACGTAAAATTCAATGACCTATATTCTCTGCTTTTTGTCATGAGACTCATGACCAAAAACGACGCAGGAACTCGAGCGCGTGGGAAGCTAGCTGGGGATAAGGTAAGAAGAAGGAAAAACCAGAAAAGCTAGGTGGTCTAGTATTAATGTTTATGCCTCACACAGGTTTTATTTTACGGAGGTTTAGCTCAGAATGCTCTCTTTGCTTTAAAAAGCCATAAATACAAACTTACTCGTGCCATAATGTTGCAAACTTTCTTTTGCCTGAAATACCAAGAGGTGTTCCACTCAAAAAGTGGAAGTGGTTATTGCAAAGCTTTGGTGCGGTATACCGTTTCTAAATTTATATTTACACGGGGCGGGGGGGGGGGGCGGTGGGTCTGGTATTAAAGTGCTCAGCACGAAAAACTTTACACAGCGAACAGAAGAGACGAGGACCAGCGCAGACTTCTATGTGATTTCATTTAACCTAATAGAGACGCTGGTGCCTTGTTGACTCCAGCGTCTTTTTAAGCTCGCTGGCACTGTAATTCTTTTTTGTGAAGCTGTTCCTGATATCATTAACATAAAAAAATATTCTATTGCATGTAAAACGAATACTCGGCTGCTATGAAATACTTGTGGAGAATAGGTTGTTGTCCACGTCCCCAAACACTATTATAATCAAACAAAATATGCTAGATAACTTTCACGCAACGTGTAGGGTATATGCTTCTCTAATATCATAATAGCTTGATACCTCAATTGCAGGATTACAGTGTGCTTAAATAATTTTGGCTTTTATAGAATGTGCATGCTCTGATTAAATATCACCCAGTGATTTTACGCACTTTTCGAGGAATGTTGACATTTACCGTGTGGTATAGTTTCTCTAACGCTATAGAAATCATCCCCATCCAAAATACTGTACTATTTTTTTAAATGTTGCTCAACATTCAGAGTGTTGAGGCCATTTAATTTCAAGATAGCCATTCTTTATTACTTGCGTATTTTTAGGGTCAGATATGACATTTGTTTTTTGGACTGGAACTGAATTCATTTTTTACCTTTGTGGCTAATGAGTGGCGTGATTGCAGTGTCTGAGACGCTGGGTGACCTCACCACTGTAGGTGTCCTCACTAACCCAGCCGTAGTCGACAAACTCGCTCCCTGCTCTGCAACGGGAGGTTCTTTGTCCGCTCCTGGTACAAATGATGGTGCAAGTGCTGCTTCTGGAATTGTGAACAGTATTTCTAAAGGTTACGTTTGCAAAATTTAGTCATGCTAGGTACAAATACATTTATTACGCATCGATTGTACTCTAGTGTTTCTTTCTAAAATCGTGTACACTCTATATGGCGCTTGTTACTTTGTGCGGTCAGTCATACGATGTTGCTTTTATCACTCTAATGTTATTTAAATTAGGTTTTTTATAGTATTTGTGGAGCATCGTGGAAGATGGATCTCTTGGAAAGACAGCTAACTTGAATTTAAAAAATAGTTTTATGCAGAGAAAGCTAGAAATCACCAGACAGGAATACATGTACTCCACTTCATATAGCGTACTTGTAGAGTTTACACCTGACAATTTACATACATTGTCTTTTAGGGCTTAAATACCGTGAAAGATGAGTCAGAGAGGGCCTGAATCCTATATCTTGCATAGTAATTGAAGTAGGACGATTTGAGAGCAGTTATATGAAGTGTTAACACATGTGAAAAGTTGATTACAATATAAAAAACCTGAATCAAAAGAAGTCCAATGTTTCGTTATTAAAACTTCTAAAAGTACCATCTGTATAGCTTTTTACACCGCATTTTATGCTGTGGCTCACCTTTATTCACAGGTTGGGTTGGCGTGATGTTGTTTAGACCAAGAGCACTTGCGTTGATTACTTTTGTGACACCTCCGTATCCTGCGTCTGGCACATTGAAATGAAACTGCATTCATCGAATATTTTTTCCAAAAATATTGAATAGTGTGAGGTTTTCCTAATAAGTATAACATCTCTGTAGCGATAATAATTCAACCGTTGTTGGTATAAACAAGTGAAGACAGCCGAACCTAACTTAGCTAGAAAACACTGGCAATGTACGTATGTTTCTGTTACAATCTTAGCTGTGTAATGTTGCACTGTTGCAGAAGTGAATGATTGATTCAGTATTGTCCATTTTTTAAAAATAAACAAACGTGAAAAATGGTGATTCTTCCTGCCATGTTTTCCTAATTCACGTAATAACACTTTTAAACTGCCCCGTCGCGGTGGTCTAGTGGCTAAAGCACTCGGCTGCTGACCCGCGGGTCGTTAAATCGAATCCTGGCTTCGGCGGCTGCATTTTCGGTGGAGACGAAAATGCTTGAGACGCGTGGGCCCAGATTTGGGTGCATGTTAAAGAACTCCAGGCGGTCGAAATTTCCGGAGCCCTCCACTACGGCGTCTCACAAAATCATATGGTGGTTTCAGTGAGGTAAAACCCCACATGTCAATCAATCAAAGCACTCCTAAACTGACAGAGAATTTCAAATATTGTGTTAAAACGGGACAAATCTTCTTGCTCTCTTCTTGATAATCGAAGTCTACCGGCCCAGCAATTGTGTATGAAATGATGGGTGGACAGGCTCGGTGGCATCCCTTTGACATTTGTGACGCTTTGTTCACATAGACTGCATCTGTTATGAGGCAGATATAGCAGTAGTACTGTAAAAAAAAGACATCCTCAAGGCACGGAGCCGAACATACATAAAAAATACAACCACAGCTTTTAGTTGTCACCGAATTAGATTCGTAAGGCGATGGGGTCCAACAGTAGCCTATTCTACGAGAAGCAAGAAACGCGTTATAGGGCTCATGTAAAAAGGTTCGAGAAAGTAAGCTAGACGTAAAGTTTATGTATACTTCATGAAGCTTCTGTTACATATTTCTCAGTAAGTAGTGCTGTTGCTTCTATTACTAAATGCAGCTATTTTCATTTTATCGCTATACCAGGTGGTTTATTGCCGTAATCAACAATTCTCTGTTTTTTTATCTTTCGAAAAGCTGCAGTGTTCCTGCAGTGCGTGGCAGGCACAAGACCGCAAAGCTTGTAATTGATAGGAAATTCAACTGTACCTGAAAAATGTAGCTGTCCTTTTTATTACAATAACAACAATAAGACACTGCACAACGTTTGGATAGGTCTATCGAGAGTTGGGTTACCAACTCTTCAATTAGGGAAATCGGGATGGTGGAAGGGAGAGGGGAAGCATACAATAACGTAGGGAGACAGCAAAGTTAGTTTTAGTTATTGCGACATTCTCTCGACAAATTTATTTTTTATTGTTGCAGCCTCTTGAAGTAGTAGTTCAGCTGATTACATGCTGTTTTGAGTACTTTCTTCTACTGGAAAATGTGCTCGTAAGTATTGTCGCACTTGACGCGGAAGTAGGGATAGCGTGGCTAACCCTCATATTCAGAAATGATCCTTGACTTGAACTTCACCGGCCAACGCCTTCAATGCAGCACGTTTGAAACGTGCTTGAGCGTGTGTGCTCCTTTGGCGCCACCTAAAACTTCGTGTTCGAAATGCGTCTGTGCTGCATTGATAGTGGTGGCAAGTGAGGTTCATGCCAAGGAGAATTTCTGGCCTCGCGCGGCCACCGCTAGCCATCCCAAGTTTGCTTCGTGCGTGCGATTCAGGCTAACTTCGCGTTCCGTAGCGTGACACTTGTTATTCGGCGTGTATTGGGTGGGCCTCATAATACTTCTAATTGGATAGTCCGAAAGTGATCCGGGATGTATCACTGTCCAGACAGGGACGGATCTGGAATATGGAAACCTGTACCAATAGTCGGAACAGTCCCATAAGGTCTGAGGCAGTTGGTCTCCAACCGAAAGGTCCCTTAACACCCATAAGTCTCAACATCGAATCTTGTGCCCTAAATAAAGTCTGTTATTATAAGTGTAAAATTATTTTCAGGTACTTACATGGAGTACATGTGTTCTTGCACTCCTGAATAGTCGGAAAGTTGTTTCCTCTGTAACTGCATCCTGACCTCGCGTAGCATTTTCCCTTAAGGGCATCAAAGTAGAACGCAATGCCCTTGGCGTTGGTCTTACACGGTTCAAGTTGTCTTTTATCAAAACAGACCACAGCTGGAATTCACAAAAGAGAAGTATGCAGATGTACGTTCAACAGAAGACAACGGCGAAAGAGGAATGTAAATAATAAAGTGATCTCCTCAAGAGCATGGTCATCATCTTTAAATCTTACCTTGAAATGCATCTATTCTGAAGTACACCACTCCACTGGCGGAGTGGAGGAAACGCTTTAGATGCTTTATATAGCACACTTCAGCGCTTGCGGCCCTCTGTCTCGCGCCAATTGTAGAATGGAAAGGTGTAGAAGAGTAGGGCTGCTACCAGTGGTGAAATCGTGCTCTATGAAGCACTGAAAGCATTTTAATCTATGCTTTTCTCATGCGGTGCTACGTACAATAGGCAGGCTGGACAATGTCTCAACATCCGTCTAAGAGAGCAGGCTAGCTCTCTGCATGTGCACCGCTCCTGTATCTGTCCCTCCATTTCTGGGCACTGTAATTGCGTAGCTGAGCTAGACGCGACCGCTTTAGTGATGCGGCACAAGGACCAACGCAGGCACGAAATCATCGAATGGATGTGATAATAAAAGCAAAAAAAGACAAGTGCGTGAGCCAGCCTGATAGGGCAATCACAAGTGCTGAGGTTTTATATCTACAACATGCATGGTTAGATGCTTGGGTCGGGGCAGATAATGCATTGTTAGTGCCTTTTTGTCTGTTCATATAGGCCAGGTTTTTTTACAATAAACTTTGAGCTGTTAGGCAGCCCTTGTGTCACATTTTTTTGCTTTTCGCGTCCTATTTGTTCCGACCGTCATGAACAAAATGCCCATTCTTCAAAAAAGCATGCTTATATTCCTCTAAACATCCAAATCTCACCACTTCTGCATATACTGTTGCATTCTGATCTAGATTCAAAAGGAGCCAGTTCGGAGCAGGTAGCTTTGCAGAGGTGCGTGTTCTGATCGAAGTATAATTTGGACGTGTTGCAGGACCTAGTCGTATTTGATATCCTCACAGCACACCGTGGATCTTGAAGGAAGAGACAAAAGAAGAGAACAGTTATACACAGGATTGTAACAATGTGTTCACAAAAAAGAAAGTATAGCTGTAGATTTTTCGAGCTAGTTCATGAGACGAAAGCTATTTGAATGCACCCAGCGCGAAGTCAGAAAATGTTGTAAGCATTTCAGAATATTGGTTTCTATTTTTTATTTCAGAAGAGGTTATTATTTTATACAACGGTTGTGCCTTTCCTTTTACTCAGATGCGCGAACACGTCATTGTTTCTAGAGCTAGCAGAGACAGTCTGCGTTTATCTTGATCTGGTGTTATGTCTAGCAGGATCTCACTACCGACCAACGGTAAATGATCTTTGTAATTATACTGTTCCATTATTGTTCACGGTCTTTGTAATATCTACATAAACAATAACAAGCATTTTGTGTATTCGAGGAAAAACCTTCGAGCCCATCATTATCTTCTTACTGCTACAAGAATACTATTGTAATTAAGGTAATATGAGTGCTCGCTAATCAGACTGTGCTTTTTATTGTAAACTTAAACTGATTCGGTGCTACTCATGGTTCTGAATTCATGAAATTGCTTTTTAGCAGAAGAACGGATGGAATGATCAATTAGGTTATGACGCACAAAAATGACTGTTCGGATGAATCGACGTTCTCTTTGCACAGTAGAGTATTCCTAAAGCTCTACAACAGTTTTATTCCTGTTTTATTAACTAGGCTATGACACTTGTAAGAAATTTAACTGCGGTGTCGGTGTTATAATAAAAATGTAGTTACCTCGTAGTTGCACTTCAGACTGGATTTTCGTATTTGTGGGCGGAGCCGGACTCTGTTCTGGAAACGTGGGAGGAACTCCGCGAAGGATTGGTTTCTCCTTGGGTAGCTGTAAACTTCTCGGATATTTCCCTATACTCGGCAACTCCGGCCTAAAGGGCCTGGCAAGGTTTACCGGTGTTAGCAAAAGCAACTGGGAAAGTGCGGCTTGCTGGCGTACTTGGTGCTCCGAGGAGCTGCCACCCTCCTCGTCACCACCACTCACTTTGATCGAGCCTGCACCTGTTAGTTTTTCACAAGAATGAAGTATATGAGAACGTTGATTTGGACAAGTTGGTTGGTATTCATTATAAAAAGAGCGCAAAACATGATGTGACAAACAAAGAAAAAAACAACAGGACATTCTATTAACATTACAATAAAACGTGTGACCATGATGCAGTTGTTGTGGACCCCGAAGTGATGGGTTCAACCCCGTTCATGGAATGGAATGAATGGAATGAAAAAACTTTATTTTCGTTCATGGAACTTTTTTTTTCTCTGCGTTCTGAACACGTGTATTTTTTCGACGTCACTTCCATGAAGTTAAGCGTTATGAAAGCCTTAGATGATACTGGCATAATACCATTTGATGTTAAAATTGTTGGGCTACATTTTACGAAGGCAAGACGAGAAGTACATTACACGTTGAGCGCTGTCCTGTCTAGAACAGGCACTGTCCTGCGTTGTACATCTTCTTTTCGTTCTCGTCGAAGGTAGCGCTACAATTTTAACGCGAAAGTGTTTTATGCCGGGTTACATGAAGCGACCTATTTCCGTCATGGTCTTAGATTTGGTCTTAGCATGATTAGATGCAATTACCTTGATCGTAGCATGCCCTCACCTAACTGCGCAATTGTACCACCAGCCAATAAGCTACAGCCAACCCCACTTGCTGGGAGAGCTAGCAGACGATGAACATTACAAAGAGGGCGTTCACGGGCTGAGCAGTCGGCTGGAATGTACAGAGTATAGGAAAAGTGGTTAACAATTTGAGTACTTGCTACTCTATTATGGGAGACCTGAAAAGCCGTCCTTTGGCCTCACACTTGACGCTTCAAAGAGTAATAGTCACAGTACAGCACTCTCGATGGAGCGGCCATTTTGTTTGTACGCGTGGCCTCGGATTCAGCCACGGTTCTGATGTTGTAAGGCACTTGACCGGCAAAAACCTTACAGGACATCCTGACTGTTATTCTACAGTATACTTAGTGCAGATTTTCAACACTTTAAAAAGAATTCAAATTACCCATGTGTTTAATCCATCACTACAAGATTCTAACAATCCTATCCAATGTGGAAGTTCTGTATTCAGTGGAGCGAAAAATAATTGAAACAAGAGATCTCTGGTTAGGAAACATTGCATAACTTTGTCGACCCTGCTTGACGTGACGCGGCGATTTATCCCTACCGATAAAACGCAGCGTGAGCTGAGAGGGGGATCGGACCCTTTAGTGCTGTCGGTTCAATGTAAAGGGGGTGTTGCCAAAGCTCAGAAGAATGTAGATTCGCCAAGCTTGGGCCATCGGGCCTAGCACCCCTAGTCAAAGAACTGCTTTACAAGTAAGGCCCTCGTGTTAGTGGAACGTCAACTAACTATGGTTGTAGTGTTGGCTATCTTATTTCATAAATATAACACGTACTCATTTGATACAGCCGTCATGTCGGGTTAACGTGAATTTTAGTGAGCACCCTTTCACTGAAGTTGATTTACCTAACACTCTCAAGGACTAACTTTGTCGCGAGCACAATTGAGAAATGTTATCTTACTGCTTCTGGTGTTTATAATATCCAAGTTGCAGTTGACATCGTTTCGCAACTGTTAACAACTGGTTATAAGAAACGTGTGATTGTTCAACACTTGTCTATGCATAGATTATTCGTAGATACCTTTCGCATTATTTGGTAACGTTCAGCTGAATAAAAAATTACAGAAGTCAACTTACCCTGTCCTGCTTCGCATATTATCGATTTCTAAGTTACGTATTATCTGTCAAAAGTTTTCGAGATCTTTTATAAGCAGAACAAGAATGGTAATAGTGAACTAACTAGCCAGCAATTAAGTTCTTTGCTATGACTCAGAACAGTTCTCTAGAGGACCAAGAGGAAAATTTCTTTTGGTATACCCTTTGTCAGCTTGCAAAGTTTGATGGCTTTTTCTTTCCTCATGTCCAACAATGAATTTAGGTGCAGCACACCGACCATACAGCGCTGTCTATGATAATATTATGAAGTCAAACGCTTTAACCAACCCTGTAGCCAGGAGCTGCTTTATGGCGCTTCGTTTTCATAGCCTACTTTGAACAAGCCTTAAACATTTAGTAAAGACCGACGCTTATTTGGTACCGGCTAAGTGATATTTACCATTAACTTACCTGCGCCACAAGTGTTCATGCACTCTTGCAAAGTGGGAAAATTGTTGCCGTTGTAAGAACAGCCTTTCTTGGCGTAGCATTTTCTTTTGTACACATTAAAGCGGAATACAATGAATCTTGGACGGCCATGACAGCGTTGTCGCTGCGTTCGAATGAAGCAGACGAGAGCTGGAATTTAAAAATGAAAGTATTACTACGAAACGTCAAGCACATTTAAAATGTTATCAGCGAAATACAAGATTAGTGAATACAAAAGATACGCAAGCAGAGCGAACCCTAATACGTGCATGAAGTTCAAATTATACGCAACGTATTCGCACTGAATAACTAATCTTTTTCCGGTAAACTTTATGGCCCTTCTCTGGGGCTATATGAGATGAAGCAACTTGTGTTCTTTATACATGATCAGGATTACTTATTGATATCACTCAGCGTGCGATTTCAATTTTTTTGATGGAATACCAACAAATAAGAGTTATCACGTATGTACAACAATCACAGCTAAAAGAGCTGGAAGAGCATCCTCCTATAGTACTGTCTGGACGTGTCTCATGACGCTGACTGCAAGTACAGAGGAGGCCGTTCAATTAGCTATGCTTATTGTAATGTGGTCATTTGTTGGTTCTCGGTCAAAGCTGTGTTCCAAAGGAATTTAAGGGGGCTATTTCTTTCGCGTGTTTTTCAACACATTGTAAGGACTAAGCAGTTTTGACGTAACCAGGTCGAAAACGCCAAGAACAGAAGTCGCAGCAGTTCGGGCATGCTATCGACGCAGTATAAGCGCTGTTCTAAGCAGTGAAAAGTAAGGCTATGATCGGGCGGCTGATTCTGAATAATTGTAAGGCATACCTCTATAATGACAGGTAGTTTTAAAGAACCTGCTTGATACACAGTAAAGCCTCAATCGCAGCGTCTGTACTATTAGCAAACGATCCCGAGATGGAATATTGGCGTCGGCTACCACATTTTCAGTGAAGGTGAAAATTCTTGAAGCTGGCGTATGTAGATTGAAGTGACAGTTAAGAATCATTAAGGCTCAAAATGTCTGGAGCTCTTCTTGACGGCTGTTCTCGTAATAATGCCGTGGTTTTGGCTAGAAGAACTCAATAAACAGTTAAATAAGAGTATAAGCACCTAGACCTATAAAGCCTAGAGCTGCAGAAGGGAGGCAGTTGATGCTGCGGCGGTTGGTGTTGACCAATGATGACTCATCTCTTTCTAAAGGGTGTGCAGCCTTGTACTTCACCTATGCGTTAGAGGCAGTTACACCGCAAGAATTCATGGAACAAATAATCATTATCTGCAGCGTTATCAGAAGTCGCAACTTATCGCGTGAGTCGTCGTGTCAATGCATGCGCAGTTTGCTCAGCGTAATACCTAATACAATCCTACGCAACACAGAATTAGCACGCACGCACCCATAGTGCAGAGCTTAATTGATATTAAACATTATAATCATCTGAAGTGCCACTAGGAGTATCCATTTATTGTGTGCGAGGTGACCTCAAAAATACCAACTTCTAAGTAATCAAGACCATTTCACAGGTAAAACTAGAAAGAAAAGTAACTTTCGCTTTAATGCTCGTCTGATAAACAATGCCTTACTCGCTATTTATTATATATAACACTCTAATGCTGCAAGTGTACTTACTACTCCTGCATGTTAGCGCGCATTCGTTTCTTGCGCTGAATGGAGCGTCTTGCTGGCATGTTGGCTCGCAGATTCCAGATTTGCTGTTATAAAAATATTTCACGGGTCTGCAGTTTCGGGTTTCCGAAACAGGAAAACGTGCGGCACACTTGGCATCTGCAGAGAGAACACAAAACTGTTATCAGCACATTTTTTTTACCAACACCAAACTTTCGATCATATTAATGTGCAGATGAGGACGAAACGCGAGCAACTCTCGGATGTTTATATTTCGTGGCACGTCAAAGTACCCAAGCTGCTCTAAATTATTGTGGACAACAAACTAGCAGCTTGCTTCCTTTATTCTGCGTAATAATATCCAGGGCATCATTAGTAATAAATTATATGTAATAATTTACCAGTACATTTAAAACAACACCGAAATATGATGGCAAAAAACAAGTTATACTGAAATTACTACCATGACTTTTAACTTTTAATGTGGAAGACAGTAGTTCATGCCGCATTAGCAAAAACAACAAAGATAAAATGAGGGGTCTGGTTAAAATCAATGAACTGTGTACAGATAATTTTCTGAAAGTAGTATTTGTAGTGGCCACGTTACCGGAATACCAGTGTTGCGCAGTTATACTGGCCGAATTAAAATTAACCATGGGGACACAAAAAAAAATTGACGGGAACAGAAATATACGTGAAAGGTATGCTGTGGACATGATGCTATACTGTCAATATCTGTGGGTGTAACGGCGTGTCAGCACCGGTGACAAACAGGAATATTCATTCTGAACAAGGAAGTGCTCACGCTAGAGGCAGAACGCACTTTCACAGCGAAGTTAGCTTTGACGCTTTCAGTCGAGTTCTTGTGTTTTTGCATTGCGATGAATAGACATATTCTGTATATCTGTAAACAAGCAATTAGTACCATGACGGAAGCATTAGGAGCCTCAACAAACATAAAAGTGGATCCTTCATTACGTCGGCACTTCGCGTCCGTAGCGTCGTCACGTGTGACACTAAAAAACCATCGCAATGTGACGACGTTAGCAACGACGTCATACAGACAACTCAAGCGGCCGAAGCTGCAGACGTCAACATAGCGTCCTGTAACGCGACAAGGTAAAACGGCGTCATCTCTAGCCGTCGTCGCTTGGTAAAAAGTGGTGCGATCACGGAGGCTATGATAAACAAAGTAAGCAAAGAAAACTCGCAATGTCTCCAATCTTGAAGGCAGTACCGCAACCAGGACATGTGCGTGCAGAAAGCTTTGGGAAGACGCATGGAAGTATCAATACTTTGGCTAAGAAAAAAAAAACGAAGAAACTTGCAATGCCTCTAATCGTGGTGGCAGTACTAAAAGCAGGAAATGTAGATAAACCTTTGGTAAGCGCAATAAAGTATCAATTCACCGGCTAAGAAAAAAAAAGAAACGAGGGGGTTTTGCGCCTTCGAGTCGTCTTACACGAATATATAAGAGACCCTACGAATGCGCAACAACCATATGTTGACATAAATTTTTAAAACGCATCCGGTAATATCAAAACCATGCTGAAGTTTAAAATTTAGTAATTGTACTCTCATCAAATGCCGCAAAACAATATTTAGTTCATAGCAACGTCGGAGAGTGGGTGATACGCAAATGAAAGGTAGCATCATTACAATACTTTGCTGACATCGAGGATATGACAATATTCAATCTGGTCGGAATGAATAATTGCTGAAAAATTTAGACACTTTCCAGGCTGAATATGTTGCTCTACACTGGAAAAGCTGAGTCCACACATGAGGGCCGTGTTCACAATAATTCATTGTAAACAAGAATTGCATGTGGATTTATTATGATTCAAATTCTGGTAATAGAATGAAAGTGCCAATCGGAATATATTTTGATCTGAGTCAGGCAGTTTACAGTTTTCGCCAACATCAAGGCTTTATGGCAGCTCAAGGAAAGCGCAGTGACAGCAACGGCTGAAGTTAATCCTTCAGGCAAAACGTTAGTGTATATATATACGTAAAAATTGTGCATACTCTAAATCTACAGCGGGTATATTTCAGAAGTATTGTGCAATGGTACGGTTGTGTATTGACGGTAGTACACAAATTTAGCCACATAACAGGTACTTGAAGGCTTAACTGGTATACCATACGTGTGTCTGTGAAATTACAAATTATATCGCGTTATTTTTTGCCGCAGTATTTAATTTAAAATGACGAAAAATTTTTTTTAATCTGCATAGTAAAATAACTTCTGGTTGTGCTGCCATGAGTATATGTAAGGGGGCGCAGGACTTCATGAAAGCAGCTTCTATTAACCACTCCTCTCCACAAACTAAATTATGTCAAGGTCACTCGCCCCAGTTGTGTTAAACTACCAGGGCTCAATCTGGTTATACTGACTATCAATTGCTAATATAGGAAGCGGTTGGCCTATATTACGTAATTTGAAACGACGGGGATTAGCTATTTTCTGCAAACCTATATTGGATGTCGGCTGGTTTTCATTAAAATATTAGTGATGCTTACACTTCGTTTGATAATCTTACAGTAGGATGCTCCTGGTGATCTTCGTTCATCTATTAGTATTTAGCGTAATTATTGCTTTCAGTCATCCAACGTAATTAAATCAACAAATAAGTTAGCGTTTCCTAAAAAAAAAAGAACAGAACGAAACAGTCGTATTGAATAATAACACTGTGCTATTCGAGGGTTGAAAAGTCATGCATATAGGAGCCAATCAAAACAGTATTTACTGTATGGTTTAAGCTGTGTTGATCTCGCAGCACCGGATACTCCGACCACCCATAAAATACAGATAGCAGAGATGACCCTAGGCATCATTTTCCTGGGTTCAGGCTGCTTCGCGTTGTATTGTTCATTGCGCTGCTGGACGATAATGGTCGGTAAACATGCGAGTTAAAAATGTAAGGCAATAAAGCAAGTCTGGCCACTTTGCAGACAGTGCACATATGTTAAAAAGGGCTGGCCATGCTATCACAAAACGTATGCCCGTGCATAAAACATCCACTGGCAGGTTAAGGTGCCCCGCCTAGCTACCATATGTGCATTGTCCATTGTGTCGGCATTTCACAGAAGCCGTAAAACAGGAGTAAAAAGCCTAGTAAGTAATGAAGTGTCCAATAACACCTAGAACAAGGCTGAATGCACGAACATCCGTGTACTCGCTTATACGAACACCCTGCGTGTTTGAAATACCCAAGATAAACACCCCCGGGCATGTCTTATAAAAATAATGATATCATACTTTTAAAATCTAGTGCCGCGAAATTGATTACTGACATCAATAATTTATTGTATAAGCATGAAGG
Organism: Rhipicephalus microplus; assembly: GCF_043290135.1. NCBI lineage: Eukaryota > Metazoa > Arthropoda > Arachnida > Ixodida > Ixodidae > Rhipicephalus > Rhipicephalus microplus. The sequence goes on from NC_134707.1 coordinate 46,869,862, forward strand.
CCTATACTTTTTCAGTTCTTTGTACTACTTGCCTGCAAAACTGCTTCAAGTTATTTTTACGTAATACCTAGTGAACTCCAGGTAAATTTGGCAGCGGTGTCACAATGCATGCATAAGTATTGCGTCGGGTTGGTGTGCATAATAAATAATTTGTCCCTCAGTATAAATTGAGTTTGAATGTGGCGTAGTCGAGGTGCAACAAACTATTTTCGCAGTGATGTTGTAAAGTAGCATTACTGAGTAATTACAGTTTTTGAGAACTCTGAATAAGCGCAGCCTCGTTTCTTTTTCGCTGACACAATGCCTCGGATGCACCTTCCATTCTATGGCGAGATCAATTTCAATTTGATGTATTCTAGTAACGTGGACTATCTACCTATTGTTTCCTCTTACCTTCTTATTTCATCGGCAGTTGCACGCCGAGTTGTTTTGTTCGAAATAACTCGTTGTTATAGTCGACTTGTCTGCTGACGCTTACGCACGTTTTATATTATACCCCTACGTTCACTTTACTCGTGCAGTCTCATAAAATATTTGGTGGTAGAAATGAGCAAGGGCCTTCGCAGAAAATGCTATATGTTCAGGATCATCTAGAACTTATTGACAACTGGCTGATCTAGAAAACAATGGATGCCTTCTGCGGGTGGACATTCATTCATGACTCACCTTTTCAGCTTCAAGTAAAAGCTCACAATAGTCCATGCACCATCTATACTCGGGGCTTTGAAATTACCCCAGTTTGCGGATCATGGTCAACAAGCTTATTTTATAAGGGGACGTGCATGACGGAGAAGGTGGTTAGAGAGAGAAAGGGCTCACTTTTCTCGCGTTTTTTTATATCGGCGCTTGGTAAAGGGGACATGGCGGCAGCTTTCGAGAAACACTTCAATACCAATTCCTTTAAGCACTAAAATATGCAGATGCCGTTTCTCAAATAATTGAACATATTCAGATCTTGTGCCGATGTATGTTTCAACCCATGATTGCTACAAGGCGTGTCTCACAAATACATGCTTAGGACCAGTCACTTCTAATTGAAGCTTTGATAATCGCAATAGGCGAGAACGTAGTCAGGGTTTCATTTAGCAAATGAATGAACCCTTAGTAATTTTGAAGCCCAATACAACGGAAATACAACGGCTGAAGTTCTCAACCCACTGACTTGACACACGGCAATGGTTAGCTGCGACGAGAGAATAAACGTCCGCATTTCTTCTTGCGCGAAGTCGACCCACGTAGTTAACCGAAAGTGACCATCCTCAACAAACTTCTTCCTCTTCAACAATCACAACACAACATGTGCTCGCAGATGTAAGTACTTTTGAACATGACGATAAGCCAAGAATCCTGTCCGCGGGCTGCATGCAACCCGTCGGCTGTGTGCTTGGGGCTCATCATCTAGACACTATATACGGTGTAGCTAATATCTTTGTACATGTAAATAAATTTATCTAAGAAATTGTCTTTAAGTATACATGCAATAATTGAAAAGTAATTATTATGCACCGAGGACTTTACTTTATACCACCGGTGCATTCAGTTACCAATATTTATAGAGAGTGAAGTGTAGTGAAAAAGCAATGAACAATAAATGTTGGGTTATTCTTTAAAGCGTAGCGGCACTTTACTCAATATATAAATGTATGTGCTCTCAGAACTAGGACAGTGTCACTATTGAGATGTTTATACTAGCGTGGACGCTTAACTTGTACAAAAATACGCAAAACGCACATGTCATAGCAAAATTTCATTACATGATTCCAAAGCGTAATAATATTGAAACACACAAAATACATACCGCGTTTATATATAGGCGACTACGACTTAACTGTTGTGCTAGCGCGACGATCGGAAGACGACACTTGGTGGGACGTAACTAAAATATCATTTAACAATGAATGACATTACGAACACCACAATGAAGGTGTAACGAAATTGTGTCAACAGGCACCAAATAAGTTCTACAAAATGGCAACGACCAAATGACAATTCTAATTTGTGTACTTTGCGCTGCAGAATGATAGAAAAGTTAATTGCTTCTTGTTCCACTGCAGTTCCTACTTCTTGTTCCACTGCAGTTCCTAGGAATATAAATGAAAGCTTTAAAATAGTGCTTGAACTTAGTACATCAAGCTGTATTTACGTCGGCTATCTGAATTGAGTTCGGATATACCTTACAGCTGATCAGTATAGCATGCTTCACTTAGTCGTTTGCATGTTTGTTTTTGGCGGATTGATCTCCATAGGGCTCGTGCATTGTTATAGAGCAATCAGCACTAGTGGCTTTCTAAAAACTGATCCAGCTGATTCACGTGTATCACAGCATCTCGGTTAGAAACACTTAATTTTGGGATAGTACATCGTATTTCGCAAGGGGGGGGGGGGAAGAGAGATGGTGTGAAAAAAGCACAGAGGCTAAGCGGAAATCAAGCAAAAATAATGTATTCAAGCAAGACATTGGTGTTTTAAAACTCTTTAGAATAAAAGTAACTAGGGTGCATTTGTATGGTAGGTCTTATCCCAGCCGTATTGGCAACATGAACAGCAACGTATTTGTAGAGAAGCAACACAAGAGACCTATAAAGAAGGGACGCAGATTAGGGCTACTTTTCAAGTGAGCTATATTGTGCAACGAAAGGTTTTCCGGGTGTTTAATGTTTAGCGTTTATCTTGTTCTTAAAACTCAGCACTGAAAAGAACATGAAAACCACCTTTGCGGATAACTTAGGCTTGCAGGAGAGAGAGAAAGTGAGACAATAAATATGGCTGTTAGTGGGCCAAATAACCAGGATTTAATAATGACTTTTCAATGACAGCAGTAAGCATGTCTATTTGCATTGAAAAGTTGGAGGCATTCGCGTTTATACACAGTTACAGTTAGAAGAATTCTTCTAGCATGCCTGCTAAGCTTGGTATTCGTCAAAACACTCGTGACAATACACATAGACCCTTCGCAAACACAGTTTGACAAGGGGTGATTCACTAAGACTAATTTGGGTAAAGCATTAGTGAACTTTTATTGCATGAACCTATTTTATTGAGAACGCTGTAAGGAACTCTTGGTCGTGAGATGAACCCTTCGATTTATAAAACATTCACTTAGGCACATGCAAATTAATAGTTCTAAATTGTTTCTTGTTTAGGTTGAGACAGTTTGGTGAAGCATACTACGGTGCGCCGTTTGATGTTGTACGGACACTACACGGCGTTGTATCGAGATTTTGGACCCCGCATTTGGGTTGGAATTCAAAATTGAAGTGGGCAACTGTGATGGAAAAGCAATGGTTTGGTGTTGCTGAGCATTTTGTTTTGAACCTGCTGGTGTCATTCGCGCATTCCACTGCTGTTTTGTCGGCTGGCCGTTTGACGACAGCTGTGTAGAGTGGTTCAGATTAGGTAAGTTTGACCGATCAATACGCTGCACCACAGCATTCGGCTGGCTCTCTGGCGATACTCCACCAATGCTCGAGTTGAATTGGCCCTGTTGTACGCCTTGTGTGCTTACTGTTGTCGCATTACCAATCTGTGGTGGCTGCGTGCTGGGATTTTGACGTACTGAACCTACTCCATAAGCCGGCTGCGTTTCCGTGGTTTGTGGCTGGCCGCCAGTAGAAGCTCCGCTTCCCCATGACCAGTGGTGCTCTTGCTTTGAATTTGAGGGTGTCATTTGAGTTTTTGGGTGCTGCGTCACATTTAGTGGTGCGCTTGCGCTGCCCACCTGCTGTTGCTGGCTAAGCTGTTGTATGTATAACGTCCCTGCAGTATTTCTCCACTGTGGCTGCACAGAACCTGAGATTCCTCCGGACCCCGATTGCAGCAATGGTATTCGTGAGCCATTTGGAGATAAGATACCATTACTCCAGTGATGTTGGGCGCTTTGTGGAGGAATGTGGGACCCCGTATCACCCCTCCATGGCTGTTTTACTGGCTGCTGATTGGACACCGGCAAATTTTTATTACCGAGTTGGTGAGACGACAAAATTTGAGCCATGCCGTGATTGGACTGGTCTAATGGCGATGGCTGCGACGTTCCAGGTCCATTCCACTGCTGCATCCCAGATTGCTGGGCAAACTGAAACCCCCTTCCGGGGCCCCGAGTATGCGTGTTCACTGGTGGAAATACATTATTCCATGGTTGTTGTGGCTGCTGGTGTGTAGTAGTTGAACCCACCAAATTGGGGTTAGATGGCTCATGCCCACGTGATAGCATCGTTCCCGAAGTTGCTTGCCCTTGCATTCCTAGCTGATAATTGGAGGATGGCGTTGCCCCGTTATGCAGCGGTATCGTTGGTGTACTTCCTATTAACTGTGGTATCTGCGGTATATGTTGCGGAGACGATGTCATCTCTCCAGTATTCGACTGAGAGGGGAAGCTACTGCCCGGTGCACCGGGCCGCTGAGGCAAATTTGACGATGATGCATTGGGAATCAATTGATGTTGCCCAGGTGGTGGCATGATTTCTGGAGTCATTTGCCCTTGGATTCCTTGTTGTTGATGGGTGGATGGCCTTCCTTCCACTTGCAGGGGAGGCACAGCTCTATTCCCCGGAAACTGCGGTATCTGCTGTGGAAATGATGGTCCCCCTCCATTACTCGGGTGGGAGGGGAAGATGTTGCTCGGTACACCAGGCACGGTTCGTGAAGGGGCTGTTGTTTCTGCATTTTTTGAAAAGTGATTTGTCAGAATGTCGTGTGAAAGAAGTTTGAGATTCATATAAAGAAGGTATGTAACCTAACCTGTTTACTCAAGAAATGTCAGTGCCTCTCATGCCAATGTATGAAATGAAGCACTCACTTATTCTTGCCAAGATGCTAAACCATCAGACAAGACATCATATAATTTTTCTTTAGTATAATTGTTTTTGATACCATAATTTATTGAATGATTACTTTAAATACTTAAGTGCCACCAGCATTTAGTAGAGTTACAAGTTATGTGATGCATGCAGTGATTACTATATAGTTCCCGCTTATGTTCATAACTTCCGAATCTGTTGATGTGACTATGGTGCGAGATAGGAATTTCCACAAAATATTAGGCTTTGTTGTTTTCTATGAGCTTCACTAATCATCCACTAAAACTAGAGAAGCCTGTGACAAAAACCTAAAGTGGGCGAATCGTGTTAATAGAGATGTCTCCGCTAAATAGCAGCGCCCTCTTTATTTTTCTTTAACTAAAGTGATTCCTCTTCACAATGAGCTTCTATTTATCTTGATATTTATATGCGAAGGCATAATTTTTGTTTTTATGCATTTTGATTCGTTTTAAGTATAATGATTCATGAGTTTATCCACTCACACTTGTCAACAGAAAAACATAAGTGGTCAATTTATTCAGTGTAGAAGGAACTGAATTCGCGGCTTCATAAAGTGGAATTACACGTGAAATCACAGAAAACACGCTATGAGCTAGTCTACTTTAAACACTCTTTCGAGTGCGGCTTGACTATCTATATAAAAGTAACTTTAGCGCTATTTTTATTAGGAAACTGATACCAGTTAACGCGAGAGCACACCATCTTATAAGAATTGTGAAAACTTGAGAGGGAATTTGCGTTTCAGAGAATCGTCACATTTAACACATTCAATTAGACAAAGAGAAGTTTTTGAGCACACATGTGGGAAGCTACATGTTTAGTAGGCCTAATTAGCCGGAGGTCTCTCAATTGTTTTTTATTTAATTGCCATTTCTACGTTCGCAGCTTTGAGAGCCTGCAGGGATAATTAGGTCAGAAGGTATATAGAAGTTGCGTTCATGACAGCAATGCCCGAGTTATAGATGTAGTGTTGAATTGGTGACATAAAATATTATTACGGTATCAATCAGCCACATTACTTTGGGTAATTAATGGGCTCTATCAGTGCAAGTGAAGTCTGCTCTAATCGATTTGTTATATATTACAGCAGGTGCGTGGCACATTCTTGTCTACTCAAAGAACAGCAGTACATAATCCATTCTACGCAAAGCACATGAGTTAGCATGGATAAGATATTAGGCTAATGATAGTCATATTTGTTGGAATACACCTTCAAAACATCATGACATGATTATGAGGGACGCCGAAGCGGAGGGCGCCAGATATCTTTAGCCCATGGGGTTCTTAAATCTTCTCACTAATCTAAGCACTCAGGCCTCAAGCATTTTCGTCATCATCGAAAAGGTCGTTGGTCCGGCCGCGGTTTGATCCCCTCACATCCTACACATTAAGATCAGCAGTAAAGCACCACAACCTTCTTGGTTTATATATTATTCGCTCATTCCAATAGAAATACGCGAATTTTGTGACAGCCAATGTAATGAGCAGCTGTTGCTCCGGGCAAACTTCTGTTGGTCTTGAGAGAAACGGAAAGAAGTGGGTTAGAGGCGTTCACTAAAAATAGAAACTAACCGACGCACATTGCAGCCGATATTACGAACACGCAGCAACATTTGGAAATTAGGATTATACAGCTATGTTTATGGCGTTATAGAATACAAGGTCAAACCTCGCACTTTTGAACATGAAAACATCTGCACATTTAAAAGCCTTGTTCCTTACGTGTGTAATAATATATAATGAAAAGTTCCAGGTAGATACATACTTGCGCGGCATGTTTTTTGGCATTCTCCCAAGGTGGGGAAGTTGTTTCCTCTGTATGTGCAGCCCAGCTCCGCGATGCAAATACCTTTTGCGGTGCTAAAGTAGTATACAGTCACCAATCCAGATGCGCAACTTGCACGCGGACGGTGTATGAAGCACACTTCGACTGAAACGGATATGCATAATATTTTAGAAACAGGAATCGGTAACTTCATTTTGACAATAAGCTGATTCACGCTAGCATTTCCCAGTAAGAGTTCATCTGTTAGAGCCTACATACATACATACATACATACATACATACATACATACATACATACATACATACATACATACATACATACATACATACATACATACATACATACATACATACATACATACATACATACATACATACATACATACATACATACATACATACATACATACATACATACATACATACATACATACATACACACACACACACATACATACATACATACATACATACATACACCAAGTTCTTAACGGACTACCATGACAATGGCAAGCATGGATACTCATAGCGTTACACTTTCTACTCAAGATAGAGAGCCGTCTCTACTTAAAATAGTTGTTAAAAACGTGCCATTACGGCTTATTTTTCAGATATTTGCTCAGCCGCAAAAATGCTTAATAGTTTATGCCAATAAAAACTAAACATAATAAGAAAACAAAAACGAAAACACCTTGAACTTCGATTTTTAGGTCATATTCACTTGGTTCAACCTTGAGTGACATGTTCCAAGGCATTCTTATGTTTTTGCTTTGTCTTCCTCATCGTAGCACAGTAATTAGTTGTGCAAATGGTCTGGCTGATTGATTTGAATGCTTACGTTTTCTAAATGGTATCTTGGCAATATGTGAATCACTCCGTACATTCTGAAACTAAGATGTGACCACTTCGAACACGTTCGAAACTGAAGTTTTTGTCTACAGCTTAGAGCCAATTTTAAACTCTCATCCGTACTCTCAAAAGCAGTCATCGCTACATATCAGGAATATGCCTTGCTTTCAGTGTACTCACAATTGTGTGATGAGACTGTCACATTCGTAGGGACAGCTATCAAGGACAGGTATATACTTTGTGATCACATTCATTGCTTTTAACATATTTTTCTAACGGTCTTTCAGTGATATGACCTTTACTGTTTTAGTGAAGAGTAGTGTGTTTAACAGAGCAGGAATAGGGGCCTTTGGCTGCATAAATAGAGTTTCCCGCATAACAATTACAAAATGTTTCAAAGGAAGTCTAGCATTGCATAAAATGTGAGGTGAATTTAACGATTTTATTAGGTTGTGTGACTAAAGAAGGAAGCTGAATACCAAAGTAAATATCCCCAGGGCTCCTTATTTTCATACATTGACTATAACGTACTGAATCGGCCACCAAACACAATTTATCATTGCTATTCCTGGAATACTTGACATAAAAATGGCGATACCTTTCTAAGTTTGGTACAGATATATAGTTTTTACTAAGCATGCACTCCACTGCACTCACGTCAAAGTATCTAGGAGCTCCATTCAAGGCCCTTGCACCATTTTGACCCGTCTGGAAGCCACACCCATGCACGACGAAACAGACTCGGTATTTAGTAACGATCCTACCTATAACGCATGCTGTTTGGTGCATTGTTGGCTGCTTTCGTTGTTTCGTGACATATTTTACAGATAGCACCAATCGTCTCCTCTCAACTTCTTTGTTTGACATACTCGCAGAAGCACTGAATTCGTTCGCTGCGCCTTGGCATTTCATTAGCCTTTCGTGACTTTCCGAAACCATCTATAAGTGAATACACACCCTGTCGAGGAATTTCCCCTGTGTCAGGATGACATGGGATGTTCTATGTTCAGACCGCCTTCTGGTGGCCCTCGTGTGGTTTGACACGCACAGGTGTCACATGGCTAAACTTAAGAGAGCCTCACAGCAGTGTTGCCAAGCTTGAATTAATTGGCGAGCTTGGCAGCCTTCTTTGTCTCTCTTCGGTTTTCGCTTTCTTTTTTCATGTTTTTCTTTCTTGGTGTCTTTTACAGTTTTTACAGTTTTTTTTCTTATTTTTATTTAACCATAATGTTCATCCCACTTTTCGGTCTTTCACTCATTCTAAATTTTTTGCCTGCTTCCAATATTTCTCATTTTTATACGTAGCTCTGCATGAGTTGCGGGCCCATAAAGTGATCCCGACTGAATGTCCTCAAGGCACTGGATGAAAAAGAGTAGCAATACCTCTTTGGCAGGAGCCTGCTGTGAATACGCAATAGCTGGTCTGCTACTTATGTTCTGCCTGTTTTCATGTCATCATCAAGTACCTTGAAGGACAACAAGAATACTGTTCTTGGTTAAAAACGTGTGCTTGAGATGGCGGTGGTACAGTAAGTGGCTAGCCGTGCTCCTTCATGGACTTTGGAATTGATGAAATCTTAATTTTTTCCTCTGAATCAGTACAATTACTTACGTCAAGCGACGACAATAGCATACGATCGCTGCACGCAACGAATATGACCGCATAGGATAACTTAGTCCTCTAATGTGCCCCACACCTGAAAACAATGCCGCGTTAGCTTTTCAGTGTCGCTACGAGGGAGTTCTTGGATTTCTAAGGACGAAAAAAAGTCATTAGATTATACGACGTTCCCAGTTACACGAAGTAATTGTGGCGTGGTGGTTGTGGTGTTGCAACAGGTCACCACGTCTTTAAATCGTGTTTTAAATTTATCTGCCTAACAACTTTGTCAAAGTCGAGCCATTACAGAGACGTAAAGTTCTTTGAAGCTCTAAATATTTTTATTGTGGACGATAGCAAGGCCTGGCGATAAGAAAATGAAACTGAACCTATAAGCTATCAGATTGCGAACGCTCCGTAAGCATGCAGGGTGGGGCTGTCGGGGACGTTATAATATTGGCTTCAGTTCTAAGCCTCAAGACTAGGACATAACTATCAGGCAAGCTGTCGTCTTAACTCTTGGAATACTATAGACCAATAGAAGTATTGAACAAATATTTCTAATGCAAGAATGCCGTAGCATGTCACTGCAATTGAAATAAGACCGCAATGGCTGTGAATGGTACCCATGCCATAGAGATTCGCAGTGACAGCAAGCACTGAGTGTAGCCATCATCAGCATTATAGCCGCATGACGTAACACAAATAACTGATACGCAAAAGAAACTTGATTGAATAATGCACTGATATCAGGAAATGAACTGTTGTCAGGGGACAAAATATTATTTTGCTATTCGAGAAAGGCCTTCACTGTTATGGATCGTATTCAGCATTTGAAATTTTCACAAAAATGATGAGTTACATTCACAAAAATATCAAGATTTGTTAAAGGAAACACATGGCATTCGTGGCGATAGTGATTGCCAAAAGGTAAACACAGAAAAGAAGGTGCCTTCCTTACTGCTTCTGCAAGTCTGGCTGCATTCCAGGAACGTTGAAAATGGAGCTGAGTTGCAGCAAACCGGTTGGCACCGGTTATTTATTTTGTCGTACTGGTATCGATACGCTGAACACTTGGTAACAACTTTCATGGGTTGCGAAATGCTGCACCTACGGTCATGAGCTGTGAAAAACAGAATTATCATCAGCAAGAACTGGGTCAACTGTGGCAAGCTATTCTTTGTTCTTGCCAACGTGTTACACTATTTAACATTTAATGACAATTGCATTCATACTTAGTGGATTATACCGAGGTAGTTTCAATACACATGTAAGAATAAAAGAATATTTCAAATTACTTTACGACAGGAAAGCTCACTACCAAGGATTACGAAGCCTGTAATAACGCAGTCTTGTTGACTTTTTCTTTAATAAACTTATCGGAACATATATTGAACGTTAGCATTAACAGCACGTCGTATCTAATCAACTCAATATTTAAACTCATATTTTAGTTAGTTACACTTTTTCGGCTAATTGATATGGGTATGTTATGTGGCCAGACCACCAGACCATGGTACATATATACCCTAACGCCTTAGCTTCCATATGTTCACAGTTTTCTGGAGCCTTTTTTTTATTGCCAAACAAGAGTATTTTATTATTTGACCATATTTCACATTTAGAAGCTCAATACTCGGTAGGTACAAGTCACATTGAATGTATTATTTGCACACATATGAGGTTGTTTCTTATCGAACATATGCTAACGGCAACAGGCTCTATAGTCGTGCATAAAAACGTCACGATTCGGAGAGTGCTTACTGAGATCAAATACTGTGCTCGCTGACGAGTAGAAATTGACATATCTAGGTCACTGATGCCTTCAGGCGATTACGTAGTGCCAATACTAATGCGGGTCAAAGCTCGTCCAATGACAGCAGAATATGCTAAAGACAAATTGAAAAAAAAAACGTTCAGAAATAAACAGTGAAAAATCTAAAGGTATTTCTTCTGACCAGAGCACCACCTGCAAGGGACTTTTTGGTTTCAATGGGTGACAGGAATGGAGTAAACGTGGGAGGCGTTGTGCTGAGTTATGGAGTTGAGCTGTTGCAGTGGCTCGGCCCCGTTTTTAAGGAGATTCTGCACCTGAACACTCACTTTTCGCCCTAAATGTTTGGGGACTTTCTGAAATACGCGCTGTAGCTTTGCACACGTGCATGGATTGTCATCCTGTAAAGCTACAAAAATTGCTTCTCCCAAATTTCCCAAAATGCCCCTCATATTGTTACGGCACAAATAATTAGCTCACGCAGCATCTGTATGCCAATTCCCAAGATAAATAAATAAATAAATAAATAAATAAAATAATATATATATATATATATATATATATATATATATATATATATATATATATATATATATATATATATATATATATATATATATATATACGCTCAATATTTACCACAATGTGTTTGCCCAAAGCGAGCATCTGGAAAATATTTTTCCAGAACCATTTCGCATTGTTTACTGGCGCTCAAAGAATCTCCGCGACAGGTTGATATCGTCAAGCTTAAACGAACCCACAACATCTGTTTGTCCACTTTGCAAGAAGCTACGCTGCAATTTTTGTCTACATATGCAAACCAACCAGAAAGACGTTGGTAACGTCATTACGCTTCACCCTTAAAATTCGCGGCTCCTTGAATTGCGATAGCTCGAACGTTATATTTATGCCGGAGTGAAGCCTCTGCCAAGAACATTATATTGATCAAACAGAATCGCCGTTCCGTATGCGCTTCTTCTACAAACATAGATACGGTACCTAACCTCCCACTTTCAATACACATTCGCTTACCAGGGAACTCTTTCGATAAAAGCAGTGTCACCATACTTGAATCGGGCTTTCATTCTCATCACGATCGTGAAATCCGTGGATCGTAGCTCATTTATAAATTCAACACCCTCTTATCAGGCATAAAACGAAAGTACAGGCACGCTTTATATAGTGTGCCCATCAAGCATTTTCAGCCTTAACCCACGGCCCCTGGCGTCATAGGTTAAGCTTGTTTGATACCATCTCTAATGCCTATTTTATTGTGTAGATATGCGTATCCAAGTTTTACAGTTACTTGCGTTGATCAATTGCCGCCGTTATCCCGAATATGAATGCAAGACTGTATACTTGAATGCGCACGTGCCGATAAAAGCATCAACTGCTCATCTTATTTATATCATAATGACTGAGCTGTTTATGTGACAAACAATCTGACTGTAAGGTCACGCGGCGTTTTCATAGTTTCATGTTCATGTTTGCTTTGTAATTTTGTCATTATCTGCCCCCTTCCCCCGTTCTTACAGAGATGCTGTGTGCGCGAAGTAGTGATTTCTGTCCGTTAGTGTTTTATATTTCTATATATATATTGTTTCGCATGAATTTTAAGTGGACCGTCATGCACACTTTCACGCCACGAATTACCAAATCATTGGTAGAATCGTGTTGACAAGGAAACGTGGTCCACCAGCCGAAACGTCAGAAAATGTATCGTGCAAAGTCAAGGTTTGTCGTACTCTATTTTTACAATATATATATATATATATATATATATATATATATAAAGTGAAAATTGTTATTTTTCTTCCGTTAACAAATATATTATAAGTGTATGGATATTAGTTTGAAAGATTTGGGGCTGCACACAAAATGCTAACTACACATGATATTTACGAAAATAAAAGTGTGCGAAATAGATACAAAGCGTTGAAGGCAGAACTTCATGAAATACCTGTTGGCTGACTGATTGGTGACCAAGCAATAGAGATCCCCGCTACCGTTAAAATACTTAATGTCTTGATGTTTACGTTCATCTTCACTGACCGACAGCATTTACCGGCCTCAACGCAACTGTAGAACTTCCTTCAAGAGCAAGAGTACGCATTTTTAAACCCCACGCATGACACAAGACAAAGAATGAACCCCGAAAATGAAGGTTGGACACAACCTTTCCGCAGTTCTAAAACGTACTGAACCAAGTACCTCGACAATAAGTTCGAGCGCTAAGAAAATTTCATCCTATTTTGTTTTAAAATTGAATCAGCAGTGACTGACCGATGTGACATATGCAAATCACACAGCTTTTACACAAACTTCTACGTCTTTCATAGCCTCTGGTGACACAATAACTCGAGACTATTACCAGCATTGTTCTGGTAACAGTTATATATAAGCCGTGCATTTATATTACGCGCCGTCTGAGTTGAAGAAAGGACATATTGAGGGCACGTCACTGTCTAAAAAGTTTCCATACGCCAAGTATATAGTTTGTAATATTGCAACAGCACATTTTCTTGGACAAAAACTCTACATTTTTTCAAGTGTTGACGTCACAATGGCGACTGAAGAACTGTTGGGTGGATTGCGTTACTGAGTATTGGGTAATGAAGCCTCTTGGCTAGAAGAAGAATGCTTTGTAACGCTTTAAAAGATGCATAGCAACCGCAGGAAATTCACCTCTCTATTTGTTTATATATATATATATATATATATATATATATATATATATATATATATATATATATATATATATATATATATATATATATATATATATATATATATATATATATATAGGCAGGCATGGTGGTTGAGTGGCCGTAGCGTTGCATATAGTCTAGTAGATCCTCCGTGAGCGGAGGATCTACTAGATGAAGGCCAGACTCTAGGCCGAAACGTCGAAATAAACCACGTTGTGACCGCTCACGGAGGATCTACTAGACTATATATATATATATATATATATATATATATATATATATATATATATATATATATATATATATATATATATCATATATATATATCATATATATATATATATATATTGTCGCAGTACAACGCGAACAAAGCACAAGCACGCCTTGAGGCAGCGAAAGCAGCGTGTTCTCAACAGCTGAGCCGCAAGATTTTCTTCTTCGTTCTCCAGTTAAGCCAGAGACCCACTATCTGGTGTCCGCTAAATCCCCCCATCATTGTTTTTGTCCACATGTAGACACGTTTGCCTCCCTCTCAAAGAGCATCGACCCGATGCGAAGTCAATAATGCAGTGTTTTTTTAAAGAAAAGTCTCACGCAATCACTCGCTGACGTAAGGCTTCATGCGCACTACGTGAACGAGTTCAGTATGGTGCTGGTGATGCTTGGTACTACACGAATTGTCGGGAACGACTTCGTAAGTGACGTCATTCAGTTGTCGCAGCACTCGGTGCGGCAGCACTTTCGTGCGGCAGCATCGCATCTAACATAGTTCGTACTTCTCGTCCATGAACGAGGCTGAACGGGGTCATGCGGGTTGTTTCTTGCTTGGCCGTGGTATACGCAAACGTTATGTATGGCAAGATTTCGTACAAATTTTTGTGTTCAATGTCTACGTGCATCGAAAGCATGTCTTCAATGGTTTTGTTCAGACGCTCCTTCCGCCCGTTTGTTTGTGGGTTGTAGGCGGTGGTCTTACGATGCGTTGTTCCACTCAGCATCAGGACGTGTTCCAAAAGAGCTGCCGTAAATGCAGTTCCTCTGTCTGTGATCACGACGGTTGGTGCACCATGCCTCAGTACAATATTTTCGATGAAAAATCTTGCCACCTCTGCTGCTGTACCTCTCTGGATAGCCTTTGTCTCGGCATAACGGGTCAGATAATCCGTCACGACGATAACCCAGCGGTGCCCTGCAGTATAAGTAGGTAGTGGGCACAAAATGTCCATCGCTATCTGGTAGAATGGAGCTGTTGGGGCCTGCACGGGCTGCAGGAGGCCAGCTGGTTTAGTCGGTGGTGACGTGCGTCGCTGGCAGTCGAGACAGGTACGAACGTGGTGTTTCACGGCTGTGGTTAGTCTCGGCCAGTAATACCTTTGCTGTACTCCGGCCAACGTTCTCATGTAACCCAAATGGCCAGAGGTCACCTCGTTGTGGCATGCTTTGAGTACTTCGGTACGAAGGGCTGCTGGTATGACGAGCAGGTAGGCGGATCCTGTCGACGAAAAGTTTCTTTTGTAGAGTACTCCGCCGCGTAAAGAAAACGATGACAACACTCTTGCGAAAACTCTTGGCGCCTTCTGAGATCTGCCTTCCAAGTAGTTAATTAAGGCAAGCAACTCAGTGTCGTTACGTTGTTGCTGCGCAATTGCGGTCGTGTCGAGGACACCGAGAAATGCCGTTTCCTCCTCCTCAGGTAGGGTTGCCGACTCAATGGGTGAACGGGATAGACAGTCAGCGTCCATATGTCGCTTGCCTGACTTGTGCACGACCGTCATGTCAAACTGTTGCAGTTTTAGGCTCCAACGCGCTAATCGGCTGGTGGGATCTTTTAGATTAGTTAACCAGCAAAGGGAGTGATGGTCACTAATAACTTTGAAGTGCCGGCCATACACGTACGGGTGAAATTTCACGACTGCCCATACTACGGCGAGGCATTCTTTCTCTGTTGTTGAATAGTTAGCCTCTGCGCGTGTTAGCGTTCGGCTTGCGTAGGCGATCACTTTCTCTGTCCTCTTGCCGTTGCACAAGCACCGCCCCAAGACCTACATTGCTAGCGTCTGTGTGAAGCATCGTCGGGGCTTCTTCGTCGAAGTGGGCAAGCACCGGGGGCGTTTGAAGACGTTGACGCAGGTCATTGAAGGCAGCCTCTTGTTCTTCTTTCCACTCAAAGGCAACATCGTCTCTTGTGAGACGAGTTAGTGGCGACGCGATGCGGGCGAAGTCTACGATAAACCAGCGATAATAGGCGCAAAGGCCCAGGAAGCGTCTGACAGCCTTCTTATTGGAGGGTACTGGGAACTGTGCGACGGCGGCAATTTTTCCAGGATCGGGCCGGACGCCTGCGTTGCTGACGACGTGACCGAGAAACTGAAGTTCGTGAAAACAGAAATGACACTTTTCTGGTTTCAATGTCAGGCCCGCGATACGTATGGAACGTAAAACAACTTCCAGCCTTTTGAGATGCTCGTCAAAAGTGGTCTAAAACACTATACCGTCGTCCAGATAGACTAGGCACGTCTTCCACTTCAATCCCGAAAGTACCGTGTCCATAAGCCTTTGAAAAGTCGCGGGCGCGGAGCACAAACCGAAAGGCAAGACGTTAAATTCGTATAAACCATCTGGCGTCATAAAAGCGGTTTTCTCTCGGTCTCTTGGGTCTACCTCAATCTGCCAGTATCCACTCCTCAAGTCCATGGAAGAAAAGTAGCGAGCGTGCCGAAGTCTGTCAAGGGAGTCATCAATACGTGGGAGCGGGTACACATCTTTCTTGGTCAACCGATTCAGCTTCCTGTAGTCCACGCAAAAACGCAGGGTGCCATCCTTTTTCTTTACTAGCACTACAGGCGATGCCCAGGGGCTCTGTGACGGTTGAATGACGTCATTTGCAAGCATATTCGCGACTTCTTGTTGTATGGCTTCGCGTTCCTTTGAAGCTACACGATAAGGGTTCTGGTGGATAGGTCTCACCATGTCCTCGGTGATTATTCGGTGCTTTGTCAAAGGTGTTCGACCAACTCGTGATGTCATTGAAAAGCAGTCGTGGAATTCGGCTAGCAGCTGAAGAAGTCTCTGTCGCTTGTCCTTTGACAGGGTGGTGCCAACGTCGAGAACGGGTTCTGGTTCTTGATTAGGCGCTTCGTCCAATACCGACAAACATAAACTGCCTCGCATTTCTACAATATTGTCGTACGAAGCGACAGCTGTGCCCTTCAGAAGGTGCCGGCGCTCAGCACTAAAGTTTGTCAGGAGTAAATTTGTGCGTCCACCAGTGAGACGGACGATACCTCGTGCGACCGAAATGCCATGACTAAATAGCAGCGAGTCAATTTGGTCAGCAATGCCTTCGCCATCAAACGCTTTGTGGCCTTCCACCGAAACAAGAGTGCATGACCGGGGCGGGACGACCACATCATCATCAATTATACGTAGTAAAGTGTTATGTATTGCGTCTGAACAGTCAACTAAACCAGGGCTGTTGCGGAATGTAATTGAACGGTGCGGGATGTTGATGACAGCACCATATTATCTTAAGAAGTCCATTCCTAAGATCAAGTCCTTGCAACATGAGGTGAGGATGACGAACGTCGCCATGAAAGAAGAGCCACCGATGTCGAGTCTCTCTGTACACCTTCCGACAGGCATCAACAGCTGGTCGCCAGCTGTCCTCAGGTGAGGTCCCGTCCACGTAGTCTTCACTTTTTTGAGGCGTACGGAAAGGTTTTCACTTATGATAGAAAAGTCGGCGCCGGTGTCAACTAAGGCTGTTACTTGCTGTCCGTCTACCGAAACGGTAAGATCTGTGGTCACAGTTTCGTCGGTGTTATAACTTCTCGGCTTTAAGGCGTCCTGTCGTACAAGTAACGAGGGCTTTTTTTCGTCGCCTTGACGGCCTGCAACCTCACCCCCGGAGGTCGCCACCTTCAGTTTCCCCGGCGTGGGCTCGGTGACCTTTTTCCAGTGACGTCGGCTGTAGTTCGGTAGCGCGACGAAGGCGAATAGGCCGGAGACGGAGAGCGTGGTCGACGTCCCAAACCTGGCTAGTAATCAGGCACACTGTCGTCATTATTGGCACGGCGGTTGTCAAAATGGGACTAATACAAGGGGGGTCCTTAAAAATGAGCGTCCCGGCGTGGTGCGTAGCCGTCGTTGGCGCGTCAATCGTCAGACCATTGCCGAAGAGGTCGAAACATATCTACGCGGTGCCAGCAATGGCGGGAAATGCGGCCCACACCTCCGCAGGCAAAACAAAGCGGACGCCTATCTACAGTGCGCCAGGCGTCTGTTTTACGAAGCTGTGGACGCCGCAACGGCTTGTAATGTGGCAAATACCATGTCTCGTTGGAAGACGGCTCTTGGTACGGCGACATTTCGTACGGCGGCACGACGGCAGGGCGCCGCGGCGACTGTTCTTGCGTTGCGGACCAAGGAACGGCTGCCGATGGCTGGCGGTACGACGGCGCAACGGGCGGTGGGCGGCGAAGCGCAGCTGCGTAGCTCATAGGTCGCTGATCGTCGGTAGGATCAGCTGTTGAAAACACTAGGCGTATTTCTTCGCAGACGACTTCAACGACAGACGCCGTGGGTGGTACTGTGACCATATTCCGCAGTTTCAGCAGCTTTTCGCAAACAATCTTTCTTATGAAATCGCGCAACGAGCTTTGATTGTCAGATGTCGTAGCGGTAACTTGAATGTGGGCGCTGCCGGACAAGCGATCGTATTGTCGGCATCGTAGGTGAAGCGCCCGCTCGATAGCCGTAGCTTTTTTGATGAAGCCTGTCACGGTGCTTGGCGGGTTCCGCATAAGTCCGGCGAAAAATTGCTCTTTAGCGCCGCGCATGAGGTAGCGCAACTTTTTGTCGTCAGTCATGTGCGAGTCAGCTTTACGGAAGAGACGGGCTATGTCTTCAGCGAACATTGCGACCGTTTCATTGGGTTTATGAACACGTAGCTCGAGTAAGTGCTGCGCACGTTCGCGCCGGTCGACATCGGCAAATGTGTTAATCATTCCTCTTTTAAAGTCACTCCATGTTGACAAACTGCCTTCTCTGTTCTCGTACCAAGTTCGAGCACTATCATCGAGATAAAAATAGGCGCGGGAAAGCCTTTGTTCAAGAGACCACTGGTTGGTGTTGGCGACACGTTCATAGTGATCAAGCCAGTCTTCGACATCTTCATGTGCTCCACCACCAAAGCGATCAGGCACCAGCGGTAAAAAAAGGGTTACCTGAGATGGGGTTGGCAAACTGCTGTCTCGTAGTAACTGTTGTGGACTGGCGGTAGCCATTGGTAGATGTGAGCGGTGCCTTGTAGAGTGTTCCTGTGAGAGAGTGAACTCTGGAAGGAGGCCTCACAAGCGACGACTGAAGCGATTCATGGGAGTGTCAACAAGTGCTTCTGTGCTGAATGAACGGCTCCCCGTGGGAGTGTGGAGCATCAGGCGGGGTCGCGGGCCAGCACCTCCACCAGTGTCGCAGTACAAGGCGAACAAAGCACATGTACGCCTTGAGGCAGCGAAAGCAGCGTGTTCTCAACATCTGAGCCGCAAGATTTTCTCCTTCGTTCTCCAGTCAAGCCAGAGACCCACTATCTGCTGTCCGCTAAATCCCCCCATCATCGTTTCTGTCCACATGTAAACACGGGTCAATATATATAGTCCAGTAGATCCTCCGTGAGCTGTCACAACGTGGTTTATTTCGACGTTTTGGCCTAGAGTCTGGCCTTCGTCAGGATCCTGACGAAGCCCAGAATCTAGGCCAAAACGTCGAAATAAACCACGTTGTGACGGCTCACGGAGGATCAACTGGACTATATGCAACGCTACAGCCACTCGACCACCATGCCTGCATATATATATATATATATATATATATATATATATATATATATATATATATATATATATATCTATATATATATATATATATATATATATATATATATGAGATCTAACAGCCAGCATCGCCAAGGGATGTACAGGGGAAGTTATTAGAACCAATGGAATGTAAATAAGAAGAAGAAAGAAAGATCTCATTGATATTGTGTTAAAACACGGAAAAACAAGCCCTTAGGTATACACTACTTTCCCTTATATATATATATATATATATATATATATATATATATATATATATATATATATATATATATATATATATATATATATATATATATATATGCTTTTCTGTAAACTGTATTCTGATGAAGGCCGGACCCACGGCCGAAACGTAAATAAAATTACTTCGTACGGGCGTCTTCTTTCCTATACGAATATATATATATATATATATATATGTATATATATATATATATATATATATATATATATATATATATATAGATATATATATATATATATATATATACGAAATGACTCTAGCAGAAAGGGGGTATCTACGTGCTACTTTACTGTGATGGAAGGGATCTTCAGATTCCCTCAAACAATAATCGCGGCACTTATAATATAAACTAAAAAATGAACTTTGTAGTCAATGGAAATAAGCGGTCGAGTGAAATGAGCGTAAACAAGTACTTCCTCCACATAGCCCACACTTACTTTGAAGTTTCTGGAAGACGGCCAGAGGTATTCACTGTGAACTGTGAAATCTGGCTAATTCAATTCAGAAGCAAAACCAAATCCGACGCACAAAAACAGCGGCTTAACCAGTCACATCGAAAAGGCCCTCAAGCGCGAATCTGTTTCTCTCGCATGAGTGGAGAAGGATAAGCGAGCGTCGATAAGTGAAGTATGTATATGGACAGTTGGTAACGGCGAGTTCATCAGTGACGTAATGGAGAGCGTTTCTGATGTGAATATTTTGTGAGGTAAGAACAACAAATCCTTGGCTCACACCATAATCATATAGCAGGCGCCGAAGTGAAAGAGGACGTGCTGTTTGGTGCGTCGGTTTTGGTTTTGCCTGCTTAATTAGCCAGATTTCATGGCACCGTGATGATAACCAGAGGTCTCTTTTCTGAAATTAAAAGTATCTATGAACTATTCGCATTAAGGACTTGTATACGGTCATTTGATTGACAGTTTATTGGCATTGTTTGAAACGTTAATTGTAATGATTTAAATTTTACTATCCTAACTAATGTTTGTGCGCATGTAAAGATGCTTTCTTATCCAGCGAAGAGAACACCGCGAGTAGCACGTGGGTACCTTTTTCAGCAATTTTTCAATAAATAGTGAACATAAGTATTGAAACACTCTGTGTATATGTATTTAGCTAGGTGTCTGCATGACTGATGATGTCTATACTGAATGAAATGCCTTTTTGTAATCTATAAAAACTATGTGGAGTGGCTGGGTGTAATCTGAATATATATATAGTTCAGTAGAGAAGCCTGTTTACAATCCTGCATGATATTTTCATAATGTTGGCAATTGCCTTTGTAAGGAGCATGTATGCGATGAATACAAGCTGATCGGCCTGCATTTCGAACATGTTACTGAACAATAGACCACATTTATATTATCAATCGGGTGATTTAGAAATGGTCAGAATACACAAAGCGACTCTGTATAGCCTTCGTAGATTACAAAACTGTCTTTGATTTAGTAGAGATATTAGCAGTCATGCAGACACTGCCGAATCAGGCCGTCGGCCAAGAATATATAAGCATCCTGAAAGCAATATACAGAGAATCAACTGCCACCATAGTGCTCCGTGTAAGATGGGTGTAAGAGGGGTGTAAGTCAGGGGGATACAATTTCCCTAATGCTACTTACCGCGTGCTTACAGGAGGTTTTCTGAGGCCTAGAATGGCAAGAGTGAGTGATAGGAGTTAATGGATCGTACCTTATTGACCTGCACTTCGCCAATCACATTGCATATCTTAGTAACTGAGGGGACAAACTAGAAATAATGATTACTGAATTAGACAAGGAGACCAGAAACTTGTCATAAGTTATTTTGCAGAAAACGAAAAGAATGTAGCACAATCTCGGAAAAGAACTGTGTTTTGAGATAGTTAGCGGTGCGAATAAAGGTGTTGAAGTGACTAGAAGAATAAGAATGGGGTAGAGAACATTCTGATATCATTCTGAAATAATGAATGGCAGATCCCCAGTATTCCTCAAGGAGACAGCTGCACCTGGCCGGTACTTTTCGATGGTGCAGACGCCTAGAGGCGTCAAAACGTGTTCAGCCTAAATTGAGGATGGAAAGGAAAATAATTGAGGTAACATTTAGAGAAAAGAAGAGAGCAGAGTGGGCCAGGGAACACGCCGGGGTAAAGTATATCATATAACACGTAAGCAGGATAGCCGCTGGTCATTAAGGGTAACTGAATGGATTCCCAGAGAAGACAAACGTACAAAGGGGAGACACAAAGTTAGGTGGGTCGACGACATTAGAGCGTTCACATTTATTATTTATTTATTTATTTATTTACATATACTGCCAATCCCAATTAGGTATTATTGCAGGAAGGGCACATACATTGTGAAAGGGCAAGAGTTATACAGAGGGTACTTTCTGAATTATTATAATAACGAGTGAGACAAAGCCGACAGAAATACATTTGATGACTACATCAGTCATCAAATGACTGATGTAGTCTGCACCACTAAAATACATTCAGTAGCATAGGACATCAATTCCAACTAGTACTGAAAAAAAAAGAATAGTGAGCACTTCAAACAGTGGACAAGAAAAAAACAGAGCTGGTCAGTTCTGAAGACAATAAATAACATTCGAGCAGGGATGAAAAAGTTTTCAATGATTGACTTTTTGTTATACTGATTGGCAAGTTATTCCACTCGTGAATTGCTAGTGGAAAAAAAGAATATTTCATACAGTCTGTCCGGCACTGATATTCATTCAGTGTCTGAGAATGCTTTTGTCGTGTTGGCCTTTTTTCTTTAATTGACATGTACTTTGAACTGTCTATGTTTAGCTGTTGGTGAACTAACTGATATAGGAATTTCTGACGTGCCAGTTTAGCGCGGTTTTTTTATTGTTAAGAGACCTGCTTTTTTTAAAAGTTCTGTGGGTGAGTCAGTTATTCTGTACTTGTTATAGACAAATCTTATCACTTTTTGTTGTATTCGCTCTAGGGCATTTATGAGATTGTTTGTAAAGGGAAACCACGCGACGTTTGCATATTTTAAGACAGGTCTGACGAATGCTTTGTAGGCTAGAAGTTTCGTTTCAGGTGGCGCAGAAGCGAGACTTCTACGAAGGAAAAACAGCCGTTTTAATGCAGCTGATGTGACTTGACTAACGTGGATATCCCATCTAAAATCTTGCGTTAAAGTCAAACCTAGATATTTGTGTTCAGTCACTACCGGAAGTGGAGAGTTATTTATAACGCAAACAAATTCAGATACTTGCTTTTTTCTTGTTATCCTCAAGAGAGCAGATTTTTTAACATTCAGGGTCATTTGACAAAGAGCACACCACCTAGATATGATACATATGATATGATATATGTGGCAATGGAAGGCAAAAGGCTGGTTTAATTGGCAGATCTTAGGAGAGGC
This sequence comes from Rhipicephalus microplus, assembly GCF_043290135.1. Lineage (NCBI taxonomy): Eukaryota > Metazoa > Arthropoda > Arachnida > Ixodida > Ixodidae > Rhipicephalus > Rhipicephalus microplus. The sequence goes on from NC_134707.1 coordinate 46,892,884, forward strand.
CTTTGCCCTGCAGTGGGCGTAGCCAGGCTGATGATAATGATGATGTGTCTGGCTCACGCCACATACATTTAAATAGTTTCTCTAGCCGAGTATATCCCCATGCCGTGTGGTGAGCGTTAAAGTCACCGACGATTAATCGGAGATTAATCGGCTAAGGACTAGATAAGCGTTTGGGCCGGACAGAGTGACCAACAAAATGCTCCATAATTTAGACGATAGGTTCATCGCTGACCTAGCAACGTACATGCAGGAGTGTTGGGAAAACGGGACAATACCACAGGAGTGGAAACTAGCAAATGTAATTTTCATTCCTAAACCAGATAAAAAACTCTGTTCCGAGAATTTTAGGCCGATATCGTTAATGTCTTGCGTAGGTAAGCTCATGGAGCATGTCGTTCAGACGCGGCTCAATAGGTACATGGAAGACAATGGTATGTATTCGGACACCATGATCGGTTTTCGACCCCGACTATCAGCGTGCGACGTGATGCTACAGCTCAAGGACCAAATTATAGACAAGCCAACGCGAGACACAAAAGTTATCGTGGGGTTAGATGTGGCAAAAGCATTTAACAACGCGAGGCACGTATCAATCTTGGAGAATCTGAGCTCCCTGAACGTCGGAAAGCGAGTTTATGACTATGTCAAGGACTTTTTTTCGAACAGGACGGGCACTTTAAAAATCGTGGAAGAATCCATCGAGGACATTAAATTAGGCAACAGGGGGACACCTCAGGGCTCGGTGTCATCACCCACCCTTTTCAACATTGTGATGTTGAAACAGCCTGAAAAGTTAAACGACATTGAGAATTTAAATCACACCATTTACGCGGATGACATAACATTATGGATGAACAAGGGCAGTGACGGGCAAATTGAAGGCTCTCTGCAAATCGCCATTGATAGAATCGTGGAGTACCTGGAGCCCAAAGGACTTAAATGCTCGGCCGAAAAGTCGGAAGCACTCTTCCTCATGCCCGCCGGAAAATAGCGGCTCCACAACAGGCCTGAAGTGGACATCCACTTGCATGTTAACGGCGCAGAGATCCCCGCGGTGGACAGTATCCGTGTCCTTGGACTAAGGATTCAGGCGAACCATAAGAATTCTGAAACTCTTGCTAGGTTGGAAGCCAGTTCTAATCAGACATGTCGTCTCATCAGACGAATAGCAAACAGGCATGCTGGGATGAAGGAGGCGAACCTTCTTAGATTAGTGCAGACCTTCATAACAAGTAGGATAATGTACGTGGCACCTTATTTAAAATTAAAGCAAGCGGAGCGGGGCAAACTCGACACCATTATCAGGAAAAGTGTGAAAGTCACGCTCGGGCTTCCCCCAAACACGTCAACTGACTGACTTATGAAGTTGGGGGTATCTAACTCACTCGATGAGCTAATTGAGGCTACTGTGACTGCACAACATCAAAGACTACTCGGATCTAAAACGGGGAAAGCAATATTAAGGAGATTGGGCTATGAGCCCACGCGTGAGCAAGCGCGTTCAAAAGGCATACCGATACAGATCAGGGACAGGATAAAGATACCTCCGCTACCCAGAAATATGAACCCTACCTTTCACGAAGGCAGGCGTAAAGCCAGGGCAGAGGCATTACAATTTAGGTACACTGGTCGAGAGGACGTCGCGTATACAGACGCTGCGGAATATGAAAGCAAAGCGGCACACACGGCAGTGGCGGTCAGGCAAGATGGTGGCCTGATTGCGTGCTGCACAGTCCTTGGTGTCGAGACTGTAGAAGCCGAGGAAGTGGCCATAGCTTTGGCCTTCAGCCAAAAGGGGGTCATGGTGGTCATCAGAGACTCCAAAAATGCTGTGAGAAATTATGAATCGGGAAGGGTGACGGAGACTGCCGTCCGTATATTAAACATGGTAGGAATACCCAAAGAGCAGGTTCTGCTTGTCTGGGCTCCAGCTCACCAAGGACTTAGAGGGAACGAGGAGGCTCATTCGGTCGCCTGAGGTCTCACCTACCGGTCGACCCTTGGAACCTCCCATGTTACCAAACAAAGAAGCACCAAGTAACAAAGAAGCGCACATACCATGAAATTGTCGCGCACTACAGGCTGAATCGGCAAATATACCCGAGAGCGGACAACTCACTAAGTAAGAAAAACCAGATTTTGTGGCGAAAGTTACAGACCGGGGTTTTTCCAAACCCCGCACTTTACAGCAAGTGGCACCCCGCAGTTTTCCAATCCCAGTGTAAATTGTGTGATGAGGTAGCAAATTAGGTCCACATGGTGTGGACATGTCCAAGTCAAAACGATGTAGAATCCTGGGAGGCCCAGCTCTGCAGACCAGATCCCAACGTCCAGCGTGACATCATCAGTCAAGCCCTTGCTGCTGCCACGTCCCAAGGGATTCCGGCTGACAGTTAGGGGGCGACGGGCCATGCCTGAACAATTGACTGACTTTTTAATAAAGTTTTCTCTCTCTCTCTCTAGCCGAGTAGTACGATCTTAAAGACAAGTAAGCAAAGATGTGATTGGTCCCATATTACGGCAGGATTTTGAGCAAACCAGTGAGATCAATCCAGGTTACGTTTGCTTTTCTCCTGAAAATCACTGGCGCATTCGTAAGTAATGTAAAGTGTTTGCGCCTCATCAAGCAGTCTTCTAGCTCACAAAATAGCGATAAAGAATGCTTTGTCAGCATGTACGCTTTGCTTCAAACTTCAAGTATGAGTCAGGAGAAAGTAACGTTAATTTAAGCACCCATCGCTTTAGAAGTACCGCATATTGCCTCTCCATGCATTTTTTGTGGTATGATTGTGTACACAGAGAGACACTTAGTACAACATATAAAAAAGCTACCAATGCCTAAAACTGGGTTAAAGTGAATGAAGAAGGTTTAAAATAATATTACCGGAAGTACTCAAGAAGTAATTAACCCATTTACCTTAATAGAGTACACCATCGCTCACTAATGTAGACAATGAGTAGCATGCGAAGCAGCGCTTGGGTCTACCTAAAGGTTTTTTCCTGACGGGCACCTTGCCCGATGTTAACGGGTCTGTGTAAAATGAACTGCAAGAGGAATAAGATGAAGGAAAGAGGACAGGGAGGTTAGACAGCATAAATTTACTGCAGTTTGTGTTGATCTTACTTGTCTCGATCTGTTGTTGGAGCACGCCACGAGGAGCACCAGGGTTCAGCGCACGTGTGCATTATTTTGTTCTTTGAAGCGAAGCCCTGATTGCTGAGAGAGTGTAAGGGCTCCCAAAAGCCACTCCGTCTTACACAGCTCCTTACACAGGTCGGAACGCGCTAGCGCGTGAGCGCGTGAGCACGTTCTATGAAGACCTATGCCAGCTGTTGCGCATGCGCAAACGGGTTATGAGCCACAGACCACTGGAGGGAATTCTGCCATAAGCTGCTTCGCATCTGAAAAGAGATGGCTATCCGTGCTGCGAACTTCCTAAGGTTCCGCAGTAGTCTAGCTCCCATTCGTTTTTGTTATATAGAGAATCCACTCGTGGGGTAGTATTTTTCATGTCAAGTCATTCACTACTCATAAAAGAACTAAAGTGCAGTGTCAGCTCTTTCCTAAGAGGCTAGCATGTTCGATCGGTTCATGTCTGCAATAGCAGTGATGTGGGCTTGTGAGCGCATCTTGAAAAGGCAGTATTTCAGCGCTACAGTCAAGACGAAAACCAGAAGTAAGAGACACTGGACACATGGGTGCTTCTTAGTAATTCTTTTAATAAACAACAAGGACACCGAACTTGATGATCAAACTCTCGCCGTCCAGAGTGCCCGTGAACAGGCCGCCAAGCTTGGCTGGACGGTTTCTACGTGGGATTAGCCGGGTTCCTAATCCCACGTAGGGACATTCTCAGGACCAAAATAATGTTTTAGTCAATCAATCAATCAATTGCTATTCTTCGTGGTTACAGAGCTTCCTTGGGCATGTGGGTCTACATTTTACCGCCGTGTCTTTAGTTACCAAGAAGCATGGGTATATACATACACGAATATTTGTTCATAAGGCGATTTGAATATCCCGTCAAGGTCTTTGACACAGGGACCCGATAGATACAGTAAGGACGAAAAGAACGCACTTGCGAAACTGTCCGGATTGTTAAGGAAATAATAAAGGCGATATTTTACGCTGCATTGTAATACACTCATATCATCCTAAGAACTATGTTGGACAATACAGTTTGCCTCACAGACGGCTACGTTGACCTCGCCTTGTACGCTTTTACTGATGCAAAAATACTTTGGCGTATCCTTTCTGCAAGAAGTAATCCTTATCTTCAGCAAAATATTTGGTTAAGCGGTGATGTTGATTGTGCTACCATGCATAACATTATTTTGCTCGTAAATATGCCTATACGCCATTACATTGTATTGTCCCCTCACAGTGTCAATGAAAATGACGGTAATAAACACGTGCAAATGAAACATTTTCTTTTTTTAACTTCTGATATGGAGGTTAATTCGAAGTACAGGCAAAACCAACTCTGCACACATTGCAGCGATAATAGTTTATGTACGCTGAATTCAGATCACATAAAAGACCAAAACTAGAGTCTGTGCTGTTTTACATATGGTCGTTTCCCGCTGTACGTATCTGCACTTCGCTTCGATAGCCTCGGCCGGGCTGTCACGCAAACAGTTCTCGAGCGATAGTCGTTCGTATCGCTTTGTTTTTGATGGTGTGCGTACATGTATGTAAGATTATAAATATACCAACTGCCCACCCTTCATGGTGACTCTAGGTCTATGTGTCACTGTTTATACCAGAATGCTTCTCTTTGCGTTGTGGAAATTAGTTGCACAAATATGTCGTGCCATTGCGTGAATAAAGCAATCGTAATAATACCCCCACTTCATATAAATCTGTAGAACGTTGGCTGCACGTGCCTCCTATGTAGCATGGGGGAGAGAAAGTGTCTGTGTGCATATTACTTCACTGTGTGCAAAATATACAGCGTATAAGTGAACCATCATTAAATTGTGATGAGGCTATTTTAAGTATCGTTATTATATAACACTTAGATAATAAAAGTACGAACTTCTCTTAATATTAACTTTTGAGGACAATGTAGCATTTCGTCCGTTTTAATCAGCAAAGCTTCTGTGGAGCTGCAGTATTCAGTCACATGTTGAAGGAAAAGCAATATTGTACTGCTGACCATCATCGGTCTCTCTTTTGGGTAGAGCATCAAGAAGGACTTTCCAAATGATACTCAGCCAGACGTGTCTTGTACGATCTGATTTCATTTTCGCTCACACCAATTGGTCCATTCCTTCAGCGATGCTATGATATCGAAGACAAGGTTACATATACCAATAAGTAATATAATTTCGTTAAATTATAACTTGCGCAGGAGGTGAGGTGCGGCTACTAATGTTGAAGGCATGTTCACTCGAGGGCAGCACAAGATTAAGTAGATTTGTCATCAAACGTTAATTTAAACTGCAGAGTTAGTGCGTTCACTTTATTTAATGAAAATTTCGATTTTTGCGTCCTGGTACGAAAGTAGTTTGAAGAATAATCCATTTTTCTTTTGGATTAAGCATCACAAAACTGGTGCCGCTCTGAGAATTACTTTGTAATAGCGAGTTCCAAAATCATGGTATGTACCATTGCGTGACTGGTCCAGATCTAAAATGCGTGTAACAGCAGAGCTGCTTGAGCCGAGCATTTCTTCAAGGCATGTGCAGCGAAATGAGCGTCATAACGAATGAGCACGCACCGTCTTATTTTGCGTCGGCTTCGCTCCAAGAACAAGCGGGCAGATTTCTCTGGCTTGTCCCTTAATAAATACTCGGTGAGAGAACGAGTACAGAGAGGGCAAGATAGAGTGCAAAAGAGACAGAAGGCGGCACTGATCAATTGATAATCGATATAAAGAATGTGTATGAAAACATTTTCGAAATATATGCCCGCTATGTGCGATATGTAGACGGTATTACGCACAAGTGTATTGCACCTGTGCATTAACCAGGGTCGACGGCGAGCCTCGACGATAACTGTCAAACATCACGGGTTTTACTCTTTGAGGAGTGAAACTCTTAGAGAAAAAAAGCAGGGAGGCGGAATCCAGGAGGCAGGAGTCCAACCTACTTACTCACGATTGGAAGGTGAGTGTGAGAACTACTCGACTATTCAGTCAAGCCAGGAGAGCATAGTATGGCCTTGTGCAGTTTAAAATACTGAAGAGGTGAAAAATAGAACTATTGATGAGAAGAGAATGAAGGTGTGACACAGCATATTAAAAATTGAAAGGATAAAAAAGGGAAATGCATATACAAAAACAATGAGGGAGGGAAAGAAAGAAACAACGAGAAAGCATGCGGTAAGTAAAAAACGGAGGAAAAAAATACAGAAGCAGAGAGCTAGCAAAAAAAAACACAGATAACGAAAGAGACAGAAAGTGAAAAAAAGAGAAGTTATGACATATATATGGATATAAATGAATAGAAATGATGTAGACAGTCACCAAGGACATGAGAAAAAACGTCGAAAAGTGGGAGAAAAGCAAGAGAGTAAAAAAGAAACAGCTTACTAAAAGAAACCCTAAAGATGGCCACTTCAGACTCGGTACTTCAAGTGCGTAGCCTGATAACAGAACGCTGCCTTACTGTGCTTTTTTATGAAATGAACAATTGGTTATCTATATTTCCAACGAGAATAATAAGCACAATTTGCAGTAGTTAGGCCAGCAAACTCCAAATATATTGTTCACAAAATCAAGCACCTAGATATACGGTACGCAAGAAAGAGCACAACAAATTCACTTTTTATTCAAAACTGAATGCATTGTTTAGAGTTCTCTTTTTCTCAAGTTGTGGTTGTAAATACTCGCATTTGTTTTTTTAGCCACAGCACATCATGCACCGAGAAAAATTCACAAACAGCAAGTCATTTTATTTGTGAATGCGCCAGAGGACCAAAATGATGTTTTCTATTTTATTTTGTTTGATTTGTTATGGTACGAGTTGTAATAAGTTAAGCACAGTCACTATTATGTCCAGAAGTGCACCTTAACTCATTATAAAAGGCGGCGTCACTGATTTCTAATCGTCGGCCGAAATAGTTCGACTATTTTATCTATAATGGCCGCATTCGTAGTATTCTTGGCAGTGTAGGTGGTTTTCTCGGAATTCCAGGTTGCGTTCTGAAAACGGAAACACTTAGTGGAGGTTCCTGAAAAGGTAAAAAAAAAAGGCAGCCAAAGTTTAAAACAGAAATATATTGTTAATTTTCATGAAATTGTAACCAAACAAAGCATGCGATGTATTGCTGTATATTGTTTTTTTGTTTTTTCGGCGCATACCTTAAACCAGTGCTTTTATATAGAAATGACTTGGTTGCCCGATCACCTATTTAATCACTTTAATTGAAAAGTTGAGTGTTGTTGCGCTGTACCGCTCATAAAAATAATAAAATGAACCTGTCTGACTGCTCGAGGCAAGCAAAAATATACTAGTGTACTGTCACATGCTGCTAAGTTGCCTTCTCGCAGTGTGTCTGTTATTGTTGTATCTAATTTATGATACGAAGACGTCCATCATTCCAAGCTACAGTATCAAACTACACAAAACAATGAATGCTGCATAATAATGTCTAGAAATCTATTACGCTTAGTTCTATTAAATGAGTGTCTATTACTTTGTTACGTCATTCTAAATATGGGTAGTGTCCCAGAAAAGATTGAAAAGCGCTGCTCTGAAATCATTCGCTTTTGACTTCACATTTAGAAAGAAACTCGAGTTGTTTCTTCATGTTTTTTTTCTTCTTAAAATCAAAATGCTACTCTTATATTGAGTATTCGAGTCACCTAAGGTATCAGATAATTTCACAAGGCATTGTCATCGGGAAGATCTGAGGTGGTGTAAAAATGATCTTCCTGGTTCACTTTTGCACGCTGTTGAAACAAAATAAATTTATAACCAGGAAAACTAATTGTTTCCCGGAATATCAGGCTTTGGGTTCACTGCATGGTCGTACCTCACGATCTGAAGTTAGTACAGCCACATGCTATGCCTGTTTCAAGAATCACTATGATATCGTAACGTAAGGCATCTTACGTTAAGTGGTCCTACGAGGAAAGGGATATCTTGCTCTTGGAAAACTAAGAAAATTCGTTCTGCAAGAAAAGGGAAGTGAAATCACACATTTCAAGTTCAATATCATTATGAGCGATCCTGATAGCATTGAGTTTTGCACTGTGGAAGACCATCAAAATCGGCGCATATAAAGAACTTACCTATATGTGCAATTGTGCAGTAGCGAATTCTCTGTGTATTTATGTAGTTAATAATAAAAATACACATGAGGTACGCACACCTTTGGTACGCCCTCTGACGCCCGTGAGCACACTCACGGTTGTGAATGCGGAAGTTGTTTTATTTTTTTTTTCGTACGAAGCCTAGTTCTGCACCTTTATGATCGCGTACATTCGTCTTCTTTAAATATATGCAATAAAATGATGAATAATGAAAACTAGATGATCATTTAGTGCTGCAGAATTGCACAAAGATTTAGAATATTACGCTTAATTCTGCTAAATAATATTCCAACAATTACTTTTAATTATTACCAAACCGTAAGCGATGTTGTTTATTAATATTTTTATATTTAAAAATGGTAATTTTAAAGACTCCCGAACACTTATCGCGAAATTTCTTAGATGCTTTTTCTCTCTTACGATGTTCTTTTTAAGCTTGTACGTATTGCTCGTCATGTGCAGATATCATGCAGGTGAGTTTTATACGTATATGAATGCTGTAAACACATTACCATTAATAGACTTTCTTACTTTGCTATATTTAAACGATATGCGCAATCTGCTTGCAGCAAAAGCTCGTTAATTTGTATTTCAATGGACCAGAAAAAAGTGTCGAAATTGGCCGAATTTATATTTCTCTGAAGTACTAAGAAACAATGTCTTCAACAAATGTCTCTAACACAATTGCTTCATTTTCTTGAGCAATGCGTAAATCTAGTACTTGTTATCTGTAACAGCCGCAATTTGCTCAACAGCAGTACTTCCCGTCATCCGCAACTTTCTTAACATCATGGGTGCTTCTGCAGACACCCGCTTTTCAAGGCGTAACATTCTCGTAATACGTAATGCCACAACGAATGGCCCCAACCACACGTGCCGAAAATATTTTCTCTCGAAAAACTTATGTTTTGGCAGGGACAACGTCGCAATGTAATTTATCACCAGTGTGCAGACTGAGGTTGCGTCCTTTCATCTTCAATAGCTTGCACAATGTTTGAATTCAGTGACATTGACGCACATTTGTCATAAGTCGTAAACCGCGAAATGTTCCCCCTCTGACAAAACTAAGGACGCTATGATACAATCTACACAGTTCTAAAAGCACGGGCGTGGTCCAAGTTCACAGTGAAAAACAAATTGCATAGCATCACATAGGGTGCAGAATAATGAATGGCGACTGCGTAGTTCTGTAGACATGCGATTAAAAAGAAACTTCTGTTTGTCGAAGTTCAGACCCCAGACGCTGTTGACGTACTGATAGCACTCACGCAGTTCACATGTGCAGAATGAGAGCAAAAACGAAGCAAGTGTGCCGCATCCCCTGAAGCCCCTGATTGGTTGGTGTAGTAAGACTGTCGTTAGCGACCATTCCTTTCTGAAGGCCTGTGGTCATTCTGGTTGTTTGCAGACGCTCTATTCACTCCTTTTGCTGCACCTATTAACGTTGGTTCGTGCTTGGTGTACTCCGTGAATTGTCTGAATCGACTTAGTTGTGGCGAAGATGACCGAATCGCAGTTTGACGCCATAAAACAAAAAAAAAAAACAAACATGCTGGCCGCGTTCAAAGAACCCGTCCGAAATATTCGATACAACAAAGGAGCATTGGTCAAACTCATTATCTCTCACTATGCTATATTTACTATTCAAAGATAGTTCTTGTCTCCCGCGTATTCAATTCCCATTAAAAAAATCATTTTGCAACGCCCTACTAATGAACAAGGATATGGTCTTGTGTCAGTTGGTGGCAGTTTGAGGGAATTAACGAAGGCTTTTGCGATAGTCCCAAGTCATTCCTTTCAACACAGCTTGCACTCCAATCACACCTACGCATTTTTTGCTTGTTCGGCTAGTTGATTTTTTTTTTGTGTGTGTGTGTGTTCTATGGCTCAAGTGAGCGACGTGTGCATCTAAAGCGGTGAAATTTCGTTGGTGGTGGCAAAAACGCTGATGGCTTGCCATAGGCCTCCATTGGTAGCCACAAATCGGGGAACCGTAGGAGCAAAGTTCATGCTGCATTGTACAGCACACAAAGGGTTAATGTGCACAAAAAAGCGAAATTCAGATGAAATACTGTCTTTTAAATGTTTTTTTAGAAAACGGTGCTATTTCATTATGTGATTAGGTTTTCCGAACGAGGTTTGTGCGCTGTGCGAAACACAACCGGAAAGGCCAGAATAGACGCTTACGGTAATGTTTCCTTCCCAATTTTGTCCCTGTGAGATCTTGACCTCTAAGTATTCAAGCACTTGTTTACACACCTTCTGCACAAAAAAAAAAAATGAAATACCACAAGCCTTTCTATAACAACCTTCCTTCCCCCCCCTTTATGGAACCGAATCACTTTGTTGAATCAATCATTTAGTCTAGCCCACTGCAAATAGATACAGATGCTGAAAATCTGCACGTATTTTATTCATAATTTATTTATTTATTTACAGGATTTCTGCTGGCTTCAAAGTGAAGCCAAAGGCAGGAGTGGGTAACATATAAATATAGGTATAGCACGCTGAACATTTTCACAATATATTACGCACAGAGAATGTCGCGGACACACAGGTTTCAACGCGGTAAAAAGAAAAATATACAGTGCATGACATGCAATTGCGCATAGCATAATACCTATATAAGTGCGTACTAACATCACTTGTGTACTAACAACGCAACGTCACAAAACAAAGAGTACAAATATGGCAGGAAGACATGCTATAGGTTTTTTAGCTCCGATGAGAATTACGCCACTGTCGCCGCCTCCACAATCCCACCAGGGAGGCGATTCCACTCGCGTACAGTTCGTGGGAAAAAAGAGCCCATGTACAAGTTCGTTCTGCAAGAAAATTCCTGTAATTTTTTTGAGTGATCCGCCCGCGTGGGTCGTCGCACAACTTTTTCTATATACGCACTTGAATCAATGCCAAGCTTATCGTGGTAGAGCAGATACATATATTTTAGTCTATATTATAACTATCTTCACGTAACTGTCCCCAGCAAAGGTGAATACACGTGTGAGCAAAAAATGAAATACAACATAACTCACCATTTCTTTTCTTGGGTAGTTGTCTTAATAATTGGTGATCATTCAATGGTTCTGCAGATAAGGCGTGAAACACTCCATGTGAAGGGACAGTCACTAGTAATGCAATACAGTGCATTTTGCTTGAGAGCGTTTTCAGTCGCCGGTATATCAAAGGGTGTCTTATGAATCCCAAACGATTTCGTCCCCAAATTCAGTATTGCGAGCAGGCGCATCTTTTGTAAACCACATATTTGTGTCATACGTTTGTTACAAAATGTCGAAGACCACTAAATGTATTAAAATGCATTGAACCTCATTGTCAGTCTCTTCCTAAACTTTCACGTAATGTAGCCTCAAAAGAACTTCCTTTGATTGTACCTGAACTCACTAAAACGCAAGCACGCGATAATAAAATGCACACAGTCTTCAACAGATACATGCTTTTCTAAATATCACTCTCTAAATCATGCTAACATTCTACTTATTTTATAGGAATAACCTGTATGCTCAAACGTACAACCTTTTATTTGCGTAAAAGTTGTAACCTCTTGTAACAACTGGAGTGACTGCCGACCGCCGGGCTCTTTTGGCGTCAGTTGAGGGAACTATTTTACATGCGGAGCATGTTATACTAGGGGCTAGTCATGCGCCGTCGTCGTCCGCAGCCTCCCCTTCTCCTCTGCCAGCCATCTGTGCATCCCTTCTTCCCGTCAACACAGCGCGCGCTGCGCTTGCTTCTCCCCTCCGCGCGCCGTGTGACGTTTAGTTTTACGTGCGCCAGCTGTATGCTAACGCGTGCATGCGCAGGCCGGGGCTGGCGCTCGCTATAAATAACCGAGTGTCGGGGCGCGCCACCTTTCGTCGGTTGGTTTGTGCGGTCGCTCAACGTCCAATGTCGCTGGTGAAAATGTATGTTAACGAATCTGCAAACACACTTACTGACGTTCCTTCCAATAGCGTCAGCCAATGTGTTCGCGGAACCGCAAGCTATTCCGCAGACACTTCGTCCGTGGACAAGGCCGCGCTGAGAAGAGCTCGCGATGCGGAACGCAAACGTTGGCATCGAGCAGAAGATCCCCAGCTCCGAGAACGTGAAGAAGATGCGAGACGTCAGCTTAGAGCGGAGGATCCAAAACGCAAATCAGCTGCGATACGTTAACGTCGAGCGGAAGATTCGTAGCTTTGAGAACGCGAAGCCGCTGCGAGGTGTAAGCATCGGCAAGAGAATCCGGACGGTGAAGCCGCGTGCAAGCGTCGACTATGCGAGGCCGATCTCAATGCCGCCCGCGAGCGCGAGCGAAACGACCGCAACGAGTACCCTTCGTGATATTTAGCGACTTCAACGTCGACGTCGTCAAGGACGATCGGGTGGTCGACTACATGGAGTCGCGGCACTCACTGAAACGAGCAACACACGACGGCAAACATCATCCAACCACGGTTCGCGGGACGTGGATCGACCGCGTCTTTGCAGATTTCGACCTTCGACCGCTGCAACCAGACCCACCCACCCTTCACTTTACGGACCATATAGCCATCTTGCTCAAAATGCCCAAAGCGTCTCATCAAGAAACATCGTCTTGCACAGGCTGCGTGCGTGCGTGTTCACTCGTGTTCGCTCTTAACACACACGCATGTCGCAAATTACAAACCACCTTTTTCGCAGTACAACATATGCTCCGCATGATAGCCAGTGTTTCCACTCGGGAAACTGCAGTCACTTTTTTAGTGGTGACATGTAGATTAGCAAACTGTATTTTTCATTCTATACAACCAGTATCGATCGTACCAAAAAATGAGTGCGTATATAACGAAAAGAAGTAAAAGCTGTGTTAAGTACCCTTTCCAGTGACATCTAGTAGGTGTGCCTCTACCACGTCTCTAACGCTGCTCTCCCTCGGGAAGCGAGAAGTAGGCCGGAGGCTAAGCTGCGGGCTGACTTGCATGCCATCGTTTTCTAAATGTCTTTACTATTCGTGAAAAGTAATGTACACTCTGAATAACTGCTTCGATGCCTATGAAGCTGCGATCTCGTATACTAACGTGTACAGGACCTCAAGACTCCATCCAGATTACAACTCCTCCCATCTTGTGAGTCTTCGTGCAGGAAAATTTTCGATTTTTAGGAGAATTGTAACCTGTATAGTTTGAGCGAAAGGAAAAAAAATCTTCATGATAATGCAGAAAACTTCAGGAAGGGTGAAATTATTCTACGACGACGGATAATTAGGGGTCACAGTGTTGTAATTGGGTCAAGCGTATATGCTATACAAGCATAACTTTTAAGATTTGTTTTTGATAATTACGCGGAGTGATTTCCAGTTCACTGTTGGTGTTAGACTTCAAGCCCCCAATGTGCAGTGTTTCAACATTATGTGAATAATACCAACAATATTCTGCGCCATTGGCGGGGCTGGTCGTGATTTCGAAAGTCGCAAATACGTAAGACACGGCAATTATAGTATGTGTGCGTGTATGGGGGCGGAAACTAGTACTGTTGTGCAGGGAAATATGGCAGAAACTTCATCATTGTTTTCAGGGAAAAATCCCCCAAACAGGGAATTCTCCTGTCTCTGAATGGTAATTCTTCAGTGTCGTATACAAAACATCACTGCCGGAGTCCCATGCACATTGACACCTTCTTCCAGTGACCCTTGTGTACGGACACCTGAACGTGCCTAATAAACGGGACAAATCAGAAAAACAAATCAACCTCGTCTTCTACTTTGTGGGTGAGTTAAGCACACAGTACAAAAACCACTCATTTTATTTTGTGACTTGGTTCAATTTTGAAACCACCTATCTTGACGTGTTCGGTCACTCGGCCACTAGCAAGCTGCAGGCAGACATTTACTTACGCGAACCAGCATTGCGTGCCGGGAAATATTTCACAGGTTACATAAGAGACATCCCCGACTCGTGTAAGAAAGCCACTGTGGTCATTTCCGAGTCGCATAAGGTGACGAATATTATGAAAAGCTTCAGTGGCAAGGCGTCTGCGATCCTGCTCGCCAAAAGCCCTCGCACCATCACAGAGGTCGTCCCAATGTGAAAAAAGTACCACGTCCAGCGCTGGCCACTGGTGATTACCCTTATCTCAACATCACGCGACGCATATTTCTCTAGTTTCTGAGCCATTTCTTTCCAGTCTGCATGGCTCACCGAAACCAAGTCATTTATGTGCAAAAAATTACCCTCTAGTTCTTTCTGCTGTCCTTCGCACACGTGCGTCATATAAAACGTCCATTGACCTCATTTTTTCTTCATTCTTTCAGGCGTCTAAACGGGAAATCGCCGCACTCATACCTCAATATTATCAGCAATTTCTGGCGCCTGCACCACTCACTTACGCTTAAGTTGTAGCCAGGCTACACCAAGTTATCTCTGCAGCTGCCACACTTTGTTACGCTGAAGCTTTCGCCTTCGAAAAATTACAGGCCTTCAAAGTCGGTTCGCCCCCTGAATAGTCCAACACAATTCCTAGTCCCCAATCGCCGCTCATCATGTAGTCATGTCAGCAGAGGCCCCATCCATTGCCTATACCGACATAGGTAGAAACAACGTTAGCGAACTGATGGCACTCTTCTTACCAACGAGGTTCAGTGTACGTGGTTACGCCAGTCACGTCACACTTTACTGCAATTGCATGTGGCTATCTCGGCTCAAATCACTCGTAGCCAGCCAGTCTAGCTACGTGCATTACGACCCACTTATGCCTATTACACCGACGTCACGCCCTTGTCCATCGATGCGCCATTCACCTTATAGAATACACCGCTTAATATCAGCGATTGCACCTCGCCTGATCGCACGAGAACAGGAAAGCTGGTCCTCGCAGTTCGTGAGAAAGCATTGAACTGTTGAACTGTGCCATTCACGAAGTGCTGAAGCAGTCAGTGGAAACGTTCAAACTTATAAATGTAGTTCTGGTCGGTGTTAAGGCATCTGCCATTGTAGACACTAGAGCTGCCGTATGAATTAAGGATGCAAAACTTGCGCAATTACTATAAAAGCAGCCTTTTTGGAGTGAATGGCAGATGTGCTATTTATTGCGTGGCTTCTTGTTCCGCCAGCTAAATTAACCAGATTTTACCGTTTCACAATTACTAAGAGCGGCCACATTTTAGAATTAGGAAATTGGCTATGTACTATTCGCAAAACTTAAGTTCTCGCAGTTGACTCAATGGCATATTTCTAATGGTTTAAATGTTAGTTGTTTGAATGTCTGTAATAACTATTATAAGTAATGTATGCGCGCATTTTAAGATCCCCTATGTTACAGTAAACGAACCGCCACTAGAAGCACACAGGTGTGTCTTTTGTGTGGTTTCTTAACAACCATATATATATATATATATATATATATATATATATATATATATATATATATATATATATATATATATATATATATATATATATATATATATATATATATATATGCCGTGTAAATGCCGATGGTGGATTCGAGCTGCGACCTTGAAGGTATTTGATAAGTTGTTGGATCTCTGAATCATTCCACTGTTGTTGGGCCAAGTCAGATTCAATGACTGCACAAAGAAAATGGCCATCGGTATCATCGTTCCTTGATGTCGTCGCGAGGGGTGCGCGCGAAAGGCAATCAGCATCAGTGTGCTTGCGGCCCGACTTGTAGACGACTGTAACCTCAAATTCTTGAAGGCGTAAGCTCCATCTCGCGAGGCGCCCTGAAGGGTCCTTGAGATTGGCCAGCCAACAGAGGGCATGATGGTCCGTAACTACTCTGAATGGACGGCCATACAGATACGGTCGGAACTTTGTTATCGCCCAAATAACAGCAAGACATTCCTTCTCCGTGGTCGAGTAGTTAGTTTCCGCAGATGACAAAATGCGGCTAGCATAAGCGATGGGACGTTCAGCGCCGTCTTGCCACTGGACGAGTACTGCACCAAGACCGATGTTGCTTGCGTTAGTGTGAAGTTCGGTGATGGCATCTTCATCAAAGTGCCCTAGTAAGGGTTCACTCTGAAGGCACTGCTGAAGCTGGGAAAAAGCGGCTCTCTGCTCTGGACCCCACACGAAAGGAGTATCCTCCTTCGTTAAACGGGTAAGGGGTTCAGCGATGTTGGCAAAGCTCTGGACAAAGCGCCTGTAGTAGGCGCAGAGACCCAAAAACCGGCGCAAATCCCGTTTGTTCGAAGGTGGAGGAAATGCAGCAACAGCCATGGTCTTTTCTGGGTCTGGTCTAATGCCATCGTGACTGATAAGGTGGCCGAGGAACTTTAGTTCTTCGTAGCCGAAATGACACTTCTCCGGTTTTAGAGATAGGCCTGCAGATCGAATAGCGACGAAGACGGACTGAAGTCGTTGTAAATGTTGCTCAAATGTTTTGGAAAAAACAACGACGTCGTCTAAATACACGAGGCAGGATTCCCACTTCAGACCGGACAGGACGGTGTCCATCATCCTTTGGAACGTTGCCGGTGCAGAGCACAATCCGAATGGTAACACTTTGAATTCATAGAGGCCATCGGGAGTTATGAATGCTGTTTTTTCCCTGTCGCGTTCATCGACCTCGATCTGCCAGTAGCCGCTGCGTAAATCCATTGAGGAAAAATATCGGGCATGTCGAAGTCGATCCAGTGAGTCATCTATGCGTGGGAGAGGGTAGACGTCTCTCTTCGTCACTTTGTTGAGCTTCCGGTAATCGACGCAAAATCGAAGAGTGCCGTCTTTCTTTTTAACAAGTACGACGGGTGACGCCCATGGACTGTTCGAGGGTTGGATGACGTCGTCGTCGAGCATCTGTTTCACTTGAAAACGTATTGCCTCTTGTTCTTTCTGCGACACGCGGTAGGCGTGCTGTCGTACAGGCCGTTCGGTAGGGTCCGTTATAATGCGGTGCTTCACGGTTGGGGTCTGCTTGATTTTGGAGGTGGACGCAAAGCAATCACTATACGTACGTAAAATCATGCGTATCTGCTGTTGCTGCGCACAGGATAGCTGGCAATTCACGTCAACCGTGCTGGCTATATCAGTGTTACCTTCGGCAGCAGTGGCAATCGGAGCGATAGTGGAACATTCTGCGTCATCGATGGCTTCAAAGTTCGCGATTGCTGTTCGCTTTGCTAAGTGTTGGTACTGGCCGCCGAAATTCGTGATCAGAAGCTGAGTCCTCCTATGTTTCAGTTTGACGACAGCACGCGCGACACAAATCTGCCGAGCCAAGAGCATCGAGAGGTTAGTTTCCGCGATGCCACTACTCTTGTTGTCACAGTCGCTCTCCACCGTTACGAACATACTGGCTCGCGGCGGCAGTGCGATGGTGTCGTCAGCAATTCGAAGTGTTGTGGTCGGCGCAACTGCATCCTTTCGTAGGGCTGTATGGTCGTTAGATAACGTTATGAGCAGGTCGCGAAGGTTAATAATGGCTCCATGCTCGCGGAGAAAATCCATTCCGAGAATCAGGTTTTGGGAGCATTCGCGCAATACAACGAAGGAAACAATGTACGTCGACTCACGAATTCGGAGGCGGGCAGTGCACATTCCTAGCGGTGTCAATAGGTGACCTCCCGCAGTCCGGAGGTTGGTTCCTTGTCCCCAAGGTGTCGTTACCTTTCTTAGCTGTGCAGCGAGGTCAGCGCTTATAACAGAATAATCGGCACCCGTATCTACCAGAGCGGTCAGCGGGTGGTTGTCGACAAGAACAGAGATACGAGCAGAGACCTGTTTGTCGTCGATGGCGCACGTCGGTGAAAGAATGTCGTCGGATGTCGGCAGGCAAATCGGGGGAGGGTCTTGTAACGGTCGATCAACAGCGGCCTCACCCCCAGAGGTCGCTGTTCTTAGTTTCCCCGGCGCGGGCTTGTGGATCTAGGTGATCTTCCTGCGAGGACGTCCGCAAAGGTTGATTGTTGGCCAGGTGACGTGGAACGCCGTGGAGATGGTGAGCGGGATTGGCGACGCGGAAGGGTTGAGGATCGTTGGCTTGCCAAGTATTCGGCGATAGCACGGGGCCGCTCACCATCTCTGGGTCGACGAGCATCCGGACGAAAGCCGGGAAGACCCATGTGCCTGTAGGCGCACTCACAATAGATGTGACCTGGTTCACCACAGTGATAACATAGAGGCCGGTTGTCGGGAGCACGCCATACACTGGATTTCCGTGTAAGGGGTGGGTTGCCGTACTGCGGTGGTCCCGAGTAGAACGACGGT
The DNA here is from genome assembly GCF_043290135.1 of Rhipicephalus microplus. Classification (NCBI taxonomy): domain Eukaryota; kingdom Metazoa; phylum Arthropoda; class Arachnida; order Ixodida; family Ixodidae; genus Rhipicephalus; species Rhipicephalus microplus. The sequence goes on from NC_134707.1 coordinate 46,911,353, forward strand.
GCCGTCTGCAGGGTGGACGGACGGGACGGATAGCCAACAGCCGGTGCAGGAGTACGCAGTGCTTCCGCGTACGTTAATAGCGGAGCTTCGGCTGGGCGCGGGGCCATCATGGGTTGGACTTCGGCTGCACGCAGAGTCGTCATGGGGTGCACCAGCTGCCGGACCTCTTCGCGAACGACATCCGTTAAAGCAGCAACATGGGGCGGAGAAGACACCACGTGCAGCTTTTGAAGCTCCTCGCGCACAATACTGCGCACGAGCTCCGTCAGGTCTTTTACAGTCGTGACGTAAGGTGTTTGTAGGACCGACGACACTGACGAAAGACTGCCAGGACGTTCATACTGGTACGAACGCTGCCTTAGCATTCTCTCCATTGTCGTGGCTTCGCGAAGGAAATCCTCTACAGTGCCGGGAGGGTTCCGCACTAGTCCCGCGAACAGCTGCTCCTTCACTCCCCGCATTAGGAGGCGCACCTTCTTTTCTTCCGTCATTGAAGAGTCGGCTCGCCTGAACAGCCGCGTCATGTCCTCAACGAACATGGCAACACTCTCGTTCGGACGCTGGTTTCGGGAATTGAGGAGCCGTTCCGCTTGCTCCTTTCGGTCAGAGCTTCGGAAAGTATTTCGCAACTGGTTGCAAAACTCTGGCCAGGTTATCATAGTGGCTTCATGGTTTTCGAACCAAGTGCGCGCAGAGTCCTCGAGATAAAAGTAGACGTACCGAAGCTTTCGCTGCTCGTTCCACTCGTTGACGCTGCCGCAACGGTTGTAGTCGTCAAGCCAGTCGTCGACGTCCTCATAAGGGTCACCGTGGAACGGCTTCGGAGTACGCGGGACGTTGAAGAACCATGGAGGAGGCAGCGTTGATGTTTCTTGGGTTTGCGTTCCCGCACTAGCCATAGTACTGCCGAGTTGAAGAAATGGTCCGAGTTCAAGAGGTAGGCCTAGTTGTCGCCTGCTACGCCGTAGGTCAGCTGGTTCTTCCAAGTCGCGGCTAGTGTCGGGACCTTGCTGCTGATTGCAGTGCATACAACACTACCCAGCACCTCCACCAGAAAATGTCACGTGATCACAGAACGACCACAACGTCTGTTCACAGGAGCAGCACTGGACGTCGAGCCGAACCGAACGTTAGAGCACGAGCACACACCAACCGTCCTCTTCTTCTTTCTCACCATGGCACATACTCGCATTGGCGTGGCTAAACCTCGTTCCATGCCTGTGGCATCATATATATGTATATATATATATATATATATATATATATATATATATATATATATATATATATATATATATATATATATATATATATATATATATATATATATATATATATATATATATATATATATATGAAGAAGTGTTGGTCAGCTGCCAACTCGTGATAAGTCCACATGCTATGTGATGCCAAACAGGCTTGGTGGCGCTGACTGACACTCCCACGTTCAAATTCGCATGTATACCCAATAAAGTGGCTTTGGGAATAGCCGCCGTGGTAGCGCAGTGCTAGAACATCAAACGCGTTATTTGAAAGTCGCAAGTTTGGTTCCTGCCCACGACAAGTTACCTCTTCACCCACTTTTCTTTCTTTATATTTAAATTACAATTCGGTCTGATAGCTTCCCCTATATATTCGTTGGCATTACTGTCTGTTAGATCACACTAATAATTTGACAAGAACACGGTAAAACGAGCCTTTAAGTATACACTTGTTTCCCTGATATATATATATATATATATATATATATATATATATATATATATATATATATATATATATATACACTTTTGCCTTACGTTAGTATTCTTCTCAGTACTTTTTAGTGATATATTTACGTATCTTTGAAAGTTGTTGCTCTTGAATTCAAAACTACAACTGAGTCAGGAAAGACAAATTGCACCTACCTCTTTTTTTAGTCTTGGGTAGTGTCTTCTTCATATTTTTATTTATAGGTAATGGCTTTGGTGTAGCCGGCTTTCCACTTACAGGCCCAGAATGACTGACTGGAAGAGCTGATGAAGTAGCATTGCTGTCACCAGTAACTTCAGGTCATATGTTATTTGTGCCAAAGTAAAAAAAAAAAAAGATCTGTAAGCATTCATTTCAAGGCAATGTGTGTACATAGTAGTCATGTACCGCAAATATTTCTACTTTTTTGTGGCAAAAATTGTGAGCAACAAAACATGCAATATTCGAAACACTTAGTTAAACCTCTAAGTAGTTAGAGGGACCGCCTACAGCATTGCGCAGCGTATCAAGGGAGACGTTTTGGTTGTGCACATAATGTATAATCGTGAATTGGAATTTTTCACGAAGTAACGTTCTCAAAAAACGTAAGTTGAAAAACACTACTTTGATACGACAGGAATAGAAATGCAAACAAAAAGCGCGCTGATTTTGCTTACCTGTGGCCAATGGCCCAGAAGGAAGTCCTCCACTCGGCTGGCCATGCCCTATTGCCGAGGTGTTTGACGTAGAACCTGATGCTTGTGGATTGACCGTCGAGATGATTGTAGAACCTTGTAGTAAAATAAAAGCCCTTATATAAGTAGCCTTGTACAAGCCTTTCAACGAGCTATGTCGTACAAACATCAGTTGACACTGAATGGCTTTCAGACGAGATAAAGGATGTATTACTCCAAGGTTTGCACGTGCGTTGTATGCATTGCTAATGTAGAGCAATTATGAACCTTGTATTTTACATTGTTCATGCTGACTGCGTCAACGCTCTCATTCGCATACATTTGCTGCTTAGCAAAAAATAAAAGCGGGTGCTTAATGTGCATGTCGTCAGAAAGCATGCGGATGGAAAACAGGGATAAAAATAGGAATGAAGACAGGAAGACAGAAGACAATATGTTTTGACTAAATAATATTAGAAAAATAACGTATACAAAGACAATTTTTCAGAACTGCTAATGTGCGTGCATCAGCCCGCATCCATATGAAGTAAAAAAAAAAAAAACCTTCTCTACACGAATCAGCAAAATATTCATTTTTTTCAACTATATTCCTTATAACTAACAAGTCTTGGATGTACACGGCTGTTCAAATAAAGTAGACAGCTTCAGAATGGTTACAACGCAAGAGCCAAAATAGTTTGATTGATAACTAAGCACTAAACGCTTCTAGTGGGTGGGCTTTTTTTATAATGTAGTTGCTGGGATTGGACCTCCCTAAAGCACAACATCCTTATGACAGACGTTACCAAAAAGGGTTCCGAAATTTCTACCACCTGGGGCCCATTAACGTGCCCCAAAATCTAAGCACACGGGTGTCGAGCATTTCAGCTTCCGTCGAAAAATGCAGCCGCCACACCCGGAGTTCGATACCGCGACCGGTTGTTCAGCAGCTGAGCACTATAAGCATTAGGCCACCATGCAGGGGCATGCTTTTTGAAGGCAATACTGCGTGTATATATATGACACTTTTGATAATCATAGACACGTTTTGTCTTCAAGCTGAGTGCAATGTTAAAGAGATCAGAACCTCTGGTAATTCAAATTCAATGTTTTGCAGTTTCGTCCAACTTACTATTTTCCCATTGGCTCTAAAACAAGTTTTTGGTGGTGTCACTTTTTTGTAATCACAGTACAATTGGCAACAATCAAGTTAGCAAATGATAAAGATTTTTAGCTTCTGAAAACTTCTCTTGTATAATCGCCAGTGGAAAGGCAAATAAGCCAGCGAAACGCATATGTCCCTGAAAATGACGTTTTGAGTTGCACATTTCTAGTTTTTTTTCTGATCAGTCGGTTTTACTTTTTTATTTAAATATGTTTTTAAAAAGTAGTTAATGCTCGGGGACCATCGGTTAGCGAAAACTTTCTATTATATCAGCCACCTATAAGGCCTGGTTCTAATGGCGAAATTTAGTCATTTAGTAGTAAGTGCTCTAGAATGATTTCTTTTGTGTTGGGAACTGAGCCACCTGATATAGCCAAGCGAAATATTATTATACCTCAAAACCAGCACAAAAACACAATGCTGATGAATTCCACACTATAAAGTTGTACTACCTGCGAATTTTGATTAACATGTGAGTCAGAGGCAATAGAAAGCTTTGAACAAAAGTTTATTAGTTGACGATGACTTTGTGATGACTGTTGAGCACGTTGAAAAACTCGGTGTCACTTTGGACCAAATTTTTAGCTATAGTAAAACATGCGCACGACTGATGGTGAGTGGTGACATTTGCGTATTGGAGATGCCAATATTAAGCTGTCCACTGGGAGTAAAGGCTACATACCCAGAGTCGGTTTATTCACTATCATATCCGGGGCGATATATTGGCTCAACGATACTATATGGTAGTTTTACTCTATGATTTCACAACGAGCCAAGCTCGTTGTAAAAGCAGATAACGCTGTTCATCTCGTTCAAAAGGTTTGCAATCGACGTTGTGTACTCTAAGACAAACTCCTTTGTTTTATTCAAGCTTTTCTCTTCTATCACTTCGCATACGTAGCAGCTATGCACCACTGGAAGAGAACAGATAGAGACGAAATGAATGAACACAGTGCTTAACAATATCAGGAAACGAGTTCTTGGAATGCCGATATTTGCTCACACAGAGTGTTTGCTTCAGCTCCGAATTCAAATCATCCTAAAGGAGATCGTTGAAATTTGGGAATGCATAGAAATGGCTCTTTTGAGCACTGCAGGAACACTTTGGTGTATGCTACAAGATTTCGGTCATTGCAATGTGATCGCAGGAGGTGTTTTCATACTCCCCGTCATGTTTGTGAAAGCAATATCATGGAATATATATCCTTACAAAACATGCACCTCAATCGCAACTGTGATAAACAGAAAGCGAGAGCTGCTGCCCTCCTTGAACAAATATGCAGTAATCAGCAACAGCTCAGCTTTGTGGACACCGCCTCCTAGAGGATGGCAAGCCCTCATAATTGTTACCGTCAGCTCTAAACGACAAATCAATCATGATGCCTTGGTCTGGGTCAAAAACCTATAATTTGCCAAACAGGGCAATTGCACGACTCTTGCTCAATAACACGCAAGACGCTATTTATTGCCGTTTGAGATCAGCAGTGAAATCATTAAAAAAAACAATATTTATAGCAAGCCTTGAAGGCAAATAAATGACACAACACTTCATTTGTAGGTTCCCCGCTCCCGAGGGTAAAACTTAGGGCTTCCCAAACCCTGAATGAGTGGACAGATGGGTCTGTTCATGAACTAACCTATCAAGATACTTTTGGGCATCTTGCACCTGACTTGACTGAGAATAGGCTCATTCATCCTGCCTACAAAAAGATCGCAAACTTGTCTCTAACATAGAGTTTACCCCCATTCAAATTCACATGCCAACCCAACTCAGATGTACAAACATAGGTTCTTGCAAACAAATACTTATCTTAATCCACGTCGTTTCAAACGATCTACATAGGTATGCCGCTACATAGGTATGCCGACAGTTTGTGTCCCTCATTCGGACAAATATCCACGTTTTTTCTTTTTTTGCAGCTATGCGTTTGGGGCGCCAAGTAGTCATAACATGTCACATTCTTTCTGTAAAAAATAATTACTTCCAAGTTCCTCCTTATATCGCCCTGCCTCTGTTTCAGTTCTACAGAGCTCCCAAAATATCAAGCCACTGGGTGCAACTTCACCACCTGGCGTGTGCAAAGGTTAACCATGTCAGCACAGACAAACCGGGGCAAACTTTCGCATGGTACACGTAAAAATGCTGTTCGAACAAGGAACGTGACCTTAGTGTCTCCAGACGAAAATTCAACGCGTGCGCCGGAACTGAGGACTCGCGACAAGCCGGCGTGTGGTAGGAAAACACAGAAAAAAGAAAAAAATTGGCTATTGCGTCATGATAACTTGCTGTAATAACTACTGCGTGGGGACGTGAGGGAAGGGAAGAAGTCGTCGTGAGCCCCTGTTTGATCGCGTAGGCAAACTTCGGAATTCATGTAGAGTCCTTCCAAGCTGTGTTAGTTGTTATTATTTTGCAGATGATATACGCATGCCCAAGGCGCTTATGGCGTCCTGAATTCGTTCCTTGGACACCGTCTCTTTAGAATGAGAAAAAACTGAAATAGTTTCTTTGTAGTTTCGACCCGAACTATCTTTGCTACGTTCACGTTCTGTAGCGCAATCGCGTGAAAACTTCAAGCTGCATAAATGATGAACCCATGGCTTTTTTTTCACGAGATTGCACACAACGTGTATTGAAGGAAGAATTGACTTTATAGTCTGTAGCACATTTGCGTTCAAAACGGCGCTAAGGGCTACTGGTTTGGGGCTTTATAAATGCTCCTACAGGTAAAATGATGTATACCTTTTTGTTCTTTATTGGTTTATATTACAGGTGGCAGAGGTCGTCTCCTCGCTACTTTCTGGCCTCCCTGCTTGCACAAGCAATGCATTTGTTCTGCTTCTGTTAGAACATAGCCATATTGTTATTTATATCTCATGCGTACTGCTCTGACATTTCAGGCGCGCAGTCATGCGTTATAAGTAAATAAATATCGAGACAGCGTTCAGGTGCAGCTACGTTATATATATACACTATAATAGATGTGCAAGGACCAAGATAGCCTTTTGTCAATTTAACGTATTGGACAATTGAGCACCATTATTTCAGTGTGCTGTTCACTTAGTTAAATCGAGTTTCACTTGTATAACAAAGAATATACAAGCCTTACAGTGTTTTTTTTTTCAGTGAATACATAATACATTGCTTACCAGTACTGGACGCACCACCATGAGTAGCCAAACCAGGTTGCCGATCAACCGGTGTTCTCGATGTCGCTGATGAACTTGGGCCAGTTCCTCCTTGGTTTACACTTGCAACTGTTGAGACTGTTGAGAAGAGGCTGGTTATTGTGAGACAAAACTTTTTAGCTGCTGAACCGATTGAGTACTCACTACTGCCTACGCCCATACTTTCGCTTTTGCGCAAGAATATTTTTTTATAAAGAGGAGAAAGAATTGAGAACGTGTTTTAAAAAATATGTTCCTGTTAATTTTAGACACAATGGGGCGAACACATCCCTTCACGTGTGATCACAATTGTGAGATACCAGACACCAAACATCTCAAGAACCTTCCCTTCATGAGCATACGCTTTACTGGTACTTATTGAAACTTAGGTTGTGAAAAAGTTGTTGGCTGTCACCCTTGCAATTAACCCCGTTGTAAGGTATGCCAACACATGACAACTTCGTACTCCGTATTTATCAGCGCTTCAAGCTTTACCATAAGATTCAACGGAGACTTCACTTGCGACAGCGCCAATGTTGTGTACATGCTTGAGTGTTCCACATGCCACCAGCAATACATCGGTCACACCGAAACGTCATTCAGAATACGCTTTAACAACCATAGAACCCACGCTTCTAACCTACCTCATCTTCCACTAATAAAACATGTCCAGATGCCAGGTCACCCCTTTGCAAACCTCAAGGCTACAATACTACAGTCTGCATTTAAAACTCATCATGACCGAGAAGTTCGCGAATCCTACCTCATCAATAAACTCAACAGTCTTCACGCTGGCATAAATCAAAGCATCGGACGTGTCACCTTTCTTTGTGGGTGACGAAGTTTATTATATTCATACACTATCCTCCCCCCTCCCGTCACACACACTCTTTTTTTTCCTTATGAACCCCACTTTTTTTTTACCACCGCATATTGCATTAAAGTCGCACGTTATATATTTTGTATAGCAACCATGGTGACTTGTAAAAAAATCTTATGGTGATCTTTCAGTACTTTTATGTGTACCGTGCGGAAGTAGATGTGATTGATATCTGTTTTGCCACGCAAGTAGCCTTATTCTCTCGCTTCTCCCTCACGGCCTCATCATCCTTTTACTGGTTTATATGTTTCACTGATGCGATGGCTTCCTAGTCATACGTTTTTTAAGCTGTAGCAGTTATCTTGCTACACGAGGTGATAGATCAAAATGAATTGTCACCGATGTTTGATTTTGAACTCCTGACGTTTTTTTCAGATATCAGTGGCCCTTAAAAGCGGCATATGCCTTGTTCACTTCTTATTCTCTGACGAAGGCCGTACCACGGCCGAAACGTAAATCTATAAAGGAACTGCTAAACTGCTTGCTTTCTCGTACGTGCACCAGCTTCTTTTCACACACACACACACACACACACACACGCACACACACACACACACACACACACACACACACACACACACACACACACACACACACACACACACACACACACACACACACACACACACACACACACACACACACACACACACACACACACACACACACACACACACACACACACACACACACACACACACACACACACACACACACACACACACACACACACACACACACACACACACACACACACACACACACACACACACACACACACACACACACACACACACACACACACACACACACATATATATATATATATATATATATATATATATATATATAGCTGCAGTATTAGGGAGTAATGACTGCGCATTTTTTGTACAAATTTATATTTCTGTGTTATACAATACTATTGTTTTTTTGTCTTTTTCCTACGATAGAGAGGACATAAAGATATTTGTTCCCTATGATTGGAAATCTTTTAAAACGGTGTTGCAGATCAGGCGGAAAAACTGGAGCCCCCGTCGTCATGCAATAAGCTTGAAGTTTCTGATTTCATGATGAAAGCACCAACGTAAAGCTTAAGAATTTCGGAAGACGCTTAGACCACGATTTTTGTATCGGGTGCTATGAAAATTGCTTTTTCATTTGCTTCTAACTCTTCACCACTGCGTTGACACGTCGTTATTGTCGCTTCCATTGAGTACATTTATTAAAAGAGATTTTTTTATATGAAGCCACTGGCACCAGCCTTAGGACTATTTCTGTATGAGACGAAAACTAGTTCTTTTGTTCAGGTAGATTAACCTTATTATAATTATTCTCATTAGAAAATTAACTGAATCATGTTACAATGATCAGTAGAGCATGCTGTCGAATATCATATACTAGTTGGAACAAATTCATTCAGTTGAAGTAGGCTTCATTATGAAAATGCACACAGTAAATTTTTGAGAAGGTTGCTGAGCCTATATATATGGCGTCAAAATAAGAAAACGTTTACTCTGGCTGTGTTTACACTGAGGGTTGCTGCACGGCGTGCTGCGGCTATAGGAAGTTGTAGTGCATAGTAAATTGCACTCTGAATGCAGTGCGTGCTTTCGCGAACCTAGCCAAGAAACACGCTCATGGCTGCAAGTTTCTTCTGCGGAAGGTGTTGGCGTCGCTATCAGTTGTCTCGGGAAAGGGTAAGTGATTTTCTGGACTCCTTCTAAAGCTGGCATCTTGCCGGCTTGGTGCCTGTTTCCACCAACGTAGTCAAGAAATGATTTTTTCGTTAAAAAAAGTCGTCTACGAAATATATGAGCTAATGCTCACCACTATTTGATAAAACTGGTGAAAGAACCGCACCTGCACTTGATGATACAGTGTCTGGTGACCCTGGGGTGGCGGATCTTATTGTTCCTACGGAGTTTGCATGTCCTCCTGGGGCTGCTAAAAGAGAATTGTTTTTCGTTAGATTGCCATTCATGCGCAGAGTTTATTCAATTCATCAGATAATACAATATACATTCGGGCGTAAGGTCTGCTGAAGAATTGTAGTACGTTATGTTACGGGAAGGTCTAGAAAATAAATTTAAGCAACCTGTGTCTGCTGCTCATTGGCAGGGCATATTATTATGGCCAAGGGTACGGATGTTTTTTTCTGTGTAAGTGTACGCCTCGACATGACACAGACAATAACGAAGGAAAAACCAGCATGGGCACTAAGCAACAAAAAAGGAAAGGCCAGTCGGGAGAGCCATAGTCATGGTTCGAAAGCACGTGGAGAGAGGGTGAAGCGAAGCAATGAGGAAGAAGAAGTGGCTTGGTAAGCAGCGAAGGAGACAAAATAAGTCAATTTATGCATATATGCAGAAGGCTTGCGTTATTCTCTTCTGCATTTGTAGTAGCAGCATTATTATACGAACGAGAAATTAGCTTATTACACATACACCTGAATAAAAAAAGTGCATTGCCAAAAATCTCGACGGACTTCACCTTTTTTGTAGATCGCTGTTGAGTTGTAGATCTGTAGAGCACGTTTGATTTTTTTTAGCAAGAATTAGACCAAGAAGTAGGTGGCAGCGGGAGTCGAAAACATGTTAAATCCGCTAGAAAAGGTCGCCGGCGAAAGGTCTCGCGTAGAGTTTAAACGGTCTACATTAGGTACACGGCAAAGCAAGTAAGACAAATAAAAGTGAGTGCTGCGGTAGATGCTAGTGTAATGGGGAAATCGCAAGGCAATGACCAGCGGGACCTTCTCTGAGTGCGAAGCGTGAGCGTGTGCACGAGCTGTAGACGCTGGACTGCGCGAATATTTGTGTCCATACCGGCTGTCTGCCTACTACTTGGCGTCGCTATTAAACTCCCTGGGTGTGGTGGGTACGCAAATCTGGAACTTCGAAGCTGGAAGCTGCCCACTGCATCAGCAATGCCTGATCAGACGACTGATCAAGGCGCCACCCAGCAAAGCACGGCCCAATCTCAACTGCTCATCGTGCCTACCACCCTGAGCCAACGAGATCCCCCCTTCAACAGTGGCACCGAGAACCAAGATGTGGAAGAGCGGTTGCAGCTGTTTGAAAAGGTGAGCGCCGCCAACAAGTGGGACGACCCCTCGAAACTAGAGTATGTCCCATTTTATCTCAAAGACGTCGCCAGCCTGTGGTTCACAAACCATCGTAGTGAATTAGCCACTTGGGCCGTTTTCAAGACCACCCCTGCAGCTGTGTACGATCGTCCCGCAGTGCGCAAGCTGCGTGCCGACGACCGCATACACGAACGTGCACAAAGGCGGGGCGAAACCTCCACAAACTATATTGAAGATGTTATAGATTTATGCCGGTGCTTTAACCCTGAGATGATAGAACAAGACAAGATCAGGCATATCTTGAAATGCATAGACGATGATGCCTTTCAAAGGTTGCTGGCAGAGGGCCCCAGTACCGTATCCGAACTTGTGACCTTGTGCCAGGGCTTGGAAAAGATTCGCAATCAACGTGCATCAGTTCGGAGGTCGACGACAGCAGGCGACTCTCTCGCTGCCCTGGTCATCGGTGGTGACAGCACCCTGCTGGAGCAGATAAAAGAATGTGTACGCGAAGAGGTCGCACGACAGCTTTCGTGTCTCTCGTACCTGTCGACCACCGAACCACCAAAGAACCGCCTAACGCCGACAACCAGACAGGCTATTCAGGAGCAGGTCTCCGAGGCGTTGCCCTACCTGCGTCTGCCTCTCCACTAACACCTGTTGCTGCGCCACTGGCTTATGTGGCCGTCGCGGCAATGCTTACGCTTCGTCGGCCATTGTATACGCCACAACCTGTGCGACCGTCCACCACGCCGTTTCCAGCTGCACAGCAGCACGCCCGATATTCTTGGCCCACTGCTGACAACCGGCCAATGTGTTACTTTTGCGGCATTGCAGATCACGTTGCACGTCTATGTCATCGGCGCTTCGCAGTTAACGCACTAAGATACCCGTACTACTCGTTTCGGCCTCCATGCCACCTGAAGTTCACGAACGCGATGCGCCAGCTGCTTCCGGCACCCGAACCTCCGCTTCTCGACGTTCTACTTCCTGCTCGCCTTTCTCTTCAACAAGTCGTCGTTCTGTAGCACCTATGCGTAGACGACCCTCCTCTATTGAGACGGAAAACTAACTGCCGCAGCTCGGGAGGTACGAGCTGCGTCACCGTTTAATCGTTAAATTTCTCGCCTGTCGCCCGCCAATCTTATCGATGTAATCATCTAAGGTGTACGAACACTTGCACTCATCGATACCGGTGCCGCGATATCTGTGATTAGTCCAACACTCTGCCTCTCTCTTCGTGAAGTGACGATGCTTTTCCCCGTGGTTTCTCTTAGCAGTGCAAGCGCCCAACAAATTGAGCCCGTCACGACATGTACAACAAAAGTGGTTATTCTAGACGTGTTGTACACCATTGAATTTCACGTGTTGGCTTCATGTTCCCACGATGACATCCTAGGATGGCATTTCTTATCACGCCATCATGCCGCCGTGGACTGCTCTGGGGCCGAAGTGGAGCTGTTACCGTTTCGTGATGCGCCTTCTGTTGATGCGGCTGCATCTAGTGCGGCTAACCTTGTCGTCGCGACGGACATAAACCTTCCTCATTTCAGCGCCCTGTTTGTTCCTGCCTGCTTTGCTTCACTTTCTGACGCTGCCGTCCTATTCACGCCATCTGACAATTTCAGTAGCCGCCACCACACATCGCTGCCATTCGCCGTTCTGGCGCTTTGTCAAGACACTACCGAAATATTTATTTCCAATCCCAACTCGTGCCTTCTCAGTTTGCGCTGCAACGAGACGCTCGGCCACATTCAGCTTATCGATGAAGGTACTATCATGCCTGCCGATTTCTTCTACATCAAGCCGAATATGAAGGTGAACGCATTGGTTACTCACCTTGCCTCGGACTGCGTGTCTTCTGATGCATTTCACCGTTCTATTGACAACCATCTCACCCCGGCTCAACGAGAGCAGCTTGTTACCCTGTTGCATAAATTCAGGCGTTCGTTTGACTTCTTCCAAGCGGTGCTAGGAAGAACGAACACCGCTGTGCACACAATTGCGTCACCGCCCCTCTCGCGTGTCCTCGACGGAGCGTCGCGTAATTGCAGAACAAGTAGACGACATGCTAGAGCAGGGAGTAATCAAGCCTTCTTGTAGTCCTTGGTCTTCCCCAGTTGTACTTATAAAAAAAGGATGGTTCGATCTCGTTCTGCGTAGACTACAGGTGCCTAAACAAAACTACGAGGAAAGATGTTTACCTTCTTCCCCGCATTGACGACGCCCTCAATTCTCTCCAAGGTGCAGCATTCTTTTTCTCGCTTGACCTTCGCTCAGGTTATTGGCAGGTCCCAATGGCTGAGTCTGATCGTCCAAAAACGGCGTTCTTCACATGGATGGCCTCTATGAATTTACCGTAATCCCACTCGGGCTCTGGAATGCGCCCACCACACTCGGGCGACTGATGGACAGCATTTTACGTAGTCTCAAATGGGGCATACGCTTGTGCTATCTTGATGACGTTGTGGTCTTTTCACCCGATTTAACTTCGCACCTCACACGTCTGCGTAAGATACTACACTGCCTTACAAACGCCAGGTTAACCTGAAGAAATGTCACTTCGGGGCTAAACAACGCACCATACTTGGTCATGTCGTCTCGAAAGCCGGCATCCTTCCCGACCCTAAGAAGCTTCGTGCTGTTGCCGAATTTCTTGAGCCGACTACAGTTTAAGAACTACGGAGCTTTGTGGGCCTGTGCTCCTATTTTCGTCGGTTTGTCCGGAACTCTGCTTCCATCATCGCTCCGCTCACCAAACTCCTTGCTGGCCCTGCAGATCTTTCGAATCGGACAGCAGCCTGTGACGAATCCTTCGCAACACTGCGCCAACTCCTTACCTCACCACCCATACTGCGCCGTTACGACCCTACTGCGCCGACCGAAGTACACACGGATGCAATTGGCGTCGGCCTTGGTGCAGTACTCGCGCAACGCAAACCAGGTTTTATAGAGTATGTGGTCGCCTATGTAAGCCGCGCCCTCACTAAGGGAGAAGCCAACTATTCTGTTACAGAAAGAGTGCCTCGTGATTTTGTGGGCGTTAAACAAGTTTCGCCCCTATATGTACGGCCAAACGTTTGTTGTGGTAACTGACAATCACGCACTCTGTTGGTTGGCTTCACTGAAAGACCCTTCTGGTCACCTCGGACGTTGGGCACTGCGCCTCCAGGAATTCGACATACGCGCCATCTACCGATTGGGGCGAAAGCACTTTGACGCAGATGCGCTTTCACGATCACCCGTGAAATCTGATGATACGAAAATATCAGCCCTTGACCTTCCGCTCTCTGCCGTCAGCATCACAGACATGCCATCCGAACATCGGAAGGACCCTTGGATTACCTCGCTCTAAAATATGCTTTCTGACGCATCAACTTCCGGTTACTTGCGCGTTTTTTCTCGCCAAGCAACGCATTTCACCATACGGGATGGCCTGTTATACCGTCGCAACTATCTAGTGGCGGGTCGTAAATGGTTGCCAGTCATACCAAGACATATGCGGTCTGATATCTGCGAATATTTTCATTCCGAACCGCAACAACGCACACGCTGGTGCGCTAAAGACGTATGAGCGGATCTGCCAACGTTACCACTGGCGGGGTATGTACACGTTTGTACGCAAAACAATCGCGCATGTTCCCTGTGTCAGCAGCGCAAGACATTTCGTCATTCACCCGGCCAACTGCATTCTTTGCCATGTCCTGCACGCCCATTTGACCGTGTTGGGTGACCTATACGGCCCACTACCGTGTTCTGTTGCTGATAGTCGATAGGTGACTGTGGCTGCCAACCATCTGACAAAGTACGTCGAAACGGCAGCGCGACCTTCGGCTGGTGCTCGTGACGTTGCAACCTTCACCTTGCACCGGTTTGTTCTTCGTCATGGTGCACCACGCTAGCTCCTGAGTGACAGAGGTCGCGTATTTTGTCCGAAGTTCTGCAGCAGCTCCTACATTCATGACGTACGGTACACCGCACATCAACAGCCTACCACTCTCAGACGAATGGCCTAACGGAACGTTTCAATTGAACCTTGGGAAACATGCTCGCTATGTATATCAATCCCGACCACTCCAATTGGGACGTTGTTTTTCCTTTCGTGACGTACGCTTACAATGCGTCGATTCAATCAACAACAAGCTTTTCTTCATTTTTTTTCTTTTACATGGTCGTGACCTATGCAGCACACTTGACACAATTCTGCCATACAATCCTGATGCCTCCAAGTTCAGCCCAGTTTCTGAAATAGCCAAACATGCCGAAGAGTGCCGTCAGCTTGCACGGTCCTTCACAGCCGATAATCAAGCCCTCCAAAAAGACCGCCATGAACATGATCTTGTTCAGGACACTTTCCCCGTCGATTCTCTCGTGTGGCTCCGACTGCCTTTCTACTCTCCTGGACTGGCTCCCAAGTTTGCACCGAAGTATACTGGCCCTTACCGCGTCATACAACACCCTTCTTCTGTCACCTATCTGACTGAACCGCTCAAGTCGTCCACGGACAAGTGCCGCCTTGGTCGTTAGATGGTCCACATCAGTCGCCTCAAGCCCTGCTACAACCCTCTTGTTTTCTTTTCCCCTTGAGTTGCTAGGATGGCTCGTTTTCATCGCCGGGGTATTGTAGTGGGAAATGTGCAATGCAATGACTAGTGGGACTATCTCAAAGTGCGAAGCGCGAGCGTGTACACGAGCTGTAGACGCTGGACTGCTCGAGTATTTGTGTCCGTACGTGCTGTCTGCCTACTACCAGGCATCGCTATTAAACACTCTTGCACTAGGAACATTTAGGTTATTTGAACCTTTTCGCGTTCGACATCTGCTGCTTCGCTAGCTCAGGAAGTGTTTTCACATTGTCAGAATGAGAAGTATAAAGTGCTATTCATGACATATTTGTAGCTGTCATGAAACATGGAATGGAATGAAAAAACTTTAGTTTAGTCCTGCAGGACGCGCTTAGCGCGTAGCGGACGTCTCCGACGTAGGGAACGACAGGGAGTACCTGGCGGCCGCTTCGTGGGCCTGCTGGATGGCCCATTGCTGGTCGGCGCGAAGTGAGCTCCTGAGAGACCTCTCCCACTTGCTTGAGGTAGAGTCGCGAGGAGTTGTTCTACACTCCCATAGCATGTGTGCGAGTGTCGCTGTGTGTCCACATGATGGGCATGTGTCGTTGGGTTATGCATCAGGACAATAAACATGAAGCGTGGCAAGGTTTGGGTACGTGTCTCTAATAGGCGCAGGGTTAATTCTTGTGGTCTGTTAAGTTTCAGATGTGGGGATGGAAAAATGCGGCGCTCCAGGTAAAAGTCCTTTGTTATGTCATTGTACGTATTGGGTGCATCCTGATTGATATCTAACCCAGCAAGAGGGGTTGCCCTGTGGCAGTGTGGTCGGTAAGTGCGCGCACTGCATCATGGGCGATCTCGTCGAAAGAATTTGTCACTCGTTAATACCATACCCATATACAGAAAAACACACCCATGTTCATAAGGTATGCAGAAAATTTCTCGCTGTAAATTGGGGGAACATGCGGTGGAGTAGAACCTGAGCCAACATTGGAAGGGTTTCAGCAACTTCTTCCTGCTCTTGTACTTTGGTCTTGGGCCTATATATAACATGTTTGTTTCTGTTTAAAGAATTGAACTCCGCAAGTAAAAATAAGTGCTTTTATCGGTGTGCAAGGCTCACTTCTTCTAAATTACAAGTTAGCAATTTCTACTAAGACGAAAGAACGACAGAATTATGAGAAACACTGTTTTTATTTGCATAATCTAGAGCACACCCTAGATTATGCATATCACGTAGCTATTTGTACGCATATGCTGCAGTTCATGAAAACATGAAGTTTTTATAGAAAACGTTGTGTTGCTTAATTTTATTAAGCCACGTAAATTAGGCCAAATTGTGCATGAACCTACTCGTGTTTCGACAACCTCAAGGTCACTACTTGACCTTGTCTTTCTTTCTGAATCCGTTCAACGGCTCAGTTTTGATGTCAATGTTTTGCCCGGGATTTCAGATCACGAAATCGTACAGTTTAAAAGTCATATGTTGCCCTCAACTTCGCGGGCAATCATTAAGCCATTTAGAAATTTTAACAGTGCTGATAATGAAAGTATTTTGGACTTCCTCGTACTAGATTTCGACACCTTTAAGAGCAAATACAATAACGGGTATCTCTGCGTAAACGGATTATGGTTGCACTTCAAGACGGCCGTGCTTACTTGTATTAA
The DNA here is from genome assembly GCF_043290135.1 of Rhipicephalus microplus. Lineage (NCBI taxonomy): Eukaryota > Metazoa > Arthropoda > Arachnida > Ixodida > Ixodidae > Rhipicephalus > Rhipicephalus microplus. The sequence continues at coordinate 46,928,286 of NC_134707.1, forward strand.
CAAATATGTCCCACAAAAACAAAGAAAGATTAACCGCCAAAGCCCGTGGATTACGCGTGCCATAATTCACTTAAAACGTCGTGTTAAGCGTCTCTCTCGAGCGCCCAAAACGCCTAACGTGTTACCTTCCCTAAGGGCTGACCTACGGAAAAAAAATCTAAGAATCAAAGTATCACTTTTTTAATGTTAAGATACACGGCTTTCTTGTCACCAAGCCCCGCCGCGGTGGTCTAGTGGCTAAGGTACTCGGCTGCTGACCCGCAGGTCGCGGGTTCGAATCCCGGCTGCGGCGGCTGCATTTCCGATGGAGGCGGAAATGTTGTAGGCCCGTGTACTCAGATTTGGGTGCACGTTAAAGAACCCCAGGTGGTCAAAATTTCCGGCGTCCTCCACTACGGCGTCTCTCATAATCAAATGGTGGTTTTGGGACGTTAAACCCTACATATCAATCAATCAATTTCTTGTCACCAACCCTAAGAAGTTCTGGACTCACATCACCCAAAAGAAAGACCCAGTCGGCAAAATGAATATAAACGACAGGGAAGTGTCCGATGCCTGCTCGATAGCAAGGGCTTTTAATGCTTTTTTCTCGTCTGTATTTGTACGTGCAACCCAGTGCTCCACTAATTTCAGTATATTCCTGGCTTTGACATTCCCGATATAACTATTACCGAGCCCGGAATATTTTCGGCTTTGCTCAACCTTGACCCTAAAAAGTCCGCAGGTCCCGACAGAATACCAAATGCATTCCTTTACCGGTATGCGGAGTGGTGCTCGAAATGCCCTTACATTATATTTAACGAAAGTCTACTAAGTGGTGTGGTTCCAGACGATTGGAAAACTGCAAAAGTTACTCCTGTGCATAAATTCGGCGATAAACTTTGTGTAAAAAACTACCGCCCCATATCCCTTTTGTGTACAGCCGGTAAAGTTTTGGAGCACTTTATATTTAAACACCTAGTAACGTATCTTGAGAGCAACATGTTTTTTACGAGCAATCAACATGGTTTTCGGCGTGGATTTTCCACGGTTACACAACTAATACACACGACTAACGACATCTCAAAAGTTTTAGATAAGGGGGGGCAAATTGACGCTATATTCTTGGATTTTGAAAAAGCTTTCGATCGAGTACCCCATAGCAACCTGATGTTAAAAATTCGAAACTTGGTCAAAAATGAGAAAATAACTCAGTGGTTGGACTCCTACTTATCAAGCCGGTATCAGTAAGTTCAGATAGGTGACTCTGCCTCTCACTTGTCATCAGTTGTTTCTGGAGTCCCACAGGGCTCCGTCTTAGGTCCGTTGCTTTTCATTATCTATTTAAACGATTTACAGTTCGACTGTCCGGTGCGTTTCCGTTTCTTTGCCGATGACTGCGTTGTTTATCTCCCTATTGAATCGGTAAATGACCAGAAAGTTCTCAACAAATACTTAACCCTTTCAGCCCTGAATTTTTTATTTTGGTCAGATACACTTCTTGCGCGCGTTTTTCTCGAAGTTAGGACCTCAGAAGACTCCAAGCAAAAAATTGAGCCACTGGTACAAGCATTTTCGGATTAATTAACGTGGCATCAAATTAGTTAATTAGGGCCCTGTGATTGGAAAATGAAAAAAGTGGCTTATTTTTTTTTTGCGAAATAATGGTGCACACAAAATGGAAACCAACGTCTTACTTTTCAGCCTAGTACTCACTGAAACAGCTTCGGTACATCGTCCCGAAAATGGCGCTTACCCGCCTCAACTTACGCGCCTCGGCTTCACGGAAGACTTCGGTCACGCTTCTTCTTCTTTGTGGCTGTTACCTCTACAAACGTGCCGCAATATTGGTGTCAATTGCAGTGGGAATCATTGAATAACTATGTTCCCAAGAATGAGCTGTATTGGTTACATTTCCGAGATGCTAGGGGAAAATTTGTGCGGTGGTGTCAATTGACACCGCCAGGGCCGAAAGGGTTAACAGCTGTTAGTAATTGGTGTGCCGATTGGAACATGAGCCTCAACACAACAAAGTGCCGCCAAACGACAATAACGTGCAAAAAGTTTCCATTTCAATATGCTTATCAAATTAACAATGTTGAATTAGAGGTTGTTAACGAGTTCAAATATTTGGGTGTAACCATGACATCAAACCTCACCTGGAACAAACACATACAAAATATTACATCATCAGCACTGCGCAGACTTTGGCTTCTAAGACACCGACTTCAGCACTGTACAAGCAGAACGAAGACCGTTGCGTACACTACGCTGGTCCGCCCCTTGCTCTAATATGCAGACGTTGTTTGAGACCCACACAAAAAGACGGATTCGGCGATGCTCGAACGAATACAAAAGAAAGCGCTGCGATATATTCACAACGCATACAGCAGGCGAGTATCCGTGACAGAACTGCGCAGGCGTTCTGACCTACCAACACTAGAGTCTCGCCGTAAATTACATCGACTTAAAATATTACACAGCATAGTCAATGGTTATTCAAAGCTAGACTTCAATACTTATCTCGAATTCAACATGTCGCGCCCCACCCGGAACAAGCACAACAAAACAATCCTAATGCCTTTCACGAGAACAAACGCTCACCGTCTATCCTATTTCCCGAGAACGATAGCAGAATGGAACACTTTGCCACGCGACGTTACTAACTTAACTAATCAAAATGCTTTTCCAACGGCTATTTAAAATTGTGTATGATTGGAAGTGCTGGTCTTGTTCCCCTGTCCTATCGAACTAACGTATTTCACGTGTTATCTTGCTACCATGCCACAACGCAGACTGCTTGTCTTGCAATATCTTTTATCTTTACATGGCAACATCCGATTAATTTTTTTTACGCTTCCTGGTAAATGCGCGTAGTGTACTTTGTGTGTTTTGCATTAGACTAGCATTGCCGGTTTTATTGTATATTCATGTAGCTATTTGTAACGAGAATTACTGCTGCTTTGCGAATCATGGGCCGTGGTACTGATTGCGTGCGCTTGCGTGTCCTGACAATCTGTAAGCTTACTGCATTATTGCTTCCCTGTGTACCGCGGACCGTGTTACTGGTCGCGTGTAAACTTTGTGTTCAAACTCTGCACTGTACCACTCCTGCCCTGGCTGCCACAGGGTGGCTGGCAGTATTGAATAAATAAATAAAAAAATTTGCAAATGTGTTTTGCAATTACCACGAGACTTTTGAGGGCGCAATATTTGTTTTTACTTATTGACAAGCCGTTGAAACAAAATATGGGAGGTCAGCTGCTTGAGTTTTTATGCTTGTGCGTGAATGTGTATCTGATTTGTTAGTGCACACAGAGTCCACTTTCGATGCTCTTGCATTGCTTGTGACTGTCGCAGATACCCGGAAAAATTGAGTGTGTTGTGTAATTTCAGCTGCAATATTCAAAATCATATAAACTTCCATCGGCCAGAATAGCGTCTCTGAATAAGCAAAGCAGACACGAAACTAAAGCGTAAAAGTGGCTAAATATTTATTTAAACGTCTTGGTGATTACTTTTTGCGATTCGCGTTATAACACTTTGTCTAGTTTTACCCTTTGCTTTTGAATATCTGACCCCACTTACTATACAAAGACTATGTCTGTTTGGACCACTATATTCGGTTCATCATAGAACTGCTCCATGACTGTTAATGTTGAATTCCTGCGTATGGAAAAGGCGAACCTGAGGTAATACTACTCGCGTTCACCAACTCCTTTTATTATAATAGACATATCGGGCCTCGACCCGATATGTCTCGACTGCTTGTTAAAGGTGGCGGAAGATCTGTTGAGGCGGGTGAGTAATGTACATAACTTTTGCAAACGAGGACAGTATTCATTATTGAACGACGGAAATATTCAACCTAGATAGTGAGCTGCGGACGCCTAGATGAATTTTCATATCAGTGAATTTTGCGAAAGTAAGATCACTTGCTAGAGTTTAACCTCTGCATTACTCTAAACTACGTACGTTATAGATACCAACATACTTCAGAGCTGAGTCTACTAGTCTTACAGGATTTAAAATAGAACTACAGGTATATCAGTATAGCATCACTCACCCATTCACACTCAGTGGGGTAGAATACTGCATAGTTCAGGTACTTGGCCCTGACATGCTGGTAGACCATAGTTTGATCCCTGGCCACATGCTTGAGAGACACCCAGTGCATTACTTGGTGCATCGAATGTCTTCGAACATATCCATTGCAAAGAGGCTCTTTTGTTGAACGTAAAAAAATGAGAGACTGTTAAATGAGCTGAGCTGGTAGCAACATTCTGCTCCCAGTGCGTACTTTTTTGTGATGTTTCAGTGGCTGCCAAGTCACTGCGGCGTCATAGGCTACGAACATGCCGATACTTCCGTGCGGGCAGCTCTTGTAGGAACACGAGAAGAAGCCATACCACTTTCGCGGACCGATACAGCCCGTAATCTTCGACGACTTACGCGTGAAATCACGCTTTCACTATTATGCCCACCAAGCAACGAGACGAATCATTAACACCACCTGTCCTCTTTGATGGCTCTCCGGATGCCCATTGGGCTCGGCCGAAGAGAAGCCACCTTTCTTCATCGCTTATGGCTAGAAGTGGCGTTTACAAAATCTTAATCCTTTGTCATAGGAATGGCTGACAACGCTCTCTGTGATGCCTGTTATTGCGAAGAAACAGTACACCACATCCTGTGCGACTGTCCGTTGTATGGCATCCAGAGACAGTCACTGGTGTCCGTGCTTGCGCGCATCGACAACAGCCGAATGTCTGTGGACACTATTCGGTCAAGTGCCCGAGAGAAGACATTGCAACAGAAGGCTACAAAAGCTCCTTTGAAATTCTTACGCGGCACGGGCTTGAACCAGCGGCAGTAACAGCAATGCCACACACTGCGAAAAAAAAAGTCTGGACTATGATTGAGTGTTTGCGCGTGTGCTGCCAAACGTGCTGTGTTTATCTCTCTGCTCCCTATCTTTAATCTCCCCCATCCCCCTCCCATGCGCAGGGTAGCAAACCGGCTGCCTATAGGCTGGTTAAGCTCCCTGCCGTTCTTTTCCTCCTATTTTCCTTCCTTCCTAGTGTATGAAAATTTTAAAACTTCCTATGCACACACTACGTGGACTTAAGGGTGCAGTGCCGTTTGTGCTTTTTGTAAAAGGTGACTCGCTTTACACTTTAACACCATTGGAATAATGTCACGTTCCGACGCTCAATGGCAATGTATGCTTCTGCCACTCCCAATTACGGCTATATTTCATAATGTATTGTAAAGCTAGTATACAGGACGCGTGTCAATGTCCTTTCAGGGTATATCCAAGAAGATGAACTCATTTTCACAGTACACACGGGTAGGGGCGTGGCTGTGTGGCAGAACTCTTGCTGGCCACAGAAACAAACCGGGTTCGATCCCAACTCAGACCCAAAAATTTAGGGGCGAAGCTCCTCTAAATGTAACCTTGTCACTGGTCACGCGTAAGCGATAGAAGAGACGAGAATGGAAAGGAGAAAATAATGAATGACCCTTTCTAGTCTCATTTTCTAGATGGCGTTACTCTGCCGATACTCTCCAAAGTGCCACTCCTCTCCTATTGGCTGCTGTGCGCACTTTGTTTGAGTGCACGGAGAACGAGTGCCTCTCTCAGTCTCCTGGATCGTTGGTGAGGCACGAACGAAGCAGAGGGGCCGGCGCGTTAAAGACGCTTGCGCTCGGTTTCCTTGGCTCACGTATATTGGGTGTTACCCGCTGCGTCTGCATTCTCGAACGCGATCAGACACATGGACGCATGCATGGACGGACGGACACACGGGCGGATGGACGAACGGACGAACGCTTCGCCCCACTCATCATCATTCTCCTTATGTATATGCTGTGATTTTTGATTGTTTCTGGTGTTTGCCAATTTCTCGGTTTTTTAGTCAAGCTAAGATGGTGAATTTTTGTTTACGCAAAGATGTTAATTTTTCGTTCACAATCAACAAAGTCGGCAGCGTAACTTCAACGAAACTAACTATTTAACGCCAATGGATAATATTCATGACGTCTGCGATACAAAGAGACACTCAGTGCCACAAACGTATCAAATAAGCAAAAACGTCACAGTTTTACTGAAAGGGCAAATCAGTGAACACAATAGCAGACAGTTTGAATTAAAAAAAAAAAAACTAGCAGCCACTCCCTTGCCAATCAACGCCCCCTAAACGCAACAAAATGCTCGCGTACAGAAACTTGGACACTAAAACGAGTGCATCAGCCTTGATGCTATCTGTCAATTCAAAGCCAGCGGAGTTGAAAACAGGGCGCGTAATCCTTATGAGATATTTCCTGAGTACAGTTGAAGAAAGGTAAGAGGTGCTTTTCTAGTGCAGCCTACCTCACCCACCTCTGCCCTTTGCTGTACTTCGCATTTCGGGATGCAGTAATCTCTGCATCGTGATGTAATGCACAAGCTGAGCAGGCGCAGCTCATTTCCTGGTCGCCCACGACATCTGCTTCGAAAGTGCGTGAAAATAAATCTAGTGAAAGCGGTCACACCAAGAAGCGACCCTCTGCGCCACACTCAAATGGTTGCTGAAGGCTATATCCAAGTATATAAATCGCTCTAGGATATGTTTCCGTTCTTCTATTCAAAAGCACCAGCTTCAAATATGTATTCATCATAACCATGATGCCTTGTTTAGTGCTAAAGCTGCAGCGAAAGCTGCAGCTTTCGAGGCTACCGCGGTTAGCTCTAGTATTACTCTATCAGTGGAGATTATCGTTGGTGGCGTAGACGTAGCCACGGTCATACTGGGTAAAATACTCTCAGGCACACTTACCAGCTAAACTTACAATACTTGTTCTGCGGCAACGCCGTCACCAACCGCATGTCACATTTTCGGCTCTCTAAAAACGTGGCATGCGTTTCGACCTTTAATAAAACAAGTTTTGCGTTTGTTGTTTAGAAAATGCATAATTTAGAAACACAAATTAGCTTTTTCTGAGGAAGTATAAAAAGCATTTTATTGTTTCTAGCATTCACTCATATGACCTGGCTACTACCACATGAATATTGCATGCTACTTGTCGCTTCAAACCAATCAGCCATGGTCATATCACATGATGTAGCTTCCCATAACAGGAATTGGCCATGTGTGTTGCCGTAGTGCGAAACCAAGGTAGCTTAGACGGTTTTTTGAAATGAAATGGTTTTAATTGTCACTTGTCCACTGGGTCAATGGTGTCGGCACATTGCACAACACAGAAAGAACTAATGAGATCGACGTGCTCAAATTGTGTAGCAGAGTCCGTTTAACTGACGCTCGTTCAAGATATATTTTATTGCACTTACTGGGTAGATTAGGCTGCGTTGGTCCGGTGGCGCTGCTTATTCCAACCACCCATAAAATGAAGACCGCCGAGGTGACCTTAGGTGTCATATTTCTGAGTTTACAATGCTACACTATGTATTATTCATTGCACTCAGGGACAAAGATGGTTAGTAAACATTCCACTGGTAAATACAGGTCAAAACCAAGCTCACAATTCTTAGACAGAAAACATATGTTGTATCATAGTCTACATGTGTTCTAGGAACTGGTATTACCGTGGGCCAGAAATGTGTAAGCAGTTCAAGCAGGGAATGGTAGCATGCGACATGCATTGTTCATTGTCTCCGTATGTCTTGTTAGCCCAAAAATAGAAATAATAGCAACAACACGTATTGAGGTCCAGAAGGGGGCCAAATTGCAAGAACACCTGTGTTGACCCATAAATGTGCGTACTAAAGAGCGTTTCAGTGGTCAAAACGTTTTTTTAATCACACCACTGTTTGACCATCGAAAACCTCGCAAGATATTATGAAGGTGATACGTCATTCCAAGGACAGCTCAGCTCCAATTTTAGAGCGAAATATTTTAGTAAATTACAAGTCGGGTCTCGCGCAGTGCCGTAGTTGTCCTCCTCCGCCACTGCCGCAGTCCGTAATCACATCGCGCCAAATTAGGAAAAAAAAAAAGCTAGTGCCAATGACTCAGTAGGGCCGAACCCGGGTCAGCTGGGCGCCGGCCCAGTGTTCTACCATTGAGCCACGCTGTTTTTTCTCTTTATTGCCTTCTTGACTACAGGTCAAATTAATCTGACCTTCACACATCACACATGTTTCATGTGTGTCAATACATCAAAGATATTACACATCTCGCACTTGATGAGTGTTTCGTGGAAACTAAACCACGCTGGGGCTTGGGACTTCATGGCAAACTTGCATTAGGCAGGCTTGATGTCAAGAAAGCAATAGCGCTTATAAATTGTTTTAAAACAGCGAAAGAACAAGCAGGCGTCACACAATGCGAATGGCGTAACAAGTGGGTCGTCCAATGCCCCAACCTATTACAAAAGCTTGTTTTCGTTCAGCTGTTAACTGTGGCGTTTACCCACTTCAGGCGTAATTTCTAATCGTCGTCAGTCACTGCATGAGCAATTGGCACAAAATTCCTCGCAATAGTTTGGCAGATACCTCGCTTCTCAGAAGAATGATGAAAAATGGCAAAGCGAATGCTGGCCTACTACGCTAAAATTTTTAGTATTAATGCCGTAGTTGGCGTCAAGCAAGTGTGCTTGCTGCAGCAACCCAATAAGTGTTTAGAAACGGCTCTAAAAGGCCGCTCCTCTAGCTTTTGTTGTGACTGTACTGCACCTTCCACGCAGGCCTGACGTTTTTCCTAAGTTCCTTGTGCAAGTTTATTTTGTCGATTCTTCGTTTACACGGACAACTGTTTTGAACAAAATGGTGTCCAATGACTGGCATCTTTTTAGCGATAGTGTAGAGCAGTCATGTGCATTTATTTTGCCTTGCAGATAGAAATATTGACGTGAAAGTGAATGTAAAATATTTGATAAAATTCCAAAGGGCATTTTGCAAGAAACTAGTCACACAGTAATTTTGTACTAGAGCAAACGTGACCGATTGAGTGCGCTTCTCGATAACTTTGGAATTGTGCAATCATTTCAATGAGTGATGTCATCTTTAGTAGGCAGGACGCCTGAAGCGTATCTTGAGTACTACATAAATGATTTCTTCGTATGTTTTTTTTGTAATACAAAGGAATACTAACCTCATGTTTCCGACACCATGTTCTTCATCGTGAACGTAATCAATCGGTATTGCGTATTTTTATAGATATTGCATTGCTTATGTTAGGTGTTTCCTAGGTATGCCACAATTCATGTTCCGTGAGCAGTTTGGTAAAAGTTCTTCAAGAGAAAATTGGGAAAAGCCTTCGCACAACCTAGTTTACAGACAGGAACAGCTTCAACATAAAGTTTAAACTGCACGCATTTTTTCTTGCCACTGTGCATAGCAATCATTTTGTGGGGCTGTTTTGACAAAAAGAAGTTTATTATAACACTTTTAGAAGCCGTAGAGAGCGTAAGTTTTTCTTTATGCTATATATATTTTTGTGTCACGCTTCTGAAGTTTCTTATGCTATATATATTACAGAGACCTACGCAAGGTTTCAGTTTGTGTATTTCTTGGTCCCACACACTAGCATCGGAGATTACGGCCCAACCAATTTTACCGTGCTACATGGCCACGTCTCTCAATTAACGTTAATATCATGCGGGGTGCCTGGATATTGAATGCCACCCATAGAAGGACATACACAACTGTGGGCCTAGAGTTTCGTACAGGCAGCTTGCTTCAGCTTACCCACCTCACAAAAAGGGGTCCTCAATTTTGTCTTTTGAACTCTCTTGTGTATACTTTTTTATTGTTTTTTTCATCATGAATTTCAGTGGGAGAAGAGAATTTTTTAAAACAATGCTCAAAGTGCGTTCTGCAGAGCACGCTTTCATCATCAATCAGTGTTTCAGAGTTCAAATTACGGTTGAATTACTGCCATATTATGGTAGAGCTACATCATTTTATGTGCACCGAAAGCAGCCACAAGGAACAAGATTTTTTTTTTGCTGGAAAAACACAGTACGAAAAAAGTAATACGAATTGTAATTGTGATGTTCTCGTCATTATTATTTATTTTGTTGCAGTAGACGTATGCGGCGACAGTGGTGACAGACAAGAGTTTTTTATTACAAGGGTGTTAGTGTTCTTTCCACGATCGGTACTTTGGGTTGTTTTGGTTAAGCTCACGCAAATTCTTTGCTTCACATATGATAATAAGTTCTCTATAAAACACAGATTTGTGACGTATGCACATGCTTGATGGCGTAAGTGATTCTTAGCAGAGAAAAAAAAAACAAGAAAACCAGGAAGTTATCCATGCACAATCTTACCTATGAGACCACTTAGTTAATAAGTAACAGAATGATACCAATAATAATAAAACCTCTGCACTTGGCGAACATTGCTGTTTTCGACCTGGCCTCGATAAGGCGAAATACTCTGAGTTAGGCTCTTGTAAAGCTATCTAATGATTTACATCATCCCTCACTTCTCAATTGAACTTTCACGTGAGGTATTTATTTAAGCAACCACGTGTTTAGTGAATCTGTTTCTTGAGTTAACAAGTTCATTTGTAGTAATATTCAGACGCAATTGAAATTACAAAACAGCCATTCATTCACAATAGTGAATAAATTTGTTTGTCGGAGCGTACTTGTATATCCAGTTGTTACAATCATAGGGCGTGATAACCCACAATTTCTGTAACACCGGTCCACTGATTCACTTCACTGAAGTGTTGAGTAGCTGCACTAGCTGGGAGTTGCAGCTGAGGAAGCTTCCACGTTGCAGCGCTGCTCCATGGTTTGTTGCATTACGTGACATATAACATTGCTTTAAGTTTAAAATTAAATCTTTTGAAGTGCACATAAAATGAGCACAGAACATCTAAGAAATAGGCATTGTCGAGTTTCAGCTAAAGCTTTTCAAGCACACCCTAAACGCAGACAGAAATAATAAATAGACAGGGCAGGACTTAAGCACTGCCTTGTCTATATTTTAGTTCTGTACTCGTTTTACGTGTGCCCAAGAAGCTTTAGCATCAAGCATCAATATTCACCAACTAGTTCATATCTCCGTATTATTGCATTGTATGAATGGTTCACTGTGTATGCCCGTAGGTTTGAATAATCTGATTCGCTCCACTATGGACTTCTGCTGGCTCGTATTGCAACTTCGGAATGTGAGCTATCATGGAACTTTTCTGTCATTCCTAACTGAGGGGGCGGCTTAACATAGTCTGCGACTATCAAAAACGTGGTCGCCGTGGCTGCAATACTTGGGGAAAGACCTGAGCGCTCGTTGACGGGGATCTAAACACTAAATTTTGAAGATAAGTATATTCTCAAAGAGATTCTTCTGTGCCCCCTGTTCACTGTGCTGGCACTGGGTGTTTCACAGGCCCTGGTGCCGTTGGTGTCCATGCATGTTCATTGACCCGCTGTAGATTATTTATTTCTATCTCCTTATTAGGCCGTGAGCTTTCCAGCCAATTGTGATCAGGGTGCTCTATTTAATCATTCCAGTGCTGCGGTATTGCCGACAGCATACTGTTATCAAGGCCATGGGACGTCCATGGCAACCGCGCAGACCTATGGTGAATTGAGATAGCATTTTCTATCGGTGGGTGATGCACGATATCCTCATAACTTCGTAGTACCCGTTTGCCATTCCAATACTGCGGAATCAACGCCAGCGTCTGCTGGTGAAAAGACCGTGGCAATTCCGTGTTTTTGCTGCTGGATGACCACTGTTGCTGATTGAATGAATTTATAGGGGTGTTATGCTGATGGGATGAAACATGATGTAAATTGTCGGAATAAGCTTCGCGATACCATTCATGCCATGGATCTATTAGAGTTATTGCATCCTTCGTGTGGTCCGGTGTCCATTGCTGTTGAACACCAATATAATGGTTTTCTCTGTGTACTTCTGTGTTTGGATGTTGTGGCAATGTTAGACTAGTGGGAACTACTGTGTTCGCAGCACTCCAGCTTGGATCTGTAACGAAGGGTGCTTGCGGCGTGGGTGGCTTTGATGGTTGCAGCCTTGGTGAGTTCAGGCTAGTGCTGCTACCAGGTACGGGTTGGTGGTCCAGCGGTTGTTGCCCTGCGAATATATGCAAATTAAGAGCACTGAGGTGATGTTTCTGACGGAGTTTGTTAATGTGTGGCTCGCAACATAAAGTATGGCCGAATGTGCTATGTAATAATAAAAGTGTGGGAGTGATGTGCGTTACCTTTGGTTGCCTTGAATGAATATGCTGTCAATATTTACAGTTGGAAACAAATATGCATTCACATATTCTATCAAGTTTTTATTACTGCAGTATACAAGCCCATAAGGTTGAACTATTTCTACTCTATGAATCTTAACATTTCCTTATCATTGTGTTGTGATATGTGCATATGTGTTTTTGCATATGTGTGCTCGAGTGTTCTATTTTCCATGCACTGTTTCGTATGTTTTTTAAGAAACGTGTTCAACTTTCCCTCAAAGGCTAAGGAGTAGCCGGTGCCATACTTATGCGCGAACATGTCCTTATATATCATATCAATAAAAATTATTCTCTTTGGCGAATAGTGGTGTCAGTGAAATAGTACAGCATGTTACAATAAAATAAAGAAAGTTAGTTGGTATAACCATTTTTGTTGTGAATAAACGGTTTTACATAAGAATAGTTTTATAACGCTGTGTGCTGCTTGAAATGTTTTCTGTTACGAAGAATTATTACTTGTATGGTTTCGTAGATACCTGACAATTTTTAAGGTACATGAGTGTTTTCTATCTTTTATTAAGCACTTTTAACCCGCATAATTGTGGTCTATATTGAGAGCTAAAAAGAAATAAGGCTCAACGTGATGTTTTGTGCTTTTTGATGAAGTTTTCTGATGATCGTTCTCTAATGTGGATGACACTTTGAGCAAAAGAAAAAAAAACACCGACAAGAAGGAAGAAAGCACAGACAGTCGCAGTATGTCCGTGTTTCTTGTCGTACTTTTTGTCCGTATTTATTTTTTGTGCATATTGTCTTGAACATTAGAGTACCAACTCGCGCAAAACTCGGTTCTTCATGAGAGTCTATATATCATAAGTTTCAGCACAGAGCTGAACCCTAGTTGTGATTTTATAGTGCATGTTTAAAAAAACAATACTGTGCATCCTGGTTGTGGTGATGAAGAGACCAGTCCAAGCTCGTAGGAAGGAATGGAGGAGACAGTAAGGGAGAAGACAGGGAGGTTAACGAGAAACACATCTACTTCGCCGTGTTGCACTAGGGGATTAGGGAAGCGGACAAGAAACATGAGAAAGATGAAGGAGAAAAGGAAAAGGGAAAGAAAAAGCGAGAGACAGACGGTAAATTGAGCGCAGCGTGTAGAAATCTACCGCCAGTAAGAAGCGTGCACAAAAAGCTGTCGTTCTCAAAAAGCACAAGAGGGCTTTCACCACCTTGCGGGAAGTCATGAGATGTAGACGGTGCTGTAATAGCACTTTTACAAAAAGTGGCCTATTATCAAGTGGCCACATTGCTTTGGCAAGCACTTGTATCTCTGAGGCAAATCGAGGACAATGGCACAGAGGGTGTTCGATATTTGTGTCAATGCCGCAAACTTCGGTATAGCTGAGGCTGTCTATTGGGCAAAACTGTTCCCAGAAACAAAATAAAAGACTGAGAACCAATGTGCAATATTATTGGCCCACAGAGAATTCGGTCGTCAAATGACGTGGTCATCGACATAAACACTCGCCTATTAAACACTAGTGAGTGAATCTTCCAGCATTATCGCTGTTGCTCGTGAAAGCTCAGGCAGAGGCTAGACAACTCTAGTCCAGTGCGCAATCTTGAAATAACCATCTCAGACACTCGGATGAGTTACCCAACAGAGCGTCGAAACGTGTTCTGGGTGGCACTAACAGTAAGAATGAATGGAACGCAATTTCATAAAAATAAATAATAGTACAAATAATAATCAGTGTTGTTTAATGTCGGGAAACAACAATTTAAATATGAGAGAGGCTGTAGTAGTGGGATCGGTAAACTTTGACTACCTGGGATTTTTTACCTATATTAGGACACGTGGTCTCGGGCATTTTCACTTCTATTGAAAATGCGGGCACCACAGCGGGTATTTGATCCCACGACCTGCTTGTGAAAATAAAGAATGCATGACAGAATGCAAACACTCTGCCATAACAGCACATTTACTTACTGCTCCTGCAGGTATTTCCGCACTGTGATGCGGAACTAAAAGGAGCTCCTTGGAAGCACGTTCTTGCACAGCGGTGGGTTCGAAGGTTGTAGTAATACTTCAAGGATGAACAGTCAGTCTTCACACTGGTGATGAGTATTCGGCATCTGACGTCTTCAGCAAAAAAGATAGAAATGTGCATTCGGACTCCTACTTGCAGCAAAAACTTTCATGGTTGTTAGGCTAAATAATTAGGTTAACGGTTAATGCAGTAGGCATTTACAGAGGCAAATGCATTATTGTAAATAGATAAAAAAATATTTATGTTTTTTCATCTATTCCCAATATGGCATTTATTCTCTGATGAAACTGGCTTCATCACTTTCATGTGTCATTTTCTGGTCAATATATTTTTTTTGTGATGTGCTGCTCGCGTGTCGGTGACATACTGTTTTTCTAGCTGCACTATTAATAGAAGACTGTCTCAAAAACTACCGTTTCACAAATGACGTTATTAATGCCGATTTGACGTTTTATAAACCTCACTCTGAATTCATCTAACTATACCTCAATCAAGGCTTAAGATTTTCGAGTATTAGCGAATATTCGTTTAATGAGCGCGCGTCAGTTATTGGCGAAACATATCGAAAGGTTACCACTACGCTTGACTAGATAACTTTCTGATCATCAATTTTTGGAGCACTCGCATGAAAGTCTGTTACATGGAAGGCGAAACAAAGCTCGATGATTTAACGAACATACAAGGAGCAGTTTATTTTGATTTGGCAGCAGCTAAAAACATAACGTTTAAATAAACTTCACGTGCTTTTTTTAGCTCACAACTTGCACATGGTCAAATCTCTTATGACACACTGTTTAAAAAATGCTGGCACAAAATCATGTAGTAGCATGAAGGGCCTAGTTAGTGGCCTTACCTAGTGTCCAAGGCTTCAATGCGGTTGAGATTGCGAGAAATGCTATGAAGCTGATAACCCTATGTGTTGTCATGTTCTTGTGTTCGCTGGTCTACCGTAGCTGGGACAACAATGTAATTTTATATTGAAACAGTAAATGTTCTTGGCAAACTGTACACGCGAATGTCCCCATTCTGTGAAGTGAGCCCGTTTGGGGCAGCATACAACACCGAAGAAATTATCCAATTCTTCTTTACGTAGACGCGGTAGGACAAAACAAACTTGCTCTGTGTCTAAGCCCGCAAAAGAACGTCAGCAATAGGGACAATGCTTAGCAGCCTCCCTTTGTTGTGCGTGCTTTACGTTTGCTTGGTGCACAATAGGTTCCAATTATTATCGCAGAGCAGTGGAGATAAACATGTTGTACGGTTCCTCAAATGACAGTTTACAAGTTGTATGCTTAAACCAGGACCTAATTCTCTGTCGAAAGTTTTCCAGAGTGAAGGCAGTAATATTTTGGAAGAAGAAATTGTTTCTAGATGTATTACACATGATTAACATGATTTAAACGTAGATAAAAAAACAATGGAAACATAAATGAACACCTCAGGCGTCGACTAGATGAAAAAAAATATAGAAAACAATGAAGCCAATAAAAATCGTTATTGTTGACCACGCTTGTTCAATAGCTTCTTGTCCTCTAATGATATGTGGGGTTTTACATGCCACAACCACAATATGTTTTTGCGGCACGCCGTAATGGTGGGCTCCGGGAAATATGACGATCTGGTGGTTTCTAACGTGAAAGCACATCAGACAGAACCCAAACATCCAGCATTTTGCCTCTACTAAAACTGTTTTTCCAGGCCCAGGGTCAAAGCCGCAGGCTTAGTGCCCACTTCTCTTGCCACATAATTGTAGGTTATAACAGAAAAGCTCACATCTCAAGGAAGGAAAGAAATCGCGTCACAGTTTTAGACAAGAATTAGCAGCCCGTTCAGTGTATATGACCGTGAACATCCCATACGTTACATATTGCGCTGACAATGCATTGCCATGACACTTTCCAAGTTATTTTATTTTTCTAGCAGCCCCAGTACGAAGGAGTTATGTAAAATCCAGAACAAGAAAGAAAATGATTTTTCTTGCTTTGAGGGCACTTATACACTTGTAGGAGCGCACGATCTGAATGAAAGCTTACAAGTAGCATTGTTATTGAAAATTGTTCCAGAAATTTATTTCACAACGTATCCACAAGATTATATAAAACATCTGAGGAACGACCGTGCAGCTAGAGTTCACGAGTGGACTTGTATTCATGTAGAAAGCAGCTTAACGAGGATAATTCTCCTAGTAAAAATACGTGCTGCAGCATGATTCTAGTTTAACGAGTTTCCGTCTCTTGAAATGAAGTGTATCTATCGAGTGTAGGCGTTTAGCGATGCATGTCATTCCCCCATGTGTTTGCTGATTGTGCTTTTTCCGTCATGATAAAGAGCGGAAACGAAGCTTTGCCTCTCGCGCATGCCCAGCGCGAGAAGACAAAAAAGACGAGAGCAGAACAAGATTCCTATTCGAATCAAGGTGACTTCGATTGCAAATCTCGCAATTAGTAAAATTTGATTTTTTCTAACCATTTCAAAATTATATAGATTTAAAAGTAATATGTGATCTACTATCCAAGTAATTGTTTCTTAGCCAATTCCCGAGAGTGGGTGTGAACCATTCGTTTAGGCCATCGTCGTCATCATCATCATCATCATCATCATAAACTGCATATTACTTCATAAAACCACTCAATACTTGGCCGACCCCCACAGTGGGTATGCGGCACGGACAATAGGTAATCAAGAACCAAACAAGAACAGTCAGCCTGGCACAGACGCGTTGTCTCTTTTATTTCTTCTACATTCACGCAATCCGACGACCCCCGAGGACCCGTACAAGTGGCTGAAGCCACTTGTACGGGTCCTCGGGGGTCGTCGGCAGCGTGGGTCTCTCCAGCCGGGACTTCTTCAGTTATCAAATCCACGACCAGGCCGCTGCAGCATCTATACCCATCGAACAATCCGTCGACGGCATCAGTACCTCTTCGGTGGTTCCAGGACACCAGCTGACATGAACTACCACCTGTGTCTAAGAAGGCGTACGGGCTCCAGGCTAACGGGTTCCATTCCTTGTGGCACGTAACGTATGCTCCCCGTGATGCCTATCTCGGCCGCATTACTATTTCAAACAGTGAGCTTTCAATGGATGTTGTTCAAGCTTTTTAGGCGTATATCACCGCCGCGAGGACAAGACAAGGCCTCCTGTTGCCAGACACCGGTGCCCGCACTTCACTCTCTGACAGCCTGTCATTCCAGACTTCATTAGCACCTGATCTGCTGAGGGGGGCTATTCAAGCTCCATCTGAGAACTAACCACCCGCAGTGCACCGATATATTGCGTAACTGCATATTGACGTGCAAATGTAATAAAATATGGCTGTCAGCCAGAGCCGCGTTCATGCCTTCTTGTCTCCGTCCTATATGTACACGCCAGGTAATTTGAAGACTCAAACATGGGAAAAAATATTTCATGACGGCTGCTTCACTGTTTAGCAGTCAATAGGGGAAGGAATAACTAGAACAAAAAATAAAATCTTTTGAATTTAGATGTCAAATGCATGCTATCTTTCAGTGCAATCATAGTCAATTGTACAATGCTGGTCTAGTAGCATTACCTAATTCTTTGTGAAGGTCATATAACTGCAAGGATATATGTTTAGCACTGTACGAGCAAGCACACTCAATAGTCTACACATTGTCTACAACGGCTAGATTTTCTAAAGCACAAAATATTTCAAAACGTTAGTCACATGGGACAGAGAGGACGGTGACGCACGCACATGTCAAATCCGTCTAAAGTGAAAATAAACACGCGTCTGAAATGTGAGATGCACATAATTGCATTTTTACGTCACGAGGGAACAAACAAATTTCGAGCGACGTAGCGCAGCACTTCAAACGGGACAGCCACAGACATAACGCCGAGGTGCCGCCAACGTATCTGCGAATGTACAGCCTGTGAATTTGTGAATCTCTAGCAAGGCCATGAGTCGCCACTGCTCCAGCCAGCCAACAGCCAACAGCCAACAGCAAGCGAGTGCTGTCAGAGTGAACGAATGCTTAGCCTCCGCCACTTACGTCGGCAACTTGTTTCTGAGCAAGTGACGGGGAAGCCAGACAATATGGCCACCAATTTTCACTAAATGGAACGTAATTTTTTTCTCTCTTTGTTCTATTTACAATTCAGAACTGAAAAACACACGCACGTGGTACACCATATGTTTTTCGACTGCGGCATAATGCTCCGTTCTAGCTGAGTGCTTTATTACTCTAAGTGGATCACATTTACTGGATGAAAGCGATAATAAATATCCAATAGAGTCAAAGTCACCGGAAAATTTTATAATCTTTTACATTACGACCCAAATTCTAATGAAATAAGTGTTGGTCACTAACTATGCAGTGCTAGTTCAGTATTATGAAACTTGACAGCTGTTCAGTTTGTAAATGAAGTCCACCGTACTGCTTCAAAAATATTTTATTGATTTGGACTTTCCTCACGAAAGGCGCTAATGTGCATTGGCGTAAAGAGCATACCTCAATTTTCTGCGCTTTTTGTCAACCAACGTTGAGAACGAATATTTAAAAGGAATCGTATCGTAGGAAATTTCTTCAAATTGATTTTATGCTGCCATTTTTCAGTAGAAAAGCTCAAGATTGGTGCATTGCATTGGTTAATTTAGCAAAGTGTGAGAGCCAGGTTTTCCTAACGTGCACATGATCTATTTATTCTCGTGTTACCATTACTATGCTCCACGCCGTATAATCCAGCTATGCGAACCTACTTACGCCATCCTTCAAAGATGAGTTTTGATGGATCGCATATTTGACAGCCAAAAAACACGTGGAAAAAATAAAAAAAAATAAAATTTGAAGTCACTTTGTGATAGCAAGGCTTTCTGACAGTGCAAATAACATGTGTTGTTATTCTTTATTCATTATTCGTATTCCTAGTGGTAAGAAAACAATATTTCAAAGTTAATCAATAATTGATGAAACAAGACGATCCTTACAAAGTGTGAGAGTTATAGCTCTGCGTGTAGGTCTGGACCAGCCAAAAACGATGGTGAAGATAATTTTGTTTGAAAAAGACGGTAAAAATTTTAAACCATGGTAGTTTTTGGCTGTTTTGAATTTGAGTAGTCCGGGTAACTTTGCTGGTGCCAAAACCTTAAGAAGCACTGCCGAAGAAAAACCTTTTAGAGGAGGTTCCTGTAGAGGAAAAAAAAGAAATGTAAACATTTTTCACGAGGCTTTTGTACAAATACTATTATCGGTGCCCCTATGAAAAAAAATAGATTGCATTGAACCACAAGCCACTATTTACGAATAAATCATAGATAAAACAAATGCACTAAAATGAATACGAAAGAATGGATTAGCTTTGTCTGCCATCACCTACCAAGCTGTTGTGCAATTTTACTCCTATTTTTACCAAAAATGACTTATCCATGTGCATTTATCGTACGTTTCAAAGGACACTTATGACAGGCCATTAGATATTTCCTAGGCACTGTCTTTTCGCATGAAATACATTTCAAAAGCCAACAGGCCATTATGCTGTACAGTACAGGACACTAATTTACTATAAAAAACAGTGCAAAAACTTATGTAAGCAATGCACTGCATCTCTGAGCAATGCACTGCATTTGTCTCTTATACTATAAGAAATGTTGTGTGTCACAACGTCAAAGGTAAATCCGCTATTCATATTCACTTTTTATTGTGTTCATTTATTACTGCAAAAAAATTTATAGTAAAAGCCCTATTACTGGTTTATTCGCTCTAATATTCACAAGAAAGAAAACTGTCCTGGTTGGCTCCTTTGGGATTCGCTACTTCAAAGCGATTAGCTAGACTTGACGATCGTACTAAGAGACCGCTTTTTTGTGATGTAGATTTTATTTAAAAATTATTCACTTGATCTGCTTTTTCGTATTATTTGTGCAGTACTTCTCAATATTGTCTTGCTACTCAAGGTGGTTTCATTTCAATTTTTGTTACACAGAATGTCGTTACCAACTTTCTTATTTATACTATTGGAATGTTAGGACAGTCGGTTTCTATAACCTCTGTATGAATGAATGACTCGACAGGGCATAATGTGCTGAAACAGGTTTTGAGTATGAACTTTCAGATGAACTCGTAAAGGCGCATACTTTTTTTTGCACTTCACACACCAAGAGTGATTTGGAGGGGTGGTATTCTTCAGGCACTATCCAACTGTACTTCCCTAACTGTTCGATAGTCATTGCGATGTGATTCCCTTAGTAATGTTGTATAATAGAAATTATATGCAGAGTATTAGAATGACGTTTTCAAATGTCCCATCTTTTACATTAGCTATCAATGTGTTCGCTCGGGGACTTCTCTTTCGACAAGCCTGATCAACCATGTGAAGGTGCAGGAATAGTACGTCCAATGTTTCCTTGGCATGATCATGCGAGTGCGAGTCTGACTGCTGCGTTTGTTGTTTGTTCGCCTTATATTCACAATCAATACTGCGTATTTTATAAATTTGGATTACATAAAGTTCTTATGTTTTGCTTGTACATGTGTCCTTTTCGTGTAGCCGTAGTGAGACTCAGAGTGCTCGAGTGATCCGTATTGCTGTGAATATTGTTTTAGATAAAATAGAGCTAGGAAAACGCAATGAGCTCCTAATTTGGATTATCAGTACATCGGGTCAATGCACAGATGTTGACCTAAGCTGCAACTCTTTCTGCTCATGTTCACCTAAAACAACTCATGCCTCCGGGAACGGTTTCAGCAATTTGGTACATGTTCTCATTTCTGCTAATAGGGTACGAAAAATATGCCAGTTCAAACAGCACTGGTTACAAGTTGACACCATCAAAATTAACGTAACTAATTGTTAGATCTTATATGGGAGCAGTGGCTGATAATAACTGTTTTCCATAGAATGTTTCAATACTACTTGATGTCAGCATGCATTATACATGGGAATATACACAAGCTCATCTTTGTTGCAATGATCGTATTAGAGTATTGTAAAGCAAAGTATCTTACGTTAAGCGGTCCTTTGTGAAGGGGGAGGTCCTGCTAGCTGCCCGGTAATTTTATACCTTCTGCAAAACCAAGTAGTAACCACATTCGTGAAAACATCGACACATTGGAAAATATTAGTAAAAACAGCAAGTTTTGTACTAGCTATAGCACACGAAAGGCGGCCAAGAGGGCTAACTGACTTGTAACCTGGAATCGATATAGCACTTTGAATAAGGGCAAAAACTACGTGGAGTGTTTTAAGTACAACAAGAGGGCTTTTTTTACGCAACTGGTCAATCCTGTTATGTATTCCTAAACTTTTGCTTTATTTTGTGCGCCTGAAATGTGACTTACGTAAATGCTGACGGCACAAGCACAATAAAGGGCATAAATAACTCTACAAGTATGAATATGAGATGCCTATGTGTTCTAGTTACCTGAAAATTGCCCATAAAGTTCTGCATTTGACTTTGCCAATTCCCGCTTTGTAGCTTTTTATTAAACATGCAAGTGATTTTTGCACGAATTTCTTAGGAACTTTGCGATGTTGTTTGCCCCACTTATTCATGTCACGTGAAGTTTCACCAAGGGCGATTGCTGGCTGACATTTGCTAGCAAGTGCGCTTACATACGGATTGTATGTTCGCGTGAAAATATAACGAGCCACGAGTAGGCTATGGACAATGCAAAGCACTTCATAAAAATGGTGAAGTTGTCTTCGCCATTCCGGCAAAGCGATTGAAAATTAGACTAGCAAGCAGTTGTTATTCCAAAAACAAAAACAAATAGAGAGAATGCTTCCAAGCTAAATAGGAGGTGCACCATGGCGAAGCTGAGGACAAGGTCATTAGCGCTACCATGTCAACCGATTATCACTTTAATAAAAAAAAGTGGAGAACTATGCATGTTTTCTTAAAGCTACCATTGTTGTACATATTCTTTACTCGGTAGTAACAGTACGGAATCACTGGTGTGTTGCACATTTCGCTAGTGCGTCATTTCGCGATTGTTAAATCCAGGCCCATGGCTATCAATTGTTTTGGGAGGAGGTCCTTATTTAAATACTGTTTTTCTGCGTACACTCTTGACATTCCACAAATCACGTGCGACACAAACAATCTAGTGCTGTACTCGTTACTTTAGATTATTTCATTCGCAAGTTTTCTCAGCAGTACCTCAAAATTTGACAGTAGCGTTTCCCTCCGTTTTGCTACTACAACGCTGCCCGTTCATGTTATGGCCTGCCTCCCCAAGTCCAAAGTTTGTAAAGAACCTAACTTCCCTACCTTGTTATTTTTTTCGGTAGTGTGTGGTGAGTTTGAAACTTTCGGTCTGTCAATATAATAGGTCGCCAATTATCATGCAATAATATTAATTCTTATATAGATTTTCGTTCCTATTGTGCGCCCTATTAGCTTTGTTAACAGTTATTATTTTTTTTCAGGCAGGAATAAAACATAATATATCGTCGAGGTGCATTCACTCATTGCCACCTAATTATTTTTTGTAATATTTCTTATGGCATAAAAATGGGTATCCTGCTACATTACAGTTCTGGAGTTCTTCAAGAACCGATTTTACGTAACAATGTACTGCTGGCTCATCATTTCATAACATTACCGGCTACGCAACATAAGCACTGGAGACTCACTTTAACACGATGTCATTTGTTAACAGAAATCGCACATCACATATATCTTTAGTGTGTCTTCAGTTAATTATTACGAAACTACGCCGCTTCTTTTGTTAGACTGCAAATTATTCAGGCGGAACATTCTAGTCTATAATTTACGCCTCAGCTGTTTTATAAGACAAAAAAAAAGAATGCTGCATGTACAAGGCTTTTTTGCCCGGTCTAAGAGATGGACAGGTGCCGAACTCATAAAGGTTCGCTGTCGTCACCTTCAACGTCGGTCCATTCGTCGACTTATTGAATCAAGGAATAAAGAATTAGGACAGCACTTCAGGCAAGTTGGCAGTAGCAGTTCATTATGCCGTTAAAAACCACGCACAATAATTGTTGTTCGGAAAAGATCGGTGAAAGAGAGACAAAGCGCTCTCTTTTAATTGATTAGTTTAGAGACATCACTGGCTTATCCATCTTGAATACCTGTTGCCCACCAACATTTCAGTTATGAGCGTCTACCCTGAAAACCACTATAAACACCTAGAAATTTCGATGCACCATGACGTTAAATTTATATGTATCGAAACACAGAATCCCCTGGTGAGCATTGTGACCACATTATTCAGAGCTATTACCAAATTGTGTTACTGTAAATTATGTCTACTTGTAGGTCAGTGCTTCATCTTTTTTGACAGATATTACTGAAAAACTGTGAGTTACAAAAAATTACGTCCACAAAGTTAACAGCGGTTGAACCTGTAGGACGCTGTCGCAAGGAAAATACGAATAAATAACTGTGACAGCATAAATGCGTGATAACTCACCATTTCCCACCTTCGGAATTTTTTTCACAAATCGATCATCATTGAGTGGTCCTTGTCTAAATACCTGGTACTCTGTGTAAAAAAGCGACAATGTTTTGAAAGTATTTTAAAACACAATTTCAGTCGTGGCAATACCTTTATTATGAATGTTTTAAGTACTACTGATAAACTATACAGAATATCGAAAAACAGTACAATTGTCTTAGCCTCAAGGTTTCTTGAAGTACTCACGTTAGTGGCAGATATTTTAAAGACAATATTTAAATGAAAATCGTGGAACGCACCAGAATTAAACGCAATAATGAAAAAAAAACCAGTGAGAGCCCAACACAAGGACGAACGAAAAAGAAGCCGCACTCTAACACATAGTCGCTGAAAGGTATGGGAACCACTGTGCCTGCTGATTGATCCTTGCCTTGGGCTTTCACTATTTTTCTGTTGTCTAAACGTTGACCAACCTGCCGAGCTTTTTACACTTAGACCAAACTGGTCGCGCAAATATCGGGTCTATCGGAAATGGTGGCTTGCGCCAGTTCACCGTCTAAAATAGTTTCCGACGATAAGAGATGTTTTTGAGATGCTGTGCTATTCACTAACTAGTAGGTTACAAAACTCCAATATTCCGCACACTGACGCAAAGTCTGCCTGCTTCAAGGATGAAGAGAATTCTTGATATATAAGTGCAGTTTTTTTCACTTTATTTTGCTATTGCTTAGTAGTAATGAACAGTTGTGGTGCCTTTCCATTTTGAACCATGACAAGACAAGTGGTAACGAACTTATAAGCGTGTATTATTAGCGTGCACTCTGTTAAGAATATTGTCATTTCGCGAAGGAGTTCTAGGCAGAGGTTGATGATGTTTAGATATGAGAGAGATAACTTTATTCGTAAGGATTTGCGACAGGGATCATGAGCTCGATGGTTGGGGCCTCATGTTCAGTGCCCCACTGGCCATTGTCACCTGCCTGATATGATCTAGAAGTGCAAGCTGTACCTCTGGTTCAGAACTGGTCAGATGCGTCTCCTATTGTTCCAAAGTACGTTTTTTAGCAAGGGCATGATTTCTTGATATTTCACACATAGTCCATTATTCCCATAATGCCAGCATACCTCACTCACAAGCCGTTAGCTGCTTCTGGCTGAGTTTTCTTGAAATGAACGGTTTGCACCCTATTGTAAATGCACTAGCAAAATATCGTTCTTTTTATGAATATAGTGTCATAAGCACCACAAATTAATTCAATAGGGTTGCACAACAACATAAATTATCTGCACTGCAAATATTCATGAAGCCGTCAAGTACCACTGCGTATCAATATGACTTAATTGAAGAAGTCACGAAAACACCGGGCGTTTATATTTTTATCATTTGTGCCATCTGCGAACTTGTACATTGCATCTAAAATTATGCTGCAGCACATGTGGAGTAGAAGCAAGCGAGGAGCTTTTAGGTATTTGAGATATACATGTGGATTACAGTGACCCTATAGGTAATATGTGTTGCTGAATTACTAGGATATTTGAGAAATATCTAGAGTAGGTCTACACTACTAGCCAAAATGTAATGTTCATGTCTATTGACATTCGGATGCTTCAATGCAAAGAGGGTTTACATTGCTCTTGTTGCAATTCCTTCAAGGCGTCCTAAATATTGTCAATATAAACCGCACGACTCAATATGTATATACGTGGAAGAATGTACCAGAAAAAAAGCAACTCGTTTGTACGCAAGGCTATCGGTAAAATTGATGTGTTTTGGATAAGATCGCTCACGCATCTACATTCCAGATACATAGAAAAATGATTGGTGTAATATAGCTGCTTGACTTCAAATAGTACTCCAGAGAACTACGGCGAAAAATGCTGCCTTAAGAACCAAATGTGATGTCCACATTTACACTGACCTATTTTTTGAGTCCTTGGTCGTCGCTTGTGCATAGGATTTTCATTTAAAGACGGTGAATGCTGTAAGGTGGGTCTCGGAAGCGTAGGCTTGACGTGAATGACGAAAAGCCCGGGTGCTTCGGGACCACTGGCACCAGTCTTTACGGGTCCTTCTTTAGTTGTGCCTAATTGAAGAAAGTAGTTCAATGTTAAGTTACCTCATTCTGTAGGATGGGATACATTGCACTAGCATGAAAATTATTGTTCAAGTTAAACATGGTCATTTGAACTGACCCCCTTTTTGGGTCGTTGGTCGCTGCGGCAGTGTATTTTGCTCTAGAGGAGGCGTAGGGGGCAAGTTTGTCTTTTGAAGCACCGGTGCGATGGGACCGACCGGAGATGCAGGTGCTTGATGGCTTTTGGTGCCAGTCTGTACGAGCCCTTTTTTAATTGTCCCTAAATGATGGAAGTTTATTATTAGGCAACATTCTTCTACGAAAAGGAACGTGCAGTGTACTACTATTGCAACGAACATCTCTATTATGCAAATAAAGTGTAGCTGATTCCATTTACCTATATTTTGAGTCTTTGGTAAAGTTGGTACAAGATGTTGGTTTAGAGGTGGAGTAGGTCGTAGACTTGGCTTCTGAAGCACGGATGAGACAGGATTTATTGGTAGACTGGCTCCTTCGGGAGCACTGGTACCAGGTTTTATGGATTCTTCTTTACTTGTCCCTAGGTGAATAAAAGATATTAGGCAACTTTGTTTCATGAAAAAGTATGTACAGTGTGCTAGCAGTGCAGCAAGAATTTCTATAAAGGAAGGAAAATGTAGCTGTTCGTGTTCACCTAATTGTTTAGTCGTTGGTCGTGTCTGTAAAAGATCTTCATTTGAAGGTGGAATAGGCAGCACGCTTGGCTTCTGACGCGTGGGTGCGGCAGGTTTTATGGGCAGACTCGGATATTGATTACCACTGGTAACAGTCTTTACAAATCCTCCTTTACTTGTCTCTAGTCAAAGAAAATATCACGTGACTTTTACATATGAATATGTATGTAAAATGTACTGGCATTACAACAAGCCATTCAAACTTACAATGCCAGAAACAAACTGCGAAACATGCAACTGAACAACGCTGAAAGAAATATATGCCTATTCAGCTCTGCGTGTTAGCAGGATTTTTGGCATTACTGAACCGATGTGTTGATGAGAACTAATAAAAATGATGGCTGGGAATCAATGTTGTTAGTTCTCATTATTAGTGTGTCAAACAAAAAAAAACGCGCTAATAAATTTACCGTACTTTCCATCACGTATACAGCCAATGCGTTGGTAATGTAAATCAATGTTTACGCAATCCGCCAGCATAAAGTATGATCTGACTGTGTCAAGAAAAAGTCCAAGTTCAGTATAGGCTTTACCAATTAGTGAAAGAGGTATCCATACATTTGTTATAGAAAGAGAATTCGAAAGTATTACACTTTCATACTTTCTTTGTGCTCGTGCTTGACTCAGAAGGAAGTTTTTGGTAAGGGGCCCCAAAAGTTCGCAGCCGCAACAAATAGCGTCGAAGCCACTGTGCATGCGCAAAACTTAAACTTCGTTTGGTTTTTGGGTTGGGAACGCTAATCATTGAATTTACCGAGAGCCCGAATACATCCCCACACGCTTTGCGTCAGACAAACGTGATATCAGCTACTGAAGTGACATGACCAAGAATCGGGTGAGTATCCAAAGCGCCGTAGACCCTATTCGAACACTATTCGCTCATGCTGGAACCAAATCGTGCGTACGCGAAGTGCTTCCCATTCGAAAACTGCCTCGTCTTTTAAATTATATGTGACAGGATGTCATAAAGTTAGAGATGATAACATAAATATTAGTGATATCTCTTCCACTGAGACTAAAGCGCATGAAAAACAGCATGAAACAATAAAACCATGTGCAGTGTGGTTGCTTCGTGTAGGTATTACACTAAATGATAAGATCTCTATAACACGCCAGCTTTAATGTAAAGAGAGCAAATCTTCGGGCGAGTTGGTGGTTCATTATGCTGACAACCGCGCAAGAAAGAACAAGGAATATGTCTGCGTTTCTTACCATCTCTTGTTGTGCTGTTCCCAGTATACTTGAATTAAAAAAGATAAGCATACCACTGGGTTCATATAAAGTGAATACAACAATATGGCTAATGATATTCATGAGCGTTTTTGTGATTTAACAGCAAGCGGAGCATATATTAATTGCATTAGCATCCACGCTCATTCATTTATACCAATGAGCCTCGTCGCGCTTGAAAACGGTGATATGAACCACTTTAAATATCCATACCGTCAATGATTGATATGTGGGGTTTAACGTCCCAAAACCACCATATGATTATAAGAGACGCCGTAGTGGAGGGTTCCGGAAATTCATACCACCTGGGGTTGTGCACCCAAATGTGAGCACACGGGCCTAAAACATTTCCGCCTCCATCGCAAATGAATATCTATACAATCGCGCATAAACATATATGAGTTCAGCTCACAAGCAGCGATCTAAACATTGGGTGTTAAAGGCTAGTTCACATGACAGAAACGTCATTCTCTGGTCCTTTGCTCCTCTTTAGGTAGAATCGTACGGGTGCCTTGTTACCCTGTAGCAATGACCGGTCTATAGTAAGTTACTCTCGGCACAAGACATTTCTACCAGTGCGTACAACATGGCCAGTTAGGATGATTTTAAAACAATGTGGTGCTGAGGAATAAAACAGGAGTTGAAAAATGCACAGATAAGAACAGTGTTTCGTATATAGCTCATTTGCAATACGGTTACAAAATATTTTCCGAGTAGTGCATGTAGCTTTTCTATATCGTAGAATCAGCGGTAGGAAATATTTAGGGGTTCAAAACAGGTTTTAAGCAGATTATAGTTTGCACTTGCTGCATAACTCATTTGCTAGGTGCCAGGATTACGAGCAAAATATAACAAAAAAGGACGTGTTTCTGTGAACGCCAACAATACGTCGGTATCAAATGCCACAGATGTAGAAGAAACATACATTTATTCATTATGTTACTGCTTAAAAGGTAGCAGGACAGCCAAGAAATTGGAATGCAGGAACTTTACGAGAATGGCATTACTTTCTTTTGACACTTCCTAATAATCACCCACATACGAAATTTCGTACTGCATATGCACGCATAAAACCTACGAAGCCAGTAAAAGCGATAACTAGCCTCAATGTGAAATGCACGCTAGTAATCCTCACACATTGTTCACTCACAAAAATATCTAAGCAACCTGTTTTGCTTCGCTGCCATAAGGCCTGGTAATTAGCAATGCTGGAAGTTCAATTACTGCTTGTTGAGTTATTTGTGGCTAACAGCATTACATCAAATATTATTAAGAATTAGCGCACATATATTCTAAATACAATACTTGTGGAACGCCAGCACATGCTGCAACAACCTACACACTAAGAAGTTCCCGCGTGGTGTCCCACTATGTAACAGAACGTGAATCGCAAACGCCACGTAAAAATATTTAGCCTGATGTATCCGACCTTTATTCCTTCTTGATGGATGTCCTCTTAACTGCAGAATATTTAGACATAAAGACTTCAATAGAGCAAAATTTTATTCCAACTGTCTCAAGCTTGCGTCTTGACCATATGCGTGATATTCGTGCCAAAGAAATTTCGTAATTATACACAATTATATTTTGGTAATAAAATATTAAATCTATTGTTCCTAGCAAGCTCCTGTTATTATGCTCTCTTTTTTCTTTTTTCGTTGACTTGCGAAACTTCCCCCATATATTTAAGGATGCTTCTTTAATAATAACAACCAGTAATATTTTTTGTCTGTTGTTTTAAAGATAACTTGCATGTAACATCGTCCAACACCTTCAGAGCAACGCTGCAATACATGATTATAAATATTCATTGAAAAGCAAGTGCACCAAAACATAACCAATAATGAACACATCCCTCATACCTGGAACCTGTAAAGGTGCAGCTGGAAGCTTACCAGCAAGTTGACCTTGCTTTTCTTTCGAGTTGCCCTCTGTAAGGCCGGATGCTGGTGTATTGCTCACTGAGGTCCTTGTCAAGCCTTGTAACAAAATAATTATCCACCCATTAGCAGCAATAAACGAGCCTTTTTTATAGACACTGCAGTCTGGCTTCGTAAAAATAGCATTTTGCCCTTTCACAGAATTATGCATTCTTACGGACTACACAGAGCCGCTATTGGTCTCAATCAAGTGCACCGGCTTGGAACTATTCACCCTACATGAATAGCGTCGACCGTATTCATGCTGTCATTGGGACATATAGGCTGCCTAGCTGTACATTACAACAAGTCATTTATCTTCTATTCTCAAGCTATGAATGTACGCAGAAAAGTAATTGTATAAGAGTATGCCCCAAAGTACTAGCGTGTGTTGAAATCAGTCCCAGAAAAGGTAAATGCACAACTCTGAGTGTCTACCAGGCTTACGAAGAAGTAATAATTTTTACATGAAAACCGACGGCGTCTTGTCGAGATGTTCTAAACGCGGAGCGTTGCTTGGCTGACCGATGTCACGCTTCATGCATCGATATTGTCCACACCCCCACTGCGCATGCTCGCACCTCGCGTATCGTGCTGCCTGCTTGCATATTGTGCCAACAGAATGTCGCGCCAATTCTTCAATATTATTAGCTATGATACAGCTTGTTTTTGCATATGAATTTATACTAGAGGAATCAGTGTCTCATTTCTCAAGTTTCTTTTAGATACATTGCAGCGTACTTAATACATGGCTGCTGGTAATATGTATAAAACGCTGCATAATATTAGCTTCACTTACTCTGTGACCTAATTCGCTCATCGCGTATCAACTTTTCTCAATTCGTCATCACTCTTGTAATCTGTTGTAATCAACATTTGACACATATTACCCGGGAGCGTAGTATTGGCCCTATCTATAACTTCTTTGTTCCGCTAGGGTCGTTTATTTCGTGTAGTATTGCAGTTACAAGGTTGGTCGCGTGATATTAGTATCGACTGATAGAAGCGCTTTGCATAACTACGTTCTCGTAAGTACCGATCCGCTTCAGTTTAATTGGACTTTGGTGTCACAAGGGGAGGTGAACACATTCAAATAGCATTATAGTCAACAGAATATTTAAAATATTGCTCACCTGTAGGTGAAGGAGCTCCCACTGTAGTCAGTCCTAAATCTAAATTGTCTGGTAGGTTGGAGGGCTCGGGGGCAGTCTGGCCAGTTGTACCTAGAATTGGGACTAGGCTTGTTGAAAACATGCTATTTTCTCAGTCAAACGAAGAGACGAGTTTAAACTGTGGAACTAAGACAATACTCATCTGTGTGGTAACCCGCATATTACCTTGCCCTATTTTTAGGGCAAGCTAATATGTGCACTTTTATACGCACTTTTAACGCTTCACACCCAGTAATTAGGACGCATATACTGGAAATGACGCAAAGCTCGTCTTTTCCAAAAATGATGTTGTGTTAGGCGTATAAACATGTGTTGCAAAAAAGATGTGGCTATACAGACACGCACACAAAATATTTATGCATATACAATCAGCAGTTTATTTTCCTCTAGTTGGGCGCTAACGCGTTGCTTATTCCCTTATGCATCCCGCATTATCTTGCGTACCAAAAATTAATTTTCTTCGAAGCAATCATTATACGAGGGAAGCTGTATACTGTCGCCTAACATAACTTCAAGAGAACTAGCTATTCTGCCCTGTTTTCGCATGGAAATTTGTTTCTAAAAGTGGATATAAAGAAGAATATAACAAATTGTGCAAGTCTCTAAACATAGGATTCACAGGTCTTGGCGTGCAGTTTTTCTTTTTTATATTTAATGTTAATTTG
Source organism: Rhipicephalus microplus (assembly GCF_043290135.1). Taxonomy (NCBI): domain Eukaryota; kingdom Metazoa; phylum Arthropoda; class Arachnida; order Ixodida; family Ixodidae; genus Rhipicephalus; species Rhipicephalus microplus. The sequence continues at coordinate 46,959,632 of NC_134707.1, forward strand.
CTTTCTTTCCCGTAATTTTACTAATCTATCATTGTGATGAGTAAAGTATACAGAGCTCAAACGCACTCTTTATATTAGTGGTTATCATCTGCTTACAGCGCAAAATATGCCGCCTTAACAAAAGTTGAGACGATGACCAATCTTACTCTTAGGAGGGAATAGTCATTATGATATCGGGCCCCATTCGATTCGCTTTTACCCATCCTTTCTATGCATCCATTTTGAATGAACATTTCTACAATAGAGTTAGAGAGGAATCTTCTGTGCATGTGACATTGGCCTTCTTTAAACTCTCGTAAGGCAGCTATTGGAAGCGCAGTTGTTAAGTACTCACTTAAATACACCTCTGACGACGCGTGTAACTGCGCTCGTAAATACACGTATTCCTAAGAAAATTTTCACTGTTGACACAGTTGGTTACAGTGACAATGACGAATTATAATTCATCCTGAGACTAACAGGATGGCAACTTTCTGCTGAAAACTTCAAACCACTCCTCTGACGCGTGATTCACACGGTGACGGTTGGTTCCTGTTTGTGTCTTTACGCGGTATTTTGCGGTATTTCGGGTGTCTACGTTTTTCTCTGCCCTACATGACGAATGCACAGGTTCTTTTTTCAAAGCATCGAGCACCGATCTAACTCTATGGTATAATGTCATGTCCAATACGAAGGCATCATTTCGGTGGCAGCTCAAATACCGAGTTTGCAATTTAGCCATCCATCAGAATTTCTCATCCAAAGGCAGAAGGCACCTGATAAATCTTTGTTTAGTTTTATGCGACCTACGATCAGCAACAGTGTCACCTTGATACTCGACGCTAACTGCACGATACACGCGTATGTATAGTAAAACTACGCCATAACACAATGCTCATGCTGGTGAAACTTCATTGATTATAATGATCTCACTCGATTGGTTTCTTTGAATCTGGAAGTTGGTCACCCTAAAAGATAAGTTCTTGGCCCTACGAAACTCAAACACGAGATGCAGCAACACCAAAAAGGTACCGTAAAATTTTTTACGAAACCCCCCACTTAACCTTGTGATCAGTAATTATACATATAAGCGCAAGCAAATTATTTATTTAATAAATTATTTCTTCATTTATTTATTATTTATTTACCTATTTATTTATTTATTTATTTATTTATTTGTGTATTGTTCCCTCAGGGCCCGTAAGCAATACAGATGGGAGTGGGGATACATAGGAATACAGAAAAAATCAAAGCATAAAGAAAAAAACTACAAAGTGGATGGTAAAAACTCACATCAAGGCAAATAAAGAGAAGTAGCCGCAGCGGGAACACAAAGAATAACGTACAAAATAAACAAAGATTCCCCCAAAATAGGGTAAGAAATAGAAAGTTAGGGCGTTAGACTTCAAGTGTTTATTTAAAAAAGTGAAGCTGAAACCATACTAAACTTACACGTGCGTGTTTGAGTTGTGACTAATATTTAATCAAAATGCAATTCAACAAGTTGCTTCCCATTCCCAAATAGAAAATTAGAAGTATAGCTACTGGAACAGGCCACACTCAATTAAAAACACCGCTAACAACCCTCGCGGTAATGAGTGGGTACTTTTGCCTATAATCTTGATTTCATGAAGCAGAGGCTCCAAGATGATTGTGCGGCTGTGTGCGCATTACCTTGAATTTCAAAGACAATGTGTGCTATCGTGCTCACCTGAGGGCTACCCAATGGTTACTTACCTTGGGCTTCCTCAAAAGAGTGCAGAAATAAGAAAGGTACATTTTTTTCTATATTTAATCTGACTCATGCGTGCAACAAAAGCAGCAGTACCAAAGCAATGAAGTTCTACGCGCTTACATTTAAATTTTAACTTACCAGTTAAGGAAGGCCCAGTAAAGCTAGGTGGAACACTTAGGGCAGGGTGGGGCATTCCGGGGATCATAGTACCGCCGAGATTTTGTGCATTGGCTCCTGGGGACCTTGCCGGCACTCGTGCTGTATGAAACATAATCTCATCTGTTCTACTGCTGTCCAAAAAAGTTGAAAGACTCTTAAGAGAGATACGGCACTTCCGCGTCAATCAGGAGCATAAGTCCTTTTATTAGCGTTTTTTCAATAGCCCTGGTTCACAGCTTTCTCGCCAGGTTTCTTCTTTTTAAATCATTTGAACTCATGTAGCCTTCCCATTTCCAGTACAGGGATAAAGCACAATGTGTAGTCAAGCAACTAAAGTTACGTGTCTTTGCTAAGCGCAGATGAGAACTGCAAGAAAGCTTACACGTAATTGAAGTTATATCGTGTTGACACGGTTCAGTAGATTGTGTGATTTTTTAGTACTTGAACGTAAGGTCTCAATTTTCCTTTCAAGAGGAGGGAAGCCACTTTTATGTTGAAGCTCTATACTTTGTTTAAAAAGGTCCCTTGAAAAACTTCCAAGCATCCCAGCATTCCTTGGCGTCTATTTATTTCATGTACCTATGATATTTTAGATGCGATACATCTTATAAAAGCAAGCTTGATCCGGCGGCGTCCGCGCTCCACTGCGCATGCTCGTCTTCTGCCCGTCTCTCTGCTCTCCATCTCTTCCCGCCTCCCTTGCCTCGCAACGCCGATGCAGGCACCGTCGGCTAGAAAATTTCTTGATTGAAAAAAACTGACTGCTCGCACTATAGAATCATTCACTGGCCACCCTGTACATTTAGGCACCGAATCTTGACCTCAGTGGCAGTGCTGGTGGGAGATTTTTTCTGTGCATTGTTGAACAGCAAATATTTGCAGCGTGCGCATTAAGTGAAAGCGGATGACGAGTCTATATCTCTCATTGCCCATTAGCAGCAACTGGCATGTTCAAGTAGAAAACACCTTCCACCACTGCGTGCTGTGGGCCTCCCCAGGCTTCTCTCTTCAGCAGCGCCAAGATGAGCGTCAACGCCGCCACTAGTGGAAGCACTAGCGCCCACTGCTTCGCATCTACTTGTTTTACCCTTTAGCAAGAGATGGCGTAAAGTTTTTGCTCACGCACACAAGTATACATGAGCCACAACTACTTTACGTTACGGTATCTATGTTTTCATTATTTTATTTATTTGGTTCGCTATGAAGTTGACTAGATTTCAATAAATACGTTTTTTTCCTGCATAAAGTGCTTTTTCTTTGACCTTGAGGGCAAGAGTGCGGCGCAAAATATTGTAGCGCCAACTAGGTGACTTCAAAGAAGCCATGAGCGTAGCAGCAGAAAGCTTTGATTTGATTTGTGTGGTTTAACGTCCCAAAACCACCATATGATTATGAGAGACGCCGTAGTGGAGGGCTCCGGAAATTTCGATCACCTGGGGTTCTTTAAAGTGCGCCCAAATCTGAAAATAGCAGCAGAAACCTACACACGAGGTTACGTAAAATAATGCTGTTCTTGACTTGGACAGTGCCGTCAATATTATCGCAGTGATATTGTACTTGCTTATACTACTGTCTATATATAGAATGCGAAGATTGTAACTGAAAGAAGCCTCCCCAGCACCAAAATTCTATTTGTGAACACAGCAACCACTCGGACTCACGCGCTTCTGGAACTTCAGTCCCCGGAGAAGTAGCTGTCGCAGTTGGCCATGAAGGTCGCCGCTGCACCGGAAAAACGCCAGCACCGGGAATTTCTCCAGGGAAAGGTGGCACACTTGCCGTCCCACGAGAATGACTCTCGGCTTCACCTGCATAATGCGGGTCTAATAAATTGCAATAAAGTGATGTTTAAAGCTTTATTTTATCTTCTATGAGTGATTGCGATCGTTTTTTGTTAGGAACGTAGCCTTAGCAAGATCGCGAGCAAAGTGTTCAACACGCAAGAAAAAAAAATAAATTTTTTTCTACATTCATAGAATAATACCTCATTATGCTCACGTTCTTGTTACAAAACAGATGCATGATAACTTGATGAACAGCAGCAATGATGTTCCATTTGAAATTTCGAAAGTAATACATGATCTTCTGTTGCAGTAGGCTTTGTGAGAAAAAATGATTGAAGTCCTCCTATGAGTTGGTACAAGATTTATATATGTGACGGAAAATTGCGCTGCATATCTGTGAATAAGACTGCTACATCGTAAAACAAAAGACTTCTTTCAGTATTGGGAGTAGGGAAAATGAAATACTGCCTACCACCCGTCGATGAAACTCGAGAAGACCCACCTAAACCTGTACTGCCTGACTTTTTTGGCTTGCGAGTGCGGCTGGTTCTTGTTCTCCGCCTATTCGGTCCTGGCGCTGACGGTGGCCGTGGCATTCGGCCTGCAGAGAGCAAGTTCATTTTTGTAGTCAATTATATTTGAGCTTGTGAAAGTCATTGGATAACATAGTCTTTATTATATATACCTGCATCATAGAAAATGTTACGCTGACGCAGAATCATAAACACCGAATGTAATTCAAAAGGTCTGGTTAACCTCTTATTTCAAACCTGCTGATTCTTAACCCCTGTTATTTGCACACTCTTTATTAAATAATACACGCAAAGTAAAGAGTGTCTTAATGAGCTCATAAAAATAGCAGTTCAATGTAATTTTTGGTGGTGAGTTGGGAATTACCTACTAAATTTCTCACTGCTCACAAACAATAAAGACAAGTTGTACTAAGAAAAACATCCAGTTTATCTCAGCTCCAACGAAGATATACATAAACGGGCTCGTACGTAAGGAACGTGCATAAGTATATGCGGGCTCGTTTTTGTTTTTGCAATATATATTGACGAAGTCACCCTCTCGAGCTTTCTAGGTTGAATGTGAACGTTAAAGACACACAGAGTGCATTGAGTAGAGAGAAATACTTCAGTAGCATGCGTCTCCTGGTTTCACCTATTAATTCAAAGTTATTACTGTATCGTCCCACTAGAAGGGAACCTAAGCAGAAGAAGTGGAGACCTCCCGAGGAAATAAATATTTATGTACGAATAAAATCCGGGCGCGAGATCCTCAGGAGACAGTGGGATTGGGCGTGTTGGTATACATCATAAACGACAAGGGCAGGAGGGGACACAAGAAATAAATTGTTGGCAGTTCAGCACTCTGTCTCGTCTCTTCTCCTGTCCTCTCCTGCCCTGTCGTTTGCGCTGGTAAGCACCCTTTAGGATTCTAAGGGTTTGTTTTCACCGGTTGCTAGGCATGATTATTGAGCTTACAGTAAGCATGGGCGTACTAAAGATAAGCTTGCAGGGCATGCTGGAGGACGAATCATCCTCAGTGTAAGGGCTTCTAACAGAAAGGAGGGCTTATTGAAAATGAGGCTTTTTTAAAAATTTCTCATGTGCCATGAAATTAAGGTCACTCACAGATGGCAGAAACACAGAAACAAACCACAGATTGCAGAAACACGAAATTAACAAGATCAACATCTTGTTAAATGTCAAGAGAATCTGATGCTCACAATTCGCACAAGCATAGAGTGTCTAGCGAACCTCGGCGTCCACAACACACCAGAGGAAGGGGTGACAGGATAGCAGAACGCACGTACTGCCACACTCACATCCACAGTGGCAGCAAAGGCTAACAACCCGGTCACACAGCACAGGTATTGTCATTATCAGCGAATGAGATTCATAAAGAATGTCATATTGCGATCTTGTATTCCAGGTCCATACGTCTATGTCAAATGATATTCACGATTGATGTCAGTGTTTACTTGCCGTTCATCTACAGCTATCTGAAACTGCACCGCACGTTTAGAGCTTTACTTCACCATCTCTTCCAGTAGGAGCGTACTGTGCTGAATACTTAGTTCCTGCATGCTGACGTGTTTTGATACTCTTTCTTATGTAGTGCTAAGAATCACGGCTATATACGACGTATCTAGCGTTTGCAATTTTCGCTTTAGGTACCAAGTATACTACCACGATATACTTCCTAAGCCGAACTATTATGGCTGCCTTATCTGCAAGTGAAAGGTTTTTGCCGGCATGCTGCTTATTAGAGGCAGATCACGAGACCAGTAGCAAGCTTTGATAGCCGATAATAAAATCATGATCACCGCAGATATTCTTAACACCAGTTCATTGGCAGTGATCAACTGCCTATCTTAAAGGACAATAATGTGATACAGTTATAACTATAAAATATTTTTTATAGTTACGTAATTGTAGCTGACCCCTGCCATAATAAATTTTTATAATGCAAAATATATGCTATAGATGAAGTACGCTAAACTGCCTCATCAATGCGAATGTACAACTAGGCTTTTAAAATACACATTGAGATTGAGCATTGAACTGCCAGCACCAGGTTAGATTTGTAACAATTCAAACGTACAACAGGTAAACTTCTTGGTATTAACAATCGATTTTGAATATGTTACCGAAGTCATCACCGATATCACCGATAAGGTAAGAATGTCCCACCAGAGTTGTCAAAAGAGCAGTTGCGTCATCACTCACCTGTTCGTACTGCGACTATTTCGAGCTCTGGTTTGAGAGATGCGCCGAATCGATCGGGTACTCGTCCAAGACTAGCTGGAATACCAAAACCCGGCCGACGATTGATTCTTGAGACGCTCGTTCCACCTGCTGAGAAAGACTTGTTTGTAGATGGCAAATTTATCAGTCAGAAGTAGTATTCTGGATTTATTAGATGTTTCTAAAACTACAGGCGTGTTTCCACTTACGTTATTGTGGTAAATGCGACAATTTCTAAAAAGAAGTTGCTGTCAATTTGATGAGGTGGTTCAACACTGCCTAATTTAGGCCCGTAATCTTTAAATTGGTCTTGCAGATTTGCGTACCCCTGATTGATTCAGCCTGTATGAATAAAACTATTCGTGTAAAATAGTTTTCAGAGACATTTTGTCAAAGCTAACCCAAGCCACAATTAAAACAATATGCTACACACTATATCAGAGCATGATGAAATGAGGGTATGCCAGGCTATCTTTGTGTTCTGATAAATTGTTTTATAGTGTAAGAAAAGTTGATCAAGTTCCCAAGTAACAAAACTGAACAAATCATTTGATTGAAAATGTTGAAGACCAGCTTGCGAAACGTTGTGTTAGAAAGTTTCTAACTCTCTGTCTATTTATTATAAGTGTTCTCCTGCTCCTTCAGGTGCCTTTATAAATGAAAAAAAAAAAGAAAAAAATGTGACGTGGCCGCTTGCGCGTCGTAAATGTTGTGCTTCCTAAGCAGTGCTTGCGAATAATAACAGAATTCAGCTGGTTGTAATTACCAAATCACATGGTTTGCTTTAGCAGCTTAGTTACGAAACTTCCTAAACGACAAGAGAACGAATGGGGAGAAAGCGCTATTCCTCGAGACATCGGGGTAGCAGCGCACACTGAAAAAGAGGCAGGACGTGCAAACAAGTGTACGCAAGAAGGACATCGGAATACCAAAACCGCGTACTAACAACTAAAGAAGATCGCAACGCCACAAGGAAACACTACGCGAACAATTACGTTCAGTTGCCCATGCAATATGGCAACGTATCAATCTGGCCCTCTTGGGGATCGTGTGATAGGTAACTGTTAAGGAATTTGATTTCACATTTCTGGAATCGACTCTTGGCTCACGCATGCACCGTCACTATTATCAATATGCCAAATGTGAAACACTAAATGTGTTTGTTCCTTCCTTCGTCGGTACAAAAACACGCATTCATCGAACTTAAGCGCGCCCTATGCTATCAATAATTAGAAAAAAAAACATTAGAAAAAGAGCATCGGATTAGCAGTTTATCATGTACTAATGATGTCTGCGTAGTACAGTAGTTCACCTGTCTAACGTAGAAGTGACCAAAACTGAAAGGGACCATATATACAACACATGTAAGTCAATCAGTGAATTGGTTGGCTTGTTTTACGAAAAAAATATAGGTTTGCTTCTTGTGTTTCGCTCGTTTATTCTTTCTCCGCGCAGCAGCACAAATCTTAACTAGCTTATTAGTAGTCGTAAAAATAACATTGACGCCGCATCTGCTTCGCGTTTCCCTTAGCCAGTGAGATACCATATAAATGTATGGTGTATAGCTATGGTGAGTTTCCTGCCATTGCTTCCTACTACCATACTCGGAAAAGACTTCTTTAGACAATCGGTGCCTGGCCGTGGTGGCCAGGTGTTGGCTGCTGACCCGCAGGTCACGGGATTGAATCTCAGCTGCGGCGACTGCACCTTAGATCGAGGCAGAAATGCTGTAGGCCCGTGTGTCCTGATTTGGGTGCATGTAAAAAATGCCCAGTTGGTCAAAATTTCCGGAGCCCTACACTACGGTGCCTCTTATAATCTTATGGTGGTTTTCGGACATTGATTCCTACATATCTATGTATCATGTAAGGGATCCTTTTTCAAGCAAATAAGCAATTGTTTGAACAGAAGGCACCTAAACAGTCACTGTATCCAGTTACTTGCAAGTCTGCTTAATCTCTTCGATTTTTCAGACCATGTTCCTATGCGTATTTCTCGGGAGCTTATTAAGTTCTTTTCAGAACAAAATTCTGGTATCTGTAAAACTTTAGTATTAATAATGAACACCTGTACTACTTTTTGCCGCATTAGAATTTTCTAACTGGGTTAATTAAACTTTACGAAAAACACAGGAATTAAAATTCGAACTTGGACCAACTTTGCACAAAGTATTACTCACCTGTACTCAAAGGACGGCGAGGACCACGCAGGCCTAAATCGAGAGACAGTGACTCTCCGGAGGTGTCAGAGAGGCTTGACGCTGTTGTCACTGGAGTTGGCATTGGACCTGTTGAAGACGAGTTTCTTTCTTGAAGTCTTTGCTAATAATTGAGTCAGTTTATAGGATAGAGTTATTTATTGTTCAAAAACCTAATTGTTCACATGCAAGCGTACAGCATCTGTACACTGGTTATTGCTGCGACATTGGCGCTCCCCGCCAGTAGTGGCGCATCGCTGAGCAGGATGGCATTTGTCTGCTCCTCAGAGATATTTTTATATTCGGGGGAATTTCGGAATTCAATTTCCATGCTCTCATCGTGTTGTATAAGTAGCGAAGGGAGTGGGCATTGCGGCAATAGTACTGTTTATCATCAACTGAAATACAGACTATGCAATTGAGACGCAACTCATTAAAAAGAATCTGAGCCTGAATCTCCACAAATGACTGCAAATTTTGCAACCAAAGTACACACTTGTCTTTTACACAACCTGACGTGTGCTATCTACGAACTGCACCACAGTTTCGGCCACATTTCGGCCACCCCAGTTTCGGACACAGAGCACTGCCTCCACTTTGTTCCAACTCTCTCGTTTATCTCTCCACCACTACTGTTCGCTCATATATTCGCTCGTATGCACGCGCTCGCTCCGCTGCACTCTCCTGGCACCGCAAAGTGTTCACTTCGCGGCACACACAAGGCAATACACACAAATGAGACGAGAGTAGACTAACATAACCAGTACGCAACATACACACAGCTTCACATGCAAATAAAACATACACAGAGACCTACAAATGGAAACTCAAGGGAACACCCGCGCGGCTTTTCATCGCCACATGGTTCCCTTTACTGAAAGATTGTGTATTTTTATCTCTACATTATTCTAGCTCATATGGACACCTTCGATTGTGCGACCTGCTTGTTTACAAGTTTGCAGACGAGTAGGACGTCATATATACATTCTAGAAGCGGTGAAATATACCGGGCCATGCACGCTTTATCGGCATACATTTTTTATTCGACTTTTTTTATTTTTTTCGGTCTGTAGTTCTATCCTTGAATGGGCAAGGTGGTGTTATTTTTTACAGTTTTCTATAGTTACAGAAGTATCTCTAGCACAACAAAATTCTGCCATAAGTATATCGGATATTGTGAATCAAGCTACTCGCAATGCACGTGGAACTATCTCACTATGCACATCTAGAGCAACTTTTTTATGTGTCGTGATACACCAGATGTATGGAACTAGGCTGGAGAACGTTATGTACTAACGTGTATATGTATGTGTGATACAGATTACCTAAGAATAAAAATTGCTTGATACTTCAGCAAACTCAGATTACAAGTACAGGCGTCCAAATGCGCTATCATTGAGTATTCTTGCATTATGCAGCACTCTTTAAAACAAAGTATCCGTAACTAGGGGTGTTCTATTCTTTGGTTCTGAATTCGAATTTAATAATATCCGCACGAATACTTCGATTTCAAGTTCAATCGCATAGCTCGTATTCAAGGTTTCAACTGATTCGACAGGAATATTAGAAATGCTACAAAGGTCAATGGTGCAGTTTAGTTAGGGTGGGGCGGCAAAAAATAACGCTAAAGTGGCTACACCAGGCCTTTCGATTCGAAGCAGTTTCATAATGTAGGGCTTTACTCAAAACCATGGACGAACCATGGTTCCAGCAGGAAAGGCCACGCAAAAGTCTCAGAGACTGCCGAACTTCTGAAGACAAAAAGATCCAGTGCATGGAGCTCAGATCGCATAGTCAACAGCTTCGAAAATTAATGAGACTCTGCTTCCAAGAAAGGAAGATTTTTGAAACGCATGGAGCTGCACTCGATTCAGCTGTCGCTAAGGTTTCTTTCTGACATATTCCACTTTGCGCTGCAGATGTACCCAGTGAGCACACGTTGTCGACTGCAGGAAACTCCGTAACAACACAACGAGAAAGTCTGAAGTGAGGTCATGTAGAACAGCTCCTGTTTCTGCATGACAGTTTGTAATTTTAGAGCAGAAATATATCACCACGTTATCTGCCCGAGGACATGAGCAGGGTTAAACTGGTCGTTCATTCAATTTTCATTATTATTTTTGACCTCGACATTCAGTTGGATAACCAGTATTCACGGCTAATATTGGCACTATTGGATTGAAATTCGGTTCTACGTGAATTTTCACTATTCGTACACCAATATTGACACAAAAATAGAGTATTCGTGGTATCACTCACCCGTCCCTGCTCCAACGATTTCAAGCTCTGAGCTGAGGACTATGCTGGAGCCTGGCGACACCTGTCCAGGCCTAACTGGTGCAGAAGGACTTGATCCCTGGCCGGTGGTGTGTGAGATGCTCGGTGCACCAATCGATGGGGGTTTTCCTGTTGTACAAAAAAACGTGATTCGGCGACGGTAATGTTACATTTGATAGACCTATTTTTCAAGCAGCATGGGTGATTCGCAAATTTTTCGCAAATTTTCGCAAATTTTTGAACAGAATTAATTCAAAAGTCGTTGACTCAGATCCATCTTATGTAAAGGGTCATTTTTTTGGTCCACTTTGATTTGTTTCACAATACACCATAGCGAACCTACAGGATTTTAAACACAAAAAATAGTGTTACTTTTGCTGCTGGTGACCTAATTGTCTATTGAATAAACTGTGAAAAACTGTGTGGTAATTGCTGTCCTTTTTGTGTAGCTCTTTTGTTAATCTGCGTGGTTTTTGTCATCCCCCGGGGCTGAGTAGTGCCCATTCCTATTTTTTGTGGCGTGCCCTATCAAGACATACCTAACTGCCAGCAGCAACTCCAATTTCAGTGACTGAGTTAGTTACGCAATTTCATCACCACGCAGACGAGTATCATGAGACAAGCGTGGTGCGATTACTGAAGACCCTCTGTGTATATAATTAAATTTCTGTTGAAACTAATAAATAGGGCTATGAATTCGTGCTGGACAGTGTAACCTTCCGATCCACCGAAGAAAACGTTGTGCTGCATACAAGCGAGGAGCTTGACAGAATGGAAGTTTCCTAGCGGTATCTCGGATATTTAAATGACCTGTCAGAATACCAAGTGAATTAGTTTGATTAGCAGTGAAGCTGCTCCAGCGCGGCACAAAATGTCGTGTTATGTTTTGTCGTCTAAAGAAAGTTGGCTAAAACCTGCAAGGGTTCACACTGTATACTATAAATAAAATGTAAATGCTGTGCCAAATAAAGCAAAATTGGAGAAATTCGAATGATTAGCCAACACGCAATTTTTTCCGTTTTCTACTTCGTCACCTAAACCACCTGATTTTTTGCCAGAACATATGCGTGGATCTTCCTCGGTGTAACAAGGAGGAAGCAAAAAGGAAACAGATATTTCAGTCAGAGCAGAAAAAAAGAAAGAAGCAGCAGGAGATAAACAAAGAACAATATAAAATGACAGTATTTTTCATGGCGAACACAAGTTCCTCATAAGGCGGTGAATATCAAACCAAAGTACCCATGACCTGAAGGCGAGCGTCGCCCCCACTGGGCTATCCTGGCATGTTGACACAACATAGTGTAGCTTTCTATAGTATCGCATAAAAAGTGAGTCAAGGGTTAAGAGCAGAGAACGATGAGTGTACAGAGCGAAACACCGGATATGAGCAATGTAGAACAAAATGTGAAAGAGAAAAAAAAATGAAAGAAAGAGAGAAGAGAGAATCAAAGAAAAGAAAACATACAATTAAAGAAAAAAAAGAATAAGTGAATCAAAAATGGAAAGTGAGACAAACGAAGGAAGGAAAAAAAATAAAAAAATGAAAAGTAAAACTATAGAGAGCAAAATAGAGAGAGATACGAATGAACACAGGAAAAAAGACAGAAGTTGAAGAATGAGACTTGAGCCAGGTAACTTAAGATAAACAAAGAAAGTCACCGAAGTCTAGGGAGAAATATAAAGAATTAGGCTGCCTAGCGAATAGCTAACGGACACGCTGTGTCAAGCTTAATCGAGCTTCACGTGGCTTAGTGACAAAATTTCTGTTTTGTTTTACATATATGTTTTTAATCGCTCACTCCACAGAAATTGGTAGCTCATCAATTAGCAGCACGAGAACACCTCAGCAATTCAGATAACAAAATAACGTTCCTTTCTTTCTTTCTTTCTTTCTTTCTTTCTTTCTTTCTCTCTTTCTTTCTTTCTTTCTTTCTTTCTTTCTGTGCCAGTACAGCAAATGGAGGGAAGGCAAAAGGCTAAAAGCCTGACTAAGGGCCTTTGCTTCAAATGCAGTGAGGCACTCAGGCTGTCATAAGAATTTTGCAGGATACAGATGAAAAATACAAAAATATACAAAAATGCAAAAGGTACATGTGCAAATAGTGTAACACATACAACAGTAATAGTTGTATGTGTTACTACTGGTATAATAAGTGTTATTTTTTATATAGTATAATAAGTGTTATTTCTAGTAAGCAATATATACATAACAATCGTAATGTTTTACATACCAATTAGACATTAGTTGCGATTTCTCATCGCTATTCCAAAAGATATACAAAAATAACAATATGCTCAGGGAAGACAAGGAAAAAGAACACACCCACAAAAAAGCATCAGATACTACTTAGGCAAAGAGGAAACATAGAACGATAGTCAAGAAATTTCAATGTTGTTTTCAATCAGTACCATTCGACCGTATGCTTAGAAACTGTACAATTTATATCTGGGAGGCTGTCGATTTTGTTTAAAAACGTGGGTATCTGAAAAGATGAGTGTTGTCGTCCGTAGATCGTTCGAGTCTTCAGAGTCCTTCTAGCGTAAGTACGAAAATCGTACTTTCTAGGTCTTTAGCCACATGTCAAGCAAAACTAATGGACGAGTAAGGCGCGTACTCACCCATTGATATTTGATTGCCTCCAAGACTTAGTAGAGGAGATGGTGGTAGGGGAGGGGGTTGCTCGAGAGTGCTCAAATCCGGTTTCTGCCTCTGCGTCGAGACTTGGGAGCTCGTACCTGCTCCGTTCGCTGATGGTTGTGGCAAACTACCTGTGCAATGAATGTTTAAAATAAAGCTCTCTTCAGTGACGAAAGTAATGAACCCCATACCCATGTCTATTTTTCTAGTGGAAACTAGGGATATTTACTTCCACAGAAATATCCACTTCAATCGTTTTTGCAAGTTCAAGCAAAAAGGCCGTGCCTTCCGTAAAATAGACCGTGCAATACCATTGTGAGAGTTTTTCTCCCCCAGTGAATAGAATTCAGTAGTTGTCGAAACTGCATGATAGCTAATAGCGCTCGTTTGAAGACGGCAAGGCACGCACCTTTCGCTCCATACGTAAGCCATACTTGGTTAGGTGACGAGCAAGTTACATCATTGTAAAATATGCAAATAGGCTGCCAGTATACAGTAAACTACCAGTATATAGTATTCAGTACTTGTTTCCAAGTACGCTGACAATATATGCTGCGCTAGGATGTAATTCAAGCAGGCTCTAACCAACAACATCGGTCAAATTTTGCCTTAAGGCTGTTGACGCGCTATTCTTACAGCCACACCAGACATGTCGGATACTGGCCACACTCAAACGTACTGTAAAAGAGCATCGCCGCTATTTTGCCCTCCGTTGCCATACGGCAGATGTCTCGGCCCGTGCAGTGCGATTATGTAGATGGCGCGTGTACAGGCCCTTAGTGGCATATGGTGGATACATTATAAACCCACGTACCGATTTCGAACCATAAGAATACTTTGGGATTAATGTGTTTGTTCTTAGGAGTAATTAGATACTGCTCTATTTTAACCAAGGCGCCACATCTGAATTGTTGTGCCTTATTTTCCGCATAAACGTAAATGAAGAGTTATAAATCGTACTCACTCGGGACAATTTGGGGAACTTGAGGCTCAGGCCCTGGTAAAAGAGCGGAAGGTGGTGGAGATGGTTGCCGACCTTGAGTTGGCATTGAAGGTGGCGTCGGCAAAGAGGTCGGAGAGCCAGACACATCACCACCCGGTGGCCCTTGTATTCCGCCTGTTTGAAGCACCGAGAACAGCTATGCAATGGGGGGGGGGGGGGGGCAGCAACAGCTAGCGATTGCAGTGGGAGGCCAGCAACTCTGTGAGCATTACGTCTATTTCATTTACAGAACAGGAAATGACCCTGATAGAACACTACCTCTGAGGTGAGGAAGTGGCAGATGCTCGTTGTCGTACGGCGCACTAGCCACAATATCTTTTTTTCCAATTTTCATAAGTAATTCTTGTTTCGGTAATAAGATCAGTCGGAAGCTTGCGCGCGTGCTTGTTTCATTTGTTGTTTAAAAACTTTGCGCCAAAAGTAAGCTATGAATGAAGCTCAGCATGCAAGATATGCCTTCCGTGGCCTTATAATTTTTTTCATAACCACATGAATTTCCACGATTCAGAATAAAGGGTTCAAACCTAGAACTTTGTAATTATGAGACGTCTATGCACGAAAATCTCCACAGGTAACTAACGAAGTTTCAAACACTAGGTAGCACTTGACCTGAAGTATCAATATTACTATGGTAACCATATAGTTACTTATTCTCGGGAATATTCATAAATACGCGTATATTCTATTATTATAAGAAGTTTTACCCCCGAAAACGTCAATGTGTAATACGAAAGAGACATAATACCGCTAGAGCAATGTTATACTGGAAACTATCTACATCATAAGGCTACTAATGTACAGTATTCAGTACTTGTTTACAAGTACGCTGACAATATATGCTACGCTAGGGTGTAACTTAAGATAATTTAGAGACAGATGCACACCTAGCAGACTGTAACGTGACGACTCGTGAGCACACCTCTGCTACCCGCTTGCGTGTTCATACAGATATCCATTATAAGTTAAGCACCCTGCAAATTGAAATTACATCTTAAAACAAATTAACAAAAGAACACTCTGTCAAATTTGGGCTTGTTGCCGGTAGAGGTGCCTTCTACACTAACGTCTGAACGGAGCCTATATACCCCTGCAATGTAACTAAACTGAGCAGGCTGCTTCGGTACATGATGCTAACAAAGCTAACTCACCTTTAACGCACGTCTTTAGACATTCCTTTAATGTAACGAACTTGTTTCCGTAGTAATCACAGTCATACGCTTTGACACACTTCTTCTGCGCGCGATTATAAACGAATATAGGATGCATAGCCCGAAACCCACAGGGAAAACTTGTTGCTTCAAAGTGGCAAGCCCTTTCTGGAACAAAAAAGCAACATTTTGTAACTTTCATAATTGCATATTTAAGATTAAATCAATCTGAAGCTATTCTAAAGGATGTTGCCTCTTTATACACTTACAAGCGACTGCCTGTTCAGGATTGGATATACATTAAGTTATAAAAATTTGGAGCAGGTTTCTTGCAAGTCATAAGAAGCTGCTGTATGAGAGATAGTTATTAGCTTACCCTGAAAGATCACTGCTTACTCAGGTGGCTGCTTTGCCCCCTCCCCCTCTGAAACTTCCTAAAGGTTCACCCAACTTTCACATATAAATAAAGCAAAAAATTGAACAGAGGACCAATGCGGAAAGACAAACAGCGCTGGCGTACAACATGATTGACTTGGCGCTAACTGCCAGAGCGCTAATAAGTGGGCTGATATGATCACGATTACGGCGAGAACAAAGATATCGAATACCTCCTGATACACAAGCTTTGTCACAAAGAGAAGGGGATTTTCTTCATGATGTTTGCACACGTAATGTTCGTGGTGTGTTACGTCGCGGGTTCGAATCCCGGCTGCGTCGGCTACATTTCCGATGGAGGCGGAAATGTTGTAGGCCCGTGTACTCAGATTTGGGTGCACGTTAAAGAACCCCAGGTGGTCGAAATTTCCGGAGCCCTCCACTACGGCGTCTCTTATAATCATATGGTGGTTTTGGGACGTTAAACCCCACATATCAATGAATGTTCGTGTTGCGCTGTCAGGACGATGATATATGAGTGTTATTTTTACGCTTTTCATCGTTCTTTCTTTCTTTATTTGTTGTGCGCTGTACGAGTGTATATTGCGTAATCGTGAGATATAAAGCATGCGGTATGTAAGTGCTGCCAACTATGCCCTTCGTCCACTCGTTCTCATTTTAGCACTGTTTTTAAGTTACGCTCTTCGTACCAACTAGCTTCACTCGCGTTCACGTTTCATGAAGTGACGATATTTAAAGTGGTAACTGACAGGTTCAGGTCCGGTTGAAGTGAATGTTTGTTGCTGAAACACGTGCAAGCCGGCTTTAGAACTGTTTACACCAAATCAGTCGTGAAATTAAATGCGAAGTCCGCACTGAGAAAGCAACCCAGCTACACCGGCAGCTGAAATAGGGTCAATTTTGAGTGAGTTGTAATCTTTCGTGGCGCAATCACTACAAGTGCACTTGCAACTTATCCACAAAGCTGTAAAACATCATAACTTTTGAGGAGGATGGCATCGCCAATTATGCCATTGCTCCTCACCCAGCGGAGAAGCGAGATGACCATCGCACATCTCTAAAACATTTGTGTGCGAAATGTTGACGTGGCTTATGATGACGACATGTAGTTGAACCGTTTGTAAGCTTTAAACTATCCACTCCTAGGCAATTTGCATGGTGTGACACTTGGTTGTTGTTCTCTTTTATCACGCTATACTACTTGTGGCTACGCAATTGCTTAGTTAGCATGACGCCTCTACTGTTTTTTTTTTTGTGAAGGCGTTTCAAGCAGCGACGGCGGGGCTCTACAGTAAAATACTCGACTGCTGCGGAAAGTGTCCGGGTTCAAATTCCAGTCAATCCTGGGCATGCTCTTTTCCTGACTTCGTGCAATCGCAGTTGCATACACGTGTGAGGGCGACGGTGGACAGCATGGCACCGAAATAAGCGGTCAGTGCGACCTTATGAGTACTTTTGCTGAAAAATAACAAAATTTTATTATTTGGGCGGATGATTATATAGTTGATTTGCTATGCAAGATAACCAGCGTTTTAAGCATTTGTTTTTATTCTCTATAACAGTTGATATCTCCAGCATACGCTGCTTTGAAATTAGACGTATGTGTTGCCAACAGCCACTTTTGGGAAGCATTGGTATATCCACGTTTTTGAAATATGTTCTATAGAACATATTTGCCTGTGGGTAGCCATCGTTTGAACGAAAGTTCTGAAGCCTTCGTAATATCAGTGCTTGAAAGGTAATTTCCATACATTGTTTTTCTTAAAAATCCATCTGATAGGGAGGAACAAAACAGAGACCCTGAGGGAACACTCCTCTTCAGTTTCATTCATTGGTATATTATTTTAGTCATTCGCGATAGGGTTACCACGCACAACAACAGTAATACAATGTTGATGTTTTCAGTACTCTGCGCTGAACTGCTCAATCAATCTCAATTCGTAACCTACGTTTAAAAAGTTCACGTTCAAGGCACTTGTCTTTGTGCTGTGTTTCCCGCCTTGTGGTAACATAGCAAGAACTGTTTTTCAAACAGTGAAATGGTCAGTGTTTCATTTTGTTTTTGCTGCGTGATTTTTGTTTGTACCTAAATTTGTATCTTTAGGTGTGATTTTTGAAGAAATAAAACATATTACGGTTCAACAAAGGTTGTAAGAGATATGAATAAAAAATATTTGGCCTTTTCAAGCCACTTTAAAATAAAACAATGCATCAATACAGTTAGATGTTGTTGTGAATGAAAAACAAGGGAAACTTCTCTTACCAGTCCGACAGATTCCGTTGCAATGAATTTTGAACCGGAAGGGGGCATTTTTGTCGCAGCTTGGTAGGCACTTTCTTGTTGCTGGATCGAGATACCACCCTTTACGCCGCTTCTTTCCGTCGTGAGTGCTTCTACATTTTTCATTCGTTGTCGTTACTTGCACATTACATCGTTCATCTGGGGTTTGAATAGTCAAACACAGAAGTCGTAAGCCACATATCAAAAACACAATGCATATCACTTAACCCTTCACTAAGAATGGGACACGCACTGTACTTTGCAAGCTGGTACGAACGTGCACCGCCCTCCAACCCTTTTTAGGTGAAATTGAAATATAGGTGGAATACGAGTGACACAGACAATAAGTAAGAACAGAGAACTCAGTTCTCATGGGAAACCAAGGCAGCAACTGTTTTGACAAGGCTTTTTTGTCAAGTGAAACTGATAGTCGGCACTTGCTACTTGAAGGTCTTGCGTTGTAAATACTGACGACGAGAGACATATCAATTCTTCGTCAGGCGCACCGCTGAGTAAACTTTGGGTGGGTAGCATTATATTGTATAGTTGCAACCAAGCTACCATGACCGTAGGCCAGAGCGCTATCATTGGTGTTCCGCGACCGGTGTCTGCCGTAGGACCGTCCACTGCGTTTTTCTAAACACACTGTTGAATTATCAGTGTCCTTTAATTTTTGTTTCAGTTTTAAACAAAAATTCGTAAGCGATTGACATTCAATAATCAGTGCCACAGTGTGGTACTATTCAATTTTAATGTGATTCGTCCTGAAGTTTCAGTGTTCACACAAATAAATTTGCTTATGAGTTATTTCAGTCACTGCAACACAATATAACTTATGATTGAGAATGTAACATTTCGCCGAGTGAGTTCACAACTATCATTGATTGTATTGATAAATGTTATTTCCCATGTTTCGATACTATGCGCCTTCGCACAAATTAGTTGGTCCAATTATATTTCAATATTATAGTTTTAAATATTCAACATGAAAATACCCACTCACCATATCCAGGTATTCTAGCTAAGGGTAAGAAAGCTTTCGGTCCTGTCGCATCCTCTTTCGGGCTGGTGTCTGCTGGTGGATTTGATTCTTCTGGTTTACTTGGTAAAGAATCTGGTGGCCCTACTGTAGCATTCAGATAATAATCATTCGTCATTTAGCAGGTTCAAGTATCCAAACACACGGGCAACCAAAGTAGAAAGATGTTTAATTTTTTGTGTCTGCGCAACTCGCCAATAAAATTTGAATACGTTACTGAGTTTAAGTACACCTGCATATTGAAAGGCTCGTATAAAGTAGAAGCAAGCTAAGTTTCGAGATGTTAACAGTACTTAGTGATCATTTTCCTGTCAAAGTTGCTGTTACTGAAGCAAATACATGTTTTGCCAACAGATTTGTGACTATTAGAGTGTGTATAAGCTTCAGAAATTATTGCTTTCATTTTGGAAAATGCTGGATATTTACATTAAATGCAACCTGTATGGACATACAGCGTAACGTGTTACCCATTTGCTATTACCTGTTTTTATGCATACGGTTCTAAAGTTGCAAACATCTTAGCAATTGTTATGACCACGCTATTACTCAATAGCTTAGAGAAGCGTCAGGTCACGTGCAAAATTTGTCATTGTGATAGACTTGCAGCCTTGAATATTGTTTTATGTAATCCTCCTTCTGCTGCCAACGCGAGTCGTACATGAAATACGGTGTCAGTGGTTGTCTATGTATAAAAGTATGCCTCGGTAAACATATTTATATTGGTAGAGAATAACATAAGAACTGACATTGAGGAATTGTTGTACTTCCAAAAGTATCTTATTGTTTTCTCATGACTGAATGCTTACTCCGGTACCAGAAGGTTCAGGATTCGTCGAGTTTACTTCAGAGAAAGCTGGATGGCTCACAAGTCCTGGTGTACTTGAAATGTCGGGGAGTTTCGCTGGCCCTCCTGTGCTTGCTAATATTACAAGTTTACACGGAACGTGATGATATTGCCGCGCGCGTTTCTCATTTTCACTTCTGTTTCATTCAGTTTACACCCACAAAGCCCTTCAAGAATGCTAAGCGCGAACTGCACCTCATCATTCGAGGTGGTTCGCGAATATTGTAGATCACTCTGTTAGGATTGCGAGCAGGACGCGAACACTCAAGATAATTACAGAGATTTTGCGACGACCGGTTATAAGGCTGGAATATTCAACGGCACATGTATAAATGCCGACATGCTTCGCCGCTTGCCGGTTGATCTACAGCCGATGGTCTGTTTGCCGCTATCAGTTCAAGTTGTGTATCGCTGTAATCTGACGTTCAGTTTACGGCAACAAGTTCAGCCAAATAAACAGTTTAACATTCAACTTACTGTCTGCTCCTTTTGGCCACGTCACGACCCCGTGACAATATTCATATTTTATATACGTGTCTCAGATGTGATAATAATACAAGGTGTAAAACTAATATACTTATGACTCGCTAAAAGTAAAAAAAAATAAAATGTATACTCGAGATCTGTCCTAGTGATTAGCACGAAATTGTTATGTGATTCAGAACAAAAATGACACTGACCTTTGTTGTAGCTTTTATCTAGACTGAATAAAGACTCAATTGTTATTAGAAAGTCAGGACTTCTTATTTACAGATTTTTTTTGTGGCACACTTTTTTAGTAACGAGCTGTCATTAGTTCCACACTTTATGACGTAGAAAGCAGGAAGGAAGGAACTAACCTTGCCGCAATTTGAGGTTGAAGCAAATCGTTACAAGGTGGTTCAACGTTTTTTGTGTAAAGTGCAAAGTTCAGTACAAGAACGCATACACGGCTCTTTATTGCATAAAGCTCACATTTAAATTAAAGCATGACTTACATAAAGAAATATGAAGGCTTCGTTGCACTAGGATGCCTGTTATCATAACCGTTAGTACACCAATGAATGCGTGGACAACGAATCCTACACTATAAAGGCTGAAAAAAATTTAAATGGCGTGATGTTTGATGGGGACCACAAGTTTCACTCCTTCTCCCCAAGAAGAAGCAAAACTTCCTGTCCCCAAGAAACAGAATATGTGCAGTCATACCTTATTCGCTGCTTTCTAACACTCAATCTCGCAGGTAATATTGCTTCAAAATTGGCTATTGGGTCCATGCGATATGGTACATCCGAAACGGAAAGCAATGAGTGTTAAGTCGTTGATCTAAGAATTTCTTGCTTACCATTTTTGAACGGCTCCTTCTTCTTACAACAACAATTCAGCAACACGTACACAACCCCAAACGCGCCCATTAATTTTTAAATGCAAAGCTTCTCATGATCGAGCTCAATCTAATGTGTGGCATTATCACCCTCACTACACATGCCCGTCTCTCCCCCCTCTTTCCCCCCTCCTACGCCCTCTCTCTTGCCTCCCAGCGTGGACACAGGCATCGTCTGCTAGTACATGCTCGCTCCTCCTCTCTCTCTCCTCTAGACATCCATCCCCATTTACAATGCTCTCTCTCTCCTCCTCTCAACGCTCCCCCCATCTTCGCCTCACAACGCCGACGCAGGCAGTGTCTCGTAGCGAGTTTCTTGAATGAAAACACCGACTTCTCGAACGGTGCGCTCGTTTACTGGCCCCCGCTTATGTATAGGAACTGTGTCTTGACCTCCGAGGTAAAGCCGGTGGAAGATTTCTCTTGTGCGTTGTTGAACGTTAGAAAGATTGAGAGGGCGCATTAACTTTTTCTCTACTTTCACAGTGCACCTCTCCTCCTCCTGTCCCGCCATGGTGGTCTAGTGGCTAAGGTACTCGGATGCTGACCAGCAGGTCCCCAAATCGAATTGCGTCTTCGGCGGCTGCTTTTTCGATGGCAGCGAAAATGCTGCAGGCTCCAGTGCTCAGATTTCGGTGCACGTCAAACAACACCGGGTGGCCAAAAATTTCCGGACCCTCGACTTTGGCTTCTCTCATAATTGTGCGGTAGTTTCGGGACGTTAAATTACACATGTCAAAAAAACAATTTCTCTTTTCTCTTTGCTTGAAATAGCGGAGTTATCAACATACACACCCACACATGCGCCAAGGAAATCTGTGGCAGGCTCGAAAGATGCAATCGGAATTGTCTTAACGTCGGCTTCAGCACCCTCATTTTGTTTAAAACTTTCTAATCTGAAGCTTCCACTTCCCTCTCTTCTCTTTGTTGTTATGTAGTAGTAGTTTTTAGGTGTTTTTATAGCATTTTTGTTGAAATTATGTCAATGACAATTGCTCTGCGTTACACCACCTACGAAGCGTTCTACCGTAGCCAACAGATAGGGTCTCGCCAATTCACGTCAGATTTGTGATTTATTTAAAAAACACATTATATGTACCAATCCTATTGTAATATCTAGTACTACAACTGTATAAAAACAAACTTGTCCTTGCACGAGATACTGGAAAGGCTTTCTTCATTTTACCAAAATTAACTGACATTTTGTCCCCCCTCCCCCGCATCTCTTGCTTTCGGCCTTTTATGACTTCGTCCCACAATACCCATAGAGTGTTGAGCTCACGTAAGGTTTGCCCTTGCTGCGCAGAATGTCACAAAGGGGAAGTGACCTCCTTTAGAATGCCGCGAAAATCTAAACACGCAGCTCTTGCTCAGCCCTTGATTTCCCTTGTACGAAGACGCTGTGAAAGGATGGGGTGGCAGGCATTCTACTATGTGTGCTCCTGTCCCCGCGATTCCAACATATATCAGTAACCTGCGCGTGCGCTTGCCTCTGAAAGTACGAAGCAAAACTTTGTTCACTGAAAATACGACTTCGTTGCTACCGCTGCGGCAGCTAGAGAATAGGCTTTCGTCATACACAGGTGCGATCGATGCACGCTCTATGCAAGAGAAGCGCCTATTTTTTGTGCTAGAGCATTATACAGGCGTGCTCACCCACGTGCAGTGTTTTTAAAAAGAACAATGCGTGATTCCGACACCAAAATGGGATATTTCAGAAACTTGGTCAATATACATCTGCCGGTTTATTTTAAGTGAAATTTAAGCTGCCGTGGACAAACACTCCGCGCTGCAATGTGAAGTGCAGTCTATTCTGTTCTGAAGTGTGAAGTAACAAAAGTAGATATCGGCTTACACTCCATTTTGCATACGTACAAGACCGTCCGGAGCAAAATGTTGTCTCCGCCGACCAGTATGTCCCGCACGCATTTTTTCCCATTATATTTCCTCTGTTGCAAAGGGAGGGGATTGTTTATGGGAGGCCCCCCCCCCCCCCCTTCATGCGAAGCCATTGTATGGGGCACACTTCGAAACTTTATTTTGGTGACTAGGGGAAGCTTCGTCCTGCCCTCCCACACCTCCTGTGCTTGACTCATGCACAGAAGGTTGCGTAATTAAATTGCTGCCGTAGCCCTTCCTGATCCAAAAGTCTAGTAGCCAGTGTGATAATTAGACTTAGGTGCATGTTTATAATTGCAAATAGTCAAAATTTGGGAAGCTTTCTACTACAACGTCTTCAAGAATTAAAGCCTAGTAGGACGATGTGGAACACCACCTTTTCTTAATACTGCTGTTATTATTGTTGTTTCCCCTTCATATAAATCTCATTCGTTTTCGTTCTACCGCATCTCAAATTTAAAACAATATGAACAATGAAATCGACCCTAGTGCTAAGTTTTCAGCTGATATTTAGAACTTACTTTAACATGTGCTTACTTGAAAGCAAGAAAGCATGAGCTCAGAACGTGCTGACAGGAACCACTTTTATTATGGTTACGCCAGTGCAAATAATCTCCACTACTAAATGAAAGAACCCCAGGTGGCTCGGTTTGACTATGTTGGAGAAAAGAAATTTCAATGTTTAGCTAGTTTACCCACGTAAATCATCCCTTTCGACACCAATTATTCCTATTTTCCCTTATACAGTATACATTTCGGTGGCACGATTTCGCACGCTTAATATCAGGCAAAGTTTATCTGACCCTGCACTGACGGCTTCTCCAGAGAACAAACACTTGTTATTTCCCTGGCGCAGTGAACTGACTAATTCAAGGATGACGGAAGTTGTCATCATGAAATTTCGCTGCCGCGTTACCTCCCTCAATTTTTACTTGCATAGATCAGGTATATTGAATTACCCTATGTGCATTTACTTTAATCAAGAGGAAACGATCAGTCATTTTTTATTAAATTGTCGCCGTTTAGATTTATTCAGGCAAAGCATACTAGCACGACCTCTTCAAAGACTGGGCTTGCAACTATCACAACCTGATCTTCTTTCACTTGGAGCCTCTACACTGGGTTTCAGCCACAGGGATGTTTTATTCGCCGTTCAAGAATAAATCACTGCGACTAAACGATTTTCTTGCTAAATTACTGTCGCACTATTTTTCTTCTTTTTTTTCATGAAACTTGATATCGGTATTTCAAATCAAAATTAAGTAACAAAAAATGTGTAGGAATGACGCAATGCTGAAAGTATAGGGCGAATTCACCTTATAATCGGCCATTCCCCTTCTTTGGGTACGAGCCATTCGCACAGGGAAACAACAACAACAACAACATAAAACAGATTACACATGCCGTAAAATTGTTGAGACTGGGCTGACGAGAACATGCAGCATTGCCAATGTCACTTTATTTGGTTACAGCACAGGTATAACGCCTGGGAAATTACTATATCTATCTTGCAGTAACATCCACGGTCTAGTGATCATGTGTGCTTAGCTCGGAACTCAGTAAAATGCGAAAAAAACGTAAAAGTCTGAACTGCCGATGTTCTTTTCTTCTTTCATGTTAAACAAGAGCTAGGGTACAATCAAAATATTCTATTTGTTGTGCAGCGGGCATATCAATCTTCAATGAATCTCCGAGATTAAGTAGAAGATGTAAGCCCAGAACGTTTTGCAGATGTACATTTTCCACCGAAGCCTTGGCAATATAAGCAACTATGTACGATGCCATTCTGCATTTTACTTCGTTTGAGCAAGCAATTACAATACTATACGGAATATGACAGACTAAAAGTTGCGTTACTCACCAAGTCCTTCAATTTCTGATGCTTTGCAGGTGGCGACGACGAGAAATAGAGCGAGCACTGTATTGATGTTCCTGTTGCCCATATCCTGTTCTATACAAGCGTTTAAAGTGAATATAAAAGGCAAAGCGCTGGAGGGTGACAACTCTCAAGTTAGTGTATTTGGCACTACGGTGTTTTTTTTACGTGCTGCCTACATTACGCATCTTTCTCCTTTTTGTTCCCCATGCAGTAGATAGTTTCGCTCTATTCGTAATGCCGTAAGCCTGCAATGTGTTGTGTGACCAAAGCATTGTGTTTACAATGGGGCTCTTTGTCGTGCATTGTCCACTAACGTTCTCGCACAGCTTGAGTTCTTTGTACAACACAGCATTGCAAGGAAAAGGGCAAAAATAGCGTTAGTAAATATCTAACAGTGCACGCTATATGAAGCACCATAACGAAGCTATGCCTGACTGAAAGACAGGCGATCTCTAACATTACTTCATTACACAAACGCCACATCTGCCTGACCAGACCATTTTAACAAGGTTGTATAAAGTTTGTTCAGGCCTCCATTGTTATGTGAGTTCTATCTTACATATCTATAGTATTCACGCATGGTAAAAAAGTGCTCGCCTTTGACAGGCATTTCATAACTCTCTCTCTCTCTCTTCTTTATGCAGCATGTATAAAGGAACCTCCGGGGAATCGAGGCGTAAGTTTTCGAATATGTTTTGCAGTTTGCTGTTGTTAGGTGCTTCGCTTAAAAATTATGCTCAAGTGCGTGAATGCACGAAGCAAAAACAATAGTTAACTGGTCCTAGTTATTCTAGGTAAAAGGGCTTGATCCAGGGCTTAGCTATTTTTTTCTAGACACCACCTACAAAAAAGAACAAATAATGAAGCCTGTGAAGGCGTAATGGAGATGACCGAAATGTTGTACCACCAAATATTTGTTTTCTGTGCACTTATATCAAGTTAGAGAAACAAGACCTTACATCGAGAAAGCCAATTTCAAAACCCCTTAAACTCTGTTGCAACTCAGGCATCACATTCATTTCTCGCTAATCAAACTGTGACTTCAGTTGTCACGTCACGTATAAATGAACCGCTCGTTCAAGCTAGTGGGATACCGTGCGTAGTCCTTAATCCGTATGCACCACTGCACAAACACAAAATATCAAGTCCCACTGTGTTACTTCATGTGAAAATGTGAAGTAGAATTTTGGATGACTGTCTTGTACTACGACGAATGAATGCTTGATGACTATATTATTTTTAACACAAATAAGATTTTTATTTTGTGACTTCATCACCCCTTTGACAGGGCAAAGCAAGCATAAATAGGAAGAAAATATTCATAAAATATTTTGTAGACACCATTAGTTCCGCATTATCTGAACACATTTATTTCAAATACGCATTTGCAACAGGGTTCTACTGTTTATATTTTTGAAACAAGCTTGGAAAACTGTAGAGCGTTATTTCCTTCCTGTTTTGACTGAACTTGCTCCAGATCCTTGCGCAGGGGTGCCACTAGAAACCGATGCAGTATTCTGCAAAAGGAAAAAAAAAATCAACGGAAATCACTACCAAACTTTGACACCAGAATTGTGCAGACATTGTAGAACATTTAGTTTTTCAAGCCAGACACCACCTCGGTAGCTCTTTTTTATCCAAATACTGCCGAACACTAGTTCTGTGTAGCGCAATTTAGAAAGGTTTTAAAGCCTTTCCTATACTGAAGTATTTTTTATCTTCTCGGCTGAAAAGCATGCGTCTAAATGTTCTTCTATGACACACTGGAGAATGATATAGTTATACAGATCAATGTATCACGTACGCACGGGCACTTGAAATTACACTCGAACTGTAAACTGTCATTGTCAGTGTGTTAAGCTCACCATTGCTTGATTCCATGACCACCTTCAAAAATACGATTGGAACATTCTAGATAATTCTAGAAATTTCTAGATAGGTCATGATGTTATGTGCAAACTGTGCATTGAAGTCGTGTCAAACGTCTATATAAAGTTTACTCATGACATGGCTCCCACATTCACACACCTCCAAGGCTGTTACCATTATTTATACAAATAAAACCGCAATGCATATTTATCTTGGTATTTGTAGTTCTTGAGAAGGTGTCCTCTATTTAGAACCTTGAATATTTTTTTTATTCTTCATTATTGTAAGACTATTTTTTGAAGTATTATGTTGAAATCATCTTTTTATTGTGCAACAGGGGCTCACGCTAAATGAAAGAACCGTTCATAGAGGCTTGGAAAATTCATGCAATCAATGAATGAATACGTATTATCACTGCAGTTCGGCCAAGTTTGCACAAAAATTATTTTTATCGTATACATAATTCAACCATTCACAATTGAAATAGTAGGGTGCAGTTATATTACCTATTATTGTTTTTGAATGAAAACTATATGTATTTGGTACATATTTGAAGGAGTATTAAAAATAAACTGAGATATTAATTCATGTTGTTTTTGAAGTGATTGAAAGATTGAAGCACACAACATGAAGCACATAACCACGAAGCATATGACAGAGCACATTCTAATGCATATGTCTCTTCTATGCAGACAGGTCTTAACAATTTTCACTTTTAATGGCCCTCCTACAAATGAGTTAATGAAAAAGAGCAAACAAATAAAGCCTAAATAAATCATTACCTCCAAATTTTTGTCCTTCAAAGGTGCAAATAACTTCGATTAAACTAAGCACGAGCTCAGTTCTACAAATGATAAGAAATGACGATTTTTGCTTACTTCAATTCTTGATTTAGTCAGTGTTTGTCGAAAAAGGATTGTTACTAGATTGCAGATTAAGATAAACATACTATACTTGCCTCAACGCCAGCTTTGATTTCTTTCACTGTTGAATCAAACGTAATCCCTTCGTGACGTCAGCCAATTCACTTACCTGATTTACATTGGTGGTGGGAACCTGTGCTGGTATATCACCATTACCGCCTGGGGTCCCTAGCGCTGGCTTAGGCAGTTCTAGGGATAAAACCAACGCAGGAAAAATGAGATGCGTTAGTGCCTCATGAGTGACAGGGCGTAACGATGACCTCGATTATGGTAAAACAACATAGCGTCGTTATGTTCTCGAAACAGTAAAAACCAAGCAGTAATAACGTTGCAGAAAGTATGAACTGACGCATTATAATGCGGTGTTTAGTCCTTAACTTTTAGTACAGTCACCTCGGCCATCCATCTAACATCGTTCACTTTGCTCGCACACCTATCACTGCGGACATGAACTAGAAACGTTGCGAATATCGTAGAATAAGTTGTGAACCTGTTCAAACGCACTGTCATAATGGTGCAACTATAAATAAATGCCGAAAATCTCTCCAAATAAAATAAAATCGAAGCAATTTCTGTTTAGAGCAAACAATTTACAAACTACAGAGTCGTGAAATAATGAATCGGGCTAGTTAGAACATACTAATCATCATCAACGTACAAAAAAGCACTTTTTGTGTTTTTGTGCTTTTTCAGGGCTGATTGTGATGATTGTAGAGCAGTGATTTGTCTGTATTGTCATTGCGCTTATTTTTTTGTTTCCATGCTTTCTTGAGATCGTCTCCTGTATTGTGTTTTCTTCATTACGTGCTATATAGGGTGCAGCACCTTAGGATGGAGCCTTGTACCTGGAAAGTTCATGTCCTGGCTTGCACGTGTTGGGAGCGCCAGCTGCGAGCACGCTGATCGTAGGCAGAGGAGAAGAACGATGATTGTGGGTGCGCTCATGGCACGCTGTATTTTTCACCGCAAGGCTCTAAAACGTGCCCGCTCTCAGCTGTCTCTCTCGCGCATGGTGATGAAGTACACTTCGTTGGGAAAGAAAAAAAAAAAGAAAGAACGATTGTATGAGGCCTAATGATTCCCACAAACTTCGCCCACACGCCATCATTCACTTTGTGGGTTGACTGTGACTTTTTTTCTTCCCGTTTCTGTTCTTATTATTGAAGATCTGATTTGTTGGTGACTTCATATTTTAATTCTTTTCTTTTTACTGAAAGTTGCTCCGGGCTTGATGCATCAAGCTCTCGATACTCGTGTTTCTCTCTCACTGTGATGTGACGTGTGCATGAAAGATCACCAGTGCTCAGACGTGAGGTGGGATAAAAGACGACGATGTGAGCTGTGCTGGTGTGAAACAGCGCGGACGTGGCGAGTGGCGGAAAGGGAGGGAAAAGAAGACCAGCAGTGCACGCACAAACAGAAGCACGGCGAAGACGACGACGAGGGACATTAGCTTGAGGGCGCTACGTCAACAACACCAGAGGAAAGTGTCCCAATCAGCAAGTACCTCGAAGATTTCAAGGGCGAATTGTTTGTTGACGCGGCAACCAAGAGAGCGCTATTGAGGTGCCGCGGAGTCTACCAAAAAACTCCCAGGGCAGTGGGCTAGGTGGTCAAACCGGGATAAGCAGGGTGGAGGCAGTTCACCAGCGTCACGGTCGTGGTTTGCCTTGAGTGCCTGGCAGACGTCAAGAGTCGGAGTGGCCTGCTTCGCTTGACCTCAAGTTTCAAAGATCCATGGAGCCAGCGGAAAGCTACCGAAGCCACCAGGTCCATTATCGAGCGACAGCCCGAGTGCTTGGATGTGGCCCCTGGTCTGCACACCCAAAAAGAAGACCACGTGTTTTCGTCGAGCCAGCCTTCGGCACATACCCGCACTTTCGTGCCCAAATCTGGACGTCACCCTGCTCTTCGTCTGATTCCTCCAGCGACGGCATCACCGTACACGTACTTGATAGGTGTTCAGGTCCCTGAAGCCTCACTTCTAGTTTTCACCGATGAAAATGTTCAGGTTGCAGTTGAAATAGACCTGTCGATGTGTCTGTTCAGAGCGTTGTACATAGGTTGTCAAATGTTTTCATGTCTTCAGTGCGCGTTGTGAGTTTTATTTTAGTGTGTTGTTTTGAGAAAGCATAGAAAATAGAAAACAGCCTTGCCGTGTTTTTTACGGACGTTGTGGTCAATGAAGCAATGATGCCCGCATGATTCACCCATTACAAACCTTTTCACACTCACTTCACTTGTAGGGGCGGAAGACTTGTCAAGCTGACGTCCACAAACAAGTACGCGCTGGCTTGGAAATGTGTAGCCTACACGGCTGATTTACATAAAACGTAGAAACTGCGAAACGTCAACGCAATGCGCACCACGACGTGGTCCCAACGCGAGGCAGTAGACAATGACAAGCTGATACCTTAAACAGCTGCACTGTTCGAAGTAAAAAAAAGAAAAAAATGCATGCAAGCCATTCTGTCTGCGACCACGTTCAAGATGCTTTCAGGCATTATTATCGACCCTGTCAAGGGTCGGTAATAATGCGCAGCGTCTCAACAATCGCTGTTTGCCTCGTCCCCGTATCGATCAGTTCTTGTATCAGTCAATCCTCGTGTCTTTACCATGTTGTTGTGTAAGCTTGGCTAATGGACTAGTATTCTACGTAGCTAGCATTTATTATTGCGATAACAATTGTATCACGCAATATATATATATATATATATATATATATATGTGTGTGTGTGTGTGTGTGTGTGTGTGTGTGTGTGTGTGTGTGTGTGTGGGTGGGTGGGTGTGTGTGTGTGTGTGTGTGTGTAAATACAAAAAAGAAAAACGAAAAACAATCCAGAAAAAAGATTCTGGCAAGCGGAATCCAGTGTGGGACCTTTTGCTTGTGAGTGCGAGGCGTTAGCCACTCAGCAACGAAGGAGCACCTCCTTCAACGTCGAAACGGCAAGCTATTTATATCTACCATTTGCTGCTGCTGATGGCCACCTCAGAGAACTACCTTTTTATCAGCTTTACCAGCAAGATGGCGCAATGAACACGCGACGCCTGATCGTCATGACGTGGCGGCGGCGCGCTATCATCTTCCACGCGTACTTTAGATATTCGTACGCCTTGGGCTTTCACTGGAACGATTCTGTTGTAGTTACTAGGTGCACAAAGATCACTGCTCTTACTGCACAGTCTCCGTTGGCGAAAAGGGCGCACTTTTTTGACACAGCGAAGTAACAACTGAGAGACTTATTCGCGTTCATCTGTACCTGTGAGCACCAGTTATGGCACCCTAGTTCTGTACCAGGCACCAGTTCCTGCGTCATTTGTGTGTGAAAGACGCGGGGCACGTTAAGATCTACTTGCTATTCTTTGCGTGACTTGCCAATTTGTTGCCACCGCGTTCATTGCTTCACCTTTAATGCAAAGCTGTAACTTTTTATGGCATGGTGGTGTTGTAGGATAGCTACCGATACTTCGCTAGTTCTTGGTATGCAGGCAGCCCAGCCACCAGGATTCGTTCACATATATGATACAGGCGGTGAAGCTAAAGTTGCCTACTTTGCTGATGGCTGAGAGCATAGCGTCAACATTATCCTATGACTCCGTGAGTAAGCTAGCTTGAACACCTTTGTATGTAATGTTATAGTGGCGTATTTTGCATTGTTAAACAAGATAGGAGGACATGCTAAGTATTGCAATAAACATCTTTACGTATTGTGATATGTGCCAGTTTGAGCGTTATTACAACCTTCTGTGAGCGCTTTTGCATTAGAGTAACAGTTGGGCTTTCTTGCTTTGTTGAACTGCTAATTTAGGACACGTCGCCTTTCTGTCTTTTGCTAGTTTATTCCGACTGCTTTTGTTCAGCTCTTTAATATTGCTCCACTACTTTATGTAAACAGTGGCCACGAGAATCAATCTATTACCCAGAATACCTTTGGCGTGGTCGTCAGTTCAGACACAGCTCCCAGACTTTCTGGGAAAGTTGACATTAGAAAATTGCACACTTTAGTGCCTGTTGATTCGGTGGATTAGAAAGGGAGAAAATAATATCGCTAGAACAATCCACCTAACACAGATATTGGAATAAAATACTTGTTGAATTCGTAACCTACACTATTTGAAAAAGCTGGGTTGGTTAATAGGCGTCCCTGAGAAGACACTCTTTTAGTGTCTTACATTCCGGGTCTGATGAATGGTTCTAGTTATGAAAATTCAGTAAGAACGCAGAGGGGGGCAGTGGTGTTAAGATTTTTGCGACGATGTTACTTTTGGCATTTACATGACCGCTGCTAGTAGTATTTTTTATCGTATCACAGTCATTTTAAAATAGACAGATCTTCTTCCACTGCAGTATAAAAAAAAAGATGATGGTTACTTTTTGAAACACTGTTGTACAGAGAACGTGACCTGCACCAAATATTTCTGCATCAAATGTGCATAAGTTGATTGGGCTTCATACTGAAGAATGCCTGCAGTAGTCGATAATAAAACACTGACATGGTAGAGGAGAGTTTATAGCTTTTGGATCAAGCACTAGGGAGTTACTGACGGCACCTTATTAGACATTTATCGCCAAACCTACTGAGATGCAAACTATACTTGAACCATATAATGGCGGTAACCAGCAATATGAAATTTATTGAAAAGTTTTTTTTGGAAAAGGACACTGTGCATGCTGGCAGTGTAGATGAAACTTTACATATACTAGTGTGAATGATTACACCGAAACAGCTCGACATAGCACTCAATAAGAATGTATGCAGATGGTTTTAAATAAATCCAAGCTAACGAAGACTTCAAAAATGTGTCAAAATATATTGACGTTGATATCAGGATCCATTGCAAGTCTGTGCAAGTTGTTTAAATTTAATATTTGCAAGCTGTATGACAAAATAATTGCGTTTGGTGGCTCGTTCTTCCCTACGACAGTGTCCACATAAGGCGAAATTATGCTTTGTTCATGTGACAACATTGATTTGAAAGCGCATTGACTATCCTAAGGAAACCGGAAAACTTCTGCCCTCCTGGCAAAAATGCGGTGCTATAAGAAACGGGGTGCCAGAAGGGTACCAACAACTCTAACCTCACTGATGACAATGCCAGTACGTCTCGTACACACCTAAAATATTTATATAAATCGGTGAAATGTACTAAATCTCACCTGTGGCTGATTGAGAACTCGAGGAACCTGTTTCGGTCAAGCTGCTTGATTGCGACGCTGATTGCTGCCCAATCGTAATAGATGTGCTTGTATTTCTATTTATTGTAGCTTCAGTCGTGTTTTTCGCCGAAGCATTCACTCGTTGTTGCACTGTAATTTGACAGAACATATTTACTCAACTGGAATCAGTTAATTCGTACATATATGCGGTTAAGCACATGTATTAAAGAACTATTTAATCAAGCCTGCATGTTCCTGTAAATGCTCTTTGGAGTTGCATATTTTCTATTAGTCAGATGCATAATGGCTGCTGTAAACACCTTCCGCCCACCAATTATATGTATTAGGAAGAACGAAGAGAAGAAGCATTCTAAATTGTGTGTTTTTAATTACGCAGCATTGCACCTTATTAATATTCTGATAAGGCAGTCACGCGGGGGTAGTTTATGCATGTTTCACAAAACAGGTGAAATTTTGTACATTAAATTATTTCTTTAACTTTGAAAGCATAGATTCACACCTACAAAATGTCGCTTTCGCGGACAATTGTTTGTGGTATATATTGCACTGAAGATTTTATTGCCGCGACTTTTTGTTCACTTTGTATTTTTTATTTGAATAATATCTTTCCGTTGCCAGAAACAAGATTTCAGAAGAGATTTATAGGTGTAAAAACGTAAAAAAATTGAAAAACAATAATTTTCACAGCACTACTAATAATGACAGCCGCAAAAAACGTTTTTGTTCGCAGAAAACTACAGGTGGGATTTGCCATGAGTATTAGGCAAGTAGCACTAACGATTGCAGAAGATACAAATCTTAAATGAAAACCCTGCTCGACGAAAGGGTTCATACGAAACATATGAAAGAAAGAGACAGAAAAAAATGAGTTGTGTAGAAATAATCCAAGTGAAAGCGATCAAAAGAATAAGAACGAAAAATGGATATAATTAAAATTGGCACCGATAAAAAATAACTGAAAGACAGATATAAAAGTAAGAAAAAGAAAGAAAGAGAAGAAAATAAAACTAGCTAAAGAAAAATTGCATAGTATAAAGCGAAGCCCAAATATAATCAAAGACAAAAACAGAATGCGGAAAAGAGAGAAAGAGAAAAGAGATATATAAAAGAGCTACTGATACAAGACAAAGAAATGAAGAGAAAGAAATAGAGCCCGATAAAAGATAAAGATAAATGAAGATAAAGAATTAAGATAAGATAAAGAGATGAACGTAAAGAATTAAGCCCAATAAAAAACAAAGCAACATAGAGGAAAATAAATGAAAAAAGCTCCGTTCTTCCTTCATGGTAGGCACCAATAGCGCAAGGCTATCATAGTCTTCAAGACGGTTGCAGAAAAACACATTTGTTTTCATAAAACAAAAACAGTTGAGCAACCTTACAGTCACATGAATATCAACAAGACGAAAATCATAGAAAAATTAGGATCAGGCAACGGTTACAAAAAAAGGAAATATTATATTAGTGGAGGCAATTTTTTTCCCAAGACACACATTTTATTAGCTTTATTATTTCTTGTGTGCATATGTTCTCAAATAATGCACCAGGCATGCCCATATAATATTCCATATGAATATCAAAAGACAGCATGAAGTTATATGATGTAAGAAGTCTGCTGGTACAAAATAAACTATGAGAATGTCAGCATTTTGTGCCTCATGTGTTGTGAACAATAATAAAGAAACAAGATACAGTAACATCCAAACACTTACGTTCATACAGCTGGCAAGTAGTTTCACACTCTTTTAATGTAGGGAATTTGTTTCCAAAGGTAGAACAATCATAACTCTTGAAACATCGCTTCGAGTACTGATTGTAAACATACACTTCGTGCGCCGGACGGAAGAAGCAAAATAGGCTTGCCATTGGGAAATCACAAGCCTCCACTGTGAGAAAAAAAAAAGATCATTGTTGATAGTGCGCATGCCATTCATTTCATGCAGTCATGGGACCACCAAATATACAATAATGTTTGTTTTTGTAAGTATTGCTGAAAAAAAACATTCTATGCTTTGTAAAGGTATAATTCGGTATTTTATTGAAGAAACACTGTAATATATACTGATAGGTTGCACCATAAACGAATCAAGTTGAACTCAATACTGAACCAACACAATTAAGATATATAGAAATATAATTTAGTTTACAAAGTTGACATGAATGCGAAAATCAGCCTGCTCACGCACGTGGAAACGACCAGAAATAATATATTTTCGCCGTCTTAAGTTTGGTGTCAGTAACATAGCCCGATTTTCATGTCATAATGCTGGAGATAGTCTAATTTAGTAGAAATGTTTTTCTAGTTTTCAATAAGCTTGATCTAGAAATGGTAAGCTGGAGCATCGCAAAAACTGGCTGTTTAAAAACCTACTATCTCTACATAAAAAATAGCTGAGCTGAGCACGAAAAACTCAGACCAGGGGCCTGCTCCTTTCCACCGTGGTCACGTGACCTTTCTTAGTGAAACTACGCCAACCATGCCAGCGTTAGATAGTCTACATAAAAAGCTTCAGTGTAAAATACTGCAAAGGGCTTTCGAAATTTTGATACTGTTGTTTTATATACATTTGAGTACACAAAAGCACCATTGAATGTCAAGAATTGCCGCAATTGTAGTATTATCACAGTATACATACGATTTCTAATGTTTTTTGCTTTGCCAGATGATTTCACTGTCCTTCTAGGGCCCGTTTCTTCTTGCAATATTGCAGTTCTTCTATGCCGAAGTGAAACGGTACCCCAGAAGAGTCTAAGTGGCAGCTTATTAGATGCGAAGCAGCTCTTTGACACATGTGTTTAGGACCGTACGTAGGTTCGTTCGTACGAACACGCCGCAACGCGTTCCCCTCGCGACTGGTGTTGGAGCGGTGCCAAGTAGGTCACGCTACAGCTGTGCGAGGACGTCACGATCCCCTCAAATTCTTTTCTTGCAGGTATGTGCTGACGTCACTCTCCAGCCACTGCACACTCGCCGCACCACACTCGCCGCAGCACCCGCAACTGTCGGTACCTCCTTCCCCTCGCAACACACTTTCCTCCCGCTGCACCCTCTTCGCCCACAATGCTCGATTGCCCGTCGAGTTGAAACATTCTTTCGGCTCGCTTACCTGCAATCAAACTTACACCAAACCCGACCCGGCTTCCTTGTCTTTGCGTTTTAATCAATCGTTTACTCGAGTAATCGCTACACCCAGTAGCGCTTCAAACCTATTTCCCAGCACCTGCGTCAAATCCCGTTTCAACCAGGTCAACGCCGTGCACAACACTGCTGCTTCGCATCTCATTTGTGTTCCCGCGAGATGGTCGATAGTTTTATTAAATGGCAATTAGTATAACTCGGTTATTATTTGTGTCATAGCCAGCTCTATATATCATTGCTGTCATTAAACACAATGCCCAGCCATGTGGTCTTATTGTAACTCTTTGGGAAAAATGAGGAAATTGCTTACAAGATCGGCACACTCCGTCGCAGGCTATTTTGTTAGAAAATGGTGCCTTTTTGCTGCAGATCTGATGACACCTCCTTGTCTTGCCATTGTAGTACCACCTTGGACGAGCACAACCTTTAGTTACGGTCTTTGGCACTGTGAAGCGGCATTTCTTATCTGAAAGATTAGAAAAAGTCGAATTTGTGGATTTATAAGAAACGTTTCGTCAATATCGTATGCCATGCACTACTCTGAAACCACTTAA
This sequence comes from Rhipicephalus microplus, assembly GCF_043290135.1. Taxonomy (NCBI): domain Eukaryota; kingdom Metazoa; phylum Arthropoda; class Arachnida; order Ixodida; family Ixodidae; genus Rhipicephalus; species Rhipicephalus microplus. Next base: position 46,996,670 of record NC_134707.1, read on the forward strand.
AGGTACACACATGCTTTTTATGCACATAGTACTCACCGTTACAGCAAACACCCAGCCTTAATACCTAGTTAACCATCTGAGGAACATGCAAAATATTTCGTGCTAGCTGATTGCATAAAATCACAAAAGAAACAGCAGAATATGGCGGTAATATGAAACGAGTAATCACGAAGTGGATCTGTTGACAATATAAGTACTGTATTCTGAAGTAGTGAGTAGTAGATTTAGTGAACACACGGTTATTCAGCGGCTTCAAAGTTAGTTCGGGCATCTTTTTTTTTACTCTCTTGCTCTTCATACCAGCAATGAAAGAATAAGAGCTTGCATCTGCTTTAGACGCACGTAATATAACACAAAGATAAACGTATGGTTTGCAACAACTGGTAAATTAAATTTTTTTCATTAAATTTTCTCCCAGTGGTCTCGCACCTTTTGTGCCTATATTTTGCTCAGGAAATCAATCATCACCTTCAATTGTATACGGCCACTACCTCACCACGTACATTGCACAGCTGCATGCGCGAGTGAAGAGTATTGGCGTCCGGAGCCATACGATGCACCACTTTCACCTCCCCGATCGCTCCCTCAGCATTCGAAATGAATGATCACGCCAGCACACGCGCTCACGCATACATTGTGAACAAGGCTCTCGTTCTTGGGACCGGGACATCTTATTATAGTCTGTCTTTGTTTGTGGTCGGCGTCTTCGTCCTTTCACTCCCACTGCGCAGGTTTGTGTATGGAAATATTGGGCCTGTAACATAGCATAACCTCGGTAACACGCAGGTCCAATGAAGTAAACGTTTATTTATTTCTTCACCAGGGCCAGGTCTTCATCAAATAGATGTGTATGAAACGTGTTATTTATACCTATACCTCTGTGTGAGATTAGGCATGCGGGGTAGTAAGTTACATGAACAGAAACACTGGTAAATTTTGGTTGGAAATAGATATATCTCTTGCAGATGTATACGAGTTGGAGTATTGCGGCACCCAAACAAGATGGCCTAGCAGCGACACGTGCAAGAGCTCCACGCCCACTCATCGTCTCCATCTTTAGAAAGCACCAAACAAGCGCTATTCATGAGGCATCCTACCGTCATACTTGTTTTAAAGCAGTGACATCAACGTTATTCATACTACGTTTTCTGGGTCCACGTATCGTTATTGACCCTCTAGTAATGATTCACCACTGTTAATATTTAGTGGTAAGACTGTTACCGAGTGTGAGTCAAAATGGGTGCAAAGTCCCCCAAATCGCAGTGCTGAGAGCACTGCTGGGCGGTCTCACCTCGTGGTCAAGCCCAGAAAGGGCCCCATGGGATCGCACGGCTACAAAAAGCAGTGACATTATTTTCAACAGACATTTCGTCCGCAAGGCGTGCACATGTGATCATGTCTTCGTCATGACCATCGTTATCACCACCGTTATCACTCATCAGTGTCTACTGGGGATGAAAAAAAAACACTCTCGTTATGCAAATCACTGCGATTTGCAACGTCGTGCTTCCTTTTCGCAGCGAAAGCTGTACATGGCTAGCGAAAAAGAAAACAGTCAAGCAGCGGTGTTACGTGCGCTCTTCATTGAATATGTTATCAGTTGTGTCGTTCGCAGCGTCGTATTCAAGCGCTCTTGGTTCGGGCATAATTCTGCCTTGAAGAACTATCGTTTTTTCTTAAGCTGTCAGAATTCCTGACTTTCTTTGAACAAGCGGAACGGAAGACGTCACCCCCGGGATGGGGTACCATCCATCCAACGAGACAGCGGGCCCTAGCCGTTTGCATAAGGATGGACCGAATGTGCGTGACCGCGTTGGCGCATCTGCTCCTTGTGATGATTCTACCGAGAGCTCATCAGTGGAAGAGATGGAATCGGAAGCCGACTTCAGGACATTCCATACCCGCCGGTTGAAAAGGAAGCTTCGCAGGACGTCATCAACGGCGGAGCCACAACCGGCGCTAGACAAAGGCAAGCGATGTTTCACCATCTCGTATGTACTTATGTCTACATCAGACAACCTGAACTCACTAAACAGGCAGTCATTGACTAATTATTTCTAGCGAGTTGCACCTGCTCAAGTGAATGAAATTCGCATAAATAGCAGGAAAAACATACTGTCAGTTGATGTGACAAACAAAACCATTCTTGACAAACTGAAGGCCGTCACGCAGCTCGGAAGTATTTCAGTTCGTGCGTTTCTCGCTCACGGGAAAGGAACAACGACTGGCGTGATAAATGACGTCGACGCTGACATCACAGACGCCGACCTGCAGAATCTTGTGACGTCGACAGTCAAAATCGTGACCATACGCAGCTTCGGGCAGTCTCGCTGCATCAAACTAGTATTTGATTCTGAGACTCTGTCCCCTAGCGTGAAGGTTGGATACGTGAGACATCCCGTGTGCCCTTACGTGCCACGGCCTTTGCAGTGTCACAAGTGCTGCAAGTTGGGACACGTCAGCGCAGTGTGCAAAAGTGAGACAACTTGCCAGCGGTGCGGCGGGTCTCATAAGGTGGAAAACTGCGATACTGCTGTTCCATTGAAATGCCCAAACTGCTCTGGTGCACATGAAGCAACGTCGAAGGAGTGCCCGAAGATCAAAGAAGAAATTCGCGTCCTGCGGAAGATGGTCCGAGACAACTCGACACACAGAGAGGCAGTCACGTCCATCCGCCGACACAAACGTCGTCCAAAACGTAGGCACCAGCGAAAACATAGTGGACATAGGAGTGATGCATCACCATCAGCAACAGATGAACATACGCGTACGCATTATCAGGCCGCTAAACCCATTTGTATGCACCACGTCCCAGGGATGCAGAAAGTGGACCAACGCCCGCGTTGCACGCCGATGCTTCAGATACTGAGTGGCCTTCGCTACCGACTGGAGCAATAAAAAAGACCACATCATGGGCTGCAACTTCAAAGAGGGCGGAAAATGATAGGCAAGACACTGAGAAGAGCCAAACTATGCTGAAGCATCTATTAAAATCTATTCGTGCGATTCTCAACGAGCTACACACACCAGGAGTGAAAACAGCAGTGCAGATCCTCAACGTGCTGGAACCGCTACTGCTGACCCTTCCATAAACAATATGGCGGATTTCTTCGATGAACGTGTGCGCACCTCTGCCATAATGCAGTGGAACGCACGGGGTTTGCGAAGCCGATTGTCTGACTTTCGACAACGGATGTTCAAATACAAATTTCCGTTGGTTGTAATATGTGGCCGAAGTTGATGTCGTCGTTTCGTATTTCCGGATACGTCACTTTGTTGTCACATGATGATCGAAATGCGAGCAAAGTAATTATATGCGTACGTCAAGATTTAACGTACGTGAGACATGCCGTGGCTCCTCATGCTTCTAACGACTATATTTGCTTATCTATAAAGCACAAGCGACGTTCAATATCAATCATTGGTGGATACATTCCTCCTAGAAGCCACGTGGACTGTCCCCATCTCTTGTCTGTTCTCCAAGCTTGCCCTGGACCACATGTATTAGTTGGGAATTTTAATGCACATCATCCCATGTGGGGTTCTGCCTCAATGAACACCCGCGGCAGGGACAGGGCCGATTTTGTGCTCAATCAAGGCCTTATGTTCATTAACGATGGCTCACCTACTTACCTCCGTGGCGCATCGTACAGCAGCTGTCTAGACGTATGTTTTGTGAGCAGAAGTTTCTTGCCTACCACCTGTTGGTTTGTAGACGTTGAAACACATGAAAGTGACCATCTCCCTACATATATACAGCTAAAAGGTTTCCATCGTTCATCTCCCCAGTCTGTGAAAAGCGTAGACTGGCCAGGATTCCAAGCTTCTGTAAATGCTCAGTGCGGGAACATTCAATCTATATCTGAAATAGAAAGCCTAATTGCATCAGCCTTAACAACGCATACGAAACTTGTGAATGTGTCGCTACCAAGATCACAACTTGACGCACAATACGAATACCTTCGTGCAATTCGTCGCCGGGCAGAGAGAAAATACAGGAGGACGAAATCACCAGCTGACCTATCTACAGCACGCCAAGCACAACGACATGTATTGCGACACCTCGATAAGCTTGATAGGCAATGGTGGAGGGTATTTTGTAGCTCTCTTGATCCCAGAAAACCCCTGTCTCGAATATGGCAAACTGTCCGAAGCTTTCAGACGCCCACTCAACAGTTGTTCCCTTTTCGATCTTTGGCTCTAAAGCAAGGTCGACCTGAAGTAGAGGTTGCAGAAGATTACTGCCACTTACTCGTAGGTATGTCCTCCTTATCGATATCACCTTCGTACTTAGCCTCACCGCCATCCAGCGACGATCGCCTCGACTTGCCATTCACAATGCACGAACTCGACGCTGCGATTTCTACGTCCCGACGGTCGTCCGCACCAGGGCCTGACGGAATTACTTATTCGGCTCTATGTCACCTCAGCCAGGAAGCAAGGCAGGCTCTCTTGTCGTTCTACAACTCTACGTGGGAAACAGCGACAGTACCAGAGAGTTGGAAGTGCAGTCACATAGTGGCCTTACTGAAACCAGGCAAGTGTTCACACGAGTTGTCTTCTTATAGACCCATTGCCCTAGCCAGTTGCATCGGTAAGGTGATGGAGCGCATGGTGCTGGCAAGATTGGAATGGCTGCTGGAGAATAATGTCGGCTTACCAGATTTTATAAATGGCTTCCGTAGAGGTCGATCATCTATAGATGGTGTTGTAGATCTAGTTTCTTCTGTTGAAAAGGAAAGACAACGTCGGAGATTGGTAGGGGCCATTTTCTTAGATATAAAGGGCGCGTACGATAGCGTCTACCATGAGGCCATTCTTGACGCACTTGAAGACATCGGCGTAGGTGGCCGACTACATGCATCGATAGGGAGCTATCTCAGAGGACGTACCATTTTTATGTCGACATCCGACGGTGACACGGCCAGGCACCTCGTAAGCTGTGGAGTTCCGCAAGGCGCCGTCCTGAGCCCCATGCTTTTTAACATAACACTCATTGGCCTTGAAGCTGAGCTTCCCGACGTTGTCAGAATCAGTGTGTATGCGGACGACATATGCATATGGGCATCTGGAGCAACGCGACCACAACTGCGAGCAAGGCTACAACAAGGCACATCAGTAACATCTAAGTACTTACGTCGTCAGGGCCTGGAACTTTCAATAGCAAAATATGCTGCATTGGCATTTACGAAGAAATCAATGTCGCGGTACCCAATCTTCGCTCACGGAGCAGTGATTCCCGTGGTTAAGCACCACCGCTATTTAGGGGTCGTCATTGATCGCAACCTGTCCTGGTCAAAGCATGTGACTGTGCTGCGAAACAAACTAATCAGTTTTGTGTATGTTCTTCGTGTTATAGCAGGACTGAGATGGGGCCCTTCGGAGAAAAGTCTACTGCAGTTATACAAGGCATTGTTTATGGGCTATATAAGGTACAGCTCACCTGTGCTTTCCAGCATGCGGGCAACGTGCCTTCGTACTTTAGAGAGCCTTCAGGCACGAGCACTGAGAATATGCCTTGGCCTGCCACGGTGCACATCTACCTCTGGTACTATAGAGGAGTCACGCACCTACCTTATACAGGTTTACACGTCCTGTGAGCCTCTTCGAGTGCACTTTCGTCTGCTGAAAGTGCTGAGTGCACTTTCGTCTGTGACTGTGCATTATACGTGGCACAAAGAGAAATGCCAACTGCAACGTTGGCAAGCATTGGACGAACGCCATTAAGTGAAAGCCACATATTGTCAGCAATGAACGACCAAACAGTGTCAAAAACTGCTACAAAGGCTGTTCTAGACTTTATAAAAAGCACTGGACTAGAAACTAGACTGTAGGATACTATACTAAGTGGCTACTGTACATAAGCACCACCTCTTCTTGTCCCCATCTTCACCCTTCATCCCTCTTTCTTTCCCCTTTCCCTTATCCCCTGTGTAGAGTAGCAGGCTAAAGCGAACTAGCTCAGGCCGACCTCTCTGCCTTCTAATAAATTCTCACTCACTCACACTCAAGCGCTCTCGCCATTGGCTGTAGTGTGAGTGACGTAAGTGATCTATCTTACCACAGCCGTTGCACAGAGCACGTGCGAGTTTCTCCCGAAACGTTCCACACGCGCATGCGACAGACAACTCTAGAAAAACACCAAAAGGGGCAACTTCAGAGAGCTCGCCATGTGCAGTCCGGGCACAAAAACAGGCAAAGAAAGCCGAGTGCCAGTGGTAACTGCGTATCCACGATCCATCAGCCTTCAAATCGCCAACGGGTATTCTAGTGCTGGCGGTGAGTGCGTCATGCAAAACACGCTGTTGAGTTAACTTGCCATCTCCAACGCTTGCACCAATGCCGCGTTGCAGAGTCAATGGTGTGATTGCGGGAGCGCGTTTACCGGTGTGAACACCAGATTTCAGCGGTAGTTTTTTTTTTTAGCGGTACATAGGCTCCGGTGACGACGTCTATGCGCGCATGTCATTCGAGAACAACCACTGTGATTAACGCAATGCGAGACACATTTAAGCACTCATTACCTTCTTCTATCACCATGATCATGCGATGCAGAATATGCGGAATGTGAAATAAACACCGTGGTAAGCCTAAGCAAAACGTATGTCTTACTTTATCGGGAAGCATGAACACATGACCGGTAATAGTAATAACTGCCAAACGCTTGGGCCACGTGTTTCATATGTGATGAATATTACTTTCTACAGAGGGCTTGGGCGTAATCATTTTTTAAAATCCTCAGCTACGCAGTAATTCTGAGACCTGCATCAGTCCGAGCAGCGAAAGAGAGTCACCTGTTGTACCCTGAAGCGCGGCAGCTGGGCCTAAAAATTTCGGACGGCCCCTGTACGCCTCTCCGAATTATCACACGCTGGCGAGCACATGACGAATCATTCCATGCGGCGTGGCGAAGACGCAAGATGTCAGAAAAACTGACAAAGACATTGAAATCAAAACACCTCCCAGGCGTACCACAACTCTGGTTCACGATGACAACGCTGAGATGATCGATACTGCCTTAACAATGGCACATCGTCACTCAGCGCCTTGAACGTAGCTTAGGGCCCTCTGAACGCGTCACCGTACTGTTAATGTCACCGTCTGGTGAAGGTTTTTTGAGCATTTCTACGCTGTTTGCCCTTGAAATAAAATGACTTCTATGCAACGAACACAATTGATACTCTGCTCAAAAACTTCATCATGCCAGGCTATCAAGTCAAAGAGAGATCTCAAACTTGAAAGTCTATCTCGTGGCATCTTTAAGCTTTAGTGGGGACATAAGTGTTATTCCAATTTGGTTACTCCGGCTAGATAATGTCGCAAAATATTTTTACTAGTTGCATCGCAAAAACTACTTACCGTATGGAGATAATTTGGGTTTTGTCACTTTTACGGATCGCAGGTTCATCTTTTTCAGAATCTTCTGTTGTTGTTCCAATGTGCTTGATTCACCTAATTCGTTGAACCATTTTTCATCCATCGCCACGTCTTTATCGCTTTCTTGTTTTTCTGTTGAAATATAAAATATTGAAATCATGTGTTCAAGTGTGCAATATTGCAAGTAAGCAAAATTTGCGAGAGATCGGTCTAAACTAAGGACGAAGTTGGCTTTAAGGGTTGACAGTTTTGTAAGAATGACAATGTCTTCAAACAATGGCTCTGAAATGCAAGACACGATGGTGAGTGGGAATGTAAAACATTGTATTATGCACAAATGCCCGGCTGTAGGCAATGTTAGTATAAGGAAGCACTCACTATTTCTAAGCACTCACTAACGTTATGCAAGTGCAAGATGGTCACGTTGCGTGCTCATTCAAGTGTTTTATGCGACAAGATATACCTATGTTCTAAATATATTCCTATTTTCGTTGAACTGTCAATAGCATAACAGACCTATACCATTGCGGCTACATTTCTTCATTTCACTTCGGTAATGGTTTTCTAAAGAAATGTGATTGTAATAACATTTCGTGAACACTGCAAAATTGGCAGGATATATTTTTTCCGTCCCCACATCAGAAGCTCAACCGAGCTCTGGCAGTCACATTGAGAGTGACTCCAACATAATCATTATTCACACTTTTCATGCTTAACAAAACTAACGATTATTTTCTCGCGCATTGGGAGTTCTTAACACATTTTATGTCTAGTTCATCATACGTTCAGTCCTCGCCCCAACCAAAAGGCTTCGTATCTAAACAGTGCAGATGACTACAGTTGGCGCATATTCATTGAAGTCCTCCAAAAACACATCTGGCATAGTCGACCACAAACCCTGTCATCAATCTGATGTTGCAGTTCGCCTATTGGTATGTGACTAATATAAGTTTCATGTGGCCCGTCTGCATAGCTCCAACCAATGGGAAAGTTTTCGACCTACCGGTGCCTATTTGTGCAGTGCCAACTTAGGTGGCTTTTACACTCAAGCGCTGGTTTTTACATGGCAAAAGTTATATATTGTTGTCTCACACCAAATGTGTAGACGTCATGTGTACACTATTATAGAGCTAATAGGCTTACCCTAGGCACATGTTGCTAAAAAACTAAACATTGAGTTGTTAGTTCGTCTTAATGTTGAGCAATTCATTAGGTTACATATACATACAACAGAAAGAACTCTGACAGTAGCGTGTCAAGTTTCATATAAGTACAGCAGAAGGAACTCTAGCAGAAACGTGTATGGGAGACACTACGTACGGCGCTTCAGTCAGCATTGGAATGATGGGTGGAAAACTAATTTGACTAATCTTTGCATTTTGGCTTGATTTCGCCCAGAGTGGCTTGAAGCTGCTTTGTCATGAGACGGCAGTCAGCAGATGTCCATCAGTTGCTCTTCGTATTCTTAACATCTTAGGCACGCCAAATTCAAATCGGGTCACGTAGTTCAAAATGGCCCGTTCTTTTATTCATTACAAAACGAAGATACTACAATGGACAAAATGACCAGTGCGTTTGATGCCCGCAAGCACAAAGGCTAGATAATTTGTGTACTGCCCGTCTTTCCTATGCCATCACAATGATCGCAGAGCCAGAGTTCCCTCTAGTTATGATTACAAAACTGTTAGGGGACCGTTAAAATCCATACAAGTGTATTTTAACATCAAAACAGAGGTCGTAACACGAAGATTGTGAGAACAACAGCAGATTGGTCTTTTTGAGTACTCCACGAAAAAGGCGACTTCTTCTTCCCCGTATCCCTGCCTTCTCCTCAAGAGATTATGCACCTTTGCGCTTCGTGTTCTTCACAATACGCAAGCAGTAATATTAGGATAAGAGCCGCAAAACATAAAATATTAGAAATTATTTCCGAGTATTGCAAGGAGTGTGGATTTTATTACACAAAAATAGGAGGAAAGGCTCAGAAAAACTCACAGAAAAATAGAAAAATAATAAAAAAACTGACTGATTGTGTAAATAAAAAAAAACAATTGCGCATAGCACGAAGAGTCTACTTTCGAGACTGGAGTGTTATCAGTATTATTTTATGGGTGTATGAATACATGAAATCATCATGTGCCAGCCCCATCATGCTTCTCTGTGTCAGAATTGACTGCTTTTAAATAACAATGTGCTAAACGCTTAACTATAACCTAAGTAGATTGATATAATCATTAGCTAACCAATATTCCTGTAGCTATCATTCTACCTAAGTGAGTTACGTTCACAAGTGTCGTAGTTAAATCATCTTTCGAGAGCTAAAATATAATTTCAATCTGTACACGGGGAAATCACTTTCGGGCCTTGAATATCGGACTTCTTTACGGCTTTTCTAAATGCAAATACCGTCGATTGAATATAAAGAACGTAATAGGCTCGCGCTCGGCTAGCAGAAGACGAGCAGGTCTAATCAATATAAAACCACAGGCCATCGATCAGGCGTTTTGTCTATTTGCCTCATTACAATAGATACATAATAATTTGGTGCTTTTATGCAGCTCCGCGTGCGGTATCAGAGTATTTCTTTGTAGAGCTAAAATCTCTCCTCTTATTTGCTATGCTCCTTTTTTTTTGCCTTGAAAGGAGTAGAAGTTGGCTGCTTACTAATATTTAAAAAGAAGTTTCTTTCGGCTGTAAACATGAAAGCTGCAATATTGAATACATCAAGGAACTTGAATCTCCAAGCCAAGGGTTCTACTGCTTGTTAGTTCCAGACAGCCAACATTCTCTATTCTCTGTCTATTTTTAGTGCCTTGTTTCATAAGTTTTTTATTACTTGATGCGGTCTTTTAAAAGGAAGGTTTATTTCGTATTCTTTATGCACGGTTGTCTGTCATTCCTGCTGCTTTGCCAACTTGTTGCGGGGTCGGGACCTCTTAACGTTCTCCAGCTTTTATTCCTGTACTGCTTCTATAAAAAAAAAACTGATTCGATTGATTGCTTGAAACCTGGCAAGGGGAAGAAAAATAAGAAGAAAGAAAGGAGCCCTGCTAAGCACTCTGAGGTGTCAATGGACCTCCCCTCTCACCTCACTTTTGTCCAATCATTTTTAGTGGGTTCGGGCTACGTGCAATCAATACAAAACCAAGGGTATAGAAAAGAATGAGAAAAGTATTTTTATCCTGCAGGATTCGCTTAGCGCGTTTATTCACAGACATGTAAATGGGTTCACTTTTCTTGCACCAACTAATCGATGAGAGGTTCCGTAAGAGCCAGGGCTAGTCGCACGCCAGCAGTCGGATTCAGCCGATTTGTGCACCTAAGTTTACAGATATGCTAGGGTCAAGGATGTCTGCTCAAAATTAAATCTCTTTACAATTGGTTGTGGCCCGTGCACTTCAAACCGTAAAAAGTGTGCTTGAGGTTATTATAGAAGCCCCAAAATTTAGGTTCATTAGCTTAAACGCACGTTTGGGTAGTGTGGCTCGCTAGGAACTGCTGGTGGAATTCACTGCTTAGCACGAACATACCTGCTTCGCGCCATGTCCTTATTCACACTTGTGCATACTGTAATATCTATTTCCTACATTGATCGCACTTTTGTTTCGCCATTCAAGAGTATTGGGGATTCTGGATCCTGAGTAATCTTATCTGGGGCTCGCCGAACCACGGCGAGGTTCTTGTTGAGCCCTTAGTGTTTGTGAAACCTACTTTGAGAGACCATAGCCTAAGCTGTGATCTCCCGTTAAAATAGTGATTTTGGTCTCAGGAAAGGCTCGCTTACGAAAAATGAACCCATAAAGTATACCATCCTTAAGCTGGCTCAGCTAAACAAAATCCTGGATTGCGTTCTGTAATTCATATTACTTTGAAAATGAGGGTGTTTTTTAGCAAAAATGTGCAATGCAGAATACATGTGTTACGTTATGCATTGCTTTCTACGTGTGTGCTGTCTCTACATGTTGCTTACATTTTTGTGCTCACTTCATTCTGTTTTTATAGCTGCTTTTCCACTACACGCACATATCTATATAAGGTAATCACGGCGTCAACCTGCGCAAGTGAAAAAAAAAATCGTACTGTTAACTTGTGACAAACGCTTCAAGGACGCAGGAGTTTCGCCTTCAAGAGTAGAAGATGATAGCGTCATCGGACTTCACGCGCATCGACTTCTGAATTGCCAGCCAGACTTCTATTCTTGGGGCATGCCTTGACACGCCGTGAGGAAACAGACAACTGTGCGAGTAAGATGGGCTGTTTGACTGTATCTGAAAACGCTTACTTCACGCAAAGTAGATAAGTGCCCTCTACACCATAAGTATCCCTTTTTCTCAACAACGAAAGTTCACACATAGCCTTACTCTTACGTATGGCGACGTGCGTACTTGCGCAGTTGTTCACTTTCTCGATGCTTTTGCATCTGGTGGTGATTGAATTGGGGGGGGGGGGGGGCGATAGAACACCCTTCCGTTACTTTATTTCCGTTTTGGCACATAGCGTTATTCTATATTTCCCTTATGCAATATTACTTCACTACATAAAATTCATATAGCGTTGCTTTCACTACATAAAATTCATATAGCGTTGTTGTTTTCAAGTAGCTTCAAGAAATATTGTGGTTGTGTTGCAGAACACCTCCTTGCAAAACACACGGTCTTTACTTAATCTCTCTTCGACCCAGAAAGGTTTGTTAGTTAGTTAATGCAAATCGTTCTCGAATTTTAGGTATCAGGCAACATGACTTCTTCTCACAACCGACGATGCCAGCATTCACGATGACACAACGGCGTGATCAAAATTCCTGCTGAATGAGGTATGTAACGCTGTCTTCTAATATTGCTTCAATATTTTGCCATTTCAATAGATGAGACTAAACTAGTTGACTACTCTTTTGTACTATAAAACGAGTTTAATTGAAGCTCATTACTGATTATCACGTATGCTCAAAAGCGTGCGTGCTTAGTCAAGTTCAACATTTTGTGCCAAATACCTTAAATTGCGGCGCTCGAAAGTCTAGCAACGTTGTACACAAAGAACACAGCTGCAGCAATTCTGTGCCAAGAACAGTAACGTGTGTTATGAGCCGCACTGAAGACCGGGCAATATCGCGTTAGAAATTTTCACACTCTCGTATTGTGGTATAGCTATAACACAATATTAAACACAGAAATAGCAACATCAAGACAGGCAAAATATAACCAGTATCACTCACCTTGGGCTGATTGGGTCACTGTAGCACCTCCGCCACCTGATGACTGCTGCGTAGCCACTTGACCACCACTAATTTGGCCCTGACCAGAAGCCTGCTGGCTCGTGGACCCTATCAATGAATGTTGGCCATCATGCACATATGAAATGCAGAAATGAGGTTTATATTAGTTATTGTTAAAAAAAGAATTTTCGGTGCTTGCGATTTAAGTGGAACATAATTCAAGACATATCGCCCCACGCAAAAAAAAAAAGGTGGAATGCCAAAACAGCGATATAAAAATTGAGTTAACTGCCCGAATGAGTTGCAATCATACACCATTCAGAGTGCTACATCTGTCTATACTGAGCATAGCATGTGGCTGGTGAGCAAAAATCACGCAAGACAGCAGATCAATCCTGGTCCCGTAAAAAGTGCCCCAGACAGGGAAGCATATCCCCCTGGCTGATCAGAGGTGGAGACGCGTAATTAATGGCCGCACTCACCCACTCTCCCTTCGTCGGTGTACCCACACATTGCTGCCAGTGCGAGTCACAACGATTTGGGCTCGCTGTCACAGTTTTTATCGCTTCTGAACTAGGCCGGATGCTGGGATATATATATTTTACTTTATATAAAATTTCACGACAGCAGTAAATGCTCATATCTTACCGTTCTTATCATATACATGACCATTAAAAAGGTGAGGTAGTCTAAATGCCCAATGGAAACAATGTCTTTCTTTTGTTGCAATGATGGTGTTCTATGCAATGTGTTGAATCCGGCTACACTGCAGTAAAACATTAGGAAGTTCATATCACAATCACGCAGCGATCCACGTTCTTAGAGTGCTCCCTGCTCAGTTTGCCAAACCGTTGATGACGTAAACGTTTGTGGTAAGCATGCAGGTTTTCCCACACTCGTACCAAAACCTTGTCAAGAAGATTCCCAAGCTTGGCAGCCAACATTTATGATATGTTTTACTTTGGTTTATCATCGTGCTTGTTCTGGCAGTCGAGATACTTGGTATGTGTAGCAAGTTACGCCAGGTTATTCCCTGGTGATGCCACACTCTCTAGCGCAGCCCAGGAGCCAGCAGCTCATTGAAAAAAAGTGAAATACTAGGTAAGCTATCAGAAATGATTCTTCGGTGCTTCTGGTATCTGTACTATCGAAGAACGTTTTCGTCAGTTTCGGGCAATTTTTAGCACTGTTAGCTTTGTTTTATGCCTTTATGGCGCGCTTGAATTAGAGCGCGATCTTGTCAGGCCACATTAGATATACAAATAGACCAAAAGCAGGGCCCCTAAAATGCCGAGCACTTTAAACAAATTGCAAAAAAGACTAGGCGCAGTTGTGTCTGAACCTAAGAACCGCGAGAAGAGTCATCTCATTATTAGGAAGCCATGTTCAACAATACAAGGTTATTGACAACAGAGAATCGAAGACTTGCTGAAGGAAGCAATGTGCGCGAAAAATCCTTATGTCGAAAACCTGTGAAACATATATATCAAATATATAGGTGTAATATATATATATATATATATATATATATATATATATATATATATATATATATATATATATATATATATATATATATAACATGTATATAGGTATAACATATATAGGTATATATAGTACGCCATCTATTTTGCATAAGATTATTGTGTAGTGGAAATATTAAGATTGTATTTGAAAGTGACCTTATTGATCTTGTATGCTTAACCATGCCACAGCATTCGTGTTTGCTTGAGGCCTTTTTTAAGAACCGACGCTCTTTTGAATGTAGGCGTAGGATGTTATTCGAATTTATTTATAATTTAGAAATTAGCGAAAAGTAGTAAATATATAGGTGGTGTTTTGGGGCAAGAATACCTTTTATTTACTGGTGAGAATGACTGTATACCATCACAAATGTTCAGCGATACACTGAAAAGCATGTGAACTTGGTAAGGAATCTATGCTAAGGCGTTTTATCTAATGATTAAAACTCATGCGTTACATAAACGTATTGCGATAAAGCTTGAGATCTTTGAGGGATGAAAAAAGTTTGGCAGGTGAAATAAAAAAAATCAGACTTTTACGTATACTCATACCTTTAAAAGCTTCACGTAACAAAAGCATGCCCACAAGAATACTAATTATGCTTACCGGTTTCTGTTTGGCCTACTGATGTTCCTGTAGAAGAAATTACCGTTGACTGCGCCGAGGTTGTCTGTTGCATTGAAGCGTTCAACTTTCCTTGCGAGCCGGATATGTGTGTGCCTCCAGGCAGTGATGGTACTTGTGCTGGGCCTACACAAATGACGTTGCAACAGGTACGAAGCCAGCGCTTTAGATTTTTTTTTTGTACCGAGATACGTTGTTCGTGCATATCAGCAATTCAATATTATTCAATTTTATTGGCATGACAAGGTCCCCAAAAGTGGGAATGCTGCGAAAGCAGCCCCTTATTTTCAGTGACCTCCTGCAAGCATGCCTTCTGGCGACCTGAAGCGTAGGGCGGTTTTGCCCACCTGTACAATGTGAACATATAAATGGTCATAAACACTATTGCAATAACAAATGCCAATGCTCACCACCATCAATTATTCATTCAGTGCAAAAGCGACCACACAATATCTGACTATACAGCTGCGCTGGCATATGAAAGATCTCATGAGCTACATAAGCACTCAGACTTTCAAATAAAGCTGCTCAAGGCAGAGCCCATAAAAATTTGAAGTTCTTTGCAGAGCAAATTTCCTATAGGCGCATTCACTCACGTTAATAATTACTCGCGTAGAATATAACCAATCATAAAAAATAAGAAGAGTAAATAGAACATGAACCTCTCATCTAGCTAATTCTGGAAAAATTTTGTAATCAGAGCTGAAACATCTTAAAGGCGTCACTGCCCCAGTTTTAAAAGTTCAATAGGCTTGCAACTTGTGCACGCTTACGTTTTATTTTCTTTTCTGATCGAATACGCTGTTAAGGTTTGCTAACAGGTATTTCGTTCCATTCATAAAAGGGGTGAAGAAGTGTGCCAACGTTATTTAGCTATAGTGACTGCAACCTTTGTTAATGAGGCTACTCCTCATGCAGAGAAAATGTTTCTTTATCTGTGGTTTTAGTTTTCATACATTTGCCCTTACTTATAACTAAGTGCATAAAGCAGTAAGATTGCGTATGTGTTCCCGTACATAAAAAATATAAAATAGAAGAAAGAAAAGTGTGAGAGTTTGTGCATTTTGTATTGCAATTTACACTATGAAAGATGCTGCTTTAGTCAGGTACTACTTGGTAGATACGTGGTCCTGCTTTCACATTTCATAGTTTTTTTTCACCATAATTTTCACGGCTACCGCACTACAAAGAACGCCAAAAAGAACCATTTCAGAGGTTCTACTCTCACATACCCGACGGTCGTTGTGAAATTTGCGTGCCTTTGACAGAAGACTGCACCATCTCAGTGGACGGGCGCGTCAGGTTAAGAATTTTTTGTATGTCAGGTGCATGAAGCTGCGGTTGCCTTCCTCCTGCGTGTACAAC
Source organism: Rhipicephalus microplus (assembly GCF_043290135.1). Classification (NCBI taxonomy): domain Eukaryota; kingdom Metazoa; phylum Arthropoda; class Arachnida; order Ixodida; family Ixodidae; genus Rhipicephalus; species Rhipicephalus microplus. Next base: position 47,012,772 of record NC_134707.1, read on the forward strand.
GTGCATATTCGTTGTGTAAGTTTAGAGGTTTTTTCTACCTACATTCAGTTCTGTTAACATACACTTGAAACCGCAAATACCGAAGTAGTAAATTGTCCAAAATTTATTAATATACAGCATTTACAGTGCATGTTTAAAATAAAGCGTCGCTTATGTTACCTGATCTACGACAACTTCTTTTACTCAAGTACAGGGGGGTTGTTAAGTTTCCAGGCTACACTCCCTTAGGAATAATAAATAAGATTGCAGTCCCGCGACTTCTGAGCTCCCCCTCCCCTCCCTCCAACCCTGTAAAAGCAGAACGTTTGATGAACAATGAGTTCTATTATGAAATAACCAGTAGTTTGCGTAAACGTTCCTACAGCTTTTTCTGTACATGCATTAGTTCTGCACTACGTGTGTATCAATCTAAGTTTCGAAAGTACCGAAATTTAATACGAATTTTCTACCTAATAATTAGGGAACCGCGCCATCGTGCGTTGTTTTACCTCCTAGTGCCACCATTTGTTCGTTGCCATGTGAAGTAGCGTAGAGTGAATTTAAGTTGTAATAGAAGTCCATCAGAAAGCGAGCCCTTTAAACGACAATTCTTTCCTAGCTCCAAAAAACGTAGTTATAAAAACCAGGTATGATTAAACTGAACAGAAACTACAATCGAGACACCACAAACCCCACCTTCGACTCAGTCAACGTTTGTGTTGTTTCTACTGCTTTGTTTTAACCGTGATTGTATGCTCTGTCATTCAGAATGAATGACAAACCTGTATTTTATTTCAGAATGCAGCGGGCGCTAACGCTTACACCGGTGGTGACGTTGACGCTGGCGCTCATTAGGTGAAAACCAAGTAAGGACGCCCTTGACTGAATTTCGAACGTGATATCTAGCGCCAACATATATGGGGCGGGCAGGGAACAGTTGTGCAGCCGATGCGCGCTCAAGTCTTACGTGTCTGAAGAGGTAAGTCTAAAGTGGTAAGTGACCATAATGTTCAAAAGCATTACGCTTGCGGTAATACAAATTCTGCAGTGTTAATTGATTGCACCTACATAGTTGCACTAGATAAGGTACTGCTTTGTATGATGCATAAACCCAATCAGTTGTGCGGAGTGCTGCAAGCTTTCGGAAGGACTACGAAAAGCAAGGATGAATTCTACGGTCACGTAGCGCGAATTCATGTCATAATCTATGAGTATTTTGTAATAGATTTATTAACAACGCTACGAGGAAATACACATTCAAAACAGCTGCCTTATACATCGGAGGAAAAAATACGCATGTGAATTCACCTTTCACGTTGCCTCGCAAGACCTACATTGATGCCTGCTAAAACCGCCAATTATGATGTAAAGGGGAATGATTTATTATATAAATAACGCGTTTTCGCCGCAAATTTATACTCACCTGGTATGCACGTTCGCTTGCATGCCTCTAAGGTAGGAAACTTATTTCCGTAGAGTGAACAGTCGTATATCATGAAGCAAGTTCCAGAATAGGAGTCGTAGGCGTACATGGCATACGCCTCGAACAAGCAATAGGCAGTGTGCACCGCAGCCTCGCAGACCCCAACTGCAATCGTAAATGTTTCGTCAAGAACCATCACGCAAGCAGAAAAGTGACTTTCGAACGTCTCAACAACCACTTGATATAAGTTACACACTCATCTCAATGTTTGGCACTATTTGCATAGAAAAATTCAATCTTTTTATTTATTGTTAATGTTCACCATTTAAACAGCACAATAACATTACGACATACGCCGTAAATTTCTCCAATATAAGGTTCCTAAATGTGCACCTTAATATGAACACACAGGCATCCAATATTTTGCACCCACCAAACTGCGGCACCCATGAACGAGAATTGATCTGGTTACACTCACGTCAGTAAGTTTCTCAAGGGGCCTCTCATTTGAATTCAATAACAAAGAAGACCCAAGTTGAAGAGATGGTTGCCAGCATTTGCGAGCGCAAACTTATAAATGTGGAAGATAATTGCCACTAAAGGCAAACTGCTCCGGCAAGTGGTATTCGGACACCCACGGGATGGATTTGCCGTGAGGTTGCCTTGTTCGAATTTAAGTTTTCTTGATCACCGCCGATTAGGCATCTGTTCAGTAACAATGTAGTTAAGCAAAATGTTTGGCTGTTATAATGTCACACTAGCTATACTAGCTGATGTTGACGCAGTGTAAGCTAAGTGAATGTTTTATCCACATAAGATTTCCTCCATTACATAATAAATTGATGTTTTACTCACACCTTCTATGCCCGGGCCTGGTTGAAATATCTGCCCCTGTAACGTGGTTCCAATGTGTTGAAGAGGATTGCTGCACTGCATTCATATTGGAGCCAGCTACTTGAGTGTTTATTTGAGAACTGCTTGCTGTGCCACTTTGCAAGTTCTGTTGTTCAGACCCTGTGTAATATACATTTTTTTGTTATCACTTGAACAAATCTCTGAGGACACTTACTGAACATTTATATAGACGATATAAAATATTGACTATTTTTACGTATGGTAAGATTGTAAAGAACACTCACACCATAAAAGAAGAAATGAGACCAGGTTTGGGTTAGGATCATGCTCAGAAAGAGAGAGAAAAATAAACAACTTTATTCGACACGGCAAGTTTCGGAGGAATTATATCCTCTCCCCTAGACGGCAGGTAAAAGTCCTAGCGGCATCTTCAGCTTGCCTGATCACTTGTAGCTGGTCCTTGATGTTTGAGCTAAGCAGCACGGTTTGCCACTGCTGCGCGTTAAAATATTTGGTGTTTGGCAAAAGTTTTTAAGACGGCCGAAAAGATGCAGCTGGTATATAGCTCCCTCTTGCGGGATCGTGGCAATCTACCAGTCATGATTTGAGAGTGCTTGCCAAATGTGCACCACTCCCTTCTTATTCTTCTGGTTACTTCAATCTCGTGGTTCGCCTCCATGGTTATTACCTGTCCTAAATGAACGTAGTCCTTTACAACTTCAAGTGCGCTAATGCCTATATTGAAGCACTGTGGTTTTCCCCCAATAAGCTTTAGTAACTGTTTTACAACTCGTAATACGCTTGCCTGGCTGCCATATATTCACCTTCATCACGAACTAATGTAAGTATTTCTCTAGTTGAAACCAAACACAAGCTTTTGAAAAATTGCTAGCAACTTGGCCTACCTCTTTGTTGCTGCTGTCCTTGAGTGCTCGTTCCTGCAGACACATCAGTACCTGACGGAACAGTCTCATTACCTATCAATGTACCAGGTCCCCTTATATGGTTAGGTGATAGTGAGCTGCCTCCCCCAGAAATAGTTTGGCTTTGCCGCCCACCTGTAAGAAACAGCTTAATTCAATGGCAGAACAGCCTGGATGCTTTTTACTATAAAAGAGTAGTAGCTGGGCTATACTGCAATTCCATTTTATTTGGAATTGCCATTTCTCCTATATTAGAAAAGAAGGCACTGTTTCCGGTTCGGCAGCCTCGTATGGAAGATGAGACATCACTATAAATCAGTTGGCAGTGTTAAGTGTTCCTTCGTTTTTAAAAATTTGCTTTCAAAAACAAGCAATGTGCAAGGCTGCAGAAAGCTACAATATAAAAGTTTTTACACCCCAAGTACCTCTAAATTGACACTATAGCATAATTTAGCGAAGTTAGAAGTGTGAGTTGAACAAATGGCCATGAAAAATGATCATAATAAAGAACGCAGATGCTACACCACAAATTATGTTGCCTAAAGTTCACTGTCTCCTGTAGTTTGTCCTCTTGACGCTTTGCTCTCTGCCAAAATCCGTTCAATCAGCGACTTTTCCAGCTTCTTCTTTCGAAAGGAAAAAAGCGTCCCTTTCACTACGACCGTTGTTCACTACAGAAAGGCAGCACAGCGACTTTCGGCGGAACGCTAAAGTGTGACAAGGAGTCAAGCCGAGAATATCACATCTATGCGACTGTTCCCATCGAGTTCTTGCTAGTTCTTTTATATGTATATACCTGAATAGGGTGCGGGTTAATCATATTCCGAAGTATTGGGCTCATCACAGTTATAATTTCGACAACGAATAAAAATTGTGGAGACGTAACATGTTCTCGGTATTTCAATGTCTATTTTCCTAGCTGTTCAGATATCACATTATAGCCGCCAATGGTCACTTGCACGTGGAGAAAATTAAAATTTATAAGAATCATCGAACTGAATAACAAATTTTGCTTCAATGTCGTGGCACCTATGTATTCATTTAAACTATATTTATTGAACCAACCCCATCAAATCCTCATTGTTCCTTCTAAATACGTGAATGTCTCCGACAAAATAACTTCTATAGCTCTCTTCATAAACATAGGCGTCCTATGTTAACCATTCATTCGGCATTTTCCATGCTGATAAGAACACCTTGTTGCTTTTGGGACTCGGTGCTGCCATGTTAGTTGCCACTGGATGATTATATTGTAAGCAAAATATTTTCTAGTGTGCTTTTATGGCACCAATTTTTTAGCAGGCCACTGAAATATTATTTTTGCCACTGGAGCATCCCAGTGACTATTTTCCTATCTTAGTGACCTTGCCGTAAGAGGGTTTCAGCATAGAAAGTCTGTATTAGGTTCCGAGAGCTCTTCAGCTAACCGCATCAGATTTCCAGTCGATGAATCTGTCTAGCGAGCCCGAGGTTGAAAAAAGCAACTGCACGTGTGTTTTAGCGCTTTGTTGATACACTGCAAAGGGCAAGGTCTTCAATGTTTTGGAGGTAACAAGGATGAGACTTGAGCAGCTGATCGCATCTATCCGATGGACTTCTGTTGTCCTGTCAAAAGCTGAATACGCATGTCGTTCACTTTAATACAAAACGGAGGTATGCCTTGGCCTGTGCATTTTGAGGTAAGGCAAACCGTAGTTTCTTTTGTGACAGGACTTATCGTTTCTGTTGTTCATTGTTCACCAATCCATGCTCTTACGTTTCTATAAATAAGGTCATGTGCTTTCGAAGACGCTCTTTCGTGCGAACACTAGCTCGCCTGGTTTGGCAGTATTTTTTATTTTTTTTTATTACGTGAATAGACAGTGTTGATATCCAAGTTGATATCCAAAGAGACATATGCGTGCACGATACGCATGTGTGACCTTCGCACGTGCGTTTGTGTACATACACACACCTGTGAATTAAAATTGTTCACGAGAGAAATTGCAGCAGCCTGATTTGAGCATGGGTAGCACTACGACTTGCACACAAAAAAAGCATATGCAGAACATATTGTCACACACGTAACGCAACAAATTCCATATAGTACTCGATTGAAATAATAGGCCATGCTTAGACAAAGCCGAATATTGACAAGCACTCGCAGACGGTAAATAATGATGTACTCACGGAAGATAAGTACGTCGTCGCGACCAAATCGACAAGAACAAACCACCGTAGTGACCACCACATTCTTTCGAATGCATGTTACCGATTTGTGCCCGTCTCCGTCACGCGTCGTCTGCGTGCTTCGGGAAGTGACGAAACGGTATGTTGACATCTATACACCATGATGCCACGCATTTCGGCACACTGCTTTCGCCTTCGGACATCGCTTGTTTTTTTTCTTTTCGGACTCACCCGTGCGGCATGGTGGAATTAAGGAACTATTTATAGGCGGCTGCTTCTCAACGCGTGCCACGCGGCAACATATCTCCTTTCAAAGTCGACCCTGTTAGCGCGGTTTTCAGGCGCGGCCACTAGGGGGAGAGTGCTCAGTTGGAGTCACGAATGCTAGATGCATATGCTGCGCCTAATTTTGGATAGTTCGGCAATGCGAATGTAAGAACAAAGTTAAATATAGCTGTGCGACTGTTAACTGTTAACTAGTAAACTGTTAACCATCACCTCGTTTGGAAACCTCTTCACAAAAGAGCTGTTCGGAAGTATAACTTCCGATGAAGGTGAAGCTTGGTGATATTGTCACGACTGGATTCATTGCTGCGCTCTATTCCTCCTTGCCGTATTCAGCATACCTTAGTCAGATAGCTGTGTGGGTTTAAGCTGATCAGGCCGATCATTACATATTCGCACTTACTCGATCACAGTTCTCCTTCTTACAGTGTTCTAATCATTAAAGAACCTTCATTTATCACTATTCATACTACCTCTGGTCCTGTAAACCACCTAATAATCTACGGCTACCCGTTTTTATTTGGCTTTATACAAAGCAAGTATAAAAAAAATGTAATAGAGCAATGAAGTCTATAACAGAATAGACAAAATGTTAAAATGGTGACTTGCCGGTAACAATTTCATTGTTTAGTAAGCCTGGGCCAGTAGCCCCAACCGATGCCGAAGAACTCTGCCCATTACTCCCAGACGAATGCCTGTACTGCGTGTGGCTCGAGCTTTCAGAGCTGTTGACTTGGCCGGTCGTGCTTTGCTGCTGACCTGTGCCAGCGCAGAGAAGAGTTTGTCTTAAAAAAATATCTCACTTAATATACTTGCGAGACCGAGATATATTCATAAGCCGAATCAGGACAGCATGAATTGTACACTTCGTGGAAACTTTTATACAATTATTTGAGTCTAATAGGAACATTGCTGAACTTTTGTGTCATTTACTACGTTACTATTACATTATGTATGACTAGTCATGAAGAAAGAAATAAAAATTCTCAGGGATCATCTTTTTAACGCAATAATAATGACAACTAACTGAAAAAACTGGCTTGAAGAGTATAAGACATGTTATTATGTAATGTAAATGCGAAGAATTAAAAATAAGCAAAAAAGATAATTTCCTGTGGTGAGACATCACGCCTGCGATTACCAAATAACGCGCCTGATGTTCTGCAAACTGAGCTACCACGACGGCTATCAGCCGTCACTTTATGTGGCATATGTCTGCATTTAAACGTGGGAGCGTCTTTAAGCGCCGCATGTAGCCATGCTGGTGAGTGTGATCTACACTTTTTCTGCCTGTTGGCACCACGTCGTCACCCTAATAACTGCATTCACGAGTACTATAGCTAGTTCAAACGTTGCAAGGAGGGTCTTTCCTAATATATTCATACCACCCGCTTGCCCTGCTCCTGATGACACTCCTGGAGTTGACGAGCCCGCATTCGTGTCAGACTGGCTCGTTTGACTGGAAGCTTGAGAGATGCTTGATGACACGCTTTGCGGACGATTTGGTGATGTTCCTGCATGACACAAAATGCATGAAAATTCATAAATTTTCTTTTTTCGGACGGCCACAATGAAGAACAATAGAGCATTTTGCGAGGGAATGACATGAACAAGAGATATTTCATGACAAGCAGGCCTTGTGGGTCGTGCAGCTTGGCCTCAGGCATCACGCTTGCATAAGGCATTACTGCAATGGTTTGGTCATCTAAGCTTATCTAACTAATCTTTACACAGGTTAACAACGCCAGCAATATGCTGGTTGTTGACATCTTTATTTGCCGTTTCATGGTATTTTGTTCCTTTTATTCTAGATGCCCATACATTACGATGGTATACCTCACGATGCCAAATGCAGCACTCCGTCACTTCCCTTTGGTTTGTCACAGCCGTATGCACGATGCTTTGCACCAGTAAGAGAACTAACGTGCAATCATCGCCAAAACAAGAACTAAACAAGAACAGAAAAAGAAACAGATCAAACCAAGCGCCAAACTATACCAATAGCGCTTGGTCTCGTCTGTTTCCCATGTGTCCTCGTTTTATTTTCGCGCTCTCTAGATGCGATTTAGCCTCAGAGCGATACCCCATTAAAACTCAACGGAAGGTAAGATGCTAGAGAAAGCGGAGAAAAGGGAAGGGATGATCAATAAAGCATAGAATAAGGAATAAAACCGCAAATTATAGTTGAAGTAGCACTACCGCAAAGCGAAGAGCTTACTTACTAAGATACCCAAACATAATTAGAATTGATTACTCAGCACTGCCAGTTCTGATATATTAGAAAAGAAGACGCCATGATCAGTTTGGTGGCCTCGTATGAAAGATGAAACTCTGTAAGGAATCAGTTGGCAGTGTTAAAAATTGTTCTTGCAATTTCAAAGCTTTGCTTTCAGGAAGACGCAATGTGCAATTTTGCATTAAGCTGCAATACACCTTTTCACAGGAAGGAAAAAAACACCGCCATGATGGGCTGTGCGTGGGAGTACAAGCGCTAAGGACGCAGCGTTTCCAGTGCATTTTCGAGGGGACGCGCCGATTTGCACAGCCCAAGGCGGGCTATGGTGGCGCCCAGGGATGCGTTTATGAAAAGGTGAATATAAGCGTTTTAGTACTCCAAGTGCCCCTGACTTGACACAAAGGCATATTTTAGCCAAGTTAGAAGCGTGAGCTGCACAGAGGGCTATGAAAAACGAACATTATAAAGAACGCAGATGCCAAACAACGAAATTTTGTTGCCTAGTGTTCACTGTTCCCTGTAGTGTGTCTTCTTCACGCTTTACACTCTGCCAAAATCCTTTCAATCAGCAACTTTTTCAGCTTCTTGTTTTGAAAGGAGATTAGCGTCTCGTTCACTATCACCGTACTTCACATACAGAAAGGCAGCACAGCGGCTTTTGGGAAAACTCAAAAGTATGACCAGCAATCCAGCCAAGAATATCGCATGAATGCGACAGTTCACATAGAGTTCTTACTAGTTCTTCTTTATGTGAATAGATGAATACAGTGCGGGCTAATCATAATCCGAAGTATTGGGCTTATCACACTCATAATTTCGACAACGAATAAAAATTGTGGAGACGTAACATGTTCTAACTATTTCAAAGCCTAATTTCCTAGCTGTTCAGATCTCACATTATAGGTACCAATGGTCACTTGCACGTGGTGAAAATTGAAATTTAAATTATTCATTTAACTGAATAACTATTTTGGCTTCAAAGTCGTGACACCAATGTATTCATTGAAACTGTATATAAAGAACCACCACCACAACTTTCACAGTGTTTCTTCTAAACCTGTGAACTTCTCCAGCGAAATATTTCTAAAGCTGTCTTCATAAACTTGCTAACCAATCAATCGGCATTGTCCATGCTGATAAGAACACCACATTGCTTTTGGGATTCGGTGCTGCCATGTTAGTCGCCACTGGAGCATTATATTGTAATCAAAATATTTTCTAGTGTGCTTTTATGGCACCAATTTTGTAGCGGGCAACTTAAATGACATTCTTGCCACTGAAGCGTAGCAGTGACCGTTTTCCTATCTTAGTGACCTTGCCGTAAAGGCGTTTCAGCAGAGAAAGTCTGTATTAAGTTCATAGAGCCCTTCGGCGAACCTGATCAGTTTTCAAGTTGATGAATCTGTCTAGTGAGCTCGAAGTTGAAAAAGACAACTGCTCGTGTGTAGCGGGCCTCTCTTAAAGCTTTAGCGCTGCGTTGATACCCTGCTACAGGCAAGTTCCTAAATGTTTTTGAGAAAACTACGGTGTGACTAGAGCTGCGGATTGCATACATATCTGATGGATTTCTGATGTTCAATCGAAAGTTGAATACGCATGTCATTTACCTTTTTACAAAACGGAGGTATACATTGGCCAGTGTATCTAGAGGTAAGGCAAACCATAGTTTCTTTTGTTACAGGACTTATCGTTTCTTTTTGTTTGCCCATCCGTGTTCTTACGTTTCTAATAAATAAGGTCATGTGCTTTCAAAGACGCTTTTCGTCTGAACACTAGCTCGCTCGCGTTAACAGTAGTTGTTATCCAAGGAGACGTATGCACGCACATTATGCGCTACGCACGCTAGAAATGCATGGCCATAATATATATATATATATATATATATATATATATATATATATATATGGTCGCAGGTTCGATTTCTGCTCACGGCAACTTATCTTTTCACCCACTTTTCTTTTTGCATATTTACATTACAATTGTTCTAATAACTTCCCCTATACTATACATGCCTTGGCATTACTGTCTGTTAGACCTCAATAATAGTGTGTCAATTTTGTGACTATTTTTACTACCTCTGGTTTCGTAAACCACCTAATTATCTACGGCTACCCGTTTTTATTTGGCCACACACAATGCAAATATAAAAAAAAATGTGATACAGAATTACAGTTCATAACAGAATAGACAAAATGTTAAATATGTGACTTGCCTGTAACAACTTCATTGCTTAGTATGCCTGAGCCAGTAGACCCAACCGATATTGAAGAACTCTGCCCATGACTCGCAGTTGAATGGCTGTTCTGCGTGTGGCTCGAGCTTTCAGGGATGTTTACTGAGCTTGTCGTGCTTTGCTGCTGACCTGCGCCTGCGCAGAGAACAATTTGTCGCACAAAAATATCTCACTTACTATACTTGCGAGACCAAGATATACTTAAATAGCGGAATCAGAACATCATAAATTGTGCAGTTTTTGGCAAATTTTATATAGTTATTCGCGTCTAATACAAACATTGCTGAACTTTTGTGTCATTTACTACGATACTCTTACATTACGTACCACTAGTCATGAAGAAAAAAAAAGCGGAAATTTTCAGGGATCATCTTTTTTAACGCAATAATATCGAGATTTACCGGAAAACACTGCCATGAAAAGTATAGGGCATGTTATTATGTAAGGCAAATGTGAAGAATTAGAAATAGGCAAAAAAGATAACTTCCTGTGATCAGGCATCAAGCCTGCGATTTCCAAATAAAACGTCTGATGTTCTGCCAACTGAGCTGCCACGACGGCTATTAGACGTCACGTTATGGGGCATATATGTGCTTTTAAACGTGGGAGCGTCCGTCAGCGCCGCAAGTGGTCATGCTGGTGAGTGTGATCTACACTTTTTCTGCCTGTTGGCACCACGTCGACACCCAAATAACCTCATTCACGAGTAATGTAGCTAGTTCGAACGTTGAAAGGAGGGTCTTTCCTAATATATTCATACCACCCGCTTGTGTTGCTCCTGATGACACTGCTGGAGTTGACGAGCCCGCATTCGTGTTAGACTGGCTCGTTTGACCGGAAGCTTGAGAGATGCTTGATGACGTGCTTTGCACACCATTTGGTGAAGTTCCTGCATGACACAAAGTGCATGAGAAACTCATAAATTCTCTTTTTTTTTTCTGACGGCCGCAGTGAAGAACAATGGAGCATTTCGCCAGAGAATGACATGAACAAGGAATATTTTACGACAAGCAGGCCTTGTGGGTAGTGCAGCTCGGTCTCAGGCATCACGTTTGCATAAGGCATTATTGAAATGGTTCGGTCATTTAGCTTATCGAACTAATCTTTACACAGGTTAAGAACGCCAGCAATATGCTGGTTGTTTACATCTTTATTTACCAATATATTGTGTTTTGCTCCTTTTATTCTAAATGCCCATATATTACAATGATGTACCTCACGATGCGAAATGCAGCATTCATTCTCTTCCTTTAGGTTTGTAACAGCCGTAAGCATGGTGTTTTCCACCAGTAATGGCACTAACAGGTAATCATCGCCAAAACATGAAAGAAACAAAAACAAAAAAGAACAGATGGAACCAAGCGCCAAACTACACGATTAGTGCTTGGTCCCGTCTGTTTCCCCGGTGTCCTCGTTTTATTTTCGTGATTTCTAGATGTGATTTAGCCTCAGAGCCACACCCTATTAAAACTCACGGGGAAGTAAGATGCTAGAGAAAGCGGAGAAGGGGGGGAGAGAGGTGCAATAAAGCATAAAATAAGGAATAAAACAAGAAATTATAGTTAGGTAGCACTACCGCTAAACAAAGACCTCACTTAATATTGCAACCAAAATTAATTAGTATTGATTACTTAGCCCTGCCAGTTCTGATATATTAGAAAATTATGTTGCCTTGTGTTACTGTTTTCTATAGTTTGTCTTCTTGACGCTTTGCACTCTGCCAAAACTTGTTCAATTAGCGACTTTTGCAGCTTTTTGTTTTAAAAAGAGATTAGCGTCCCGTTCACCATCACCGTCCTTCAGATACAGAAAGGCAGCAGAAAGGCTTTTGGCAAAACTCAAAAGTGTGATTATGAATCCAGCCAAGAATATCACACGAATGCGATGGTTCACATCGAGTTTTTGCCAGTTCTTTTTTTATGTAAATAGCTAAATATAGTGTGGGCTAATTATATTCTGAAGTATTGGGCTCGGCACAGTTATAAGTTCGACAACGAATAAAAATTGTGAAGACGTAACATCTTCTCGATATTTCAAAGCCTAATTTCCTAGCTGTTCAGATCTCACATTATAGTTGCCAATGGTCACTTGCACGTGGTGAAAACTGAAATTTATAAGATCCATTTACCTGACTAACTATTTTGGCTGGAAAGTCATGGCACCTAGGTATTCATTTAAACTATAATTTAAAGAACCACCATCATCAATTCCTGAATGCTCCTTCTAAACCTGTGAACGTCTCCGGCGAAATAATTTCTATGGCTCTCTTCATAAACTGAGGCGTCCTATATTAACAAATCCATCGGCATTTTCCATGCTGATAAGAACATTATGTTGCTTTTAGGACTCGGTGCTGCCATGTTAGTTGTCACTAGACGATTATATTGTAAGCAAAATACTTTCTGCTTTTATGGCACCAATTTTGTAGCAGGCAACTGAAATGATATTCTTGCCACTGAAGCATCACAGTGACCATTTTCCTATCTTAGTGACCTTGCCGTAAGGACGTTCCAGAGACAAAGTCTGTATTAGGTTCATGGAGCCCTCCGACGAACTGCCTCCTTTTTCAAGTTGATTAGTCTGTCTAGCGAGCCCGAGGTTGAAAAAGACAAAAGCTCGTGTGTAAAGTGCCTCTCTTAATGCTAGAGCGCTGCGTTGATGCACTACTACAGACAAGTTCCTAAATGCTTTTGAGGTAACTACGGTGTGACTAGAGCTGCTTATTGCATATATATCTGATGGATTTCTGTTGTTCCATCAAAAGTTGAATATGCATGTCATTTACCTTATTACAAATCGGAGGTATACCTTGGCCAGTGTATCTCGAGGTAAGGCAAACCATAGTTTCTTTTGTGGCAGGATTTATCGTTTCTTTTTGTTTGCCTATCCATGTTCTTACGTTTCTAATAAACAAGGACACGTGCTTTCAAAGATGGTTTTCGTGCGAACACTAGCTCGCTTGGGTTAACAACAGAAGTTGATGTCCAAGGAGACAACTGGACGCACATCACTACGCACGCTACAAGTGCGCGGTCTATATATATATATATATATATATATACATATATATATATATATATATATATATATATATATATATATATATATATATATATATATATTGATAGATAGATAGATATAATAGATATAAAGGTCGCAGGTTCGTTCCTGCTCACGGCAAGTTATCTTTTCACCCACTTTTCTTTCTTTATATTTACATATATATATTACTTGGCAGCAGAGACAGCATACGACAGGGACGCTTATTGCTGTTGTTTTCCCAGGTGTTCGAGGCGTACAGTGGCTGACTATCGGCGTTGATAGCGGAGCGTGCTACATCCAGCGCCTTGCGGGAGTGCCGCGTTGACCGACCGGCTACGTTTTTTGCGCCTGGCACCATACCACGTGGCATCGGCCACCCCTGGCCCTTCAAAAAGACAGCGGCAACGCCTCCCTCGATCACTTGGCAGCAGGGACAGCATACGACAGGGACGCTTATTGCTGTTGTTTTCCCAGGTTAGGCATTTGCCCTCCTGTTTTGTATAGTTCATTCGCTACCCTAGCGCTGTCTCTGTTGCCTATTTTTCAAAGTTCGTACTTGTTTTGCCCACTGTTGAATCTGTAACTTGCCCTTTAATCATGGCTACTGAGTTCGCGGACTTCAAACGCGACATTCGGAAAGAAATCAGAGTTAAACAAAAGCCTTGAATACATGAACAAAGACTACGAAAATATAAAACAAGAGTGCGCTGAATTTAGAAAGAAAAACGCTGCTCTCAGGGCGTCCCAAGAGGCAATGCAATGTGAGATAGACCACTTGAGAAAGTTGGTGCACCAAAATTGCACGCGCCTAACTACTCAGGATCAGTACTTTCGAAACAAAAATATAGAAATTAAAGGAATCCCACGTACCCCTAATTAAAACCTTGTACAATTGCTTGCCAAAGTTGTTGACGCCTTGTGGGAGCCAATAAGTGAACAAGACATAGAAATATGCCACCGTTTGCCAGCGAGGAGTGCCACTTCGCAAAGTAACACGGCACCAGACCCAGGTGTTGCAAAGAACGAGGTACGCCCTCATGCAAGCGCTGTTCTCGATCGGGGTAGCAAAGCTGGCAGTGATGCCCCCCTGAGCGGAAACGTCGTGGTTGTTTTCAATCGCTGAGCTAAGAGGGATGCCATCGTTAAGAAAGCAAGGAGAACTCGATTCACAGCTGAGGAACTGGGTTTCACTACTAAACAGTCTGTTTTCGTAAATGAGCACCTTTGTCCCCAACTGAAAAAATTGCTGGGTATGACGATTGCTCGGAAACGGGAAATGAACTGGCGCTTCGCGTGGGCAGGTGGTGGCAAAATATTTGCGCGTGAAACGGAAACATCTCGTGCAGTTCAAATCACATGTGAAGCTGACTTGCACAAGATGCACGCGGCCAATTCAAGCAGCCGCGAGGCATCTAGCATGCCGTAGGCTTATCTGATTAGCACTTTTCGTTTTTTCGGCGCGACCTTTTTTTTGTTAAGATGGCGATATTACCACGTGATGTCAATATATCTTACACTAGTGGATATTGCAGTATCATGCTCTTAAATGCTTGCTCAGCTCGCAACAAGCACGATGATATAACTACGTTTCTCGACGAATTCTCGTTTAAATTCGACATCATCATGATTTCTGAAACTTGGTACACGTGCAATGGCGAGGTACTATACTTGCCAACGTATAAATAGTTCTTTCTATACAGGCCCTCTCGTCGAGGGGGAGGTGTTTTGCAACTAATTGCTGATCATTTAGTTTGCAGCCTTCTCTCAGAATTTTCAGCAATTACACCAGACTATGAGGCATTATCACTAGAATATCACAAGTATGTATATGTGGTAGTTTATCGTCCACCTGACGGAAAAACACAAGCGTTTTTTAAATTTCTTGAAAATCTGCTTACGTATGCGTGTACTAACAAGTTGCACATTATCATAGGGGGTGACTGCAATATAAACCTTTTACAGCAAACTGAAACCTCTCGTAACTTCCAACTACTACTTGATTCCTTTGCGTGTGCTAATAATAATACTGAACCTACACGTGTCACTTAAGATACTGAAAGCCTTTTCGACTTACTTATTACAAATGACATAAATGATTCAACCGTATCTAGAACTGTTATTGCCGATATTAGTGATCACTACCCTATATACATGTTTCAAAATCGCAACGAGTATCTTAATCGTGCAAAAGTATCAACTCCAGAATCATACAAAATACAGGAAATTAGTAACAAAACATTAGACACTTTTAGGCGTGAAATTGCGCAGATTTGTTGGGATCCTGTCTATAAATCAGTTAACGCTAATGAGGCTTATGAAATATTCATGTGCCTGTTAAGAAAAACTTACCATAAGTGTTTTAAATATAAAACTGTCGAAACACTGAAGAAAGGTCGAAAACAATGGATGACGTGAGAATGTCTGGAAATGATTAAGAAGAAAAATCTACTGTACGCGAAATTTGTGAAAACAAGACACTATAACGATCTTTCGTAATTCAAGCGGTATAGAAATTTTGTAACGAAGCAACTGAGAAAAACTAAGGATGCGTACTATGAAGCTCTCTTCAAGAGGGTTAGCACTCGTGGCGACGTGCTTTGGCGAGAAATAAATAAGCTTCTAAATAGAAGTTGCTCTCGAGACAACGCACTTGAGTTAAACATAGATAACAATATAGTAAAGGGTCAAGAACTTGCTAATAAATTTAACGTGTACTTCACAACGCTGGTGTCCTCTGATTTATCAAATCCTTCTCATGCCTGTAATAGTGAATACAGGGACTTTCTAGGTGTGCCAAACATGAGCACTGCATATTTTTTAAACACAACTCCTGAAGAAGTACTGTCTGTATTTATGTCACTAAAGAACACTACTGCTCGGGACTTAGATGACCTACAAATTAGACCTATTAAAGCAGCGCTTGATGTTTTGTTACCTGTTCCTACCCATCTGTTTAATATCTGCTTATCCACGGGAGTTTTCCCAGAAAAAATGAAGCATGCGAGAGTTAGTGTCTCATACAAATCTGGTGACCGAAATATCTTTTCTAATTATCGTCCGATCTCGATACTTCCTGTTATATCTAAAGGGCTAGAGAAAATCATATATCAACGTGTCATGTATTTTTGTGAAAAGTACTCTATTTTATCACCGCATCAATTTGGCTTTTGACGGGGCACGTCCACGGAACTGGCTCTGCTCTCACAAAAAGAACTCATACTTAACTCATTTGAAAAGAAACTGTTAACACTGGGTGTTTTTATTGACTATTTCAAAGCTTTCGATAGAATCAACCACGAAGTACTCTATGCAAAATTGCGTCATTATGGTTTTCGGGGAACCCCACTTGACTTTCTGAAATCTTATTTATCACAAAGAAAGCAATCTGTAGTTATAAATGACAGCCAATCCTCCCTACTAGCAAGGACGTCAGGTGTACCTCAGGGCAGCATATTAGGGCCCCTACTGTTTAATATTTATATAAACGACATAACAAGTGTCAGCAAATATGTGGACTTTATAATTTATGCAGATGACACTAGTATATTTTTTCATGGTAATGATTTAGGTAAGCTTGCAGACTCAGCCAACAACATTCTTAACGACATCTTCTTATGAAGTACTGCAAATTATTTAATGATCAACACAAAAAAATCCAAAGCTGTGGTATTCGCACCGGTTCAGAAGGCTGTCTGTCGTGGTTTGGATATATATCTCGGGCCCGAAAAAATTGAGGTTGTTAAAGAAGTTTCATCATTAGGAGTAATTTCTAATGAAAATCTTAATTGGGACGAACACGTTAATAAATTAACTAGAAATAGCGCTAGGACGTGTGGTGCTCTCTCTAAACTTCGACAAATACTTCCAGCAAACATTAAACTTTTACTATATAATACGTTGTTTTTATCTCACATAAACTATTGTAGTCTAGTGTGGGCAGATACATTTAAAGCAAATCGGAACAAAATATTTTTACTACAGAAAAAAGCGATTCGTCATATTGCAAACGTACCATACGACGCACATACAAGTCATTTATTCAGAAAATATAAGATTTTACCGATGGATCACATACATAGTTTCAACCTTATTATGAAATAAAAACAAAGCTTGCTATCAAACAGCGCTTGTTTTCTTAAACTGTGTAACCTCAGAAAAAATACACAATCCTATTATGACATTCGGAAAAGGCCTTCCTGGTTCGTTCCTTATTCGCGAACTAATCACGGTTTGAGAAGACTTGAACACTGTATTCCAGCTTGTTTTAACATGTTTGAAAATAAAAACATCGACATCTTTAATATACATAAAACAACTTAGGAACCTTCTCATCCAAAATGGCGGCGTTTAGTTTAGCATCTTCTAGTTGTCCGGCTACAGTATTATATGTAAAAGAAACACCCTATATTAGTGCTCGTGTGTAACATGGCATCCTGTGATGTTTTCTTTCTTTGACATTTTTTTCGTTGATTTTTTTTACGAGTAAAACATGCAACATTTCACTCATCAGTGTTTCCCTTGTGCATTAAAACTTGTGCTTTTCGCATACCCAGTGTTGTAACGTTGTATAATCATTTTGTAGTACTTTGGTAGCCATTTAGCAACGTGTGCATTGTTTCATGATTGACCACACGCTGTTTTCTTTTGTTTTTTGTTGTTTTTCTCTCTATGCGGTTTGCTTATTTTAAGTAAAACCCGAAACTGATGTAATTTTGATGCATTTTCTTTTTATTTCCTAATTCCTTGAAGTTTTGAAAATCGACGTCAAATTTGTTTTTTCATGTTTTGTGCTCTGCGGATTTTCTGTAATGCCAAGTGAAAAGTGGTAGGAGCCTCGTCAAGCTGCTAATATAGCAGCTTTTTGCTCTTATCCTTGCGTTTTCTTTTTCGCAACTATGTGAAGAAAATGCTCAATAAACTGAAGCTGAAACTGAAACTGAAACTGAAACAATTGGTCTAATAACTTCCCCTATACATTTCTTGGCATTATTGTCTGTTATATCTCAATAATCTTGTGTGAAAACACGGAAACACGAGCCCTTAAGTATACACTTCTTTCCCCTATTCATTAACAAGGGTCTCGTACTGGCAGGCTTGGTGCCAGTAGCTTGTATATGAGGGACTATTGGTCTGCTGCCAGCTCGTAATGAGTAACCAAATCAGGGAGTACAAGGTGATATGGGATGGACGTCATTTGAGGGCAAGGAAGCTAGCAGCAAGACAAAATTTGAGAAGCGATTGTCAGAAATAGAGGAGCAGTGTTGAGCTAGGAAGGTATTCAGCTACTTACTTTTACATAATGTTGATACGAAATGGAGGAAGCGAACCAGAAAATTGGCTAGTAAATATTTAGAAAACAGCAGGGGGGCAAACCAAAAAAAAAATTATTGGTTAAGAAGAAGGTGAAGGTAGCTGAGGCCTATATGTGGAGAATCGGTATGATTAAGAAGTCCGCACTAAAGGTCTATGAAACTTTTAAGCAGCAAATTACCAAGAAAAGGATCTATGATAATACCCGGGGCAGTTCTCTACTGTTTGAGACCAGATCGGGAGTATTGCGAACCAAGACATATTGGGCCAAATACGAAGCGGTAAACCCGGTATGCAGTGCGTGTGGAGAGGAAGAGGAAGCTGCCGAACACTTGATAATGTTTTGTAAAGGGCTTCACCCTATTGTTCAGGATGATGGCACAGAGTTTTTCAAAGCACGGGGGTTTAGGGACAGGGAGGGCAAAAGACACTTTAAGCGGGTAGAATTACCTAGAAGGAGGTTATCTGATTGGTGGCTAAAGTGAAGGCACGAGTGAAAATTAAACCATTCACAGCAAAGTACGACTCTTCAACCTCACGATTGAAAGAAAAAAAGAAATCAATCTAGCTTTAAGTTCATCAAGTATTATGGCTTGATGGCGTTAGCCACCACCCGATCTAATGCGTACAGCGATATCAATTCATCCATTCATCCGTTTAAATTCCCATATAAACAAAATAAAGTGGCTGTGGTGAAAGCCGTCGTGGTAGCTCAGTGGTAGAGCATCTAACGCGTTATTCGAAGGTCGCAGGTTTGGTTCCTGCTCAAGGCAAGTTATCTTTTCACCCACATTTCTTTCTACATATTTACATGTCAATTGGTATAATTACTTCCCCATATACATTCCTTAACATTATTATCTGTTAAATCTCATAAATATTGTGGCAAACACTGAAAAACGAGCCTTTAAATGTACACTTCTTTCCTTTATATATATATATATATATATATATATATATATATATATATATATATATATATATATATATATATATATATGTGTGTGTGTGTGTGTGTGTGTGTGTGTGTGTGTGTGTGTGTGCAAGATACGCCCATGTGAAATTTGCGCGTGCGTTTGTGTGCGTGTATATATATACTCCTGCGAAATAAAAATATTCAGGGGAGAAATTGCAGCAGCCTAGTTTGAGAATGGGTAGCACTACGACTTGCATACACAAAAAACATATGCAGTATGCAGAACTTATTGTCACACACGTAGCGCAACAAATTTTATATAGCGCTTGCTAGAAATTATGGGCCATGCTTAGAGAAAGCCGAATATTCACAAGAACGTACAGACGGTTGATAATGATGTACTCATGAAAGGTACTTGAGTCGTCGTGACCGAATTGATTAGAACAAGTCACCCTAGTGACCACCACATTTTGTTTTGAATGCGTAAGCTTCCGATTTGAGCACTTCTCCGTCACACGTCGTCTGCATGCTTCGGGAAGTGACGGAACGATGTGTTGACATCTTTACATCACGATGCCAGAAATTTCGGCACACTGCGTTCGTCTTCGGGCATCACTTGCTTTTTCTTTTCGGACTCACTCGAGCGGCACGGCGGAATTAAAAAGAACTATATATAGGCGGCTGCTTCTCAACGCGTGCCACGCGGCAACGTATCTCCTTTCAAAGTCGACCCAGTTAGCGCCGTTTTCAGGCGTGGCAGATAGGTGGCGAGTGCTCAGCTGGAGTCACGAATACTAGGCACATATGTTGTGCTTAGTTTACGATAGTTCGTCAATGTGAATGTAAGTGTAGAGTTTAGTATAGCTGCGTGGCTGTTAACTATTAACTAGTACTTTGTTAACCATCCCCTCGTTAAGAAACTTTTTCAATTAACAGCTGTTCTGAAGTATAATACTCGTTGAAGGTAAATTTTGGTGATATTGTCGCGACTGGATTTATTGCTGCGCACTATTCCTCCTTGCCGTATTTAGCATAGCTTAGTTAGATTTTATTTTATTTATTTTATTCATTACATACTGCAGTCCGTAGACCAAGCAGGAGGGGCACAAAAAGGGAGCATAGCGAAAAAAGCGAACAAGTTATACAGCAAGTTAGAATACACAAAGCTACTGAAAAACAAGTCATACTAAATAGGATGCTTAGTTATACATATCTAGAAAAAAAAGCGAACAAACTTCTGGATACAGTTTCAAGCACAAAAAAGTAAAGCTACACAGTTGAAATAATAAGATGAGGTAATCTAGCATTGAAATATCAACAGTGTTGATTACACAAAAAGATGCATGTAGGTTTCAAAGTCCGGAATGCCACGTCCAGATAAAACATGTGAAGGCAGTGCATTCCATTCGCTAATGGTTCTCGGAAAGAAGAAATGTTTGAAAAGGTTAGTACGTGCAAAGTAAGGTGTCGGATCATGATTGTGAGCATGCCTGGTTTTCCTGGAAGAAGAGGGAGAGATGTATTTACTGGGATCAATATTAAACCGATGATTACGAAGCAAGAAAAGAAACTTGAGTCTGGTGATAGTTCTACGCTGTTTCAAGAGCGTAGATTGCTGATTCAGGCCGATCAGGTCAATTCAGGTCAATCATTACATATTCTCACTTACTCAATCGCACTTTTTCTTCTTACACTGTTCTGATTATTAAAGAACCTTCATGCTCACTATTCTTGCTAACTGTGGCCCTGTGAACCATCAAATTATCTACGGCAACCTGTTTTTTTTCACTTTACACAAAGCAAGTATAAAAAATGTGGTACAGAATTACAGTTCATAACAGAAAAGACAAATTAGTAAAAACGTGACTTGCCTGTAACAACTTCATTGCTTAGTATGCCTGAGCCAGTAGACCCAACCGGTATCGAAGAACTTTGCCCATGACTCGCAGAAGAATGGCTGTTTTGCGTGTTGCTCGAGCTTTCAGATATGTTGACTGAGCCGGGCGTGCTTTGCTGCTGACCTGCGCCTGCGCAGAGAAGAATTTGTCTTACAAAAATATCTCACTTACTATACTTGCGAGACCAAGATATATTTGAGTAGCGGAATCAGAACAGCACAAACTGTGCACTTTGTGGAAACGTTTATATAGTTATTCGCGTCTAATACAAACATTGCTGAACTTTTCTGTCATTTACTACAATACTCTTGCATTGCGTACCACTAGTCATGAAGAAAAGAAGTGGAAATTTTCAGGGATCATCTTTTTCAACGCAACAATAAAGAAATTTACCAGAAAACTCCGCTATGAAAAGTATAGGGCATGTTAATATGTAATGTAAATGTGAAGAAATAAAAGTAATCAGAAAAGATAACTTCTTGTGGTCAGACATCATGCCTGCGATTTCCAAGTAACACGCTTGATGTTCTGCCAACTGAACTATAAGGACAGCTATCAGCCAGCACTTAAGTTGGCACATTTGTGCTTTTAAACGTGGAAGCGTCAGTCAGCACCGCAAGTAGCCATGCCGGCGAGTGTGATATACTATTTTTCTGCCTGTTGGCGCGACGTGGTCACCCTAATAACCTCATTCACGAGTAATGTAGCTAGTTAGAACGTTGAAAGGAGGGTCTTTCCTAATATATTCGTACCACCCGCTTGTCCTGCTCCTGATGACACTGCTAGAGTTGACGAGCCCGCATTCGTGTTAGACTGGCTCGTTTGACCGGAAGCTTGAGAGATGCTTGATGACACGCTTTGCAGACCATTTGGCGAAGTTCCTGCATGACACAAAATGCATGAGAAACTCGTAAATTCTCTTTTTTTTCTGACGGCCGCAGTGAAGAACAATGGAGCATTTCGCCAGAGAATGACATGAACTAGGAATATTTTACGACAAGCAGGCCTTGTGGGTAGCGCAGCTCGGCCTCAGGCATCACGTTTGCATAAGGCGTTATTGCAATGGTTCGGTCATTTAACTTATCGAACTGATCTTTACACAGGTTAACAATGCCAGCAATATGCTGGTTGTTTACATCTTTATTTACCGTCTTGTGGTATATTGCTTCTTTTACTCTAGATCACCATACATTACGATGGTCTACCTCACGATGCCAGATGCAGCACTCCTTCGCTTCCCTTTGGTTTGGCACTGCCATAAGGAAGGTGCTTTGCACCAGTAAGACACTAACAGGTAATCATCGGCGAAACAAGATAGAACAAGAACAGAAAAAAAAAGATGGGACCAGGCGCCAAACTATACCATTAGCGCTTGGGCTCGTCTGTTTCCGCCATGTCCTCGTTTTATTTTCGTGCTCTGTAGATGTGATTTACCTCAGATTGATACAACATAAAAGCTCACCGAAAGCTAAGATGCTAGAGAAAGCGGAGAAGGGAGTGGGGTGTGTGAAATAAAGCATAGGTTAAGAAATAAAAGAACAAATTAGAGTTAAAATAGCACAACCACTAATCGAAAACTTTACTTGCTATGGTACCCAAACATAAGTAAAATTGATATTTTTCGTGCGTGGAATATAAGAGAATTGAATTCACGCATAAGTAGACCAACCTTACCAACAATAAAAATAAAATGAGCTGAAACATCCTCTGTGTGTATGTATCGTCCCATGTATTTCACTATTTCCCTTCATTTCATCAAATAGGTAAAATGAAGTTTACTTGTGATACTAAATTGTGTAAGATTACGTCCGATACTTATTCAACCTGTGAATGAAAAATAAAAGCATAGGGTGGTATGGGACAAAAGCACAAATGATCCCTCTTATTTCGCGTGTCCTACGCGGCGAGAATTCAAACTGGATTATGCTTGAAGTGGGTTTTCCAAAAAATAATCACGTTAAGCTATTTATTCGATTATTTTCTGGAAGGAAGAATCACAGGTCCGATAACAACTCAAGGAATGATGTTTCTTTTTAGGGCGTAATTGAAGGTCTGCACATAATTTGAAGAAGTTAGGTGCGCAGTATCCAATGCAAATGATTCTATTCAATAAATGTGTTCGTTCACGTTTCGAAGTTACAGACGCATGATCAATATTCATGTGAAATTTTCTATTATTTTCACTAAAACCCGTTATAAGGTTGTTTTGACAAAGCACAGAGAAGAATACAAACGAGCGACGTTATGAGCCAGTACTAAGAGCAATATATTTATAAACCGTACTCGTTGCTCCTTGCGGTTTGCTAGGTACGGCAGAACGCTATTCGCTTTACAATACATGTTTCTGTCAGTCTTTGCAATTTTGTGTGCCTGTGCATAAAACTATGTGCAGGACACTAATTATTACACTGACAGTTGGTTCCATGTTTTAAAGCAGTGGTGCGCGAAAAAAAAACAATAATACGAAATATGTAGTACAAAACACGGCGCAAACCATAATAGTCTGCTGTGTTTTTACGTGTCCCATTATATATCGTTTTTTGTTTTGCTTTTGCGCGGTACCTAGCTAAGATTACTTACAAACTCGCCCAGGACTCTGTACTTTTCGTTCGCGTTGATTTTGAGATAAATATTTTCGAGCTCACTTGGTTAGAGAAGTACTATTGCAACGCCAGTCAATACACAATTTGCGCCATAAGCATACCATTGTCGACCGGATATGGCAATGTAGTAACATATATCAGTTTATCATTTTTTTTTCGAGTGTTGATTGCTAAGTTTTATTTATAGCTCGAAAGCTGCACAATGAAAAAAAAAACATAGCTGAAAACGACGAGAAAGAGTACAGGTTTCCCTATTAAACACGCATTTAGTTCTTCATATCTTTAGGAATTTGTACACACACACGTTACTTTGTAGGTTTTCACTACTATGGTACCGCTATTTTACGTCAACATTAATTTTTTCAAACAATATCAATAGTGATAATTATGGTAACCATAATAAAAACAAATAGAACAAGGTAAATAACGGCCACTCACCATTGACATGAACACTAGAGCTTGATTCGGCTTGTTCTTGCGTCACTGACTGGCCTGCCGTTTGGGAAGATTGGACACTGCCCGATGAAGAGCTCGTGGATACTTGCGCTGTGCCACAATGTTCAATTTTATGTAGAACAATCACGTTTAAGCGGCTGAAGAGCTGTTCATAACACGGGCGAATAACACGCCGTACAAACAGTAATGAATAATTTAAAATGTTCTTGACAACGACTTTACAAACATATTTGTGAAAACGTTGCACCAGAGAGTAACCACTTTGCAGGTTCATGCCTGTGGTAACGCGTTGTTAAGCTCGAGGTTGTTGGTTAGATTTTCAGCAACGAGAGCTATGTGTTTTTGAACGGCAAAATACCAGACCAGTCATTGTATTTTCACAGATGAACGTGTTGAAATACGGTCGGAGGTCAAAATTATTACGTAGCCAAACATTATGATGTGCTTCAAACTTAATGTCATGCATCTGCCCCTTGAAACACCAGATCTTAACTAGAGGACTGAATAGGTGAAACAAATTCCACTTATAAATTTTGTAATTGACTTGAACATTTTTCCGCATATCTGTAACAACAATTGCATATGAGATAAAACTTCATGAAGCATACATTGACCGAAACTGTGGTTTACTTTGTACGCG
Organism: Rhipicephalus microplus; assembly: GCF_043290135.1. NCBI lineage: Eukaryota > Metazoa > Arthropoda > Arachnida > Ixodida > Ixodidae > Rhipicephalus > Rhipicephalus microplus. The sequence continues at coordinate 47,037,740 of NC_134707.1, forward strand.
ACATCCTTGACCAATATTTCGATGTGCTTGAAGACCCAGCAAACTCTGCTTAATGCCAGAGGACATTAATCACCGAATGAACTGGCAGCGTGGTAATTGAAATAGGTTGTGCTAATTACGAGCTGAAGAAAGAAGTCCCCCATCACCTAGTGGCATTTACTACAGCGCGTAATACAGGCACTCACGTACTCCAAATTTCGAAAAGATGAGTCGGTTATACTGATGTCGAAGTTTTCACTTACCCTGACTTGTTCCAGAACCTAGGGACCCTTGCACGGATGATGCGACTGACTGCTGTGTTTTCTGTTGTTCGGTCATAGTTGAAATTATCTTCTCTCTCTTAGTGGAAACTTGGGAGCTGCTCTCATTGATTTTCTTGACTTCACGCAGCGCTGGGATTGTGATGTAAACATTTTGCTCTCAGAAAATAGAATAAACAAGATGCAAGTATAGAAGACGCGACAACACAGAGTAAATTTTCACCACTGAAAAAAAAAAATCTTTTGCCTCGCAGAAGTATACTGTCCTCTCAGAGCTGCGGAAATACACCTCTTGTCATGACATAAGGTTAAAACCGAAAATAAAACATCAAAGAACTGCATGTAACACGCCCCCCCCCCCCCCCCCCCCCACAGAAAACGCTGATATGTTCATAGTGATGTAATAAATTGTGTGTGCCTTGACTAAGGCCTGCACAGTTTTTTATAGGGAAAAATAAAGTACAACATCATCTGAAGGGGACAAAGATATAACAATCGAAGACCATAAATATTTCGTTGCGCCAGAATGGGGATCAAGAAACTCCGATATCTTGATATTAGGCAGACATTTACACACACTTTTTGACCCAATTAATGTGTAAACTTCATTTTCCTTTTCAATACTAAATCACCAATAGCGTAGTTAACAATATATAAGTGTTCACAGAACAATTCGTCAGTCTAAATGTTCATCAGTGTAAAGTTTCACCATTTCACTTAGCTTTTCTTCAAAATAAAATTAACTGTGGACAGATTACTGGCAAGTTAGCTTCATCGACACATTTCAGGCTATTGACAAACTCGAAATAATTTTTGGGCAATCTTCCCGTTTAACATACAGTCAGTGTGTTACTTTTTAGTGTGATCTGTTACGCAAAATTATAGAAATGATTAAAAACATTAATACTGGTGTAGAGATAAAGAGATGCATGAATTCATTACGCATACGGAAATATAAAGCAAGTGGGCAAAAAAGTACTTCACATCTGTCCAAGGATCACAAGGTTATAAGCGTACCAATATTTCAAAAACGTCTGAGTTTGTCATCACCCTTATACAATGTTTGCATCTATATGTTATTCATTACCGCAGGTTCATTGCAATAGCAGTTACACGGACACTCCCGATAGGACTGGCCATCACCCCCATATTCTATGTATTGTCCACGTACTGTACGTAAGATACCCCCGCGTATCTTATGCTTTATACAGGTGCAAAAGCGCAGCAGCAGTGGTGACGAACCTGGCTGAAGCCGATATAAGAGATGTATATAGGTACTAATAACACAAGAAACGCTGAGCTGTTATCCAGCCCTTGTTCTTGTGAGTCTGGTAGCACAAGAATAGTGTTACGTATCCCAACTTGAGTGAATGGGTGTTAACTGCAATGGACGTTAGCCTGACGTCGCACCTGTATCATAGGTGTTTTGATGAGTCATCAAAGTTACGCCGACACAGGGTATTTCCCCCAAGCGGTTCCCAGACGTGGCGTCGCTCTGAGGTAGAATGCCTAAGGGCTACCCAGAATGCTGGGGTTCGATTCTTGCTGGGACCCTTCCATTGAGTTTTGTGCATTCGTAGGATCAACGCTGCTTGCGTATTTTTTTTTCAGCGCTCTCGCAAGTGTAATACAAATATCTGTTCGCGCCCTTCCTGCAAAAATGTAAGATGTCATTCACCAGTGGTGCATACACGTGAACCGCTGCCCGTGGTATACGGATAAGTGCTAGAGGAGTCATCTTGAGGGAAGGTTTGATGATGTACGCGGTGGGTTTTTCACATTTTTCGAGTCACGACCTGCCAGATATACTCGTCAAACCCTCCAACCCCCCTCTCTCTCCTTTACAAATTTTGTTGTTCAACCATAGTTAAGGCCACCACTGAGAGCACCCAGACGTAGGCAGCTGTATAAATGGATCGATCGATTGATCGATCGATCGATAGATAGATAGATAGATAGATAGATAGATAGATAGATAGATAGATAGATAGATAGATAGATAGATAGATAGATAGATAGATAGATAGATAGATAGATAGATAGATAGATAGATAGATAGATAGATAGATAGATAGATAGATAGAAATGATGAGCTCCAGCTGTTTGCTTACAAGGGCTCGGCAATTATAAAATACTGTGCCACCCCATTCACACCATGCATAAGCGTTGCCTTCGCTTTACTATTATCGGCAGCAATCATTCTAAACAAAACTTCTTATACGTAATATAAAAAAGAATGAACTTACCTTCATACTTTTTACAAGTTCTTTGACACTCTCCGAGTGTTGGGAACTTATTTCCGAAGTAAGAACAATCGTATCTCCTCATGCATTTCTTCTTGTACTGATTGTAAACGTATACAACGTGGACGCTACGAAAGAAGCAAGGAATGCTTGCCATTGGGAAATCGCAAGCTTCCACTGTAAGGAAAATAATGAAGAAAATACTGATACTGACGCTCACTGTAACATTGATTTAGAAAGGTAATGTTTCAAAACAGATTTTTATTTCAGTGGTCTGACATAATAGTTTTTTTACACACACATTTAAAAACCGACTTCTATGTCGATCACTCTTTTATGCAATGTGTTGAAGGTATATTAACTGCAGGTGAGATATACAAGGCACCTTTACATAATATATTTGTTAGACAACCACTTTCTTGATTTCCTGAGCTGTCATAGTACTTTTTGCAACTTCACAATATTACGCATACCTTCTATTCTGTTACATATATACAAGTGGATACTCTACTGTGCACCGCGCCTTGGAGATTCCCAACTTTTTAATTGAGCAGACAAGTTAATGCATTTATCGTTGTCTTTTGTACGCATTGTAGGCAAATGCACAGACATACACTAGAATATACGCGCAGCATCTCAATTTGTTAATATTAGTACAATTATCTTGAAGAGAGCTGCATTTCATACTATTATCTTATTACCGTGGAAGTGAAAGCGACCGTCAGACTTCGTTGTAAGCGTGAATACCGTTCCTTTGTCACTTTGGCATTGCAGCGGTGTTCGCCAGCTACAACACCAATACTAACACGCTTTAGACCAAAATTGCTTTCTCTCCTGCTACCATAAATGTCTTGTTTGTTAGACTATTTACCTACCAGTACACCCTAATAATCTATAACGCTTAGTACACTACGTAAGGCAAACATAAACGTAGACAAGTCGATTGCAAGACACCTCCACTTTCCTCACGCTACTTTACGTGGTCTATTTTATGGAACGAACCGTTTCATAAGTTTCATATTAATAGAGGCTGCCTTAAAGGAGCCCTCTAACACTTGAAAACATCGGTGCAGACTGCATAACCCATAGTGGGGCTCGCCAGAACTACATGTAGGGAGCGGAAATGACACCGGAAGGTTGCTGCCAAACAATTGGGTAAATGTAACGTAAATGTGATCGCAGCATTGCATCAAGGTCGGGATTACTATTGCATTCATTTTTTCATTAGCATAATTTTTTACTCAAAGCTACTGAGAATAAAGCTCTCCGACTTTTCTAGCGTGAAAACTGCAAAGCTGGTCGAAGAATGCGCGGAACGACATGTGCTGGACGAGACGCGCCGGTGTAAGATCCGGGTGCCGTTATTTGAAGAAACTAAAAGAAAAGAAATGTAAGAGCATTGATATGTATACGTCATTGCAAAAAGTAAGATCAGTAGAGCTATAAAACATTATAGAAGCGTTCGCGAGCTGGTTAATTTCGCACGTGTCGTTCCCTCTTCAAGTACCACATTGTTTGTTACTATCGCAACCGCGTCCTTAGTGCGCTGGACGTAACAGGCAGTATGCCATGTGACCTTCCTATACGGTCGGGCTTTCAGTTCATTTCATTGGGCAGCCTTCCGACTTTAGAGGGTGAGGAAAACACGGGAAAGTGAGCCCGCAAAAATTGAGATGAGGGTAAGCACCCATTTTATTGTGTTTTGACATCTCAACGCTGAATAACTTTGCACTGCGTGACCCTATTGCTGCCGTTCTGGCGGCAGTTATCTCTTAAGCTGTCAGTGTATGCAACCAGCTAGAAACACATGTAAAGCTATGAAGACGAGAAAAGTGTTAGAGGGCTCCTTTAACTGCATTTACCTTGAGCAGCCAAGCAAAGTAAAAGCAGTAATAATTCTCAAAATCAGCCGAACTTGGGCACGATGCAGCAAGCACGGCAACGCGTATTTAAAGTTTTCGGAGGGCGAAATTCAGACGAAAGCTCGACAAATGGCTGTCGCAGACCCACTGTAATGATGAGATTTTCCCAAACTTTCCCACATTCACTTGTACAGCCTCAACTACATTAGTGCGGAGCGGCCACTTCATAACACCCGCCACCGTTATTAGTGCAAATGTTTCCGCAGATGCACGTCCTTATGATACCAATCATAGTCATAATTCACGGTAGGTATTTTTACTCTAATACGAGCATGGACAGCTGTATGTTTTTTACCTACTAAGTCGAGATAGCGACCGCAGATGGCGCCTATTTTAATCACGCACTCCACTGTTCAACACAAGTGTGGCTCAGACTGCAGTATGCTCAGGGGCCACGACACGGTCAACCAGCAATCTGTGTATTCCAGTGAAAAGTAGAGCCTGGGAATTTTTTATGCATTTAAATATCTGAAAAGTGGCCCATGGAAATAGATCACTGTAAAACAAGCCATGGAAATTGTTAGCTGTAAATCGTTGACTTTAAACGTTGGCTGTACACGTTTGCTATGACGCGTGTGACGTCATGCGCCACACAGCGTTGAGTCGTCGTCTTGTACGAAAGTTTTAGGTGTTGCAAACCGTTCACTTTCAGTGCAAAACGCTTCTGCTATGCAATATTACATACAATAATGACACCCCCGGCACCCCATAACACTCACGTCTTGTTTTTTAAAGTATTTTGGAACATTGGTGAAACATGAAGGTATAGCACCTTCTTACTACGAAGACGCGTAGTAAGACGCATGCGTTACATTCACATTCTAATCGTCTATTTTGTTAGCTTTATTTGAATATATCTTAAAACTTTGTCCACGGACAACACTGACTCGACGCTCACAGCCAACAACGCTGATGCCGCAATTTCTGTGAAATTATTTAACACTTCTGTGTTAGTGATTCGGTTTCTCAAAACCCGAAAATTTCAATTCTAATTGTATTTTTTATTTGCTTTATATGAATCTTTGTTGAAACATCGGCCACAGACAGCACTAACATGTCGGTGACAACCAACGATGCCAATGCCACAATTTCTTTGAAATAATCTTCTAGCACCGTTGTCTTAGTGAATGTGGGAGTTAAATAGAGAAGGATAATTGAGAACTTTGCAAAAGTTTACCCGTTGTTGTGTAGAATATATGTAACGTACTGCATTTCAACAGCTGCCTGAAGAAAATTATCTGCATTATAAGTAGGAGTAAATAGTTGAAGGGGCAGAATGACTTGTGTTGCCCAGACGGACCAACGAGCAGCTAGCTACAGCACCACAACCTACTTCTTTTTTTTTTTTGTTGAAACATTTTCGACACATAACTGTGGGCGTTCAGTGCGTAGAACTCAAGAGTGCGTGTTGCTGTTCCAAACAAAAGAGAAGATTCTCACGAGATCGGCACACTCCATCGCAGGCTATTTTGTGCGAGAACGGTGCACTTTTGCTGCAGCTTGGACGACAGGTTCCAGTCTTTTTATCGTAATACCATTTCCGACGTCGACATCCTCCAGTGGTCTCTAAAGGCACTGCAACTTTGCAATCGCGATCTGGAATGAATTCACGTTGAAGGTAACGAATCGATGAAAACGATGCAGTAAATAACTTTCTTGTTGCCGTCTCTAGCTTGAAACATGAAAAAAGTGTTTCACTGGTACTTGTTGCTCATGTGATAGAAAATAGATACCTGTTAGTGCTGCTAACTTCGTCTGGTTCGTACAACCCCAGTACGAAGATGACTATACTAAAATGGATAATAACAGTTGGCCCATGAAACTTCTTGGACGGTTTTCGTTACTCAATTCATAATTTATTGCTTATATGATTGACATTCACTTTGAAACACTCAAAAATAAATTTAGCACCACCATTTGGATAGCCGTTTTTCGTATAAGATTTGGTCATTCATTGTTATATTAATGAAAGGAGGTTATATATCACGGTCCGCTCATCTCGAGCCTTGTGATGCTACCTGTTTCTCCTTCAGTTCACACTACCAAAACGGAAAATTAAAATATCAATCAATAAACAATAACAAGCAAAAGTGAAAAAAAGCAAAACAAAAAGAAAGAGTTGTATGCAACTACACAAGTACGAAGAAAGTTGGGGTACAAACGGAAACAAGAGTGACAAAAGTAATCATGTATATTAAAAATCTAATTAAATATCTCCGCCACACATTGTGCATACATACTCCTGCAATTGTCTGCCTCATTATATATTGAAACACGAACACGAATTATTCTACTGACGTTTCAACTTAAGGTCCATCATAATTGACGCTAGTGTGCTCACTTCCAATAGCACATTAGACTTGTCGTTCATTCCCTGTCACATGCCCATGGTCACGTAGTGGCCATTACAAACCTAAAGAAGAGCTAGCGATGCTAAAACAAGCACAAAATGAACTAACGAGGTACAAATTATTATGAGCTGCAGGAACAACTAAAAATATTCGAATTTATTTACATAAATAACAGAAAGCGCATCTGACACAAACGAGTAATACCCGCGCCACTGAAGAGAAGGTGCCTCGACAAGCATGCGCCAAAGCTAATCTATAAGCCAAGTACAAACCCAATCAAGCGCGCGCCTCCAGAGTGGCCTCAGATTGCGAAAGCACTGGATTACCTGTGCTAGACTAGGAACGTGCTAATAGTGAAAGTATATAGTAATATAGTATATGTAGCATTGAGCTCACAATTTGAATCTGTCGTACAAGTGACATGAAAGAAGAATTCAAAGTGAATATTTAGAACTGCACTAAGACATACAAAGCTACATTAGTGGCGTGTTAGAACAGTGCTCTCGCTACAAGGCATAAAAGTTTCTGTTGCAAACACTGCGGACGGTTTATTTTTCACTTCTAGCTTTTTTTCGTAATTGATATGCTGCAGTGTTGCTGGCATATGATGTAGGGTTCAAATTGAATGAATCAAGTCTACAGTTTCACGTTTGAAAAAGCTTAATGTACACATGTGTTTTCATTGGCTTTCTTTTATTGAAATATTATCCCACACGCATTTCTGAGTCGGAGCTATAACATAGATGCTCGCTGTGCTACCCATTTTGCTAGAAAGTTTGTGGCTATACATATGCAAATGAGATGGCAAGACCGTCAAACTTTGACTTGTTCTTTGAATATGTTTCAAGTTTTGATTGCCATTTCAATACCACGACCCTGTGTATTATACTGAAGATTGGTTGCATCCAGACAAATCTTCAGTCTAAGAGACAGTGGAGTAAATGTCGTACCCCAGGAATAAATGTGGCAACGCTTAGTTAAAGTGGCGTTTTATCGGTAATTTGTGATGAAACAAGATCGAAAACTGCTATAGGGGCTATGATAGGTTTCCAAAGCGTACACGACTGGACACTCGATTCTAGCGAAGCTACGGCTATTCTACATACGCATACCTTGTTTCCGTCCCCATCGTCACCCTCCATCGCTTCTTTTTTTCTACTGTCCCTCATTCCTTGACAGAGTAGGTTTCTAGAGTGAACTAACCCAGGCCGACTTTTCTGCCTTCTAATAAGTGAGCTCCCTCTTGCTCTGAAGGCTGCAAAGCCTACAACACCAACCGATGACGTGATTGTTAGAATTTCGTAGGTATGTTCTTCATTATGTAAAGGAACTTCTTCAATGCGCTACTGTGCCCGGCAATACGAAAGCATTTCAACGGGGCCTTCTTGGGCAAGTGCCCGAAATTTGTGATGAAGTCTGCTGACACCTGCCACATGATGTGGACACTGCCCTCCATCTCCACCTTCACCCTAACCGAGAGGATTGGAAACCTATCCTTCTCGGCCGCTCAGACCTCTAAGTCCAGCGAGCAGTGGTGGCTAGAGCCCGGTCCCCCACGGGAGCTGCAGAAATTCCGCACTGGAGATTCATCTCTTAGGTTTGTGAAGCGTGCGCCCTTGTGACTCCTCAAGGCAAATTGATTAATAAACGTTTTCCAGCACCACCACTATCATTTCGCAACTTTATCTAAGCACAGAATTGTAGCACGGGTAATAACGTCAATAAGTGGTAGAAGTATCACTCACCTTTTGCAGTTGGTTTACGCTTAAATACTTTAAGAGTTGGTAGTAGAAGTTCTTTGCGAGGTTTTCGCTCTCCAGCCAATGAACCCACACTTTCCGTTTTGTTGGAACCTTGTCTGTTGACTTCGGTTTGTTGCTGTGATTCTTGTTGTCCTGAAGAAGCAGAGCGTAACAAGAGCGTCGGGTGAATAGTACTCATCCTAAAAGGATGATTTATGTGGTTACAAATTCAGACACTAAGCTTAGTTTTCTGGCCGATTCTATATGAAAATGAAAAATATTTCATTGGGCTACACAAGACTGCATAACACCGAAAGTAGACGATTATGTGAGATACCTAAACGAATAGTGCTTGGTAACTTGTTTAAGGCTCAGTGTCGAGCTTCATTAAGGCTATTTTTCTCTTTTTTAAGGCTGTAGGATAGACCACGTCTTTCTCTTCATGTCAGCTGCTTTTTGTTCAAAAGACTAGTCGGATCACAACCTCTGACGTCTTCCTAGTTCTACAGCACGTTGAACCTTGCAATAGGGAGCATTTTCTCTAGTTCAAAAGTCCTGGCCCGGACAATCTAAGGCTACAAACCCCGTCGTTTTGACCAGGCGTGGCTTTTCAATAATGGTCCTGAGTGATACACGTGGGAATTTATTTATGCCGGACATGCTCAAATAAACAGCTGCAAGGCAACCCTTTCGTTCTTATAGTGGTTACACTTGGTCATTTCAATAACTTCAGCGTGGCGTTTCTGGAGATTACAATCTGAGGCAATGTTACCCAAGAAAAGAGTAACCAAGCTCAAGAAGCATGCGTTAAGAACGAATACACATTGAAGGAGTAACCACCAAGAGACGCGTGCCATAAAAGTATAAACGGCTTGGGAGATGCAGACCATGTGCAAAGCTACGTTTTGTGTGGAAATCGTTTTCAAGAGAAATAATCATCATCCTCTGTCTTCGGTCAGTCTTCGTTCTTGTGTTGGTGGTTGCATATAGGTGACTTTGTCACGCTCGACAAATGTAGTTCGACGATATGGAAGCTACACCACGGGGCCTCAGATCCACACGTTTATGCGCGCAGGAGCACGTCGTGATTCCTTTACGTTTCGCCTCATCCATGAAGACTAGACTTTGACTCGATGCACCAAAACATGGCGCTGTATTTTTCCGACACAGTCTCCGCAATGTGGGGCCACAGCGTGATAATCGCAACTGAGAAGACAGTAGAACTATCGGTTCTATTTATTCAATCTGACTCTGACTATGGGTAGAAATCGGCCTTGAATTCTTTCACAAGGTATAATTCTTAACTCTGCCGTATCTGTCGTCTGAGTGAAAAACATCGCGCTTGCCGGTAAACGGGCTCACTCGGGTTTTATATTGCACTAACCATAAGTAACATTCTAACCATATAGCACTACAAGCGTAATTCAGAAAAATCTGCTTCGGCGTGAACTTGCACCGAGTTAAGTTTAGCTGCGCGAATAATCCAGTTTTCGTTATTATCATACTTGAATGAATATCTCAAATAGTTCAACTACGTGTTGACTTGCTTCTTTATTTTGATATAAGTATTAACGCCTAGACATATTATAAACGACCATTCGTTATTGCTTTTCTAGAGAAATTTTCTACTCTGAATGAAATGTTTGGTGCTGGCCAGGCTACTCCACTGATGATAGGTGTTTATAGCTCTTAGTAATTAAGTTTAAGCAAACTGACTTTTCTGGTTTAAACGATATAAAAGGGCACTGTCTACAGCCTGCAGAGGTTGTATTTCAAAGTGTAGCGTGAGAAATACAGATACTATACTGTTACGACTATTACCTAGAGCAGGCTTATCAATTCAGTTTACGCATTATGCTACCTCATACCATGGCTTCGAAAACAATTTATGTACCTAACAATGATTTCTTTGAATTATTTATTCATATTATATAGAGATACACCACTCAATTTTCACTTGGAGAGAGCAGCTGCAAATCTTGACAGCAACTTTGGGGAGTTCTAAATAAATCAAATTCATAATATATTACACTAGCATAATAAACCAAATTGTAGTGTATACAAAACATTCTTTGGACATTTTATTGAGAGGCATGCTCAAGAATATAGAAAAGATAGAAAAAATGTCACAGTATCGGCACAAGGCCGAAGCAACGAATGCATTGGCAACAAATCAGATCATTATACTGAGTAAGGCTAAGCTATTTGGAACCATACGAAATGAAGTGAACACCATCGAATGTGCGTTGAGCGCTGCCTTTCTTTCACGCGTACTGGGCACGTAGGCAAGCCCGCCTTGCTTCAGCGCGATTAGAATTCCTTTCGGTCTGTTCCCCAGGTGTTCATGCGACACGAGATGACATCACAAAAGGCGAACTACATACACAATTTTCTCCAGCGTTTGTCCAGTGTTTTCCTCCTTGTCGTCAGTTGACGTTGACTATACTGGTCACGGTAGCTAAAAGTACAGTTCCAGTGCATTTCACCAAATCGTCCACCTCAGATTGTACTCGACGTGGGTGTCGACGCCGGAAGGTGCTTGGGTGATGGGAGAAGCCTGCTTGCTTGCTTTTTCCTGGATACATGGCTCCCACCTACCACGCGGGGTTGAACTAGTTCTATCTTCCAGTGGAAGAAAGCTGTCTAATGTTTCCTGCTGCATAACTGCGAGTAATAATTGAGAGCTTTGTGCAAGAATGTTTCTTTTAGACCCATTTACATTAAGCCTGTGGTAAATGATTTAAATATATATATATATATATATATATATATATATATATATATATATATATATATATATATATATATATATATATATATATATATATAAATTTATAAGAAAGCAGATGCGCGTTCACATAACAACTTGTTTATTCAGCCGATGTTTCGATGGGAGCCCCGTCTTTTTCAAGGCATGATAAAGCCTCGAAAAAGACGGGACTCCCGTCGAAACGTCAGATGAATAAACAAGTTGTTATGTGAAAGCGCAACTACTTTTATACTTATAACCTTGCGGCAACCGAAGTTATTCTTCTGCATATTATATATATATATATATATATATATATATATATATATATATATATATATATATATATATATATATATATATATATATATATATATATATATATATATATATATATATATATGACGCTACGATGAATTGGCGACGTGGCCTGGCTCATACGCCATGTTTATTCCATTCTGCACTTCTTCCTTCTCGGCTTCTACCAATCATCGCTTCATACGTCACACGATTCCCCCTCCCCCCGAAAGCTGGCACCGGTTACAAACTACAACAAATTGAAAACAAAATAAACAAAATAATGGCCAAATTCTCAGCTTCACGTCCCGACGGAGTTCCACAATCTCACTAAATCTTCAAGGCCGAGGGAGCAGTCCGGTAATATTTATGACGACTCTGGTGGACGAGCTTGACTGTTGCGTTCCGGGCAGAGCGGGCTACACATGGATACTGACAATACCGCTTGAACTCCTCTGGGGACTGAGCAAGGAGGGAACGCATTGTTGCATCGGCAGCTCGGATGTCGTCGGGGTTGTATTTTTCGTCGCGAATGGTGCAATTCCGGTGCTTGTTGCTTTCGTGCTTTTTGACAGACTGGGACGAAATGCCTGAGTGCTTGCAGTGTGGAAGCAGTGCTTCCGCGCCTTTCTCGGCGTTTTCTGTGGTGGTGCAGTCGGTGTAGTAGCTGAGGCAGGGAGTGTCTCTGGTGACTTTTCTTTGTGCGAAAGTGTCTGACGTCTTGAATTGGTCTTTGGTTTCGAGATATTATTTTCCGATTTTCTTCAATTGGTGAGTGCACTTCCGTTGAATTTTGCGTTTTTCGATGCCCTCGTTGCAGTCTCTTTCGTTGTCTCTTGAGTTTGTGTACTAGGCTTTGCTTGCTTTGCTGGTGCTGCTCAGGAGATGGCTGTAGTGGCGCCCCTTCTGGAATTGGGCATTCATTTCCTTCGAGGTTTGATGCGTCCTGTAGACAGCTGATGCATGGTGAGCTGGTGTCTTGCTTATCGGGCATAGTTGGTAATGTGCCATCATTATGCTCTTCAAGGGCTTCTTCGCAGTTCACTGCGAGTGGTTCTTGCGCCTGGTAGCTTGTGACGTTCGATGCGTCGGAGCCTTCAGTGTTGCTTCGACTGTCTAGTGTGTATGCACCGGGTGGTGATGCATGAACCCGTGCGGAAGGAGCATGGCTCAACTGTGTATTTTCTCGGTGTGTAAACTCGTCTATCGTGAACGTGATGTCCTTATGAGGCAAACAGTAAGCGTCAGGAGCGCTTGAAAAGCCGCGTGATGGAAAACCGCGTGGTGGACCACGTATGCGAGACGAAGAATTACGAGCATCAGGTCGGTGGGCAATGTCTCGCGTCGTAGGCTGGAGTGAGGACTTTCCAAATGCCGGCTTTCGTGCAGAAGGGAGGCGTGCTTGATGGTTAGGTTTTTCCCAAAACACGCATGGTCTTCTGAAAGTAAACTCATGTGCCACTTCGTCTTGAGGCACTTGTCGATTCGCACTGGACTTTCGAATGCTTGAGGACTGCTTAGGAAATTGACGATAGTGTGCAGTTGTCTCTAGATGGTTGGCAATGAGGAAGTCTTGGTCATAGTCATTAAAACGGGTAATCATCTCCTCTTTGATTTTTTGCCATGACTCGTCGTTCTCGAATATGTGAATAAGGTAAAATTTAAATGCCTCACCGATGACGTAGTCGCTGAAGTTCGTAACCATCTCCCGTTCCGACCAAGATGCAGCGGTAGCGTGGAACTCAAACAGGTCGAACCAGTCCTGTACAGGTCCATCGTCCGCTGCTCCGGTGTACTTGGGGATGGGAAGGTCGTCTGATGCTGCTGTCATGATGCTTGGTGGTCTTGGTGGTCCGCGTTCGGTCACTGCGTCTCGCTGAGGTCTTCGATGATGATGGCCGGGCGATGAAGTGGTTGCGAGGTCTTCATCCTGTCGACTTGTGTGACGCTACGATGAATTGGCGACGTGGCCTGGCTCATACGCCATGTTTATTCCATTCTGCACTTCTTCCTTCTCGGCTTCTACCAATCATCGCTTCATACGTCATATATATATATATATATATATATATATATATATATATATATATATATATATATATATATATATATATTCGGGACATGACGCCGACGGCGATAATCAGCCAAGCGGGTTGGTATAAGTGCAATCGCAATATAATAACGACATAAACCGCAGCAGTTACGATCTCTTTTCTTGTACTCTCTTTGTGTATGGGCGGCTGAAGCTGCAAATTGTAAAAATTTTTCAACATTAACTCACCATTGATTTGCGTTACGGCAGCTCCACCACCTACGCTTGTCTGCGATGTAGTCGTTGTAATCCCGCCATTTCCTGTAGTGCTGCTAGTCTGAGTTACAGCGGACGTCTCGCCATTCTGTTGCTGAAGCCCTAGGTAACAGAGAGTTTTAATTACATTTCAATGTTCTGGTAATTACCTGACGTGCTGCTTAAAGTCCCAAAAGAAAGAGTAAGAATATCTTGTTTCTTGCATTCAAAAATACAAAGTTTTGATACATGGAATAGTATCAATGACATATCTTCTTTATGTATTTAGCAATCTGGTGTTGTGAAACTAGAGGACGATGGTTTGATTTTCTTGCGGGGTGGACCCACTTGCGCCGGGTTGAAATAGAAGGATGGTTTACTACAATGGAGGTGTTGGGTTGTACGGCCAATGGCACGTGGTCTAAACAATTCGCAATCGGCCACTTTGGTGTGCCTCACACTGCACGATGACTTTGGCGTGTAAAGCATTAGAAATAGCCACTGTATTATTCCACTACGTAATTTGTATGAGTAATAAAAATTACTTTTCACCTGCCATATTGTGTCTTCGCGTTTGCAGAATGCAGTAAAGCAACAACAAAAAAACTCTATATTTGTTGCGTGTTTTTGTTTTAAACACATTTCACATTGTGCGTTCCCTTCAAAATATTTTGCCCCTTCTGATAGAAAATATACAGGGCATTTCAAAGAATGTGTCCATTATTCTTTAAAAACTACAGAAAGGAGGTATCTGTGTGCTTTCGACGTTACCTTCCTGTGGGAGAAAACATTTTTTAGATGGGTACAAACAATAAATTTCGAAGTCAACAAAATGGACTTTTTACTCAGTGGTAATGCCTGGTCTAGTCAAACGGGCTAATTTAAGCTGTTCCTACAAATATTTCATAGTCACTTTAAATTAAAAAAAAGTGTCCGCTCGTAACCACGGCGGAGCGATGCAATCTGGTCAATTTAGCTGGCGAAACCGAAACCGACTCACCAAGCAGTGCATCTACCATTCACTTCGACAACACCCTCAATGATAACGCTGTTTCCCTCGCATTGTGGGAAAAGAGTAAGCGAGCTTTGATAAGCGGCTTCGAAGCGTAGTGTCTCAATTGATAGCTGATAACGGTGAAGAAAATGGTGTCGTCGCTGAGGACGTTGTCGAAGTGAATGGTAGATGTGCTGTTTGGTGCGTCGGTTTCGGTTTATTCAGCTAATTTAGGCTTATTGCATCGCTGCGTGGTGATTACTAGTGGCCGCTTTTCCGAATTTGCAAAGTGGCTATGAAAAATTCGTAGGAAGGGCTTGAATGCGGCCATTTGACTCGAGCAGCTGTCACTACTGGTATAATATAAATGCGTTGAATTCTATAGATAATATTTATAGCCGGAATTATTGTTTGTGCGCATCTGAAGATGCCTTCTGCCACAAGATAGGCAACGCTGCAAGTAGACCGCAGATACCCCTTTCTTTGATTTTTAAAGAATGATGGACGGAGTTCTCAAAACACCCTGTATATGCCGTTATTGTTATAAGCCTATGCAGTGTTCCCCTTCATAGTGAACGCAGGTTCGTTGCAACATTCCCTCTCTATATTATCAATGTATGGGGCAGGCTTTGCACTTTCCCCCATCTCGCTCCTCTGCCCCCCCCCCTCGTGCACACGCCGATGATTAGGTTGTAGATTTTAACCTACTAATACCACTAGAACTGATAAATAAAGCTCACCGCTTTCATTGGTACCATGCGCGGCTCCATCACCTGTTCCTTGGGTCGACTGCGAAGAATTCTGTTGCTCCGTCGAGGTGTTCAACTTTCCTTGAGAGCTCGGTACTTGTATAGTGCCCGTGGCTCCTCCCTGAGCTGGATTAAGAACGTACGAGATGTAATCTGAGAAGTTTTGTCTACGAACACACCCCATGCTACCTTCTCCTCATTTTTCTATGTTTTTGCAAGCCAGTGAATTATCTACATCCCCACTCATGTGTAGACGTTGAGTGTAATTTACTTGCCCCGTAAACCTGTGTGTAGAAAATCTATCTGATGAATTCCAGTTACGTGACGTTCGGTAGCCATAATGTTGGTAGCCAAGCGTTAGCCGTGTAGCATAAAAAGGGAATGGCTCCAGAACCGTAATGAGTGTTGAGATGTCCTAATCTCGTGCATCTGGACACTTTATCAAATTAGCAAATATTTTAGTGCAGAAAGCAACAGCTTCCTTGCTATGCCTAGCACCTCTTAACTCTCCTCAACGTCGTGGAGCTGACAACACATTTAAATAAACTTAATCAAGCAAATAGTGGAAGAGAAATCATCGTCTTTCGAAGATTATTCATTAGAGTATTTTATTTTCTCCACTCATATCAGTATTTTGATATGTCATCAGCAAAAAAATTAAAAAAAAAACATTTTGTACAAGTTATTTGGACATCAGTTGCAACCACGAACCTTGTTTTCTCAAAATCGGAAACAACTATAACACCTTATGCACTGCGAAAACTTCAAGTGACTGATAGCTGGTGCTGAAATGCACGAAAGCGTATAATGTGTCACTTTTTCATTTATAAAATCATCACACATTCCTAATAGATGCTCACTTAACGTACAACTCAGTTATCATACATTGACCAGTATTTAGCTCGTAACATTTCACTTTATGACACGCGAAACGTCTCTAGGAGATTCACAGGGTGCAGAATTTACTCACAAACCATTTATCTTGAAAAAGAAAAAAACTATGAAGTGTCAACTATGTGTCTTTGAGTAGGAATTACGATCTTAATTTGTAATGCAAAAAAAGTAGACCGATGCTTATCGACGATGTGTGAGAACAGTTTCACATTTAGGAAAGTGAAGGCATCCCCAGAAGTTTATAATCACTGGATTTTGTATTCCCTTATATTAATGAACACGTGTAATAGATTGTTATTGATTATAAAAGCCACAATAATTACATGCTTCAGTGGACTTTACATTGTCTGAAACAACTAAGAAACACCATGTCTAAGCGTATTTTCTTGTGGGCGTGTTCACACATGTTCTTGATTGACGAATGGCACTAGTATTTCTGAGCACACACAGGTCAGCTATTTTCCTACCTGCTTTCCAACTACAGTGAAGTTTTTCTGTTGGTAGTCGATTTCACAATTGTCTGTTTTCTTTATCTGAGGGCGACCACCCTAAGCTAAGTTTGTCCTTTAGTGAAATGTTGGAGCTCTGCCAACGAGGCATAGCTGTGTGACATTTCGCGAGATATTGCGAAGCTCAGTCCAATAAATAACGGTACTTCTACGATGACGTCACATCATGATGCCAATATTGAACGCTGTGATTACATCTTACTGAGTCATATAATAACTCACCATGCATTACGAAGCAAGGTGTCATCAAGACACGTAGTCTTACAGGTTCGGTGAGATTGTTCCAGAGGTAATGAAATCTTACGTGAGGTATATAAAGTTTCAATAATGGAGTGGGAGAGGCCGCTGTAATCCACCGAAGATGTGAAAAGGATGTATTGCGTGTTTCTCACACTGCGACGCATTATGTATTTAGCACGACGTGCGATAACGAATAATATAACATATTACATTGCGAGCTGTGCAGCTGGTAGTCGTCTATGTTTTCTGCATACTTGTCTTGTTTGCGGGTAGTCATTTTACCTCCACTCACTATTTGGAGAAGGTGGTCATGAATGGTTAAAGATGAAGATATTGAAAATTCTGGCGATAAATATACAGATTATCAAATCCTGCGCAGGAAGTGGTGGCACAAAACGTCCAATTCATGAGTAGCATCGCAATACAGACCATACCTATTCATCTGGTCTCAGAATGGCAAGTTAAGTTTTCGAAATTTCCGATTGCGCACTAGCTGTACAGTCCTCATGCATCGTTACTCGTTCGTGCTTTTCACTCAGCACAACAGTGCAACGTTTTTAACCATTTATCATCGTCTTACTGACAGAGGGACCCACCGATGCTGGAAACGGGAGGAAGAAGAACAAACCATCGGAAAAAGTAGCAGCAGTGTTCTTTTGAACTGGCTAATTGTATCTTATTAGCGCAGCAATATTTCAACATAAAAGTAGTTATCGTTTTTAGTTTTATACTATCAGTATGAATTATTTTAACTCTCGTTAAGTTGTGGTCAAGATAATCGGTGTACTATCTGGCCTGAACAAAAGAAAAAAAGTTATTGAACTCTATTTGTTTTACGTGCGTTATTTTTCTCACAAATATTCAATACTGAAAATGTCTAACTCAAGACTCAACAGCACCATCATCATCTTTTGTTGTTTTTAACTGGTGTAGCCTAACTGTTAGGCAGGCTTACGAGTCACTTAGAAACCGCGGCTAAGTTCATGTCAATCGCGAACATACACTTCTGAAAACTGCGCAGTAACTTGGACATTTCGCTCACCATCAGGTTTTTGGAGGACAGCTCCTCCGCCAAGGCTTGTCTGTGATGTATTAGCTTGACTCATGCCACTTCCAATGGCACTTGCAACCTGGGACGCGGTTGATGTCTGGCCTCCCTGCTGTTGAACCGCTGCGGGCATATATAGATTGTTTTCTTTCAGAGATAATGCTCGGCATAACAGCCCGTAGAATACACGTTGTCGTAGAATGGAACGTTGGGCTAGTTGGAATATGCGCATGACTGGTTCAATGCCAAAGATGAAGACGTAAAAGAAGTTTGCACAAGATGTGAACTCCTCAGGGTAGTTGCTTGGGTGATTTGGTATATAGGTATTCAATGTTACCTTATTGCGCACTGTTTATAAGACGACCACTTAAGATGATGGAGTAGACGGACACAAGGGCAAACTTTCAACTGAGTTTAATGGACAGACGCATGATAGTTTTATGCAATCACGTTTTATGGTTAAAAAAGGTTTACAAAGAATAAAAAAATATACAGTAGAGTCAATTGACTTAAGTGAAGGTATTGGAGTGAGAAACTTCTGCACACACTGCATACTTCACCCCTCCCCCGGTTTCACGTTAGTAAAGCTGATATACCCTTTCTTTTTGGTTCTATAGTGCTTCCTTCTAACTGTATATATTTTATGTCGTCGTCTTTATAATGAATGACTCATATCTATTGGTGGCTAGTGCTAAGCATATTGAAGACAATTGACGTGCTCCTCCCATACTAAGAAATAACAAGGCTCCCACCATCAAGATAGAGCTATGTGAATGTAAATTATTGTGCCACATGAGAGGTATTTGGATAGCTTCTTTAGACAATCAGCGAAGCTTTCACGGGTAAGACATTTTGGTGGCGGTGGCATAACTCGCGAAAAAAACAGTTGCGAGAGTGTGTCAGAAATTAGGGCGTACAGGAATTTGGCCCTCAAAACTACAGCAGTCACATGTGCAGTCAAGTGGATAATTTTTCAATAATTGATGTTATTCCGATTCAGTTCTCATAGGCCATATGCAATTATGATTTTTAGGTCACTTTTCATTACGCGTTGCTGCACCTCACTGCTCTATTTCATTCCAGTTTTCTACTTCCATTTCTATTTCATATATTCCATTTCAGTAGTTCATGCGTGACCGTAGCTGATGCCTGTTTCAACAGAAGTCTTAAGCTGCACAGCACAGGGGCAAAAGTCCAACATTCCACCTGGAAGAAGGAAAGTATTGGGAAGTGCAGAGAACAAAAGATAAAAAGAAAAAGAAAGAAAAGGAAAAAGAAAGAGAAATAGCAGGTTAGGCACGCACACGCTAAACTTCGATAGCCCTTACTTTTTGGTAATCAAAGGGCCCTTGAATACTTTATTATTCGCATTTACGCGTGGTTTCCTGTCTATTGTGTTCTGTGAAATGACATCAACTTCAGGAATCTGTGAAATGTTTTCCGTGAAATCACACCAACTTCAGAAATATATGTAAAAACTAAATAAACAAAACTTACTATGTTGTGACAACAAAATGTCAAGGCTGAAACTTCCGCAATGAATGTTTCGCACCAGCTTTCCAAAACTGAAATTTTATGGTTCAAGGCTTTCTCCAATGAAAGAGTCTAGATGTAGAAACAGCATGCTCACCATTTCCAACAGCACCGATCGTTGTTCCGCTCCCTGTGGATGAAGTGGTTTGTGACGACAATGTTTGCTGCTGTTGAGAACCACTCCCGCTTTCATTAGAGCCTGGTACCTGGGTGCTTCCAGAAGTTTGTCCAGGACCTGCATAATTGAAGTCATAAAAATCATGCTCCACTGTTTGTGGTTTGTATGACTCCTCATAAACATACTGCAAAAGTCTTCCGACTTCTCTTAGTGAAAAATTGAAGGAATGCGACATGACCGCACAGCAATCTGTTAACCGGTATTTACTAAAGATTCCCATTGAGCTGATATGTATTTGGTGTGCGCGCACTCTAGCCTAATCTTTTACCTAATAAAAGCATTGTTACACAGATGCGCATAAGAAGGCTATTTGTTTTGTCCTACAGATGCTACCCCGATGAAAATATATCCGAATCAACGGATGCCAAATTGCACTTGCGAGGACCTGGTGCTAGTGAAGCGCACACCCTGAGCATTGACAATAATGAACTGAAGGCTACAGCAAGAGCTTGTCTCTTCTATCTGATATTAAAAGCCTGGATTACTTTCTTTGCATGCTCTTTTCTTGACACAAAATCGTCACTGAGGCACAAAACAAACTTTTGCAGCTATTTTATTCTAATAAATGTATGTAAGGAGAGGTTGGTGCCAATGCGTGGCACCGGCTACTTTCTGCAGCTATCCTTTCGGCAATGAATTGACAAGGTTCCATCTTTAGCAATGGAAGCTGGCATACCCTGCGTCTCACATGACGCATATTGCGCTAAGGACGACCATGTGGATTTTCTGTATGCACCATGTTTTTTTGTATACACTATTTCTTCCTCGCAATATTTAGATTGAACATATGCTTTATGCGACATGCTGCGGCAACGTTAGCCAGTGGTTGTGGGGTATTTATTAGTGCTTGCTCTGTGCTCTTTATTTTGAATATGATTTTGAATTTAAGCTTCAATAATTAACAAGGTAAAACAGAGAAGATATTCTTAAATTCATCAAATTAAACGGCTACAATACAGTCATTGAAACTGTTGTTACTCACCGAATGGCAGTTGAGGAATCCCGACCATGGTGCCATTTCTTTGAATCTGTGACTGAGATGATCCTGGAGGGCCTATAAATCTTTGTTGACCAGAAGCCAGAAGAGCATCGTAGTCTACTTTCTGAGTGAGTGCTTCATATTGTCCTGCATGATGTAGAATTTTTTTTTATTAGGATAATGTGTACCAGTACAAAAACAAAGACGCACTGTGACAAAGTCTGTAGACTAAATGAACATACTTGTAGAAAAGCTGTCGGATCAATCAAATAGCATATGCGGAAGTTTTCGTGTGGATATATAGACAGCCTAAAGTAATGTATTGCCGAGAACTCGTAATATTGGAGAGAAAAAAAAGTTGCTTTTCATCAGAAGGGTTCAAATGTATGTGAATCAATGTATGCAGATCAATATGCATGTTAGCCAAAGGAGTTATTGCTTCCTACCATGAATTCATTCGGCCGGCTCCTAAACTTCTTTGTCAATCTGCACTGTCTGATGCGTGGATATGAAAGACAGAACGTTATGGCATAATATAGCGAATAGCCTTTCCTTTGTTTAGTTTTTTGAGTGATGCGGAACTCATGCGTATTTATCCACAACTTTCACTGCATGCACCGCTTTTTAACGTACTAGCCTACGTGTGTCTCCTGAGCTCCGAAATTTATTGTGTACATCTTCAACAGGTACATAGCCACGTAGCTGGGCCCACTGTGCAAGGGTCGACTCAGTGCTCAGCTTTTTCGCAGAGCAGTTACTGCATCGTTTTATTATTGATATAGCAAATATATGGACACTCTCGGCTAGATTTTGCTGCCATCGTCGGTTTGGGCGTCGGCGTTGATGTCATGCATCGTATATGCATACGTATCTATATATATGAAAACGCAAGAAAGAAAAAACATCCAGAAAAAGAGACTCAGGCGTGCGGATTAGAACGTGTGACCTCCGCGCCGTGAATGCGAGGAGTTAACCACTGAGCCAGCGTGAAGTACCTCATTGGACGGGTAAACGGCAAGCTATTTGTATCTACCACTACTGCTATTGGCAAGAATCTCGGGGGGGGGGGGAACTATCGTGTTTTCAGCATTAAGAGCAAGATGGCGCCGTGAGCGCGCGGCGGTTCTCATCTCTCACGCGTACTTTGGCCCGCTTAGAAAATAAGCGTGTGTACGCTCGATCGCGTGCCTGTGTCTTGCAGTGGGGAGGATCGTACGTGTTTGCTAAACTTGGGGCTTCACCGGAACAATGCCGTTGTAGTTACCG
Organism: Rhipicephalus microplus; assembly: GCF_043290135.1. NCBI lineage: Eukaryota > Metazoa > Arthropoda > Arachnida > Ixodida > Ixodidae > Rhipicephalus > Rhipicephalus microplus. The sequence goes on from NC_134707.1 coordinate 47,059,981, forward strand.
GATGCACAAAGATCACTGCAATCGTTGCACAGCCTCCGTTTGCGAAAAGGGCGCGCTTTTTAGACACAACGAAGTAACAACTGAGACGCTTATTCGTGTTCACCTGTACCTGTGAATACGTTTCGTGCGTCATTTTTGCGTGAGAAACATGGGGCACGTTTCGATCTGCTTGTCATTCTGCGCGTGACCTTCCAATTTGTTGCTACCACGTTCATTGGTTCAACTTTGCGGCAAAGCTGTGACTTTTTACTCTTATCTCCGCTGCAGAGAACTCACGCATCATCAGTTTGTTTTCTGGTACTACACAAAAATTGTGCGAGATAGAGCACAGAAAACGAGACCTGATTGATAGGAAGTGGCACACTGTAGTTTGAAAGTCTAACAATAACGTTCATTAGGCTGCCAAAAGTACGTGCCTAAGCGGCGCTACTAGACACTTTCGGGACCTAGTTCCTGAATTTTGACGTAGTCGTATGCGGTTGCTGGAAAGGAAGGCCATCACGCAAAGTAAAGAATTCAGTGATGTCCCGTATATAACGGTTAAATCGCATCTACGCGTGCTCCTCCACCGTTCTTTTACATTAACGATAGAGGTCTTTTTGCAGCCCTTATACATTGTGAGCAACATATAAAGCAAAGCTCTGCAAAGATCTTCATCATCCTTGCGTTCTACTTTCGGTGATGATAGTACCTAAAAGTATGTTAGATTGTGCCGATGGCTCAAAATTACATGCATTATACAGCAAATCGTTGTAACTTACTAGTGAACCACTCACAACACATCTGGGGAAACCACTCCTGAAACTGCTACGTAGGAAAGAAATGTGCTCATGAATTCAACTTGTGGTGTCATGCATAAGTACACACTCACCTCCTACGCAAGTGCTTCGACATTCTTTGTAAGAACGAAACTTGTTTCCGAACATAGAGCAGTCGTACGTCATGAAGCAATTTCTCGTGATGGGATCGTAGGCGTACACCGAAAATACTTCGAACAAGCACAGGGAACCTTCCACCGGGAAACCGCATGATTCAACTGCACATGTAAAATGTTTACAAAACAATTACACTTGATGCCACCCTTGAAGTGCAGACATGATGAGCAAGCTCAACCTAAGATTTTATTTATTAGGGATGATTCGTAAATAGGAGGCGCGTGCAAACGTCGTATCGGCAAACACCCCTTGATTACGGATTTCTCGTTACAAGCAGCCACTTTCACCTTCCTTTCTTCTTTATTGAGTCCTCCCCAAAACTACCACTCTAAGTAAAGGACATGACGGTTGCACGTGAATTATTCAGAACTACACAGTATTTCATTATTATTTATTATTATTAGCTCTTGCAGCCCTTACACAAATCAGATGCAATTACAAAAGGTAGAATTGTATATGCAAAGTTTCGGTCAATCCAGTAGTGCCTAAGCTCAATTTTGTATATATGTAACAGAAAAGATTCCACATGATCAAATAGCCCATAATAGTGTGCCGATGAATCATTGATAAGAAAGATTGATGATGATGATGACGATGATGATGCATGTTATACTGGCGCACACCCACAAAGGGGGATCGGCCAAAAACCGTGTGGCAGGATTTTAGTTAAGTCTTAACAGTTTAGAAACAACACAAAGTAACTTTAAACTAATATATATATATATATATATATATATATATATATATATATATATATATATATATATATATATATATATATATATATATATACATATATATATATATATTGAACAATAGTTTGAACAAGGTGGTCTCAGCCACAGAAAGAAAAGTGGGTGAAAAATAACCTGCCGTGAGCAGAAATCGAACCTATGAACTTGAAAGAGCATCGAATGCGTTATTCGAAGTTGTTAGGTTCGATTCCTGCCCACGGCAGGTTATTTTCTCACCCACTTTTCTTTCTTCCTATGTACATTACATTTGTTCTAATAGCTTCCCCTATACATTACTTGGCATCATTGTCTGTTAGATCTCATTATTATTGTGTCAAAACATGAAAAAACTTGCCCTTACATATACACTTCTTACGCTTATATATATATATATATATATATATATATATATATATATATATATATATATATATGGAAAGATATGGAAAGAGAGAGAGAGAGAAAGAGAAACCGTTATTCGAAAAAGGAGTATATCTGAGGTAAGATGCAGGACATAAGCTGTGATTTGAGACAGAGGTAGTGATTGGTCCCAAACGAATGATATAAAACAGGCACACTAGCATGGCAGTCGCTTTGTTTCAAATATCTAATGAAATACTCCAGAGCACACGTTCCTGTGGCCATAACATAATTTATAGCTGCCAAATGATAAAATTACTGGCACATTTATTTATTTATTTAACTGCCAATCTCATCAGAGATTATAGCAGGAAAGCCATATGAAAACAAGTATTTGTTTACACCAATTCATAATGATTGAAAACAGAAAAAAAGCCAGAATTACAAATTGACATGCAAATCATAGGTTATACATTGCCATTAAAGAACACGAAATCCAACATGTGCCGAGGATATCCACGTTAGAGGAACATACAATTCTAATTCTAATTCTTGAAGTGGAGCTACCAGGTATCTTTTCCGCTTATAAGAATATCGGCGACAGAATAAAAGAAATGATCTATCATTTCAATTTCTTCGCAAACCTGACATAAAGGTGATGCCTTTAGACCAACTTTATGTAAATAATAATTTAAGTGTGGGATACGGAATTAGGTGCGATAAAGGAAAACTGCTTGTGTAAAAAAGATGTGGAACAATAGAAGACACGAATTCCCCAACATGGGTGTATCTCTCCTTTTAATTCTTCACTTATTTTGCCCCTTACCGATTTTTCTGAAGTAATGAGCTAAGTGGCTCAGCAACAAGCCCTCTAAAATTGCACAAAATAATCTAAAGTAGTTACTATAAGTAAGTAACACAAGTGCTTCGTTTTTGTATGTAAATGTAGCCTTCTAACATGGGCTTAGCTTTTCACCAACAGCCCGTCCCTCTCCTTCACTGCTCCGCTGTTACAAAACAACGGAAGTGCCACATGTAGCTCAATTAAACATGCTATAACAGTGTTTGTCGAATCAAGTTTCACAGAACCACTTCAGGTGTCATCGACAACGTCGCCCGTAAAAATTAAAGAATGATTTGCGGAGGCAAGTTCTCACCTATTCTGAGATCAGCTTTCTGCTCCAGGAGCTTCAGCAACAATTTGAACAAGATGGCCTCAGCTGGCCGAAGACCTCTAACAAAAACTAAACTGCCACATCAGCCGTCACAGCACTGCGCCTTTTTCGCCTTTTTTGTCTACTATTCAATCATAGCGAGGCTATTCCACTCGAAAAATCCGCCATTACTTCTACCAGTTCGCAACGAGCCCTCGAGAAATAAACAGCTATAACCCACTGGACTAGAATAGAATGTTGAAGCACTGCATTAGATCAAGTTGACTAAATTTATAAGTCGTACCTAAATAACCAATTTCATTAGAAGTGTTGAAGATTGAGCAATATGGTTCATCGTGTTTGAACAGGTACAGCGCTTTGTATAGTCGAGAAGAAGTGGCAGAGTATATCGGCCTAGTAGGACGGAGTGCTCTGTTTCTCGTGTGTGTCTGCTTGGCCATTGTTTCTTAACCACGACGCCTTCTACGAGTTAAAGAACCACTTCATAAACTAAGTTATGTTTTAGGCACGGCTTGTTCTTGTACAACTAAAGGCGGCTGTGTAGCTGGTATCCAGTTCCGAGAAAAGAGACTGTTAAATACACTATAATAAAAAAAATAAGAGAACAATCTCACCGCTTCGGCATACTCCTATGCACTCCAGTTGAGTCAGAAAGGGTGCCGGCTTGCAACTTGGTACGCATTGTCTCGTGCTGTTGTCAAAGTACCAGCCGCGGGTGCGGCAATGAAAAAATGGTCGTTTCGGAGCTCTGTATGGTATCAGGCATCTATGGTCTAAAAAGGAAGAATCTGAAACGAAGTTTACAGATAAGCCGGGAGCATAGACACAAAAGGTACATTGATAGTTTCATTTGGAAATGCATGTTGGTTATGTTTTTTAAAACGCACTTTTATGTACCATACAATTACGTCATCCTGTATGTGTTCTTTAAATAATTTTGCTCCAATATTGCAATATCCCAAATGTAAAGCCTTCTGGGCGGCTCTAAGCTATAATTTTTGGTTGACTATGCTGCCTGGTTCATTCACTAGGATAAAAAAGCGCTAAATATACGGGACGACAAAGTAGACACTGTATGGAGTACTTTCTTGTGCACTTTCTTGTGCCGTCATTTTAGCGCTTTTTGTTTACTCGCAGACTTCCGAAATTGTAGGTTTCCTTGACATGCATACTGACCCGCTGAAGTAACGAGAGCAGAAAGCCCGGATCTTAACAGGCTTTCTGCGTTGGTGACCATAAAGAACCGTCGAATATTTTTTATTGGCTAGCACCATCCTTTCTTACCTTCACGCACTTTCGTTGTGAAGCGATTGCCCGAATCCGGCCGTATTCTAGTCTATTTGACGGAGAGTATATTCACGTTTAGGTGTGCGATGGTATAACACCTGATTTGTATTCAACCTGTTATAGAAGGCTTGAGCCATCACCCAGTGGCCTTGTACAGAAGATGGTGAAGGCACTTGCGTTTTATTCGATCTCCCGCTGTACTTCTTAACCACTTGACTAATTTTGTCTTTTGTCTTCAAGTGCTAAAAAAGAGTAATCTCTCCGGCTTCATTAACCGCACGTTTATGCTTTCGTTTAAAATGACTTTCTTCGGCTACGGCATGCGCTAAATATAAGCAGATTAAGCCTTATAAGTGAAGGAGATTAGTACTGATATATACAATAGCAATATAGTTACCTCTACGCCACTATAACGGCATAAAAATTTAAAAAAAATGAACTTGTACTGGTCGCCGTCATAAGGTGGCACAATTTAATTTGCCGGCTCGAGCCAAGAAAGAATTCTTGGCTGTTGATTCAGTGTTCAGAAGTTCGATGGTGATATCGATTTATACGCTACTCAGGAGCCAATGCCTAAATTACTGCGTGGTATTAAGTGCAGCCTTTTCAACGTGCTTCCGCTCTATATGAAACACAAATGCTATTTTCTTCTCATGTATAATTTAAAAAAATATGAACCTATCACTAAAGGAAATAGTCTGTGCCAATCGCTGCGTAGCAACACAGCGGGTTCCGCAAAAGCTTTATCTATCGTGCTTCCGCTTCTTCAAGGTACGTGGGCACGCCGCCTGCATAGTTGCCATTAATTGCCTAAGCTTGCGCTAGCCCACGCACTTTTTTGACCTCTTCTTTGAATGTCGGAAGCCACTTTGGAATGATTCTTTAGAAGTCAATCACAGTGTACTAACCTCGCCCAGTGTATTCCAGTCGTCCCACACCCATCGGAATTTCCGAATGATGCTCCAGGCAGGGTGAGAAGCAGTGGTGGAGACGAAACTTCCTGATTTGCTGCCCCTTAAATATTGTATGTATACCCCTAAGAAGACCTCGTCAGTTTCCTTTATAAGCTTCATGCCACCCTTCCCTCTTTCATAAGTATTCGCCTTGTAGTATAAGTGGCTTTTTGCTGCTCTCTATGTTAAAAACAGTGGACATTGTACGTGCTGGAAGATGAGAAGAATGAGGATTGATGGGGAGCGTGAGGTTTTGCTCTGCGCCGTGGCAGTATTATCTCTAAACTAATTTTTGAGATTGGCTTTATTTCATTTTTGTGTCATTTAGGTATCCTGCCGCCGGTTCTTCGCCCATACCCCACTGTGGCTGAGCGCCATCCATCTGAGGTCATCAGCATCAGCATCAGCAATAAATGGCAGCTTCAATACTCTCGCTTTTCATGTCCATGTGTATTTGTCCTTAAAATCCAGTTATCTACGTTAAAAATCTTCGAATTTTGCAGTCTACTTTCGAAATTGGTCATAAACGAGTGCGTTTTGCAAAATCACAGGACATCACTTGAAATACTATGGCTAAAATTTGATTGTTTCTAAAGGAACAATTGTTTTGTTGCTTCTAAGAATAGCATTCAGGATGGACCAAGTGTGAGCCAGCGAAGACATTACTTCGAAATTCATTAGGTAAGGGTGTGACGAGTCGTAGCGTAATCTTGCTGAACTACGATTTCTGGAAGTTTCTGATTATATCATGTGTCGCTATCACCTAAAAAAATTAACAATAACAGCCCGATGCAACATAGAAGTTCGAAAAGACTTGATCGAACGTGAACCACAATCGAAGGTTATCCACGTTGAACCACGTTTGAACCATGTTTGATCCACGTGGTTGAACAACGTTTGAAAATTCGCTTTGATCGAACGCGGTTGGACCGTTTTACAGGGTGACACCTCAATTTTGCATGCATAGGAAAAGGTCGAAACTGTTCGTTTGCAGACTTTGAAAATTATTGCATGTCAGAGTTTAAAGAACTGCTGTGAGAAGCCAATACGATTCGCCTACACGCCGCAAGAAAGAAGCTAACGTGTTGGGTTCAAATACACATACGCTGATAGGCGCCGTCGGTGCTTTGGCGCAGACGCGCACTCAACAAGAGAGAACCAGCGCTTCTTGCATTAGTACCATGAGCACTTTATTTTCATTTTCGGGAACCCACTGAAGTAGTATTTGGCTGGAGTTCTTTGGTTGAAGTTAAGACAGCAGCTAAACAAAAGCTCCCGATAAAGCTCAAAATGAAAGCGTTCATAGGCTCGGGAGATGTGGGTGTCATGTCAAACAAGAAATTTTGGCACCACATTGCTGCGCTAAAGCAGTTTTCAGTGGTGCTGACACATTCATGGATGCTGCAGTGACCTCAACCAATTTTGAAGAGGAGAGCGATAGGTTATTTTTATGGAATGCACCTGTTCAGTGGGTTTACTACTTTGAAAGTAAGTGGGCAGTGTTATACTTTGTTAAACGCAATCCATGATGAACAAACCTTGTTAGCTATTGACCACTAAAGGTGACGCCTTGCTAGGACCAGGTTATAAAATAAGCTACATGAGTACATGACATAGCTAAACTAAATGCTCCGTTTCTGTAAGAAATCTTATGGAACCAATGAACAATCGACCCTACATTGTAAGACGGTAGGTTTAGTGCGTTAACTACAGGAAGTCTTAAGCAACAAAACTTAAAACATTTGTCTCAAATTCTAGTAGATATGCAGGTAGCTGCTGGTACCTGCATTTTTGTTTCACTTGTGAGGCGAGAACACTTTCGAAGTGCTGCGCGAAATTCAACATCGTATTCCAAATTGCAATTTCAGCTCACATAGCAATTTTACAATCTCAACGTTCAAGTTCTATCATTATCATCATCAGCCTGCCTAGGTGAACTACTGGACAAAGGCCTCTTTCATGTTCTGTCAGTCAACTTTGTCACGTGCTTATGTGCTTGCCACTTTACTTTATGCTCGCAAACTTCTTCATCTCATATACCCACCTAACTTTTTGTCTCTTGCTCACCCGCTTGTCTTCTCTTGGAATCCAATGTGCGATTCTTAATGACCGGCGGTTATATTGCTTTCGTGGAACAAGCCCTGCCCATGACCATTTCTTCCACTTGATTTCGACCGTGATGTGTTTAACACCCGTTTGTTCCATAAAACACTCTGCCCTCTTCTTGTCCCTTAGGGTTACACTTATCATTTCCTTTCCTTTGCTCGCTGCGTCGCCCGCAACATAAGTTCAACAGTCTTTGTAATCCTCCAGGTTTCTGCTGCGTTGGTAAGTACCGGTAAGATGCAGCTGCTATACACTTTCTACTTGAAGAATTGTGGCAATCTACCACTCGTTATTTGAGAATATTTGCCGAACGAACTCCGCTACATTTCTATTCTTCTATTTACTTCACTGTCATGGTTCGGCTCCGCGGTTACTACGTGTCTTAAGTAGACGTACTTAAGTTCCATAATCATGTATACAACGACATCGCACTGCGTTTCACCACATATAACTAACTGACAACACAGCTATATTGACTACCATTGCCACATGAGGATAGAGTTTTATCCTGCTCTCACAGCAATATAACAACACAGCGAGATCGCAGCAACAACGTTTCTTATTTTGATTTACACGTTGCTCCTGTAACTTCCTTTAACAACTATTTAATGCCCGTTTTCTAGCATGTTCTTAACGTTGCAGCTTTGCACTTACGTCTGTGTACTTGCCTGCTTTTTTTCTGACTTCGAGCAGATTGCCCCTTCTAATAATTATCAGGCAGATTCATGCTCACAGCTGTACTATACTGAATGGTCACAGGAAGATGTACCACGTCGGCACCGTCAAACTCTGCGATGTCTTTTCGTAGATACTGAGAATACGGAACCTCAGAATACCGGTGTTTTTGTATTAGCATTCAACCGAGCACGCAATGTCAAGGACCAGTGTCAAGATATTTTCAGAGTAGATGAAATACCATTCATATAGAGGGGCTTTGTAGAACGATCTTATGTGCAAGATGTGAGACGACTCTGTTTCGGGATTTTTTTCGTTGCTGTCCTCCGTAGCAAATATCGAAATTGTATATAAGGAATTACAAAAAAATATCCCGCACATTCAATTTGCGTCACTTGTTTTGTGCGACGCTTACAATTCGTTACTGCTGGCCTTTTTGTCCGCACTCATGTGAATTATAATACTTAGTTTTTCACTCCTATACCTGCAACGATAGATTCGGAGTATTGTGCATGGATATAAACACATGTGCGCTTTACAAGAAGGCCACGCTTTTGCTTGTACAATTTCTTCGTAGTTTCGCAACCTAGCAAAAGAGCGTACCATAATATTTCTAGCAGCAATAGACCCTGATGTTACTTTTTCTTCAGCACGAAGCAAATAAATAAACATTAAAACACACTTATACCACAAAAAATATAGAACTGAGCTAGTTGGTAGATATTTATTTTAACAAAGACAGGACGTGCAAACACCCCCAACGTACTTTATGATAGGTACTTCCAATACCGATCTTATGTAGCAGGCTTTTCTGTTCATAGAGTTTATGGTGTTTGTACTTACGGAGTTTAGGGGTATACTGTTTAAGGAACTTGCTGTGAGCCTTGATGATGCCGGATATACCAGGTCAAATAAAGAAATCAAAATAATATTTGATGCACAAATCAATAAAACACTTCATTATTAAATCTTCACCTCTTATAAAACATTGATCTTGGCTCTCGTCTTTCGCACCCTCATTACTGACTGCACCAAGTCATTAAAAATTGTCAAATTAGGACTGCCGCTGGAACCATCGAGAATTTTAAGACCTATTTTGGGATGGTTTTTGTATTTAGCCGTATCAACGACGACACTACTTCTTAGGATACCTGAATGCAAAAAAATTTCATTTTTGTGTCTTTCTTGGTGTCTGTCTGTCTGTCACACAATTCAGTCACGTTGCCTAAGTTTAAGCACTTGCTGAATCCCAGCCATCTTGAACTAGTGGCTGTGCCCATACTTGTGAACATGGTCAATCAAAAGCAAAAGTACACATATCTGAGGCACAAAATAAATGCGCATGTATTAGGTGGTGAATTCTTTGTTTGTTAGGAAACACAAAGACTCGTAATTGTTCAGATGAATGCCACGCAATGCACACACACACAAAAAAAGACGGGCAGGAGCTGTTGACCTTGGGACCCATTCGCACCGAAGCACTGCATATGTGAATAATTTTTTTATCTCCACGTGGGAGTGGAGGACCACCTCAGTAGTTTTAGAGATATCACAGAGTATTGTTACAGACTGGCCAGGTAGAAGTTTCTGCCACCACACCAAAAAGCTGAAGAAGCAGAGGGCTGCGTTGTGACAGCTGCTAACCAGAACGGTTTCGAACACGATGATCTTTAATCTCTGTTACCCGGAGTTTAAGCCGCCACCCACACTGCGAGTTCCTGGAACATATGTTACCGGAGTGTGACAGAGGTGGGGATCCAGACAGGGAAGCAGATTGCACTGTTCAACAAGCTGCCAAAACTCAAGGGCTCGTGACCGACACCTAGTGAAAAAAGTTTGCCCACTTTCTGAATAACTCGCTGGAGTTTTTAAAAATAATTTTACGTCTCTCTCTTTCCACTTTTTCAAAGAATGCAACGCCTGCGCCCCTGTTGTTGATACCACAACCGCAGAACTTCTTGTTTTTGTTTTTCTACTTGCATCTTATTTATTTAGACACATCTCTTGTGCTCCCGTTTCTGCGTTCACTAGCACCGGCGCCATCGTAACCGGCAGAGCAAACAACGACAATTGAACGTGAAAGAAAGACTGCCTGAAGGAGTTTTCTACCATGAGAACCAGTGGGCTACTGTGCTAACATTTGCGATGCTTCATACCCACTCCCGCTTCTTGTGATAAAGCTGAACGTATTCCCTTCACGCACCGCCACGAGATAATGAATACGTCCTTAAGGCTTCGAAGAAGTGTTTTGTCGTAAAGACACCGTGTGTAGAACGCCCTAATCTAGTTTTCCGGGCGCCAGTTCACCAATAGCAAGCACATTTTAGGGAGCAGGTGGTGTTTAGCACCCGTTCTTGCGTTGAGTGCGTCAGCGTCATTGTAACAGACTGAGCGAACGAGGATTAAAAAGAGCTAACGTGGAGTGCAGCGGACCATGAAAGAAGACGGTAGTGAGAAGAGCGCCGGATGACGACACGATAGTGACGAGACGACAGTTTCGAGACAAGACGATGGTCGCCGATGACGTCATCGCAATGACATGCGCAACTGATACCGTAAATGGAAATAAAGTGATCCGTGCACGGCGGCCTCTCTGCAGGGGATGTTGAAGAACGTGTCCTAGCGCGGCCTTCCACCATGTCCCAGTTATCGAGGACATCGCGTTTCAACTTGTTGCAAAATGAAAATAGCCAGTTGCCATCACAATTCGCATAAGGCGGTCCTTTGACCACCAGTAATTTTTATCTTCTTTTTTCTATGACTCAGACACCAAGGGAGCCATTCTCGGGTTGTTCGATTCGCGGAGATGTCCATTTCACCAGAGCGTGCTCAGTAACGCAAAAATATGGTGAGTCGTGATGTCATGGCGCTCTTGGTAACATCGACGCACCGATGCTGCCACCACATTCACAGCGTAAAAAGAAACTGAGTGGACAAAATGTACAGGAACCAGACAAACTAGACAAAATAAGGAACCTTACAAATACCCAGCAACTATGATTGGTAAATGTCAGTGTATATCTCTACGGCTTACTTATTTTTATGAGATATGTAATAAAAGACCATCGATCACTCCTGCAACTTTTATTCAAAGATGAACTTGGTTACAGAGTTCCTGCTTACTATTGGGGGTGCTTTCATGTAGTATCATCATACAGTGTGTTTGCACAGTTTATCTGTGTGTAAGTAGAGTGAAGTCGTTTTTATAGGATTATATATTGCGCAAAAGTGTCTTCACATTTTTCAATGAACCTGAATAAACATCCAACCACCTGGATTATGAATGATTCAGTATTAGAACTCCTAAGTGGTCATATGCTGGAATTAATGTTTTCCTCCGACATGGTACATCAGCTCGTCGTTGTAGTTTGTACTGCAAGCTCACAGGCCACGTCACGATGGAACATCATAAAACAAAAGCAGTGTAATCGATTTAGGTGCATGTTAAATAAACCAAGCCAAAAATATTTCGGAATGCGCCTTAACGACGTGCCTAGTAACCATTGAGAGGTATTGTGATATAAAACATCATGAACTATATATATATAATTTTTACTTAATATCCGCGTAGCTTGAAATGGACGTAAGTTTATGGATATCTTTTCTCTAAGCTACGTTTATTTAGTCTAGAAAAAAATATTTTTTCAGTGTCAAGCAGCAATACTGGTATTACGAATCAGGTCACCCATTTCTTCGTTGAAGAATATCCCGGCACTCAAGTAAAATCTGAAAATTTTTAATATTAGAGGCACTCACCATCATATCCTTTCCCTGAAGAGTCGCAGATTACAACAATAAATAAAAGGTGCAGTGCTGTGCAGATGTTCATGGTGGCTGTGCTGCTGCACACCTTTCTTTGGTTCCTTTGGGTGCGGCCGCTAAAGGTCTACAGCCTTGTTGTAGCCTGCTTTGGAGGTAAAAAATATATTTCGTTACGGTGTTCGTATATGTTTTCATTTTCTTTGGCGTGTGCTTGGCGCATTGTACTTTCCTGTATATTGAACGTATTTTAAAACCAAAGCATTATTTGAACAATGGGTAGATACATCAGAGGCGGCTTTCTGCGCAGTTCTATACGACAGCGGAAAAATTTCTCGCGACCAGTGGTATTACGAGCCTTAGCCGCTAATGATAGATACTGCACATATATTAAATACAAAAAATTAGCAGTGAGCACATGTCATCATAATTGACGAATACTAAATATTGCTGGTCAACCAACCAAATCGGTCAAAAAGTATTACACGAAGACGTTGGCACTTGGTCCAGAAAAAAAAGAAAATAAATACTGTAGGCTAAATTTCAACTGCGAGAAAAGAAAGTCCGAGCAAGTTCTTGTTTAAGCTAGGTAATAAATCAACAACAAAGTCCAGGTCTAGTAACGAGACGAACGTTTTTTTCTGAATGCTAGATGAGCAAGAAAATATTACAGTGGATAGAACAGAAAATGTGTTGTGTTAAGTAAGTTTTCCTGTGGCGTAAATAAATATTGCCTGAGCAGTTTTTTTACCGTTCCGACACAGGAAAAGCTTCGTTGTTTGTGTCCACTTGAACTGATTTTTCCGGTAAGACCTTTATTATTAGAAACATTTGGTCAAGGGCTATACCACTAGAAACTTGTCAACGTAATTATTGATTGATTGATTTGTGGGGTTTAACGTCCCAAAACCACCATATGATTATGAGTGACGCCGTAGTGGAGGGCTCCGGAAATTTCGACCACCTGGGGTTCTTTAACGTGCACCCAAATCTGAGCACACGGGCCTACAACATTTCCGCCTCCATCAGAAATGCAGCCGCCGCCGGGATTTGAACCTGCGACCTGCGGATCAGCGGCCGAGTACCTTAGCCACTAGACCACCGCGGCGAAGCGTCAACGTAATTATTCTAACTACTATGCTGTTTCAACACTTTCCACGTCATCTCTTTCAGCGAGTAACTGAACTCGTAAGCTCGTCTAACGAGGTTGATGCCAGGTATGTAAGCGTAACAGAATTACTTCTCTACTTAAAGCTATCCCCCTGGTGAAAGCAATTAGGCACTCGAGATTGTCTAAGTGAGTCTCCTAATAAAAGTCGATAAGTGACACGTGTACACTTGCTTTCAGCTAGAAAGTGGCAGTTTTGACCAAGAGATGAGATGTTAAACTTACTGCCTTGGACGCTGGTCATAGTGGAGCGTATCTACCCAATCTGAATATTTCTTGTATGTCACGTCACTGAGCCGTTTAAGGATCCCATAAGAGTCAAGGTAGCCCTAAAATTTGCCGACTCACAACACTGGCCAATCGGGGTCCATACTTATGCGATGTGTCAGTGGCGAAGGTTTCAGGGGTTACACACTCATGAGTTCTGACGTGCTTTTGTGGGTGTAGTGGATTAAGCAGCATCAATATGAAAGGAAAAAGTAGCTCGTTTAGAAAGCATGGCGTTTTCCTCTCTTACGGCTATCTAGACGTGCAGCGAGAAAAAAATTCTGAACTCGGCCTTATCCTGTGATATGGTGTTGTATGCGACCGTAAGATATGAAAGATGTCGATGAAGCTTTTATGATCGATGTCATATTAAAAAGAATGCTTGATGGTCATGCCTTTGTCTAGCCCTGAAAGAACAGTGCGAGTAGCCTAAGAACACAAAATTAAGACAATCGCTGACTGCCATCTCGACATTTATTGAAGTTGCATTTTCATTCTTTCGCAGAACGGTCATGGCCACGTCGGTTACAATAGCAGGAACAGCACTTGCAACCGTTTCTTTAAAAAAATGGTACTTTATTGAAGCGTAACATAAGCAGGCCCTAAACCTGCTTTTTTCGATTTCGTATATAGAAGGCTTGTATCGCTCGCCCTTGCGTTTCAGTTTTTTTGTATGAATTTCATTCAAAGAAATATGGCTGTAGACGTAATTTTACAATGATCAGCTGAATGAGCCTCTTATCAATTCTTCCTGTTGCTACTGCTCTCATGACAAATGTTAAAACGCTGTTGAGGTTGGCCCACAGAAACGCATCGGCAGTTCGTAGGTATGTGATAAACCACATTACGGGTACAGGTGGTGTAGTTTTATGAGAAATTCTGTGCAAAAGGGAATGGGCTTTTCTGTGCTTTCGCACCTTCATCTACACACCAGGAATACTGGAGGGGGCAGCTCTGAAGTGAAGTCGCGTAATGTTATTCTTTTGGATGCTTTTATTGTATTATTCGACAAATAGCTCACGTACTACACTATGCCCATTCGTCAATTGTTTCAATGTTTTAGACATTTGTAGGGATGCTCAATGTAGTGTTGTGATTTTGTAGAGAAGCGCCGTGCTAGTGTCTACTGCACTTGTACCCTTTACCTGATCACGGCTCACTCGTTTCGTTGATGGATTTGACAAACCCCTTACTTTGAACGCTGGCTACGCGCGATAAGAACTAAAATTCGTTAACATTGAAAAATTCATCGCTATAAAATGGTCGCCTAGAAAGAAACACGTTTATTCCTTTTGCTACCACCTTTTTATTTTCCTTGAAATTGAATGAAAAAACTGAAATGCTAAGTATGCTTTCAAAACATCTATGACGAAGCATTCTGTGCATTTCAGAAGGAAACAATGAACAAAGAATACTTCTGAAATTCTTGAAACAGCAAAATTCGCTTATCTAGTAGAACTTACGGGAGAGCTGCAATTCTTTTTAGAGCGCACCTCTTAGGCACCTGTACCGGCATTGACAGGCGTGACTGCCTCCAGTGGGGGCGTAACTCATAGACATAAAAAATAAAAATAAAGAAGAACAAATACCCAGTACTGAAGGGAATTATTTACGGGGCCCCAAGCGTGTCAGTCGTGTATCCACAGGGTGCGACGATGGGCTCAATACTCATTAGCAAAATACCCTATACAACGTGATGTCCAGCAAGCATTGGCGTCTGCTTATCTAATATATATAGCGTGACAGGAAGAGTAAGATAACAAGCACTCATCACATGCTGCTAATTGAGCAGCGAGTGTGTGTTTTGATGCTTCCCACTCGCTGCAAAATCCTCAGCAATAACTATTCATCGTCATCAGCCGCATGCAGCGTAAGCGAAGTCCACAAAATACCTACAGAAATTTAATGCGTACCTGGCTTATCCACAAAAATAAGCAAATACCGGCGTATTTGGTGTAGGTCTACTTCATAAGCATTGCTACTTATGGCATTGCCAATATGTTGTGAAAAGCCACAACTTTAAACGTACTTGGCGTTGCCCTATCACGAAGCTACTCTAACGATTCGCATTTGGCAGTAACGTAATCGTTAATGTTTTTTTTTTGCTCAATCACATTTATTGCAAGTCTAAGTTTACAAAGATGAGGTGCATAGTCTGTCGCACAAGCTTGTATTCATGCCCTCCCGTAGATTGACGGTAGTCATTAGCCCCGAGAAGTTGTGGTGGCGCCACCTTGCCAGAAGCCTGGTTGACGTCACGACACGGACTCTTCGACACCCACCTGAGTGCGCCTACTTAAGAAGCACGCGCTCTGCATGCTGTTCCGCTGTTTGCGTTCGCTTTTTTCTTGTCTCAAGCTGCAGATGAATAATAAAAACAGAATCGATAACGTTCCTCATAAAAGTATGAAACGTTTGCTTTTGATTCCGTGTAATCGCCAACAGTGTTCGCGCTAGATCGTGGCATTCCCACCTAGATAATTTCAAGCCTGCTTCTGCCGCTAGTTCTGAAGCCACTCCCTTTAGAACGATGTGTTTCGCCGCACAGACATGCCTACGCTTGCTGCCGTCGCTTGAAAGACATGGATGCCCAAGCCTGAGGAACGTTTTCATGGCGTGCTGGTGTGTTGGCTGGTGACTGGAGAAGACCGTGTTTTTCCTTGTCCGTGAACTGAAGCGTTAATATGTAATGCGTTTTGTGCACTAAATACTCGCAAACTGCGCGGCTGAAGATTCCAATGGTTGGACGATGCTGCGTGGTGAATCTTCGCGCCAATGTGACTAAAGTTGCGAGTTCTTTTTTTGTTTATAAGGTCAAGCGAAGAATTAAATGGGAGCGTGTCGTCCGTCAAGCTGACGTCAACACTGGTTTTCTTTATTACCCGAAGGTGTGTGTGCCCGTGCTACATATTTATAATTCATTCTAATGGCACCATCTGCACTATCTTCCATTTTTACTGTAAAATAGAGGTGTCACGTGTGCTTCTGACTTGTTAGTGTAAGCCCTAGCAATAAAATAATTAATGGGTGCGATAGTACGTTTTCACAACATGCGTTGCTTTCAGGGTTGATAAAAACTTTGCTATTTGCGATTAGCGCAGCCTACTTCTTGTATTACTCGTGTTAACTTGTTGGAAGGAAATGTAAGGAACGCTGTTGCATTGCTTAGTGCATTGGTTTTGTGCCTTGCAATTTCTTGCCGGTGTTCCAACCACATTATTGCGGTATTATAGTTTTCCGTCAGTCTTACCAGCACGTTAGCCTATCACGCTTCTTTGAAATTTAGAAGCGCGTAGACACTTATGGTAAAGCACTTTTTGAAATGGTCTTCAGCTATGTCAGCTCTCTTTCAAGCTAGAATATTTAGGAACCACTACCAAATAAACTGATCAAAGAAACGGCAGTAGAGTAAAACGCCCACTGGTGCTACATGGTTTAATATAGACCCAGTACTAGCATATTTTCCAGGTTCTAAGATATATGAGCGACTATGCACTAGTGTGAGAGAGGCTAGAGCAAAGAGAAAACACCGCTCATTGTGTCAGTCATAAGAGGCTGTTGTGAAACAAAAGATTTAGTTTTCTCTTGCAATGATCATCACCGTGATATTGTGCTGAATGCCATTCTGATGGTATCAGAACACACCGTTGTTAATAAATACGTGTCTACGAAGACAGATGTTGAAAAGAGTACAAATAACACTGCTGGAACTTTGCAAATGAGTAAAAACAGTTTCTCTGAATGTTCTATATATACTGTGTGTGTGTGTGTGTGTGTGTGTGTGTGTTTGTGTGTGTGTGTGTGTGTGTGTATGTGTGTGTGTGTGTGTGTGTGAGAGAGTGCGAGCATGGGTGAAAATAAAGAGTGAATAAAATTTGCACTCTTTATTTTGTAACTTTGTTGGTCCATCAAATTTTGCTCTTATAGATCAACCACGCGTTCAATAGCGCACAGTCTGATTTT
This sequence comes from Rhipicephalus microplus, assembly GCF_043290135.1. Taxonomy (NCBI): domain Eukaryota; kingdom Metazoa; phylum Arthropoda; class Arachnida; order Ixodida; family Ixodidae; genus Rhipicephalus; species Rhipicephalus microplus. The sequence continues at coordinate 47,077,363 of NC_134707.1, forward strand.
TTTTTGCGGAATAAATGACTCATAGATATATCTTCAAACATTTTCAAGTGTAATATGCATTACCTGAGCCAGAACATTTTTTAACCAAAAAGGCTTGATAAAGATATTAAGCATAGAATACTCCAACGAACCATTTATGTTTTACCTGGAGGCGGTAGTGGCAATAGATTCACAGCCATCCATTCGCATGCTCGCTCGGGCAAAACGAGTGACGTTACGGCAGCAGTGAGCCGACCTGAAAATAATTTGCTAGTTGGCATTGGTCGTGGCCGAATAGGAAAGAGCTGTACAGGTCTGTGTCGCGCTGTGGACCTCGATGATGATTTCCAGTCCTGGCCACCATAGAAGCATTCCAACGAGTGTTAAAAGGTAGAGCAAATGTCCATAAATATTTCTTTAGAGATACAAGGGTTTCACCCTCCACCAGCGTTATTTGTATCGGACTGATGCATGCGTTCACAGAAATTGCTTTTAGTGGTACGCCAACGACGGCACTCACGTGCAGTTTCGAGTGTCGCAAGCCATCGCGATGTTTTGTTCGCGCACTTGCCAACTCACCACATTAATTTTTTTCATGTTTCCCTTACAATATTATTTATGTTGAACTCACCGAAATTATTCAGGTGAAGTGCGGTAAAGGTTATCTGCGAACAATCTTAATGATTGCTGTCAGATGTTCTCTTGGTGCAGCATCGGAACAACACTGCTGACCTGCTCGGGCCAGTTTAGATAGCCAGCCTACATTAATTTTCATCCAGTTTGTTTCCTGTAGGTAGACCTAACTTGATAGTCTAGTTGTCGCCTCACCGAGGCGAAGAATACTTAGTAATTACTTGGCCCAGGTCACTTAGTGTGCCATGCCAACTTTCTCGTGCTTTTTTTGGAATCGTTGATATCAGCGGTGCTCCCACGGAAAGTGAACATTATGTTTTGTGACGCGGTGGCAGATTGGACAAGCATTCTCTGCAAATTAGGGCATACGACTTCGTAATTTTTCACAAATGTTAAGAAGAAATGTGTACATTTGATCCAAGTGAACGGACATCACTATGTTTCCGGAATGGTCCTGTGTGCGGCAGTATTTATTTATTTTCCGAATATGTTAGGCGACAGCTTATCACAGACAGATTCACACAAAGCGTACAGTTGGATATAGCGCAATTTCCTCAGGTGTTATTGCTTATTCACAAATGCAAGCGTCGTGGTGAACCGGTATTTATTCGGTGAAATGAAAGCAGCCTCATCTCTCGTGTGGTACTTAAGCACATATATGTTATAACCCCGGGATCTACGCCTTGTAGATTCCGTCACAATAACACTGTTTAAAAATATTTCGTAGCGCCCATTTCTTGGTGTACCTGATGAAAACAACGACCATTTCGCTATCCAGCTTCACAGCAACTCTTCTCTTCGGAGGGGTGCCTTCTGATCTAAGAAAAACCTTTCTACAGCTTAGATAACTATCACCAGTTATGATGCTTTCCACCTTGTATTTTGAGGAAATTTGTTCATGAAATTAAAAAAAGTAATCACCACCGCATCACTAAAAAAGTGGTATACGATGGGCGCAGAAGGAGGCGGCAAGCGGTGTCAAAGTAGGAAGTTCCCTGCTGCGAAGTTTCATCGCCGCGATTGTGGTGATGCCAGTGTCTGTCTTTGGGGTTACTAGCCAAATAGAATTGTGTCTTTTATAGCATTCCTGGTGCGGAAGCTGCAGGGTCTTTCTCTTTATATATCTAGGAGTCTGCGCTTGCATAGAATATATTCTAAAAGCAGTTTTATTATTGCGTGATATTGTTACGTGATTTCGTCTGACTGAAAGAGGGCATAGTGGGGCATACCCAAGTAAGGTGCCTCAGACTGAGAGTAAACAAGTGGACGTTGTCAGTGAGCTGCGTTGTGGCTGCGGACCGACAACTGTTATTTTCCACGTAACATTTTGGTGGAGGTGCTGGGTGCTCTTCTGACAACGGAGCTACGCAGTGGACGCCTCCTTAAGTCTGCTACCATGGCTCCGGGTGAGGATACGGCTTTTCCACCTACCTCAGCAATGACAGCAACCCGGTACGTCGCTCTAACGCAACCCCGTGATCCCCGTACCTTTACTGGAGAGGACAACGTGAATGTGGACAAGTGGCTTAGCATGTACGAGCGCATCAGCAAGCAATATGGCTGGGACCCAACCGTTATGCTTGCGAATGTCATTTTCTATCTTGACAAGACCTCTCGCACCTGGTTCGAGACCCACGAGCATGAAATCACAAGCTGGGAAATGTTTAAACAACAGCTCCGCGACCTTTTTGGCAACCCGTTTGGTCAACTACTTGATGCCCGAAAGCAATTGGCTGTCCGTACACAGACGTCCACTGAGCCCTACTTGACTTATACTCAAGACGTCTTAGCGTTGTGTCAAAGGGCCGATCCCAACATGACTGAGGCCGACAAGATTTCGCACGTGTTAAAAGGAATCGCCGACGATGCGTTCAGTCTGCTTGTATTCACCAACGTAACGACCATGGACGCCGTGATCAAAGAGTGCCGCCGTCTCGAGCAGGTGAAGAGTCGACGCATTTTGCAGCAGTTTCAGCGCCTACCCAACACCGCGGCAACGTCGTCTTGCGAAGCCACTCCTTGTCATCCGTCTACAACCGAAGACGTGACGCGCGTCGTTCGACGTGAACTCGAGGCCGCTTACCCAGCTGCCAACAAACTACCGACGTTGCCCGACGCCTCAACGTCAGCTGTCGCCTTGATCCAGGCTGTTGTCCGCCAGGAATTCGCTAACCTTGGTATCCTGTCCACTGCATCTACACTGGATAATACTGGTCCCTTGATAGCTTCTGTGGACATGAGACGTCGCCGTCCGTACTCTATTTGAACCAGGAACCCATCTGAATGGCGAACAGCTGATGATAAGCCAATCTGCTTCCGCTGTGGTCGCGCAGGACACATCGCTCGTTACTGCCGCAGTCAATGGCTATCTATGTCTTCTGGCTCGTACCCCGCTTACAGTAACTCATTCCGTCCACCAAATCACCGTTATCCGACCCGCACTCAGTCTACAGCATTTACTGCCCCTGAGGACTACGGCCACCCTGCCCCGTCGTCGCCACCGCCTCAAAGCCGCCCTTCTCGTTCAAACACGCGTCGCCGCTCTCCCTCGCCATCGTTCAACCGCCGCGCGTCCCCGGAAAACTAGGCTGCGCAGCTTCTGGAGGTGAAGCTGCCCTGTCGACCTTACCCAAAAATCCTCTGTTGCCCTTACGTTTGAACCGGAACACTCTAGAAGTATATGTTGATGGTACACCTGTTGAAGCTTTGATAGATACGGGCGCTCACGTCTGTATTATGAGTTCGCGTTTTCGTCGTCGCATGAAGAAGGTCCTCACGCCCCCCTTGACCAGTGTCGTCCAAGTTGCAGATGGCGCAACAGTCCCTGTCGTCGGTATGTGCACAGCTCAACTTACCGTAGCCGGTCATCAAGTGGTCGTCCTTTTTACCGTGCTTGAAACATGTCCCTACGACCTTATACTAGACCTCGTTTTTCTTGCCGCCAATTCTGCTCTGATTGATTGCTCCGCTGATGTGCTCCGCCTTGAACTGCCACAAATCAGTGCCGCCCCGTACCAACCTACATGTCGATTACAATGCAGCAATTTTGTTCGCCTGCCCTCGAAAACTGTGACGTACGTCGATTTTCTGTGCTCACCAGCTGTGCCCGACGGTGACTATTACGCTACGCCTCTCACCGACGTACTCCTTGCGCACAATGTTGCAGTGCCCTATACGGTGCTCAGCATCACAGATAACAAAACTTGTCTACCTCTTGTCAATTTCGGCTACATGAATCATGTGCTTCCACAAGGCATTTCTGTGGCCCACCTGTGTCCGTTGCTCGATTCACAAATTGAAGTGCTTGCCTCAGACACACTTGCTTCACCGCAGCGCACATCACTCTCAACACATTCGGGCAGCCGTCAAATTGTAGACATGATCGCCACTGATCTTCCGCCTCCGCAAGTTGAAGCCCTACAACATCTTCTCGAGGCCTACCAGGATATTTTCGATTTTGGTGACCGACCTCTTGGGCAGACGTCCTTTGTCCAGCATCGCATACACACAGGTGATGCCAACCCTGTTCACCACCGTCCCTACAGAGTGTCTGCTTTTGAGCGGAGCATAATTCAGAAGGAGGTGAACAAGATGCTAGCGAAGGACATTATTGAACCATCCTCCAGTCCCTGGGCATCCCCGGTGGTATTAGTTAAAAAGAAGGACGGATCGTGGCGATTTTGTGTGGACTATCGCCACCTTAACAACATCACCAAGAAAGACGAATACCCTCAGCCCCGCATTGATGACGCCCTTGATTGCCTCCATGGTGCCGCCTACTTTTTTTCCATCGATCTTCGTTATGGGTATTGGCAGATTGCCGTGGACCCCATGGACCTAAAGAAGACGGCTTTTGTGACACCCGATGGCCTCTACCAATTCACATTCATGCCTTTCAGCTTATGTAATGCCCCCGCCACCTTTGAACGAATGATGGACTCCCTGCTCCATGGATTCAAGTCGTCTACGTGTCTTTGTTATCTGGATGACGTGATTGTGTTTGCTCCCACTTTTGAAGCGGACCTTGAGAGACTGTCGAAAATTCTTGATGTATTCCGTCTCGCCGGCCTTCAGCTGAATTCGTCTAAGTGCCGGTTTGGTCGCCGTCGCATTACAATACTTGGACATATTGTTGACGCTTTCGGTGTACAGCCTGACCCAGAAAAAGTTCGAGCTGTGAAGGACTTTCCTGTGCCGAAAACCGCCAAAGATGTCCGCAGCTTTGTGGGGCTCTGCTCCTATTTTCGGCGGTTCATAAAGAACTTCGCGGAAATCGCTCGGCCCCTAACAGATTTACTCAAACCGGATGAGACGTTTACCTGGGGTCCCTCGCAAGCAGCAGCATTTTCCGACCTGACCACTTGGCTCACGTCTTCTCCTGTGCTGGCTCACTTCAACCCTACGGCACCGACGGAAGTGCGCACCGATGCCAGCGGTTACGGAATAGGCGCTGTGTTGGCTCAGCGACAACGTGGGCAGCATCGCGTGATAGCTTATGCCAGCAGGCTGCTGTCCACCTCGGAGCGTAATTATTCCATCACAGAGCGCGAATGCCTAGCGCTGGTGTGAGCAGTCGCAACATTTCGCCCTTACTTATACGGCCGACCATTTATAGTTCTTACCGACCACTTGCTGGTCGCTCTCTGCTGACTCGCCTCCCTCAAAGATCCCACAGGTCGTCTCGCCCGCTGGGCACTCCGCCTCCAGGAGTATTCTTACACCGTAGTGTACAAATCAGGAAAACTGCACAAAGATGTGGATTGTCTGTCATGCTACCCTGTGGCTGACTGCGATCCTACGAGCACTGATTTTGTGGGCTGCGTCCTTTCCATCTCTCAGCTGCTTCATCTCGGGGACGAGCAGCGTCGCGATCCGGATATCAGCCGCCTAATACAACAGCTCGAATCTTCACCGCAAGACGCTTCCGTTCGCATGTTTACCTTAAAGGACCACACCTTATATCGGCATAATTTATCGCCCCATGGTCAAGACCTACTTCTGGTCATACCAAAGCACCTGCGTTCTACAGTCCTACGCGAGCTCCATGACGCGCCAACCACCCGTCACCTTGGTGTCTCTCGCACATATGACCGTGTGCGCCGCCGCTTCTACTGGCCTGGCCTTTCACGTTCTGTACGTCGCTATGTCAACGCTTGTGAAATTTGCCAGCATCGCAAAAAGCCGTCGAGACTACTCTCCGGATATCTTCAGCCCATCGACATCCCATCGGAGCCATTCTTCCGTGTTGGTTTGGACCTTCTCGGTCCCTTCCCAACATCCGCCTCCGGAAACAAGTGGGTCGCGGTGGCTACGGATTACGCGACCGGTTATGCAGTTACGCTAGCCATGCCAACAAGCTGCGCTACAGACGTCGCTGATTTTCTACTACGCGATCTCATTTTAGTGTATGGAGCCCCTCGTCAACTGCTGACAGACCGAGGCCGTACGTTCCTTTCGAAAGTGGTTGACGATATCCTGCGTTCCTGCTCTACCCAACATAAGCTCACGACATCGTACCACCCCCAGACAAACGGGCTTACAAAACGTTTAAACCGCACCTTGACAGACATGCTATCGAAATACGTCTCGGCCGACCATCGTGATTGGGACCTTGCACTACCCTACGTGACGTTCGCATACAATTACTCCCGGCATGACACTGCCGGGTACTCGCCATTTTACCTTCTGTTTGGATGCGAACCAACATTGCCGTTGGATACCTTCCTGCCAGCCGCTGCGCAGTATACTTCTGAATATGCACGCGACGCTATTACCCGAGCTGACCATGCTCGTCAGCTTGCCCGCAGCAGATTAATGGCGTCCCAAGACTCGCAGAAGCATCGTTACGACGAGCGGCATCGCGACGAACACTTTCCAACAGGCTCCCTCGTTCTTCTTTGGTCCCCTACACGACATGCAGGCCTGTCAGAAAAACTTCTCTCTCGTTTCACGGGCCCATACCGCGTGCTTAGACGAGTGACCGACGCTACATATGAAATTGTCCCTGATAATCCATCAACCTCTTCCGCTCTGCTGTCAAGGGACATCGTCCACGTATCAAGGCTCAAGCGTTACCACACTGCTCTTGCTGTGGCCCCGTAAACTAGCCGGGTCGGCGCTTTTGCCGCCGGGGGTCGTGTTACGTGATTTCGTCTGAATGAAAGAGGGCATAGTGGGGCATACCCAAGTAAGGTGCCTCAGACTGAGAGTAAAGAAGTGGACGTTGTCAGTGAGCTGCGTTGTGGCTGCGGACCGACAACTGTTATTTTCCACAAACAATATGAACAGCTAACAACTAGTTCCTCTAACTTAATACTGTTCACTTTCGATCTGTCGAAAAAATTGTGAACAGCTAATCTGTTCACAATTCTGTCTAATCTTCTGACTAATCTGTTCACAAGCATCTCGCAATAATGTTCATGTAGCACGAAAAGAAAGAACACATTTAGAATACCGTTATTTCTTTTCAAACGTTGACGGACATATTTTTAAGACGCGATGGCACTTACAATTTCTACCGCACAGGAACTCTTAATGCCGGGAAACATGCCTAACGCTAGGAACTACAGAAGGAAGTATCAACTGACATAACTACTGCGTATACTCAGATGTATGACTGGCGTAATGAAGTCCTAGTAAAATCAGCAAGCTATGTGTCAAAATGTGACACACGAACAAAGCGAGTTCTCGGTATTATGAAAAAAAAAGGTTATAAATGCACCATTTCAACAAATGTAGGCCTGAAAGAGTTCCTTCGTCTTACTGGCCTTTAGATCAATAGGCGTGGCTACGCTATGCTAACTTTTATACTTATATGCTGCCCAATTATTTATGTGTATCAGTACTCAACGCTCAACAATGTAATTGCCTTACTGTAGCTGATGTCAATTACGCGTCACTAGCTTATGCTTTGATGTGACGTGCCCTGTAGATTATTCGCCCCTAATGACTGCCTTCTTCTCCACTGGTTGAAGTTTTCCAACTTGCCGGTGTGCTGATTGGTTGCCTGCTACCTACCGAAGCGTTGCTATATCCTCTTCCTCGTGTTAATCTTGTTGGAAGGGGTGACTTTACACACACTTTATTCAATTAGGTGAGCAGCACTCCGTCACGCCGTCGCTTGGAGCAATGCAGTCAACACCAGATGGTGTAGAGCCAACTATAGCGTATCAAACATGCGCTCACGCCAAAGTGAAGTCTCCTCCTTCCTCGTGTTCTGCAAGTACACTAATAATGATACTGTACCACAAGGCTTCCTTTTCTTCGAGTGCCTTGATAATAATATTAGACAAACCAAACCACACACTGCATACCCGACTGTAGCATATTGAGAGTGCCTTCGTATCAAAAAAAAAAAACAGGCTGCTTATTCCTCATGTTGTTTTGGTGGCTAGTGAACAGCTGCATACTATACGCGCCCTCACGCGTATAATGTGCTGGCTTTCAGACATTGATTTCAAAAAGGTTTAGACTGCGCGGTTAGGGCAGCTCGCAACAAGGTACACATACACAAATACAGGCGTGAAACTTCCCACTCACTTGATCTTGCTAAAATAGATAAATAAAGAGGTAACAGAATATAAAGACCACTGAATTGTCACAATGACACCGCTGAAAAAAAACAAAACAGGCGCGTGTGCGCATCACATACGGGGAAGTGACATGATGTGTCTCGTTACGAATGATGTTTTCGTCCCATGGTGAAGACATCAAGGAAGAACCCAAACAGCTATGTATGTTATTTTTGGAAAGATAATCGTGTCAGTGACTGTAGGTTCTCGCCTTTGATAAGCACCTTGTCTTTTTCCGGAGGAAACTAGCAGCTCTTGAACCTCTGAAAAGGCCGGGGAAGATTACTCCTCATCCCAGTGGAAAAATTTTATGTGCTCCTTAGCACACTCATTGAAACGTGTGCTGGTTTACCTCAAGACCAACCACACGAAATGTGTATCTGCTAAATGACGTTGGAACACAAGTAGTGAGTTTCATCGAAGGGTTCTTTTCACATAACATCTCTTCGTTTGTTCGTGTCGCAAGTTGGCTGTTTTTGCAGCTAGCAATGCGCGGAAAAGACGGCACAAATTCCATTGCTGTGTGCCGTTCTTATTATTGTGGGCCAGCAAATCAAAATATAAGGCATCATAAAAGGTGTTCATGCTTCTTAAGCGCTGCAGGGGGAGAAAAAAAAACCAGAAATCACACAGAGTGTTTTTTTACCAAATTATAAGCACGAAGACGTACCAACTAAACAACATCTCAGACCCATTATCCAACAGGTGTCGCTTGGTTGACACTTTTCTGTTGATATTCTAGAAAAAATACCTTTAAAAGCCGGCTTTCGCAAGTGCTGTGGATCATGTTTTGCCGAAAGCCAGTAGAGAAAAGGCACGTGATCTGTCAAGTAAAACTTGATGATGCTGACTGAGATCAATATTTTGAAAGCAGAAAATCAGGTTTTCAATGTAATACTAGGCTTCACAACCTTATCTGAATGATTCCACGCGCTTATCTATCTGTCTGATGATTATGGCCTAAAAGTGGCTTGTTCAAAAATAAACATGTTGTTGCTAATAACACACTATCCAGTTCTGTTTCCGTGTTTCACCTCACGCTATGAAAATTCTTTCAATTGTATTGTCAATATGCAAGTACCGTTTTCTTCCACCATATGTCTCAAGAGAGGCTCTAGACGTTCATTCAGATTACGTTTCCCTTGTCGCTTTCCCCAAATGTTCTATATTTGATGGAGTAATCTTCTCTAAATTAGCAAACTACATGTATTTCTCGCACGCGTTCTCACGAAGGGGGCTATGGTACGAGTGTAGGGGGAAGGCGCCCAATAATTACCTAATAGGCGCCGCAAATTCGCTCCATACGTTTACTCAGTTTAACCAATACATTCCAAGTGTGAAAGTGTAGGGTGATCGGTATGTACCCTTATGACGATAACAACACCAGATGGCCACTGGCGTTGACATAAATGATTTGTTTACTTCTTTGTATACTTAATTAGAACCATGTCGTGTCCTTTTGTGTGCCTGTATTTAAAGTGCTTTTTCAATATATATAACAGAAAATCCTGGAACGTGGTTACCGGTCTTTGCGTGCACTGCAGCATGTTGATTTTCTGCAAAGTGGTGAAAATGTGCGCTTTATCAGAATAAAAATGGTTAACGTTTATACTCTTGGCAGCCTCAATTATGGAGATAAAAATCTGTTAGAATAGTTTTTAATCAAAAAAGTACATTTTTTCACGTGGTACACAAAAAAATCAGCAATAGTGTTTTTGCAGGAACACCTAATGACACATATATATACGTTAATAGGCGCTAAACACTTAGTAAGGTTATTGTGGAATTGTTATCTTTATTTGCACTTGCGCGAATAAGATGCCACCAATCAATTTTGAGGCCTGATTAGGTTAAGGCAGGAACAACATAAAAAACACAAAGTTAATAATTCTAAGCCTAAATCATCAATACTTAACTAACTCATTGGTTACACATATGAATATCTGAATTATATTTCAAATTATATTCGTGAAAAACAAATGCCATCGTAACCAGTTAAGCCTTTCTGTACTGCAAACAAGTCTCGTTGCTCTGCATTGTGGAAATACTTTTGTTTTGCTCGGAAGGGCAACATGAAATAAACAGTAAAACATTAACCTAAATGAAACAAAGAGAAGCAGGTAATGCATGTGGCAAAACCTTTCATGATTACCTAGTCCACATGTTTTACAGGTAAACACTTAGCCTGATGTTTCTACACTGCGAATCGCTTATACATGATCCTGCTTTGTTAGTCTATCTAATGGTCTTCGAAACACGCGGCCCTGTTCTTTTGCGGAGGTCATCTGCACTATTCTTCAAATTTCGCCCCGAAACCATAAAATAATAATGAATGACGTCAATAATAAAGACAGCAAGTGTATTCACCTGCAGGTATCGTAATTAAACTGAATAAAAGATACAAGATGAAGGTAGTACAGGCTTACGCGCCTACATCCAGCCATGATGACGCTTCAGTTGAAAGCTTCTATGAAGACGTGGAATCGGCAATGAGTAAGGTAAAAACACAGTATACTATAGTGATGGGCGACTTTAATGCAAAGGTAGGGAAGAAGCAGGCTGGAGACCAGGCAGTAGGAGATTATGGCATCGGTACTAGAAACGCCAGAGGAGAGCTACTAGTAGAATTCGCAGAACGCAATAATTTACGGATTTTGAATACCTTCTACCGAAAACGAGAAAACCGCAAGTGGACATGGAGGAGCCCTAATGGCGAAAATAAGAACGAAATAGACTTTATAATGAGTGCACACCCTGGAATCGTGCAGGATGTGGAAGTGATTGGCAAGGTACGATGCAGTGACCATAGAATGGTACGGTCTCGAATTCGCCTAGACTTGAAGAAGGAACGACAGAACTTGATACGCAAGAAGCCAATCAATCAGCTAGCACTGAGAGGGAAAGTACAGGAATTCAGAGTGTCACTGCAGAACAGGTACTCGGCTCTCAGTGAGGAAACCAACCTTAGCGTAGATACAATGAATGATAATCTGACGAGTATCATTATGGAGTGTGCAGTGGAAGTTGGAGGCAGGGTAGTTAGACAGGACACTGGCAAGCTTTCACAGGAAACGAAGAACCTAATTAAGAAGCGTCAAATCATGAAAGTGTCAAGTACAACAGACAAAATAGAACTGGCAGAGCTTTCGAAGTTGATTAATAGACGTAAAGTATGCGATGTAAGAAGGTATAACATGGAGAGAATTGAACACGCTCTGAAAAACGGAGGAAGTGTCAAAGCATTGAAGAGGAAACTTGGGATAGGCAAAAGTCGGATGTATGCACTAAGGGACAAAGAAGGCAAAATAACTACCAATATGGATAGGATAGTTAGGATAGCGGAGGAGTTTTACAGGGATCTGTACAGTAGCCGAGACAACCACGACCTTAATACTATAAGAACTAGCAGTAACCCAGATTACACCCCACCAGTAATGATAGAAGAAGTCAGAAAAGCTTTGGAGAGCATGCAAAGGGGCAAAGCTGCTGGTGAGGATCAGGTAACATCAGATCTGCTGAAAGATGGAGGACAGATTGTGTTAGAAAAACTAGCCACCCTGTTTACGAGGTGTCTCCTGGCGGGAAGAGTACCAGAGTCTTGGAAGAACGCTAACATCATCTTAATACATAAGAAAGGAGATGACAAGGACTTGAAGAATTACAGGCCGATCAGCTTGCTCTCTGTAGTATACAAGCTATTTACAAAGGTAATTGCTAACAGAGTAAAGAAAACATTAGAATTCAATCAACCAAAGGAACAAGCAGGATTTCGAACAGGCTACTCAACAATTGACCACATTCATACTATCAATCAGGTAATAGAGAAATACTCAGAGTATAACCAACCACTATACATAGCCTTCATAGATTACGAGAAGGCGTTTGATTCAGTAGAAATATCAGCCGTCATGCAAACACTGCGGAATCAGGGCGTAGATGAAGTATATATAAACATTCTGGAAGAAATCTACAGGGGATCAACTGCTACCATAGTGCTTCATAGAGAAAGCAACAGAATACCAATCAAGAAGGGTGTAAGGCAGGGGGACACAATTTCCCCAATGCTGTTTACCGCGTGCTTACAGGAGGTTTTCAGAAGCCTAGAATGGGAACAGCTAGGGATAAGAGTCAATGGAGAATACCTTAGTAACTTGCGCTTCGCCGATGACATTGCATTGCTGAGTAACTCGGGGGACGAATTGCAACTCATGATTACGGAGTTAGACAAGGAGAGCAGAAAAGTGGGTCTTAAAATTAATCTGCAGAAAACGAAAGTAATGTACAACAACCTCGGCAAAGAGCAGCGCTTCGAGATAGGTAATAGTGCACTTGAAGTTGTAAAAGACTATGTCTACTTAGGGCAGGTAATAACCGCAGAGCCGAACCACGAGATTGAAGTAACTAGAAGAATAAGAATGGGGTGGAGCACATTCGGCAAGCACTCTCAAATTATGACAGGTAGATTGCCACTATCCCTCAAGAGGAAGGTATATAACAGCTGTATCTTGCCGGTACTTGGCTACGGAGCAGAAACCTGGAGACTTACAAAGAGGGTTCAGCTTAAATTGAGGACGACGCAGCGAGCAATGGAAAGAAAAATGGTAGGTGTAACCTTAAGAGACAAGAAGAGAGCAGAGTGGATTAGGGAACAAACGGGGGTTAAGGATATCATAGCTGAAATCAAGAAGAAGAAATGGACATGGGCAGGGCATGTAGCGCGTAGACAGGATAACCGCTGGTCATTAAGGGTAACTGACTGGATTCCCAGAGAAGGGAAGCGGGTTAGGGGGAGACAGAAGGTTAGGTGGGCAGATGAGATTAAGAAGTTTGCGGGTATAAATTGGAAGCAGCAAGCACAGGACCGGGTTAACTGGCGGAACATGGGAGAGGCCTTTGTCCTGCAGTGGACGTAGTCAGGCTGATGATGTATTCACCTGCACTGTGTCCACAGATGCAAAAAAGAAAACTGAAGTGAGGATCAAAGAATAAATATTTCAAAATAGAAACCTAAAGCTAAATACATATATAAGTGTACGTGCATTCATTATATTTAAGTTTTCGGCTTTATTATGTACTAAAACTGAAAGAAGTGTACATATCTCACAATTCTTATTAGGACCATCAAAATTATTGCTAATTTTTTTGATATGTCATGATTGCGGATTTTTCACAGTATCACAATATGGCTTCTTGACTAGATACCAGGTTAAAAAAATGCCAGAGAATCAACTCACGCGTCAGAGCGGCATTATTTGACAAATCAAGGTACATTGTGGGTGTTTGATTGACATGGCTTGGCCCTAAACTTCGAGTGTGGTCGTTTGTTGAAAGGTGTTTGCTGTAGAACATCCCAATGATTCCTTGACAACACCTGCATAAATAGAACGAAAATTTGTAATTTTAACCCACTGAATAACTGAGATCAGCCATAAAAACTCCTTATTGTGTACCATGTTCTACAGCGAGATAAGAGAGTCAAACGAATTAGTGGCCAAGCGAATGTGTCAAAGCGCGTTGCACATGAGCGGCTAAGTTACCATGTGCAAAGCATGATATAGAGAAATGGACTTACACTTCTTGCAAGTTTGTCGACACTCCTTCAAGGTTGGAAATTTATTGCCGAAATAAGAGCAACTCAAAGATTTAAAGCAAGATTCGTCATTTGGATTATATATGAATACAGGATGAACTTCCCCGAAGCACGGAAAGCTTGCCATCGGGAATTGGCAAACTTCAGCTGCAACGGCAATAATTTTATATTAGCGTCTTGAGTTCACATTCATCTAAGAAATAGCAATTGATGAGCCACACTGCTATTAAAACAACTAAATCAATTGGCCTTTGGTATTTGTGTGTAGCTGTTAGAAATAACTTATTTTTTGGCATTTTTCGTAGGTAAAAAAACTCCGCTTTTTCATGCATCCCAGTTGAATTGGTAACGTATAACTAGGACACGTATGCTTAGTGTTTTCCTTGAGTTAATTGTTAAATGTGGTTAGGCTAAACTACATTTGATTGATATGATTGATATGTGGGGTTTAACGTCGCAAAAGCACCATATGAGTATGAGAGACGCCGTAGTGAAGGGCTTCGAAATTTCGACCAGGCTAAATTACGTTTTGAAATCTGTTTACTGCAAGTCGTTAAAAATGGTAAATACAATAGGAAAACTCAAAATACTACAAATAGAGCGAAAATGTAGAAAGTAGTGCGGTCTTACCAGTTCGGCACACTCCATCACAGGCAAGTTTGTTTGCAAAGGGTGCCTCTCTAGAGCAGGTGGGTAGGCACGCTCGTTGGTTCTCATCGTAATACCATCGCTTAAAAAGACAGTAATTGAATGACGTAGAAACTGCATTCAATTTGCACCTAAAATCTGAGGAAAAAAAAAGGAGAGAAATAAATGAATGTTGAAGTGTTGAATAATTAATGTATGGGTATTTTTTGCACTTGCGAAAAATCAACAGATATATTACATTAAAACACTGAAAAGTTTCGGAATAAGTGGCCACACCAGAAAATCTCTGCTGAGGATCGTGACAGATAGCTACTGATGTACCCCGACAACAGAATGTGTGCGAAATTGCGTTAAACTCGTTAATACTGGAAGCCAAAGCAATCTCCTAGCCCACGCTGCTAGCCCAAGCGGCCATACTCCTGCCTACACTTTTGGGAGTAGAACGAGATCGGCATGCTCTTTTGTAATACAACTGAAACAATCTAGCGAAGTGATCGAAACGACAGAGTTGTGATTTCGTAAAAGCGGCAAGCTCGTGAACTTCGGAGGGCAATTTTGCTGCTCTTGGAAATCTTTAATTGCATCACTACCAGAACCTAAAGCAACGAGGCATTGCTAACACACACGTGAAACGTCCGCCATGGCTACCACATGGCGTCTTGAACATCAAGCCGCCATGTCAACTGGACATAGGGGGCAACATGTTCGGCTGCCGAAAGCCAGAAAGCCAATCACGTGCAGCAATAACGAGCGTACATTATGTGCGAGAGTGAGAAAAAAATATATGCGAGGTAAGGAGGTGAGAACGGTACTTCA
This sequence comes from Rhipicephalus microplus, assembly GCF_043290135.1. Taxonomy (NCBI): domain Eukaryota; kingdom Metazoa; phylum Arthropoda; class Arachnida; order Ixodida; family Ixodidae; genus Rhipicephalus; species Rhipicephalus microplus. The sequence continues at coordinate 47,092,600 of NC_134707.1, forward strand.
AGATTCGCATGGTAACTGAAGTAAATGTGTGAACAGGCCGAGCATGAACAGGCCAGCACTGAAATCGCGAAACCAAGCATCGCCAACCGTATAGCAATATTCAGTATGTAAGAACGTTACTGACTTCGGAATCCATTTCACTGTGAATGGGGTAAGCATTCTGCCTCATTAAACTCAAGCTATCGGGACCTTAGTAGGGCACCTAGGCGTTTTCATGCCATATTGAAAGGAAATAACTGCAGTTTTACATAAAACATTTTTTGAATACCTATGTATTGCCGTTGGGTTTCCGTCCACGCTTTGTATGGTAACACTGAGCACTATCAGTATATGCTGAGAAAGCAGAATTCCTTGTTTAGATTGGGAACTTCGTAAAGTCGGGATTAGAGAGATCAAGTTTCATATAGTAGCAAATATCGTTTCGTGAGAGCGTGAATTACACATTTTTATGTGTTTGTATGTAGTTCCTAAAGCTTTCATACTATATTGCTATTAGTTCTTGGAGATGGCCACTCTCTTTTGTACGTATGCCTATGAATATTATCATGCCTTACTACCTTGATTTTGATAAAACGGCCGTCAGGGGCCAACTGCATTGTTGTGCGCTCTGTTTACTTTGACTGTTTTGATCAACCGCGGCAAAAATTTTGAATTTACTGATTTGGAATAAAAGCTTGTGACAACATATTTGCGATAATCGTAGAGCACCATAAGCTGGTAATGCCAAATGTTTAAGATTGCATATACGAAACGGCTGCAGCCACTTGAAAATTCGTCATTTCATTGTGTACTTCATTAAAAGGCGTATTGTGCAAAACCTTCGCGAATAATACTCAAAACACCGTGAATATGCTTTGCTTACGTGATAGATTCAACTGCTTTATTTATTTGTACGAAGAAATATTCTACTGATTCATTTTTTCTGCGGTAAAGTGTACGCCAGCTTTGTTTAGATCAACCAACTTGACGCATGGTTTAGCGTTAACAGTAAATGGGGCTTGAGCAATCTGAGCTAAGGTACAGCACGATGCTCTCGCTGGAGGCCCAATATTTTGCGAAACTATTCTTTCTCGGGCAGAATCCTTTCAACAAAGTGTCGTCGCGTTAGCACCTTGCGGACTCCACTGCCACAGCAACGAATGTGGTGCCTCTCAAGAAAACAGGAAGAAAATTGGAAGACCCACCATAAAAGGAAGTCGCGTTCTAGCTCAGAAACCCTATGCAATTGCTAGTCAGTCATTTCAGCAAAGCAATTTCAACTGTGGGCGAGGTCAGTGATGCGTTTAGAGTGAATTGTACTGATTCATAAGTTATTGGCCACTTTTTTCAATAATGTTGAATTTTAATGTTCTGAAACCCCATCACTAAGAAAACTTCATCCAAATCTTGACGCACTAAGCTTGAAACATAAGCGCCTCTCTAAGAATACATTTTTGGCATCAGAGTATTGAGCTTCAGGATACGATGGTGTACTACGGGACTTCAACATGCATTTGCCCATGCCCCTTCAGCCACACAGTTGATATAACATATTAACTTTACACCTTCAGTGGGCCTCATTCTCGTTCCTCGAAACGAGTTCCACGCAGATGCATCTATGCGTAGATGAAAAAAAAATATGCCGATTTTCAGCACCAACTTTGTTTATACATAATTGTTGTACGTAAACATGCATTTTATTATGTGTGAATCCCACACTCCACAAATTAACCGAAGGGCTTTTGCTTTGAGTCGAATCACTCACAATCACCACTGGTTTCAACAGGGTGCAGTACTCTTAATTTCGCTAACCATGAACAAAGTGCACTTACCTTTAGTTGGAGGTTTAGGCGGCATCACTATTTTGAGATTTGGTATGAATGACGACGCTGAAGTACGCCGAAGCTGCAACATCTCGAGGTAGCTTGGCAGACGGGGGCCATGAGTGGCATTCGCTGTTGTACTGCTCTCGACGTGTTGTGGTGCTGCGCCTACAAAAACAAGGTTAGAGAATGGTATCAAAGAATGACTTCACAAAGGAATGCCCACACGGAAAAAGGGCAAGCGAGAAATTAGAAAAGTTTCTAACAAACATCATATTCACCACAGGCGACATGCAGTCTGAAGTGTCGGCGTTCCTTAGAAGTATTTACTTTGCAAGTGCAGTAGGAGGAAAAGAAGGTTAGGTAAACTTTATATTGTTTTATAAAGCGTGTAGTTTTTGAAACTTTAAAGTACTAAAATAGACACTAACATCGATGAAAACAAGCAAGACTACTGCTAATTAATTTCTATGATCTAAGGGGAATCCTTTTTTTTAAAACTGTGCAATGCGTTTAACAGCAGCCGACTTGGAGACTTCGTGCGAAGCCCATGGCCACGGGGGCGCAGTCAATTGCGTCATAGTTCCAGTAAGAGGTCGCAACTTATATTCCGGCAACAATCCAGGCTCCTGAGTAAAACACAGTTCCCGCAAAAGGTTGTTACATATTTGCACATGCCTCTGCATCTCATCAATTAAATACTTGCAAAGCTTCTTTACTAAACTGAGAAGTGGTCTTAATATCTGCACAATAGTTTAGTACAGACTTTTTTGTGTCCGAACTTGCACGCATTTATCACCAGGAAAATGCATTATGTTCCGCATCATAGAGCATTAACTGATTGATATTTCTTGCCAGTACGATGTCCTGCGTTCCACAAACAAATAATTTGTTTTCACCGATACAACGAATCAATATATTTTGCTACTTTTCCAGCCACAAATGATACACTCAGGTAATTTCAATTGATCGTTATTTTACTAAGATTAGCTGTGTGGGTTTGTGTACTTCAGGGCAATCATTAGCGATTAAAGAGTAGTACTGTCCCAGACTTTTTTACTAATGACGGCAATGCTAGGCTTCATTTAGGGTCGATTTTATGAAAGCATTTGTTTCTCGCAATATTCCTCTGACTTGGCAACTGGCTGGACAAAAATATCCAACACTGTTTATTGTTCAAGTTACCTTGAAGTGATTTTTTATTTGTTCATTCCTCTGTGTTACGAATACTTTTCTGTTACTAAGTCATGTAGCACATAATTGGCCCATTAATGTTCAATAAGCAAGCAATATTATGAAAAACTTGAAATCGCCAGCCTCATATAACATAACCATTTCACGCACATACACTCAAGCTATATTTCTCACCACATGGTAGCTTCGACACCATCAATTCAATGCTTGTACTGATATTTAGCGCTCACGTAATTTTTTGCTCTAAAAAATGCAGCTGGCCAGGTGGCCAAGAATGCCAGCCATTTTTCGATTGATTACTGATGAGTGCATCAAATCTAGCGTCGGAGATATTGATTAGTACTATTACGTGTAATATGAGTATGTTACGGAAATATGAAGACTATTTGAAGATGCACTTATTGGAAGTTGCTAAATGGGACTCTATCAATTGTCTTACATGTGTTAAATTTCATTGTAAATAATTATTGGCGCTGATAATGACCCTTAAGCCTGTGACAGAACAGGCAGATTGTGGATGCAATACTCGTGAACATGTTCCGCAAGTTAAAGTATTGGTGTACTTTTACCTAAAGTATTTTTACCAATAAACATATTCGTATAGATGATGTATATATTACCTCATAACAAGGATATACTATTGTGTTGCATTACGTACATTATTCAATTACCAGTAGTTTTTGTTTTAGAGTACTGAAAAAGACTTCATTCGCTTCTACGCTCTGAAAGACGGAGTATGTGGGACTCTTTCTGGCTAGTCCGGAAGTGCCACTTATGGGCCTCTCCTAAAAAGAGGCACGTTGACACTCTCTTGGGTCACACGACTCTCTAAAAGGAGAATAATGACACCCAAAGAGAGTCACCATGCTTCTTTAAAGAAAGTCATATATATGGCACGCCATTACCACCCCCATAAAATAATATTACTATTTTTTCAGAGTACATGAAACAGCTTCCTAAAACAGGCAAGTGAAGTCGATTATGACATGATGAATTCAGTAGCATTCATAAGTCCTGTTAAGTTATATTGTTAAACTATACCTTAGCATATTAGGAAAGACGTTTTTGTAGAGTCTACTAGATTTTAAGCACATACTTACGCCATTTGCATGTTTGGTAGCACTCCAGCAATGTTGGAAACTTGTTCAGAAAGTATGTACAATCATACGTCAAAAAGCAGCTTCCATCTTTCGGACTGTATATATATACGGGAGACGCCTCAATGTCGCACACGGCGCTGGCCACAGGAAAATTGCAAACTTCCCCTGCATTCATAAAGCAAAAGTTGAACATTGATTGTGTTATGTGAAGTAATGTGTGAATGATATAACAATTTTATGAAGTTCATGTCATTTTTAAAGGGTCCCGTCATCCATATTGTGCCTTTGAATCATGCTTAAGCAACATGTCCTCATTCGAAATATTAACAAGGAGGCGAGTATTGAAACGGTTGCTATGCTGATTGTGACAATTTATATAAGTTTCTTACTTATTAGTAATAACTTCTTACGGTAAACCTTATTCTAGAGTTAACTGCTGTGCTTGTATTCTGGCTGAAATGCACCACATATACTGCTAATTTATGCTGCAGGTAACGTACTCATTCAGAGACACTGTGGGTATTAAAACCACAGAGAAGCAAGAAACAGGCAAGTGTAATTCATAAGCAAATATCGAAATAATGGTAGCTACAATTTGTGCGTTGGAGTACTAAGTACCCTTTTTCGACATTTACCTTATATGCAGGGCTATTCATAGCTTACAAGAGCTTTAGGTAAGATGCTCCAAGTTTTAAGCTCATCAAAAAAAAAAGACAGAAATGAAGTGCGTCACTACGTTTCGAGCAAGTTTATTAGTTCTGCTAATCTCTTATCAGTTCTGCAATTTATATGGCTACCATGGGTAAGCAGAAAATACGTCCTACAATCTGAGAACTACTTAGATGTGATAAAATTTATTTTGTGCTTAAGAGTTGCTCAGACCGACTTATATAAACATCCCTCAACCGTGCGTACTAGGCCTTAAGCAGGCCAAACTTTTTAGCGTCCTCTACTTCCTCAGATCTACACCCACGACTCAATTTTGTTCTGAGTGAGTTTGACTGAGCGGACTGATTTATTTGTTAGTAGAATTAGCTGTTACGATCAAGCTGTAAAATTGACCTAAAGCCGATATGTCATGCAATCAGTTCTGTATGGTGCGTCGAATGATCTCGTACTGTCAAACGGCCCTTATCAATGGTTCCAATCCACAATGAACACATTCACTGAATAAAACGACTCGCACGTGGTATTTCTATCAACAACTTCTCATGAAGGATATTGCGGGAGAGATCAAGGCACCCTTCTCTGTAACCCATGCCTCTGGTTAGTAAATATCGACCAGCTGGCGTATCAGTGCTAATGCTTTACAACATCTGTCAGTGGACAAGGGCATCGACATGGGCTGAAATCTTCCTAATACTAATCCACAAAATGAGTAGGTAGAACTACAAGTCGGTAATAAAACGTGCATCTTATACAGACTCGCTCAGAAAGTTATGCTTAGGGCACACACATACGAAAGTAAGCAAACAATTTATTGAATATGTTGGCCTCTTATAACTGGCGTAAGGTCAAAAACACTATGGCCCAGGTGATGGCGAAACTCACCAGGACTCATTCAGACTCACGGTTAGATCTGAGTGTCAGTGAGTGGCAGCAAATGGACTAATGAGCGAGCTTGCTGAAGTCTGAGCGTGGCACCTTTCTCGTCAAACTTGGAATTTATTTGCTGCTCTTTATTTGTCTACTTACTTTTGATCAAATACAGGAATTGCAGTAGATTATGGATATATATATCAGCGTTCTTATACCTCGCCTCCGAGCCACATGTTTCAACAAATTGGAATGATTTTGAGTGCTTTTTACTCCTTTGCGATGAAATACCACAAGGAAAACATATTATTACGTTATTCAAAGGGTGATCATTAAGTTCAATAAATTTGCTACAAGAGACGTTCATTCACAGTCTATCGCTAGGACGATCCTTGGTTTGACGTATGTAGGGTAGAAATGCACTTTGTCATTGTCATAGGTGTTTGTGAGTTTTTGCACACTCTAAATTTTCAGCCGGTTAAATGTCTGTTTGTTGGATGCTAGAAACATTGGCTGAGTAGTGGAAATTACGAATATTGACTAGAGAATCAGTCCCTTTCAGAAACTCTATAGGGATCTGCCTTGAAATGGTTAAGCCGATGTTTTAAACATATAATTCACGCTTAACTTTGTTATTTTCAGGATGCAGTAGATATATGTACGTATTTTGTGAAAACATATTCAGGTTTCTTGTAAGTAGAACACTCGCTTATCGTTATGTTTTTTGTTTTAAATTTCTGCCTGTTGTTAGCAGTGTTCCATGTGACATGTCGAGATGCTGCTGGCGGCTGACACTCAACCTTACTAGCTTGGAGCGAAGACAATAATGCGCAATAAGCAAAATAGTCATAAAATAGGAGAAAAGAAATTGTTTACAAACATTCTTACCGCTTCGACATGTTCCTTGGCATTCTATTTTGCTTGAAAATGGAGCTGCTTTGTTGCAACTTTGAGTACACACTCTGGAATGTTGATTAAACAACCATCGCGGACGAGAGCATTTCCCAGGTTGATTAGTAGAGTCCACAGTATTACCGCATCGGTAGTCTGTGCCAAAGAAATGTCAAAGGAAGATAAAATTAAAACTCTGTAAGATGGCAACTCGTGGGCAGGTTACCTGTCTGTCATTCGTTAATCTTGAAAACGCTGTTGTGTATATTACAATGTTTTAATAAATGAAGCAGTTTGTAGATTGACACTGCTCGAGTGCCTAATGCAGTCTAGCGGTGCTTGGCTGAGAAAATTGAGCTCTATAATTCGGAGCTTTCATGTAGTGCAAAGTTCGTTCCAACCCATGTGTCCTGTTGTGGTTAATGATCGCCTTCTACGCTCCTTAGGCTGCTAAAGCATGTATATTTCAAAATTATTTGAATACACGTATCCTAATATTATTTCATTGGCGTCTCTGCTAGCGACATCGCTCATTAACTTCTTGTCGTCAACAAGAAGCTGGAGAGTTCAGTGACATTGTTTTTAATTTATCTGCACACGATTACACACAAGTGCATATATACAGGTGTCAGGTTCTCCAACATAACATGAGCCACACTTAAAAAATGAAGGCCACCTCAGGGGCTAATTGAAGCAAACGCATACAGCTTACACTAGCCAATAAATTGTCAGGTAATGTTTTAAATCCTTTTGAACAAATCAATTACTTAATTTTATTTACGCAACTTTTATTATTGCATGAAAACCCAATATAGAAACCCCCAGCTGTACAGCAATTTTAGCAAGCAGGCACGAAAGTGAGTGCAATTTGCTGCAGATGGCTATTCCCTGTGTGCTTTTGCCAGTGTTACACCAAGAAACGACGAGCGCAATACGAGTACGTGGCTCCTTAAAGGGCTCCGTTCTTAAAAATAGAAGTTCTCTAGCTCACCATATGCTTCTGGTGTCGACGATCCGCCCAGAGCAGCAAAAAATAGAACACGCAACAAAGAGCAGATATTCATGCCAGCGACCCTACGTTCTCCCACAAAGCACGTGGCCTTTCTTTATTCACATTGGTCTGTGTACTGAAAAGAACGCTGAAAAAAGAAGAGCTTAGCTGGCCCTGCACAATAGGACTGTCAAGTAACAATTGAATTGTTACCTGAGACTACCCTAGATATCGCCAGGTGGATGGGCTTGTTTTTACGGATTCAGTTCTCTTTATCTAAAACAGTGTGCATTAACGAACCAATGCATCGACACGAATGCGTTCCAGTATGTCTTTGCAAACTATTACTTCCAACGTTGCTGTATCTCTTTCCACTTTCTTGCAGCTATTGTACAAATGGCAAAGTATACAGCTCCCGTGCAGCATCAGATTTATTACTTCTTCTTGAAAATTTACACTGTGATCATTCCGGAAGTTCATAGCTGTTGTGCGTTGGTACTTGGGCCACAGGTTTGGGTGCCTTAAGTTCCCGACAATAACACCGAACCTGTTTTTCTGAGATTGATTTTTCAAGATAAAGTTGCTCAAACAATCTCTTCTGTATCGCAGCCTTTGAGCCAGTGAAGAAAGCCTTGTGCCATGCGTCGTGTCATCAATAAAATAAATAAATTATTTTCAGATAACAGAGCAAATGATATGTTGAAATCAATGACATTTCACAGGAAATGACAGTACTTCCTTTCGCGCATTCGGATACATGAGAAAGAAAAAGATATTTATGAAACAGAATTACCCCGGGAAAAGTAATAATGCCCATTTTAGGCTTTTTGGATGAATATGTTGCGTTACCTGCTCATGGAGTCCCATTTTATTAACTTTAAAAAGCAGAGCAGTAAACCTGTCAGGCCGGACGGAATGGCATTCTCTCTCGGTAATTCGTCTGCGCAGCAACCTCACGTGGTACGCGTGGCTCTCTGAAAAGATAATTTTCAGCTTGCGTGCGACTTGCTGGAGCACTAGGTACAAAATAGTAAAATCCTCAGGGTGGGTGAAATACAGGACCTATCGCTAAAAAAAATAGAGCGTTAAACATGAGCCCGTGTAGCTAGAGGGTTTAATGACGATTATGACTGAATTAACGTTTAACGTCTCTAAACAATGTTCCCGAGCTTAGAAGCTTGGTGTTACCCCAGGTGAGAGCAGGCCCATAGCGAAACTTTTTTTCTGGGGGTGGGTTGGGCGGGTGGCATTTATTTAAAGGCTTAAAAAACTTATATTCTAGAATAATGTCCTCGGTAAAAGACAAACGTTCATCGAAGTTCTGGCGGAGGGGCAATGGCTCAGGACATTTTCCTAGCCACGGGCCTGAGTGGGAGGACCCTCATATCATGAATTGTCTGGCCGAAATCGGCTATAGCGCAGTGGCGACGAGTCCTTGTTGGTCGGCTAGGTCCCGAGCAGAGATCTTGGCCTGTCACGTCTCTGCTAGGGAGTTGATACATGCAGTCGTTGCAGGCTTAGTATAGCCACCTTCGTGGCGCCGTGGGCATGCAAGTATTATGCTTACAGTGGGTCTTGTACGTCGCTTATTGGGCAGTTGTATATATATATATATATATATATATATATATATATATATATATATATATATATATATATATATATATATATATATATATATATATATGATTCACAAAAATAAATTCTGTGGGTTCGGTGCAAATATAATTAAGAATTAAAGAGCACACTTACGAAAATTTGATAATTGTTTACTCTACGTTTCTGCCATGGCACGGCCTTCGTCAGGATATATATATATATATATATATATATATATATATATATATATATATATATAATGAGGAAGACCTTTATTCGAGGCAATCTCGAGCTGGCACACACTGATGATGATATCTACAGATGAGAAAAATATACAAATGATGATGACACGTCCAATTGATAAAGAAGAGTCGGTGACTGTGCTCACACTAATTCCCCGTCACGCTGAAAGTGGCCTCCTGGCCGCGCGAGAGGCAATATTAGGAATTGCGTCGGGTATACAGTTTCAGCCGAGAAACGTGCACAATTTCTGTCCCACGGCAACGGTGGTCGGAGGGAGCTCTAAGTGATGAAATAGGGTAATTAACAGGGGACGTTTGTTCAATCACCGCATAAGGTCCTATAAAACGACTGAGGAATTTGTCACCTAAGCCGGGCACACGCACGGGCATCCACAGAAGAACTTCGTCTCCTGGAGAAAAGGTTACAGCTCGGTGAGATGAGTCGTAGTGAGACTTGCGAGCTTCCTGAGAGATGCTGGTGTAGATTCGGGCCAGATCACGGCAGTGCTCGAGGCGAGACAAAAATTGTGCGGATAAAGGGCCTGCTGAGGTAGCTGGAGCCGAAATGAAGGAGACGCCCAGAGTTACACTTGGAGAGCGGCCATGGACCAGAAAATCGGGAGAAAAGCCGGTGGTGCGTTGCGTAGCTGTATTGTAGGCGAACGTTACGACTGGCAAAATGGCGTCCCAGTTCGTGTGGTCAGGGTTAAAGTACATGGCAATCATGTCGAGAGGGTACGATGAAAGCGTTCAGTCAAGCCATTTGTTTGAGAATGATAAGTAGAAGTTGTTATGTGGATGGTGTTGGCAGCGCGTAGAACCTCAGCAACAACAGAGAAAAGAAAGACCTTGCTGCGGTCGCTGAGTAGAACACGTGGAGCTCCATGGCGTAAAAATATATTACGCAGAAAAAAATCAGTTACTTCAGTGACTGTACCAGCGTGCAGTCAGGCGGTTTCCGCGTAACGAGTGAGGTGGTCAACAGCCGTTACAATCCAGCGATTTCCATTGGAGCTTTCGGGAAGGGGGCCGTACAAGTCTATCCCGACAACTTCAAATGGCAAAGCGGGACAAGGAAGAGGTTGGAGAAAGACAGAAGAAGCAGTAGTGGGTTGTTTCCGCCGTTTACATAAGGCACACGAAGATACATGTTTGGCAATGGCGAATGAGAGGCCAGGCCAGGTGAACCGACTCCGTAATTTGTCATACGTTTTGTGATAGCCGAGATGCCCAGCAGCAGGATCATCGTGGAATGTCTCAAGAACCTGACGTTGTAGACAACGTGGTATAACAGGGACCCATTTGTTTTCTTTAACGTGGTAAATATGGCGATGTAAAACACCAATGTGAAGCCTGAATTGTTTCAGTTGTTGGTGAAGTCGGGCGTTCGGAGGAGTGGATGTGCCTTCTAAGCGTGCCATTATGGAGCGGCAGTAAGGGTCAACGCGTTGATGTGACACAAGGGTAGAAGGGTGGCCGAATCTTAGCCAACTGAGACCTGCGATGGGTAATGCTGCAGTGAAAATTGGTGATGGTGGCCTATTACGGTTGGGTAGATGGCAGCGAGAGGAAGCATCAGCATCTTGGTGCTTCTTACCAAACCTGTAGACGACATCAAAGTTGTGCTCATGTAAACGAAGCACACAGCGGCCAAGACGACCCGATAAGTTCTTTAGCGACAAAAGCCAGCACAATGCGTTGTGGTCGGTGACGACTGTGAAGTGGCGGCTGTGGAGGTATGGGCGAAATTTTAACCACCCATACAACAGCAAGGCACTCTTGTTCGGTTATTGTGTAATTTTTCTCGGCTGCAGTCAAAGCACGACTGGCGTAAGCGATGACACGTTCGCGTGCGGTGTTGTCACGCTGCGGTAGAACGGCACCGAGACCATGACCATTGGCGTCAGTGTGAAGAATTGTGGGTGCACCTGGATCGAAGTGACATAGTACTGGGTCCAATGTCAGGGCTTGCTTCAACGCCAGGAAAGCCTTTCCACAGTCTTCGGCCCAGACGAATGCCGTGTTACCTGCTAGAAGTTGATGGAGCGGAGAGGCAAGCCTTGCGAAATCACGTATGAAGCGCCGAAAGTAGGATGCCCAGCCGAAAAAAGTGCGCAGCTCTTTTTGACGCAACGAACGCGGAAACTCGAGGACGGCGGCAAGCTTTTCAGGATCTGGCCGAATACCGTCTTTGCTGACTAAGTGCCCTAGAACATTGATCACCTTGCTTGCGAAGGTGCATTTTAGATGCGGAGCATCTTATACTCGCGCCTTGTAGTGCGCCGTCCGCGTCGTCCGCGCCGTCCACACCGCTTCTCGAACATTCGACAGCTGACGCGCGCGCATGCGCCGTCGCGCCGTCGCCCACTCTTCCACCATCTGTGCATCCCTTCCTCCTCTACACACCGCGCGCGCTTCACTCCTCCACCATCTGTGCACCCTTCCTCCTCTACACACCGCGTTCGACATCTACAATTCTCCTGATTCTCCAGTGGACGCGCATGTGGCGTCGCGCTTCGAGAACATTCAACAGCTGACAGTGCATGCGCCGTCGTGCTGTATATATACTCAAGGTCGGCGCTCGCTCGCTCAGTTGCCGCTCGTCGGTTGGTTTGTACGGCGCGTCGACGTCCAAGGTCGCGGTGAAATGAATTCCAACGAATCCACAAACACAATGATCGACGTCCCTTCGACCAGCGCCGCCCTTTCGCATACGTGTGTACGTGTTCACTCATTTAACACCCCCTCCTACAACCACGTTAACCAATTTAGCCATCGACCCAAGTAAGTCGCAATTTAACACCCCATTTCACAACCACGTTAACCAATTTAGCCATCGACCCAAGTAAGTCGCACTTTAACACCCCGTTAACCAATTATATGGTCCGCATCCTCCTCAGTGTTCCCCCGAGGGAAGCTGCGGGCAATTTTTTTTTCGTGTTAAGCTGTACACCAGCTTTTGCAAGGCAACCTAGGACTTATTCGAGACGTTGTAGATGTTGCGAAAAGGTAGACGAAAACACTATGATGTCGTCTAGGTAGCATAAGCAGGTTTTCCACTTAAGGCCACGCAGTACGCTGTCGATCATACGTTCGAAGGTAGCAGGCGCGTTACAAAGTCCGAAAGGCATTACGTTAAATTCATATAGCCCAACTGGGGTGGTAAAAGCCGTCTTCTCTTTGTCAGTTTCGGACACTGGTATTTGCCAGTAGCCCGCTTGCAGGTCAAGGTTGGAAAAATACTCTGCGCCATGCAACGAATCTAGTGTGTCATCAATTCGTGGAAGAGGGTAAACGTCTTATTAAGCGCGTTATTTTTTTCAGTGCCAGGTAATCAACGCAAAAACGTACTGTTCCGTCTTTTTTTTTGCACCAACAGAACTAGCGAACACCATTGACTCGAGGAAGGACGTATGATATTCCGTCGAAGCATGTCTGAGACGTTTTCCTCGATTATCGTCCTTTCTGCGAGAGACGCGCGGTATGGGTGCCAGTGAATTATTCGGGAGCCGTCAGTCTGAATTCTGTGAGTCGCAGAAGTTGTCATACCAAGGACAGCAGAATGAATGTCGAAGAAACGGCGATGTCTGTTCAATAAATTCAGCAATTTTTGACTCTGTGCTGCTGTCAGATCGGGGCTTATTGTCACCGATAGAGGAGTGGGAGAGTTGAGTGGCAGCGTGCTTGGCTCTGGTAGGTCTTCTTGACTTGGAAGGACAACAATGTCAACAGGATGCAGGTCAATAGCGCATATGACTGTTGATACACAGGGCAACAAGAAGGGTTGGGGGGTCTGATTTAAAGCAGTATTAAAAGCAGACCTTTCAGAAAAACGAACAAAGCCTGCAATGCTCAGAATGCCACGCTGTACCGTGTGGCCATAAGGTAGTAGAAGCACGTCGTCATCCACAAAGTTGATGCAATCAACGCTAATTACTTCTTCTCGGGATGGCCAAAGAACATAATCTGAAGTGGTGACGAGACGAATGCGCTCCTCGGGTTCTGATACAGAAGAGTCGGTGGGATTGAGGTGGATGAGGCGCTGACGACAAGATATAGAAGCACTTGCAGACGACAGAAAATCCCACGCCAAAATGAGTTCGTGGGTGCACTCACGGAGAACTGCAACAGGAATATGATGACGAATACCATCTATGAAAACACGAACTGTACACTGGGCGAGTGGGCGACAAATGGCGTTCGTCACAGCACGGAGAGACGAGCCCGAGTAAGGTGTTGTTACTTCTCGGAGACGGGACCAAAGGTCAGAGCGAATAATTTAAATAGCAGTGCCAGTATTCACTAGAGCTTCGACGCGTATACCTTCTACAAACACTGTTAACAAGTTCGATGGTCTGTCTGGAGGAATTGCAGGCTGTCCGGTGGATGCAGTTTCCCCTCCTAAAACTGCAATGGGGAGTTTTCTGAGTGGGCATTCAGAACATTGGAGGCAGGTAGCAGAGGCGACACGGAACGGCAATTGGGAGATAGTGAGCGGCGGTGAGACTCACGGAAGTTCACAGGCAGACCACTACTGTAAGCTGGAGAGCGCGAACGCTGAAAAGAAGACCGGTAAGGCGTGCGCTGGTAGTTCGTGAGTGGACTGTAGCGTCCGCGTTCCTCTGGAGCGTAGCCACGTTGCTCGTCCTCCTGACGCCTTCGGCAAAAGCGAGATATATGACCCCTATAGCCGCAATAATAACAGATTGGGCGTTGAGAACGCGGCATGGCGTAATACGGCTGTGGGCGCATCGGTGGTGACACTGACGCCACAGGTACATGGCCACCTGGTATAGCCGCTGGGACAGTGGTGGGTGCTGAGAGCACCGTGAAATCTGGGTAAGTTGGTACCTGACGAGGTCTGGATTCAGCGAAACAAGGTGAATGTGACGCAGATGCAATCTCTTGCCAAATAATGTCTCGCAAGTTGGTTGGAGCTCAGGCCAAAGTTGACGGTGGAGCGCAGGAAGAGCAGCGCCCATGAAGCTCCTTACGAACGATGTCACGGACCAGGGCACGGATGTCAAGGGCCGCAGGAAGACGAATGTCCGAGGCATCATGGCAAAGACGAAGAGACTGAAGTTTTTCTAGTCTCTGGCAAATGGTGATGACATCTTAAGTCGTGGTAGGGTTTTGCAACGCAAGGGTGCTCAATGCGACAGTATTTATGCCTTTTGGTAATATGGCGTATTTGGTCGCTTTGAGGCATAGCTGAATTTACACGCTTGCACAAGGCAAGAACATCCTCAATGTACGAGGGGTATGATTCACCCGCCAGCTGAATGTGTTGCTGCTTCAGCGTGAACACTGGGGGGAACCGAAAATCTGACGGAGCTGCCGTGCGAACGTGTCTCAGGCGGGAAGATCTTGGAGGTGGTTCCAAAACCAGCTATTGGCAACATCAGTTAAGTAGAAAGGAACCGTACGCAACTTGTGTAGAGTATCCCACCTGTTCAACTCGCTGACGAGGTGGTAGGTGTGTAGCCACTATTTAACGTCATCCCCTTTGAGACCCGAGAATACTGGCGGATCACGCTGGTGGCTGTGGATGGCCAGGGTCGACAACGGAGGCTGCACTGGGCTGGTAGTGTTGGATGGACTAGGATTGTCTTGCACTGCCATGGCAGGTGGTAGTAGACGACGACCCAAGCGGAGCTCCAGTGGTAACGTGTGAGAGGACTTGGGGATCGAGAAGCGCCTCCACCACTTATGAGGAAGAGCTTTATTCGAGGCGAGCTCGAGCTGGCACACACTGATGATGATATCTACAGATGAGGAAATTATACAAATGATGATGACCCGACGAAATGATAAAAAAGAGTCGGTGACTGCGCTCACAATATATATATATATATATATATATATATATATATATATATATATATATATATATATATATATATATATATATATATATATATATATATATATATATATATATATATATATATATATATATATATATGCAGCACCGGGGAGATTTGATGCAGTAGAATGCCGTGTGTGTACGTGTTTGTTTCGAGTATTTGGAATGATGTGGCTTGTTCAGTCACGTTGGGGTGAGGTGGCGAGTACACCCTGCGAGCGGGGCAATGGTGTTGGAGTATGGCGTTATATGTCAGTAGTACAGTCTCCACTGTCAGCATTATCAACCCTGCTAGTTGAGGCAGTTTGCATCATGCAGGCTTCGCAGCTGGGAAGCAACAATACTTTGAGGCAAACTAATCGACCTAACTGCAAGAAATCTACAAAATCTGGGCAGCCGTATATTCATAATTTATTTTTAATGTTCACCTTCTACTTAAAACAACTGTCAGAATTCCAAACAGACTTTCCGATTTCAACATTAATGCCTAGTTTACACTGAAACATCCGCTTTCTACAGCGACCGAAATTCCCCTGCCGCCGAAACGCAGCGTAGTTCGCACTGAACGCGCCCCGCACCGCCGAATATGCCATCTACTACGGGGTGAACGCGGGATGGATGCGCTGTCACCCGGTTGTTGTCGCGGCTCGCAAACGCTACTACGCTATCTGGTGGTGTATACTTCGACGATTCTCGTACGCAAGAAGCAAGAAAAGACACTACTGCTTACTTTGCTGGCAAGTAGCTGTCTTGTAATGCACGTAGAGCAGAAAAACCAGTGACGCCAACGGCGTTGGTGGATTCGTTTTGCTTTGCAAGACCGCAGCAAGCTCGGTCACGCCAACACCAAGCTCGGTCACCTCTTTCACGAAATACGGAGGCGAAGTAGGCACAGAGTAGGTTAAACTCCCGTTGGTTTCAACATTCAGCTACGTGCACTGCGGCATAACAAGTGAGTAGGGCTTGGGCGCCATTTTTCGAAATTCCTTGACTAGCGCTCCTATTGGTTTGCGGTGACCGATTCGGCGGCAGACGCCGCAAAAATCGGTCCGAGAGCGATCGGCGCGGAGAGGGCCCTTTCGGTGGATCTCGCTGCCACCGAACCGGATTCGGAGCACTTTCGGCGGCCGGAATGCTCAGTGTGAACGCGGCCTTATTACAATGTTGATGGGAAACAGACGCTGACAGATAAACCCGCGGAATTTCTTAAATTGTGCTAAGTAACGTCCCCTTAGCGCAGCAAAAGTATGCTTCGGGGCGAATGCTTTTTCGGTAAGTATTAGGATGATTTCACATGGCTACGATTACTTTTTGAGCAATGCATAAGATATTCAGGTCATCTAACGATGCGTCGAAAAAATGCGACCTCGATGTCGCTCACTGTATGCTTTGACTTATGTTTTTTTTTACTTCCGAATACAAGTTTATTGTAAAATGCATCAAAAGTGATAAATTAATGTAGTAAGAATCCTTTTTCTTTCTCTAGGGTATCATTTTAATAGAATATAAAGTTCCGTTAGCCGGAATACTTGGATGAATGATGCAACGCTGAAGACAGACGCAAAAAATATAAAAAGAAACGCGCGTGCTGTCTACGTTGTGCTTTTACATGTTCGTCCGTAGCGCTGCATTAGTCATGCGCGATTTTCGTGTGACTGCTTTTCAATCCGCATCTTGCGTTTTTCTTTATTTGTCTCGGAAGCAAAACAGCCATTCGCAGACTATATAAAATAATCGTTCAGGCCATCTCAGCAGAAAATAGCCCTGTATTTATGTTGTCCAATGCATGTTTTGTGTTATTAGTTGTAAAATAGTATACCGTTGCATAACTTGCTCTCATCGAGTCACTAACATGTCATAATATTACCAGCCAAAAGTGTGTTCAAAATTGTCCCCCTACTGTACATTCCATGTATGCTTATCATCGTTGCTTCAACAGCGAGTACCAATTAAACTAAGCAGCTCAGTGCGCAGCGACAGTAATGAATTATTCTCAGGACAATTTTTATTTTGTAGCACGTGCGTAAGTGATTTATTTGGCAATAAGTTTGATACATTCAAGTTCGAAGTCAAAATGGCATACACTACAAAACACAAATAAGGTGGCAAAAATTTAAGATTATATATTCAGTCTTTGCGACCATGAAACAGGAGGCGCAGTTTAAATAAAATTCCCGGTAACCTGTAAGGCAAAGATAGCAAAATATCACTAACCATAATAGCAATATTCTAACAATAACACACTTACACAGGGCGATGTATAACATTATGACACATTCATGAAAAGGAGGGAAGGAAGGAAGGAAGGAAGGAAGGAAAAGGAGAAGACAGGGAAATTCACCAGAAAGACATCCAGTTGGCTACTCTACGCTGGGGGTGGACCAGAATGATGAGAAAGAGGGAAGAGAAGGAAAAGAAAAAAAAAGGAGAGACTTACATTAATTTCACTGCAGCGTGTAGAACTCCACCGCATTTATGAAATACCTTTGCAACATGGGCATCTATATTGTGCGAATGATTTGGGGGGAAGGTGATGATGGTGTGAATTTGTTTTTCCTTGAGTGAAACATTACGAAATTCCGCTAAAGAGGAGAACAGTCAACCACTAAAGCTCACAGGCAATGAGCGCACGTGCCAAACTGCTTTTTCACGCCGCCTAGCAGTACGTCTAGCAGGCACGCAGAGCCGGAAATGGGTCGTACTCATTATATTCATTGGGCTTTCGGTTTTCTGCTGTCACGCTGCATAGTGTTATTTCCCAGTTTTCACGTCAAACGTTCATCTATGATAAGACCATCACACTTCCTCCTCAATGGCTAAATCAAACATATCATGACGTGCTTCAAACAGCGTGCCGTTGGGTCTACGTCACTTTGCAAGAAAGATTGTTAGTTATAGTAGTGGTGCTGAATAACTGGTTTCGAGACAGAAGCAAGTAACCGAGGCTGCTGAGAAGTGCGTCCCGTTAAAGCGTGAAAAGGGGAAAGTAACGGCGTCCAGTCAGAAAACAGAGAGGCCATCAATTAAGGGAAGGATAACTCCTGGGATCTGCAAGCCTGTCAATCGCCGTGACGAGGCTGCTGGCCGAACGCTCGCGAGGTTCGTAAACGTTTGTGGTTAACTGTAGAAATGTACGGGCAAGAACATGCCATGAACAAACAACTTATTCCTGCTAAGATGCCTTATTAATGGTAGCAATGAGTTCAATGTAAAGATCCTTAAATATGTGTTCATTGTGTATGGTTTTACATCCCGAAACAACAATATGATTATGAGAGAAGCCAATAGTGAAGGGCTCCGTGAATATCCGCCACCTCCACCTCCTTCATTGACATTGCACAGTATGCATGAATCTTTCAAATTTTGCCTAGGTCAAAATGGGACTGTCGCACTCAGTATTGAACCCAAAATAACTCCTTTGGATGGGCCTCTTGTGCCGTTTTCAGTGACCGTTAGTACCACTAATGGCACACAGCTATTGTTATGCACATTTCTCAAGCGCACATGGTTAAGAATGCCAACCCGCTGGTCGTGCAGGCGCATTCCCCATGGAGGCGACAATGCCTAATACTCAAGTACTGAATATTAGGCGCACGGTAAAGAACCGCAGATGATCGCAACTTACGAAGCCCTTCACTATGGCGTTGTTTGTAATGTTCTGTCAGTTTTCAAAATGTAAACCTAAAAAATTATTATTTGACGTGTTAGCGACGCTGCAATTTTCGCAGTAAGTAATCTTGTTACTTACTATGGTGAAATCAATTACTGAAATTGGTAGCGGTTCTACGTGAAATGTGTCCAGTGGTATATTTTTCAGTGTATAGTCCATGACACCACCCGTGCTTTTGTTTGAGTAGCCAATCGCGAATCCATTGCTGTACACCTTTATTAAGATACCTGTTTCTCCAATGGAACGAAGTGTCTTTATTATGGAAATGTTCACCAGTTTCATAAATATTTGAATACTGAAATAGAAATAACATGTGACGCAGTTAGCTTGACACTGCTGAATATTTGTTGCCCAATCATACAGAAAATAAATCTAGATTCCTGGCGTTAGCGAAACACTGCATGGTAATACTACAATGCATACCTGTCTATTCTTCCCGTAATTCTCTCTTCAACAGGTAGAAAAACGTTAGGAAGAAGGGTCATACAAAATCAGCTTTAAAAACAAAACAGTGCGTGAACGTATTTTCATTAGCCAAAATCACATACGTACTTATCCGTGGAAGATTGTCTCCTCAAAACAAAATTTTTATTTCAAGCAAAGGCTTATTTCGTAAAAAACTCATGTACGTAAACCGTGAATAACTACCGTCATCAAATTAACCTTATCGCTAAGCAATTTTTGAGAGGCTTTATATTGCCATACAAACTCACTCGATATCCCGTGTCCACTTGGCTTGTATTGAGATGTATCCGCCACTTCTTATACGGACATTTTCTTGGTTGTAGGCGAGAGATGGCTGCAAGATAAGACGTCAAGACGTTGTTATGCATGCCTGACGCAATGCTTACCACTGAATTTGGAGATCTTGATCTTCTCCTTCAAGGGTATAAGGCAAAGCCTTAAACAGGTGGTGCGTCGTTTGCCGCAAACCTTTCTTATAGCTCGAGGAAGAAGAAGAAGAAGAAGAAGAAGAAGAAGAAGAAGAAGAAGAAGAAGAAGAAGAAGAAGAAGAAGAAGAAGAAGAAGAAGAAGAAGAAGAAGAAGAAGAAGATATTTTTATTTGTCGCAAAAAATATACACGCATTGAGGTAGAATATAGAGAAGGAGGTCCCATAGCACAATGCTGAAAGGGGACCTCCTGATAGAAAATGACATGTTGATAAGTACAACAAAATGGCAACAAAAAAGCGATTAAGTAATTATTGATAGTAACAAAAACAACACAAACATGCAATAAAACACGCCAGTAAAAATGGTAACAAAACAATGTTCAGTAATTGTGCATAACTATGAAAACAACGAAACATACAATAAAAATGGCAGTAGAATCGGGAACGAAATGACGTTAATTAATGATATACAGCTATTAAAAGAACTCCAATGTGCAGGGGTAATAAATATGAAAATAACGCACACAGTAATAGCTGTAAATGTAAGAGAACGCCGATATATAAATGAAGATGAGTTATGATTGCGAGATGAGATGTTTAAGTTCTTTTTTAAAAGCAGCTAATGACAATTGTTTAGTGCTTAGTGGTACTGAATTCCAAAAATGGATAGCTGCAAATATGGTAGTATGCTTGCCGTAGTTAGTGCGTGCATGTGGTGGTAAAATGTTGTTGTTTGAGGCAAACCTGGTAGAATTAGAGTTTAACAATTGAAATTTCTCTAAAACGTTGACTGTTATGGTACCATTAGGACACTTGAATACAAGAATCCCCAATTTATATTTAAATAAATTACATACTGTTAGTACATTATGCATATAACAGGTACAAATATTGATATGTTACCGTTGAATAACTTGATATTGTCTCATATATGCGAAGAACGTTCGGGTTTGGTGTCTAGGCAACAAGTGGAGCAGTGGTGTAGCAGTGTAGGCCTCTTGCTGAAGGGACCACACAAACCTGGGACGCGCGTCGCGCTGAGTGTCATCTGCTCTCGCATACGCGTGCCACATAGGCACCGGCAAAGCAAATGCACCGACAGTTGCTACGATACCAATCGGGAGTGACGCAGGAACATCGACGTAGCGCAGGTACGAAGGTCCGTCGTTAGAAGTGGTAATTTGGTGTGACGTCACTCACTTGCGTAGCCCTTCTTAGAGAGCTACGTCAGTTCTGTACGCACGAGTGCTAAGTCTCGATTAGGAGAATGGTATTTAGGTAGGCTTGGGAAGCAAACTCATATATATTCTATACGTTTGCTGTGCACTGGCCTCCGTGTGCAGTGTCCCTGCTTACACGCAACACTAACAATTGGGTTGTTAAAAACACGAATTTAAATGGCACAACCCTTTTACACCGGCCCTGTGCACATAGACTTTTGCAAGCAAACCTATAGCTTCGGTTTTTTGTAAGGAAATAAACGTCTGGGAACACCAAAATCACCGTGTCATACTAGCCTAGAATGCCTACTACAAGTGAATTTTACAAGTGCCCACTTGACCAACCCTCTTCCTTTTGCGAATTATTTAAGGGCCGACTTTGCCTCCATGAGGCAGCACGCAAACCTACGCAGACGTTCACTTTGTAGATATTTTTGCTGCTGGTGACAATTTTCTACGTCTCAATGATTTGTATTGGGTGTTTCTTTACGGTACGCAGTCATTGTGAAATTCCCTTGCTCTAAGGCCTGGCGTGACCCTATGGTTGTTGCATGCAATACTATAGGTGTGTTGAGGTGACTTCTTCAACTACATGACATTCGCCTATTGCTTTTTTTTTGTGTGCGAAGCAGTTTCGTGCAGTAACATAGTTCTCAAATAAAACAATTTTCCACACCAATAGCCTGGGCTGCAATATGGCTCGAGCAGAACATTGCTAGGATTATACTGGTCGAATCGCAATGAAGCCTCTATATTGGTCGACTAATGGTGAATTATACATAACGCACTGATCTCATGCACTCTTTGTCCGCGAGTGACGTCCACGAACTGAAACAATATTCGATAAAGCAAAATTTCAAAGGTTGCACAGTTCAGCCATCCTACAAGTTGGGTGACGTTATCACTGCGGCTTCAGTCCTGCACGGATGAAGATCATTTCAATAATACACACTAGATCTCTGACGACGCAGACTATGCTTGAAACGTTTCCTTATATAGCCGTCAATCAAGAGTTGGACATGGGGAAGAACATTCACATGAATACCCCCGACTACTCTTTTGGTGGAGTTGACCACGAGTATAAAGCGGTGGACCTTTTCTGTGAAAAGTGTCCTTCAGTACGTATCTTTTTTCCTAACACACTACTAAACTGTAATCGATCAGATGCGCCTGTCGCGATGAGGTGATCTTACTTTTTTTTGCGCAGGTAAACTATTTCTTCATTTATTACAGTTACTGATCACTTGTGCTACTGCTTGTGTGCTAATAAGTAGGTATTGTTTATTATTCTTCGCGTTAAAGTACTAATCACTTCAATAGCACAACATAATTTCGTCTTGCCTTGATGAGCAGCTTCCTGTATACATCTTATGTATTTATGTATGATGTTTTGGATCTTTTACTCATTGCTATCGCAGTGCATGCTTTAAATCCCCCTTTCTCTAATGACATGAAACATCGTGGGCGTAAAGAATGAAGAAGTGAATATAAATAAATAAATAAATAAATAAATAAATAAATAAAAGCAACCAAAGGGCTCCCATTCACTCAGTATATCACTCAACTTTGTGTGAAGGTGGACAATATGTATACATAATGTTCGCTAGCACGCACTGTTAGGTAGTTTTAAAAACTGTCAGATTTTTGTACTAAGACTACTACAAAATGTATCAGAAAGTTTTATGACTTGATTTCTCTTTAAAATATTATTTCTATTACAAATGGTTACTTGCCCAATGTCAATTGGAGTCGTAGTTTACTTTACGTCCTTCTCAATGGCAGTTTAGAAGTCAGGGGTTTTATACCACATGAGCAGCTAGTCCTATAGTTGAAGAATGTGCAGGCTTAAAAAAACATATGGTACAGTATTATGCGTTCCGATCTAGATGCCAAATATTCTAGATGTCAAATTATTCTTCACATTAAACGGCAGCACATAAAACTAAACAGCTTGAATCAGCGTATGACTACAGAACAAGTTATTACGTTAAACTGGACGAAATAGTCAGTTGCGGTGAAGTGGCTTTCCCAAAATACGAACTTTGAGCCTGCTTCTGGTCCGGAATAAAATATTCTCATCGGGTCGGTATCTCTGTACACACTTGCAGGTGGAAAAACCAGCTCGCCATCCAGGTTCACCTGCAGGTGTAAGAGGTGCTCCCGTTGAAGCTATGACAGTATTGTTAAAAAAACACATTCAAAACTCCGGATGAAAACATATTTACATTGGCCAGTACTCCTAGCTTTTGTAAAGGTTTTGCCAAAACACTTTGTAGAATACTTTGAAAATACATGATTCGGCATCAGTTTTATTTATTCAACGCTTCTGTGGAAACTAGCACAATACCTCATAATGTTGACATTTTTCTATTTCAGTAACTTTACAGCAGTTTAATTTTTGTTAAAATTAATATTACCATTCGCCGTTTCACGTCCCAAAACGAAGATTCGATATCACAGATGCCTTACTGGAAGGCTTCAGAAATTTCGACCATCTGGTATTTTAATAATTTGCACTGACACCACAACGTACAAGGCACTCTAGAACTCTGCCTCTATCGAAATGCGCCCGCCACAGCTGGATTTAGATTGGCAACCTTCAGGTAACTGGCCTAGAACTGCAACCGGCACACCACCTCTGCGGCTGGCTTCTGGCAAAAATATATATTGAACCCGAAAAAATAGCTTTATTGTTAGTCCTTGTTGATTTCTAATCGCAACAGTACTGGTGACATGTGTTTGTAGAATCATTGCAGAGAAACGTATACTGTCACCCAACATGTGTGCAGGCAATGAAGGATGGTGTGCAAAATGCGTATACCTGATCTTATATGCCTTTGCTATAAGGAGTGACTATTCAACTTGTCGTCCATGATATTATGAGGGCGTACATTACAGATAGTATGTATACATTAGTATCTGTAATACCTGTGAAGTAATGTATGCCATATCTGCAAGTTCATTAAACTGGTCTTCCAGCCATACCTACTTAAACAGTCAAACTATTGTCGGTCATTGTCATGTTTGCCTAGGTGGTTCGGTGGCTAAGGCGCTCGGCTGCCGACTTCAAGGATGCGGGTTCGATTCCGGCTGCAGTGGTCGCATTTCGGTGAAAATGAACCAGTAGAGGACAGTGTAGTGTGCATTGTCACTTCACGTTAAAAAACACAATATAGTCGAAATTTGAGGAGCCCTCTACTGCGACGTCTATCGTAATCATATTGTTGTTTTGGAACAGCAAACTCTACGTAACGTTAGGGCATCACTATCGCAATGTTTAAGCTTCTTCAAGCGATACAAGTCTTACCATGAGGTGAGAGTTTTCAGTTCGGAATTCAAGAACGTGAAGCCCCTTGGGAGGTGCGTTTATGTCGTTAAGCTTCAGCACTTGCTTTTGTTTGTCGCGATAGTAGTCCAAACTATACGTATCGGAAAACCCAAGGTTTAAATTTGTCTCAGTCGGTTTCTTCTCGTGAGCAAGCGTTAGTGAGCTTACATCTCTGAAAAATGTGAAGAAAGCAGAAAAAGAAAAAAAAAGCTCCAAGTGGATTGTTTGCTGGACCAATTTATTATGTACTTGTTCGAAGGCCGCACAGAACGTAAGTTGAGTAAAAACAGACACCGCATTCATGAGCAAATTTATTTGTATTTAAAATACTCTAAGACAACTCTGAATTCATTGACAAGGAAGATGTTTATTAAGAGTCTTCATTGCCCTTGCTAACAATGATATTTTCTCTAGCCACCTATTAATTCATAACGCACGTGTACAGCATCAGGAATCACCTTTGAACCTATGAGAATTTTGTCAGACGCTTTTACTTCTGCTCTCGCAGTAAGAAACCTGATCAGTGCTCATAACAAATAATGGGCAGCGAATTAAGACTACTACTGCTTACTTTATGATGTGATTGATTACAGTGATCATTTACAGCTCCAGATATGTGACTGATAATTTATAAAGTTATTCAAGTACTTTGCGTTACATTCTTTCAGACTTCTATTGCCTTAACACAATAACACTAAACAGAAAGGTGAGCTAAACCATACGTACTTTTTTGTAAATAAGCTAATAGATGCGCAATAGAAACAGGGAGAAGAAAGTGGTCTGCAAGAGTGCTTACTCACAACTGGATGCTTTATTGCGGGAAACTTACACCAGCACAAGCTTGCCATGAACAAGGCAAAAAACTAAATATAAATACTCATATGCCCTCCCCCATCTCCCGGATCAGCTGTCTTCTGTCTGAGTAGTTTTTCCTTGTTATTTACACTGGCAATCTCTTTCTAAGCTCCCATCTCATCTTGTTCTCAGATAAGAACAGGCACTTTTTGTTTTCAACATCGCGTAAACGTCACCCGTTTTGCTTATTTCGGCAAAAATCCCAAACCAGCATGTTAACAAGAAAGCAGGGAGCGATACCAAATAAGCTGTCAATGCAGGATAGGTTGACACTTGGTGCATCATGAGGCAAAACGTTCCTAAAATATCATGACCATCTGGCACATTACTTTGACACGTCTTCAAAGGTGTCATGCTGAAGTGAACAAGTCTTTCATTCGGTTTGCTTTGTAAAAAACGAGAGCTTACGTGTGTGGTCCGTCATAATGAAATATAAGAGTGAAGGCAAAATGCGCGCCGAAAGTCGAAGGGAAATACAGTTTGAATTGCGACTTCTCAGATTTGAATCCACCCTGCAAGAAAATGTGTAAAAGTGAAATGTTTTTAAATCGTGTTCCTTTGATCCGCATTAAATGCGCTGTATTTGCGGCCTAGTTTTGATGACACGAAATGGATAGCCTTAATCGCCATTGTATATAGTCGCTGGTCGACTGCTTCAGCTGACGTTTTATTTTGAATCCATGCAGACACGGACGTCATAATCATAACAAACTTAGTGATACCGCATGCTAAGTCCTCCTGATATGTCTAACATAAAATTTGCATTGAACGCCAGGTACCGACCTACAGCCACGCACTCCACCACTCTGTACAATGGGGATTAAGACTGTACGGGAATGCTAGCTCTCGATGGTGTAACGTGAGCGAAAGCTACCGATAGACGGTAACGCTATGCCTCATTACACTACGTGATCTTTTACTATCACGAGCAGGCGGACAGTCCTGTTTTGTCCCAGGCATTGGTATTAGGTGCAGTATAACTGTGGCCAAATCATTAAAAATTGCGAGACAGCTTAGGTTGCTTTCATTGTATTTGAAAGCAAATCTCGATTTTTAATGTATTTACTAAATAGTCCTAAAAAATCTGAACAACACCTTAGGTCAGCGGTGTATAGAACATGGTTATGCGTTATGTAAATATCTGTTGGGTTCTTTAACCTAATTTTTACGGTTTAAATATAATTGTTCGCGTGTTCTCCGCCTTCTGCATAAAATGCGCATATAGAATTTCAATAGCTATGTGTTTCTATGAAATTTCACAGCAATATACTGCAAGCATAAGGGCAACATATCAAACTCGCCTGAGTAAAAACAATATGCTGCAAATATAAGAGCGCCACGTTTATATCTTGTGTGGAAGTATATGGACTTTTGCAATGACTATGGTGAACAAGTATATTCTAGTTTACTATAGCAATGACATAAGATATCGAAAGGTTCGGTAGGTTTCTTATCGGCATCCGAAGGACTTTGCTGTACTACCACTTGATTAGCCTTACTATATATTTACATCTTCGTTCCAGCGAACGCTTCTGCACGCACACACACTCGACACGAAGAGTGTGACCTTAAACCCGCTATTGGATTCTCCCAAACAGTTAATTTATTACCCAATGAACAAGCTATAAGAGTGATGTACACTGAAACCCTGGCCAATGCAGCAATCAGCTAACCCGCTTTTCTTAACCAATGAACTTCATTGTGAAGCATATAAACTCTTTACAATCAATTTCAGAACTGAAAGTAAATTTTACCATTAAACAAATTCGCTCGCAACCATCACGCTAATAAGTATGCACTATGGCTATAGTAGAAACATTCAAACCCAGATTATTCAATGAGATCTAAAAAAGACTGTCATTGTACTAGTATTGCCGTGTACTATCTGCTTGTGCAGAAATGTTGATCGATCCATTGCAATTATTAGGATTTTAAACAACTATGTTGTTTTCTATGTTGTAACCAACTTCTATTTGGACCTGCGGACATTTGGAAGAATTCCAAATTTTATACCAGGCTCACCCTCGCTTTTGATTGATTTACGAAAATATAATTTTTACTTGCAAGATACCTTGTGAAACATGCAAGTATAGGCATTCGGAGTAAAGTCTTGCAGGCTACATGCATTCATAACACCACCCTTAGGCGGCAAGTTTCTGCATCATCCATTATCATAACCTATCGTTATGACGCAATGTTTCGAACAGAATGGCACATACAGCGGTAACTACGACAAAGACGAGGTGGCTGTGCTGTGCCCTCTAAATGTTTAAAAAATTCAACTTTCATCAACCGACACACTCTATTAAGAAATGGCAAACGTTTGCGATTGCATACTGTTGACTACCTTTAACGGGCATCGTGAACGAGTGTCAAGGCGAAGCTGTATGCTGTAAGCGTCTTTTTTGGTTTGGAGTAGAAGCGTCCTCTGTGCTTGTCTTGATCTCGTCAACTGCTTTATTTTAGTATCATTTAACAGCCGACAACTTCATGCGCGACAAAGCTTTCTCCCGCACTTGGTGCAGCTTTGTGGTGCAATTTAGCGGTGATTTTCGACGGCCATCACGACTGTCATGCATTATATCTAGGACGCCTCTGTTGCATCTTGATGGAAGATATGAATGCTTAGAGCCCATGTACTGCACGAATCAGTGCATGTTAACGAACGCCAAAAGACGTAAGTATAAGCACATAACCAGATCGTGGTTGTGACCAAAAAAACTTCATATATTGTCAATTTTATCTGTTTGTTTGATATTTGTGATGTAACATGGTGCATGTAATATACTGAATTCATCTGTTTGCTTATCTGTCTTTTTAGTCATGCCAATTTGAAGCGCAATTTAGAGACAAAAAGTTCTTTCGTTAGATTTTTTCACTCCTTAAAAGTACAGGTTGATAACACTTATCATGTCTCATTGTTCGTTTTTGTAACCCTATGAAAATATTGTATATTTTTGAGAGCACATTGTTTGAATACTTTTCAAGCCGACTGTTGTAAATATACCTTACAAAATTGACAGTATGACAAAATAAATAAATATAAATATTTCTGGTCCTATTTGCTTGCATGGGGACATACTATCACGAGTCCTGTCTGTAATATGCCAGTTATAATATACGCCGTTATAATAGCTGATAATTTTATTATGGTAGATCATAGTAATCACTGAAGCAAAAACTTTCAACAAGGCTCTCACACGTCAACTTAGTGTTTACACTAGCAGTGTTTCCAAAAGTAACGCCACAATTTGAGAGGCAGTCACTTACCGTGTAAGATGCGTGAGCTCCGGATCTGCTTCGAGCAGCCGTCATGAGATCCCATTGTTTCAGAGTCGCATTCGCGAAGGGCATCACAAAGTTTGCCATTACTGCGTTTTCACTGGGGAGCTTGAACGGACAGTATTAACTAAAGTCGTCTTGGTGACGAGGATTCTAGGAAAGTCGCGCAAGCAGCTGACGAAGGGGAAGAGACAGCGCGTTTCAGATTTGCTTTCAGTGCAGTAGCTAGAAATGACCACAATGAAGCCGCATTTTTTTACGCCCAAGCTGATGCGTTCACCCGCATATGAATCGTTTCAGACAGCTCCGTATGTTCATAAATTCGCATGAATAAAGACAAGTGCGCTAGCGGACCATTTTGAGGCGAGGTAAAACCAGCTGTGCTGGGATGAATGGCTTACCAAAGTTATTGGAACCAAACATCTTATAGTCGTCTATCGCGTGATGGTCCTATCCCATGGAACCGATTACTCTACGTCTTCTTCATAAATATATAAAAAGCGTAGTAAATTCAGGTTGATTCTTCATAACGTACGATTTGCTATGTGAATTTAAAGAGCTACTGCCCAGATTATCAGAAAACAAAAAAAAATGAACGCTATAATATCATCTGACGTTTCTTGCCTTTCTTGCGCGCCTATGTGATGCAGACAGTAGTTCCCGTGACTTCATGTACATGCTCTCGATTGGTTCATATATGTAAAATATCTAATGTTATTTGTCTCCGGCACTGCTTTGCCATGTAGCCGCCCAATCGTTCTTCTTTGTCTCGCATCAATATCGCGCACGAAAAACCGATCGCACTTCTCTCTGTGTTAACAACGGCTGAAGCAGTGGTAAGAGTGTGTAGTCAATAAACGTGAAACCCGAATAGGCTCTACAACCTAGTGCGGACCTTGTTCGTGTGCCTTTAAGAACTAAGGCGCAAGGATAATGCATTGCGTGTGTGAAGGAAAGCGAAGGAGAAGAGAAAACAACCCCATCGTCTTTGAACGTCATGTGGTGAGTGGCCAATAATGGCGAACTGTGCCAAATTTGTTGGTTGGTCATATCTCATAATTAATGAAGAAATGAAGTAAGAAAAGAAACTTGGATATAGAATGAAAGCAGAAATAGCTAGAGATTTGTGTGAAAAACTAAGCACAAGAATCACACACTTCTTAACCTACCCCACTGACTTCGTTAGTCGATAATATCATTAGTGTCAAAAAAGATTTCAAAGGAAGTGCTGCATATCAGTGCGGTGAAAGGCAATATGCAATAAAAGTTGTCCTAATAAAGAATTGTGCAAATCCGAAATGCATGTGTTAAATCTGTTTTAAAGCTCTGCCGCGGTGGTCTAAGACCTAAATTTTTGGATGCGGACCCCAGGTCGCAGTTTCGAATCACAACTTCGGCAGCTGCATTTTTGATGAAGGCGAAATCGCTGTAGGCCCGTGGTGTGCTCAAGTTTGGATGAATGTTAAAGAACCCCAGCTGGTCGAAATTTCCGGAGCCCTCCACCACGGCAGCTTTTATAATCTTATGGTGATTTGGGATGATAAACACCACATATCAATCAATCAAAAATATCTCTTTATAGAACAGACAACGACAAATGGTCGCAAGCACAGTGGCGTGGTGTAATGCTGATGATAAATCAGTACGACTTATATTTCAAGCACAACTACATAAGGACAGATAATCGTAAAATAAAATACTTGTTCACGGACCAAAACACCACGAATTGAAAATTCTCCATGGTATTGTTACAAAATAATCAAGGAGAAATCGTCAATTTTTCAGCCTTTCTGTTCTGTATTACCCTTTCAATCAATTTTGCAAGAACAATTTGCCTAGATTTAGAAAAGTGACCGCTGAAGAAGCTTGCCTTCATGCTCACGGCCACTATGACTATTGATGTGTAAAAATACTTTTTTTAATTTGAAATGGACTAAGGTATGCTTTATTGTTTGCAAGAATATAGGTAGGTACGCTTTATTGTTGGCAAGAACGTTGGTAGGTACAGACAAAATGCGTTTTTTTTCGTCAGTAAATAGCCATTTTGAACTGTCTTGAGTTGTTAGTTGAGGTAGAAAGTTATTTATTCAGCCTTTAAAACTTCTCCGAGCGATAAGAAGACGAGTGCATTCCACTTCTACAAACACCCTGGAAGCATCTCTGAAAAACCACATTTGTGTTTAATTATAAGCAATGAGTTCTTTACTATTTATTTATAAATACTGTCAGTCCTGTCAGACATTTTCACAGGAGTTCATTGATAAAGAATAAAACTATAGTGATATAGACTGATCAAATATACAATACAATTATATAGAACATTAGGACTTCATTATAAAGATAAAAATAATACATTATTTCAGATAGTAAGAGCACTTTATGGTCATTGTCGAGATGTATGTTAAGAAATGCAAACAAAAGTAACGCAAGAATATGGTTTAGTTTCGCAGTTATCGTACAAAGTATTAGCCTTAGTGTAGTAAAATAATTAAAAAATTTTTGTAGGCTGCACCATTGCCAGAGTAAAATATGTTTGCATACGTATCTGTATACTGTAACTGCAAGGGCTTAATTGGTTATATTTCCATTGAAAGAAAAATTACAGTATATCCATCCATCCGTCTATCCATCCGTCCGTGCGTCCGGATGGATAGACGGACCGAGGCAAGGACGCACGAACGACAAAATCATGCACGGATCGGCAAATGTGCGCACGGATGGACGTGTGGATGAACTCACGGTCAGGAACCCGGACGGACGGATGCAGGAATGGACGGAAGCACGGACGGACATACAGACGAACAGACACATGAACAGTAGCATGGGCAGACAGATGAAGGGATTGACCAACGGAAGCATGGATGAAAGCACGGACGGACGGACAGACGGACGGAGAGAAGCGCGGACACATGGGTGAATGGTCGAACGGAATTGTGCATGAACAGACAAACGGACGGACGCATGGCCGGACAAACAGAAGCATGAATGGACGGTAGCACGGACAGATGGATTGACGGGCGATCGGACGGATGCATGGACGATTAGACGTACGGACGACTTCTCGCATCAATAGACGGATGAATGTTTTGCCCCATTCATCATCATTCACTCAATGGATATGCTGTGAAATCCACTCATGTCATCTAGTTATATTATTTCCAAGGACATTTACACGCAACGCTTTCTATTGAGCAAGTAAAAACTGGAGATGGCTACATACTTTATAAGGAGGAGGAAACGAACCGTGCACGGTCTTAGGAGCCCCACCCCTAAAATGATTCGACTCTCTTTCAATACCTCTTGGGCTTGTGGGAGAACATTCGCACAACAGCAGATGACAAAGCAGGTGGCGACACGCCACTGTGCCGTGATTTTGGTGCTTCGCTTGAGACGTTTTCGTTCTCGTTTGATTTCAGAATACGGTAGATTGTTAACATGCGTCAGAGAGCCATAGTATGACAGAACGTGCTTCTTTTCTCCAGACGTCTAACACCCTTAGACGAATGCGGCTACATCGAATTCTTGACGAAAACAGGAACGGAGGTGGCAAGCCCATTGAGCGGAACTGCACGCGTGCAGCGCGGGGCGTTTAGCTCACAAATAATCAAAGTTTATCGCCCACAGTCGAACACGGTAGCTAACTCGTCGAGAGCTTGAACAACGCCTCAGTCGTTAGCTTTGAAGAGACGACAGGAGCAATTCCACTTGCACGGCCGCCGCAGGACTGCCATTGCGAAGTGGTGCCTTATGCTACGTTATTTTTATCGTTCAACACACCCAGCTAGCTCATTGCGTTGTTAACGTGGACGGACCAACGCCCAGATTCCTGGCAAAGCGTGAAAAGAAGGCAAATCACTGGCATCGAAAAAGGAATCGTTCTGCGATTGCTACGCTGTGCGAGTAACTGAAAAGATGCTTCCAAATTGGCGGTTGTTTCCGTTAGAGACACCTTCATGAACTACGTTTGTGTGGAGCCTCTAGATACAAAATGCTAATACACTGTTTTGAAAGCAGAACAAAGTCTAGACGCTTTCCTATAAAGATAAGTAACATTGATAATTCTTTTGCAATGAGCGACTAAAACTGCTATCAGGTCCGTCACAGATTTCCCCAAGAATACTGCACTGAACAACAGTTTTTTGATAAAGCAATATGGTTATTGGTTCTTCTATACGCGTATCACTCTTTCTCTTACCTTCAACCTTCTTAGTCAGTGTTCTTCCCTTTTGCCTTGGGCAAGGAAGAAGTCGAGAACACTGTAGCTCAGGCCATTTCTTTGCCTTCAGGAGAAGTATCTTTTTCTTTTTTAACAACATTTCTCTTTATTATTTACATCTTGGGACTTAAGCTTTAAGCGTCATTTTCCGTGCACTGTGAAAACATTCGTTTACATTCAGTACCTTTTTTACGCATGAGCTTTTTGTGGGTGTTGTGTATGTGAGACTTTGTAAGTTCATTATGATAAGAGAAGCTGCGCAAATAGCGAGAAGTGCAGAAAACGAACAACTTTGTTGCTCGTCTTGTAACTTTCTTCTTTAGTCTCTCTCTTCTCATGGCTTGTTGACTTTGCAATATGAACAAACTTCAAGTAGCCGAATTCCCACTTGCTATTTTTAGTAAGTTGTGGCAATGTCTCCAGCGATGGTGTAGCGGTAATGGTCTGGACTGCTAATTCGAAAGTCGCTGGTGCAATTCTGGCTCCGGCGGTCGCATCTCGAGGGGGGCAAAGTTGTGGTTGACGATTTCCAGCGCACGCACTTCCTCGGGACTGCTTGCTTGGCTGCCGCAAAAGAGGGACGCTGCAACTTGCTTTGGCCAACGGATTCTGCCACGGCTATTGAACTTTGTTATCCGGCCTCGCACCCGTTGGTCGTCGCGCTGACCCTTCCGTATCAGTCTTGAGGTAGCACATAAGCTGTTGTTTGCAGCACTTTCAGGCCTACGCATGCTTCGATCTTACTATGCATAGACTCTAGCTGGCGAACATCCACTAAACTCCCGTAAAGAATTTCCCGAACAGCTATAGCTTGGTACACTCTGAAACATGGTCGTTTCATGCACTGATTTCCACAGCAATGCTGACATAATCACATTACGAGCTATTTGCTTACCTTTCCAGCATCGCACCACATGTAATCAAGCATGTGATGCCAGGCGCACGTGAGTGTATTGGGTTTGCGTGCCGTGCAGCATCGCATTTTGCAATGTCTTTTTAGAGAATGTTCCTGCAAAAAAAATTAAGCAAATGAACGAAGCTAGAGCAGTTGATCTTGCTTATTAAAATTACGCTGTTCACCTTTAGAGACCGTACAATCTGCGAGCACAATAACACAATGTCAGAGGTGAAATCCTTATTAAGTATCCTCGTGCTTTACAAAACAACGTAGATAATCGCAGGTAACTGATGAGCAATCGTACAGTGATTGGGGCATTTTGCATTGCTGTCTTGAGGTGACATTATCTGTGTACATTAATGAAATGCCAGGTTCTGCGTGTTATCATGCCTGTTTTGTTCCCACAAGCTACTTTCAAGTGGATATTTAACGGTGAAGTGTGCGCCACCGGAAAAAGAAACCTAATATCAACAATTAATGATTAGAAAGCATGAAAAGTGTAATTTTGTTCAACGTAATCACGCATGATCAGTAGAAGCATTCGGGATAGACAGACTACACGGCAAAAATAAAACTCAAGTACTGAAAGATTGGCAGCACGAACTAATGGGACACAAAAAGAGCCCTGAGACAACCGCATACTGAAATATGGTTTTCTTCACAGATGATTATATACGCAGGGTTGAGAACGGCGCAGGAGCACGAGACACCAAACGGAGAACACACGAGGTCGGGGGCCCATCCTTGTGTCTTCTTCGTTTGGTGTCTTGTATTCTTGCGTCGTTCTTAACCATGAACCCGCACCAACTCGCCCAAATGTCAGTGCTGCTGCAGATAGTACACACCAATATATATATATATATATATATATATATATATATATATATATATATATATATATATATATATATATAGATTCACAGTAAGAAACTATGCACACTCTAAAGCAACACACACCCTTAAAGATACCTTTGGAGACAGTGGTCTACTAGAGTGAAGAAATAAATGCATAAGCAGTGGTCTTACTGTAGGACTGTACATATCTCTGTTCTTGTAAAATCTTCTGCAGAAGTCCGTGGGACTGAGTAAGGCGCCCGGATAAACGTCCTTTAAGGAGTAGAAATTCACAGCGTTGACGTTCCAACATTTTTTCCCCCGCATTCTGTAATACCGGCATAATGAACAAGATTATAATCATTTGAAGTTTGGAAACGACCTTCTCAACACGGGTGCAAAAGGTGATCATGCAGACGATTTTGAACATTAGCTGCTAGACATTCACTTAACTTACTGCGTACAAGTGCCCTGCCCTAAAGCCAGAAAATGTTTACTGTTATACCTCTTGTTACATGAATCAAGCGGCCACGTCGCAAGAACGTGCGACTTACTTAAGCACGTAGCGGACTTCTTCCTGATTGCACTGGGAGAACTTGTATCGAAGGGGTCCACCATCGACGTACGTCATCAAATGGCCGCTTTTAGGTGGGCACTTCAATGATCCAGGGTGACCTGGAATATATCGGTTTGGTTGCGATCCGTCGTGTGAGGCTCCTAAACTGAAAAAAAAATCCATGCAAAAATGGAATGAATGCTTAGCGTGTGTGCTCTTTTGAACTTTAGTGTCGTAAGAGCGTGGCATTTTGCAAACAGATATTTACTTTCCAACACCGTCATTCCTACTTCTCACTCCCATTGCCACGTATAATTTATGTTTGAAAGTGGGGAACTTTAGTTATATTTCGCACTTAAATCCCTCAATAATATTCGAAATGTTATTTTTTGTTTTTAAATAAATGTTTTAGGAGGCACTCGTCCGCAGTTACATGTTGTCTTCGACGACAGTAATACCTGTATCTGTCAATCATAGCCAGCCGCATCGATGTACGCGACGTTAGAAGCTGACCCAAACTGTTCACGAAGCCATTTTACTCTTGCATTGCGTCACCCAGCGTGAAAGTAGGGATGCATAATTTTCGGCACCAGTGCAAACGAGTGCTGCCGGCGGATCGCTTGCGCTACTTTGACCAGCTGCTACGGCTCACTTAACCCTCTAGAAGGAAGAAGCCACCGACCTTAGAAAAATTCATACAGACGTATCTCCACACCTACTAAATCTGCACGAGATGCAACTGACACTATGTCCGGCCGTGTGGCCGTTGATCGGTGGTAGGCCGACTCTCCACCACATATCGTGGGGGTGCGATCGTAAGCAAAAAAACTTGGTCGTTTTTCTCGACGAACCTCTACACCCAGTATGGAACAGTGAGAGGCACAACTCGCCAGCTCAGACCTAGGAGTGCGGCAAGCGCTCCTGGATCAAGTCCGACGCGCGGCTAAGGGCAGTGGAGCTAAGGACGTAGGCATCAATCTATAGAAGCTCCTAGATATTCCACTCTCTTCTCACTTAAATAAAGTTCTAGTCTCTTTCTTTCTCTTGAATGCCGACCTCAATCATCCTCTAACCTTTCTGTGAAGCTCGGACTTGGCTTGGTCGAAGTACGAAGGTAAGTCAAATTAGGCAGATTGGGGTCGTAGTATACTAGTCTTCTTTCGCGTGTCTATTTTTTTTCTTCATAGTAATAGAGTCGACAAGAAATTAGCTCCAATTGTGATATTCTTGACTAGAAAGCGGAAGAACTAGAAGCAGCCATAAAAAATAGCACTCTTTTTTCCTAGATTATCAACCGTCCTACTAGTAAGACGATCGCAGCATGTTACTTACCTATGCCCGAGCTCATGCGCAGCGTCGATAATACCACTAAATGAACCAGGCACGTCTTCTGCTAGAGCCACACGATGTTCCGTACAAACACCACCTTCAAACGCAATTCCTGCAAAAGCCGAAAACATTTTACATTTTCGAAAAAAGAAAGGTTACTTTCAGCAATGTTTTCTAAAAGTGACAAGTCTTGTAACATACGCAAGATATTGGGAAATATAGATATAACAGGAAAAGCTTGATATAACATACATTTAAAAGTGTATTTGTGGCTAGAAACAAAGCAAAAACAATACTTCCATTCAGACGCTTTCCACAATCGTTGCACAGGTGCGTATTTGAATGTATTTATACCCAACAGCTGCTGTAGGGCAATAATATCAGATTTTGACCCCAGGTGGTCGAAATTAGCGGAGCCCTCCACTACGACGTCTCTCATAATTATGTGGTTATTTTGCAATCTTACATGTCACGCATCCATAAATCAGTATAAAAGCATCGCGGTAACAACAATTTTAGTGCGTGAATGACGTGCAATAAGCTGAGATGCACCAGTATACTCTCATAGGCTAAAGATAAATAACTGTAGTTTGTATGAATCTTATCAACGCCTTCAGAACTATTATTTACCGTATATAGGTTCCTTATGTTTAGCCACAAATTTAGAAATTTGTGCTCCGCCCAGGTGCTATCAGAACTTCTCACTGTCAATTTTATTTATTCTTGCAACAGTTTTTGTGACAAGCTGTGACTGGCAAAGTATATCGGAACTATCCACTCACGGATGATAGCCAGAACGTGTGCTTTCATTGTAATCAACTTAAATATTTAAAAAACCTTATGTTTTACAAAAAGCAATGATGAATATCATAAACTCGTGGTATTAGTAGAACCAGCACTTAACTATCTAAGTATTAAAATATTGAAGTGCCTACAAATATGGCTGCCTGTAAATAT
Source organism: Rhipicephalus microplus (assembly GCF_043290135.1). Taxonomy (NCBI): domain Eukaryota; kingdom Metazoa; phylum Arthropoda; class Arachnida; order Ixodida; family Ixodidae; genus Rhipicephalus; species Rhipicephalus microplus. The sequence continues at coordinate 47,129,859 of NC_134707.1, forward strand.
GAAACTAGTCTCTAGTATTCGAAGACCACTAAACTATGAAGCAAGCAATGCATTATACGCACCTGTAATATCCCTCCTGATTCCTCTACTGGTACTCTCGTAAATATCTCGTCTAGAAAGTGATAAATATTTTATTTTTCAATATATGAGTGTGAGAATACATGTTATCGCACCGAACGGCTGTATTTTGCGAAGGAAATGCGCACCACCATTTGTTTTTTTTGTTTTTTTTTCAAAAGATACAGTATTGCATAATCGTTTTGAAATTTCTGCTTTAAAATTATGGCTCGAAGACCATGTCTCTCGGTGCTTTTGTACCTGTTTATCTAGTCACACATCTCTTCTGGTAAACTAGAGTGTACTAGTGTGTACTTAGGTATAATTATGGAAAAATAAAGACTTAGTAATTCGTGAGTAATGGTGTGTCGTTAAAACGTAAAAACTCTCTTCCGTTTTTTTTTTTTAACTTAAAGCGTGCTCCCCAGGAATTTTCAGCTTGCAGATCTCAGCAAAATGCGATGCGATATATAAGGTACGTTCTTAAGGTGTCCTATGGCAGTGTAAGACTGTGACACTTTTATGTACTAGAGTTAAATGTGGGGTAGCGTACGAGTTATGCTGAAATGGCAATGCGTCATAAAGACATATGTAGTAAAGTTCACAAACATTCACTCATTACCATCAGTAGGTATGGTAGCATTGTTTTGCAAGAGAAGTTTTTTGTTCGAGGTTTCTGGTATTTAGTTGATAGAAAATTATCATCATCAGTAACTTGCTTACCCTGAGTCAATTTTCAAGAAGTATGTACAAACAGTACACAACTGAAGCTAAACAGCCAAGTCTCTTGTCGGTGTTTGCCGCCTTTGTGATGCCTTATAAATATTTAGTGGACAGGTGTAGCGAGTAGTGTGATTCAAATTCTGCGGCTCATACGTGCTATAAATTTTTAGCAGTTGTAGTTTCTTGGTTGAGGACTTAAACACATAGATGGCCAGTGAAAGAAAGACGTAGAAAAAAAGAGAAAGACACAGCAAGAGATAGAGAAACAGAAGAAAACAGCTTGAAAAACACACAAAGGCAGAAATAAGCAGATTGAAAGGGAAAGAGATAGAAAAACATTGACTCAAATATGATAAAAAAGAGTGTAAGTATTGCTTTGTATTTTATATTAAAATACATCTTAGTATAGTGTAGTATAATGTAGTCATGCATATATATTAAAACGAATGTTGAGAAGAAGACAGAAGGTATAGCAAAACTAAGGCAGGTCCAGGTACGTGCCTGCAAGCTTAGAGTTTCTTAAATATACCTTATAGAGGAAACTCTGGCACTATTGTCTAGAGGAGCTGCAACGCACAGTGCTTCAGCGAGCATGGAAATGATGGGTAGTACACAAATTTGTTTAATCTTCGTACTTTTGACTCCGTATGTGTTAGTGTTACTTCGAGCTGTTTTCTTACGAAAGAGAAATCAGGAAATGTTCAGCGGTTACGCTTCACCACTTTATTCTCTTAGGCTTATCTTCCCAAATCAGGCAACGAAGTTCAAAAGGGTTTTTGCTTTCTTTCAAAACAGAACCGAAACACGGCATTAAAGGAAGCCACAAGTACTATTCACCGTCTGGAAGTACGAAGACTCGGCAAATGTGTGGTCTACCCATCATTCCCATGGTCGCTGAACGATCGCAGCGCCAGATGCCCACGAGCTCTGCTGAGAGCCGGCTTTGCGCGACTTCGCAAGCTACATCATTTTAAGAAAAATAGTATTCAGCTCTTGATATTCTTACCCTGTGAGAAGTAGCACCAGATCGGGGTTTCTGTATGCTTCCATTTTCTTTTCGACGTAGTCTTTAAGGTTGTAAAGAGTAAACAGGTCGTTCAGTAGTTTGTCGCTGCCATAAACGTATTGAGCTTCAGCAGTCTGCGAAATACGGTATATAAAGGTGTTTTACGCGTGTTTGCTCATTTGGTTCTTTGATGGTAACAAATAATCAATACTAACCTTACTACTGATTTCTAGACCGACAAGGGCCAACCTTACTTTGGGACAACTCGGACTCATAAATATGGCGTTAATCTGCAAAAAAAAACAGCAATAGCAGCAACATTAGCACATTTCGACGTCGACGTTTTTTTCTGTTTTTTTTGTGCTGAATATAAGCTGATTTTCAAGTGTCTGTATAGTTCTCACAAGCCCAATCTTCAGTGTACTAAGTGCGCTTTTGGACAAACCATTAGGTGTATTTTTACTGCATAATTAAGTAATATATTTTACTATAGTAATATTGTATATAATATTTTAACAGTGAACCTCTGAAAATAATTGCTTGTGAGTCCAGCTTAGTAAACTACAATAACTTAAGCGGATATGCGCCACTGTGCGACCTAGCTGAAAACTACCATTGTTATCAACGTGTATGAGCCATAGAAACAGATTTAATCCGAATAATCACCCCTGGTATACACAAAAAAGATGTTGGCAACTGTTAGCACAGCAAACGGTTGTGAATCGGCTGGATAGAGCTGAAGACCCTAAATATTCACAACGAGAGAATGCTAAAAAAATCAGAAAGGAAGCAGCATTTGCAAAAAAAAAAAAAAAAACCTCGAAGCGATGGAAGATGCATGCCAGTGACTGCCGTCCAGTGAGCCTTGATACTGGCATATTGGTCTTGTTTATATGCGGAAAAATATGGAATGCACATTACAAAAATAAAGAAAAAAACATCGAGATCACTTGAACTTTGTCTTTAAGAGCGGAACGCGGTGGCGCAATCAGGCGCCAATCACGGCACTTTCAACCATGACGACAAAAAAAGGAATGTTTGTGCACGTATGTTGCCAGTCTGAAGCTATGCTACTGTGCCCAATTGTTTACATTGGCGCATCGCCTGTTACGCCATATTTCTTCCATTTTCGCAAATTGTTTAAGTAGGCTATACACCCACTAGGCATCTGTAAGGTGCCATGTAGACCTGCGCAGCTTTTCGCTTTGTAATGAGTATCCCAATTTATACTACTCATATGTCTCGCAATTCTTCAGTTTTTTACGTTAGGCGCTATTTTACGATTCTGCCACGCAATACTAAGTTGCGGTAACGAGTTTTCTCTAAATATATAACATTCTTATAGCGTATATACGAAACAGTTTCATATATACGCTGGCGTGGCTGCGTAGTCGAAAACCTGTATGATGCAGACGGCCAGGTTGAATACTTACTCGGGCCAGTGATACCGCAGTACTTATTTATCTGCCTATATGTAAAATTTTCAGTCACGGACAACATAAATATTTGGCTCATAAGTGAGGACAATCACTCTGACACCAGAATATCTGTGAAGCGAGCTCTCAATTAGAATTGTTTTTGAATACACACTCATTATGGCATATTAATTTATGCACAAAAGCTAACCAACATTAACTGCGGTATAAGTTTTGATAAATCCTAATTAAATCAAGATAAAATTAAGTCAACGAATGCCCAGAGGACATTATGTGCTGTTTCAACTGAAGTCTAGTAATTGTGGATTAAATGAAGATGAATTAGTCTAGTTGTAAAAATAAATAAAAACCCCATATAACTTCTTTTCCTAAAAGCAAAATGTTTACAATAAAGTTGAAAAGGTCAAACACTAGCTCCTGAGTTTCATTTGACTTTTTTGTCACTTGCATTTAGTGGTGGGAGATCCGTAGATCCGGCCCAGGATCGCGGCACAAATTGCGAATAGCACCCCTGTTGGCCTGTTCTGTTGAAAAATTGTCTGTTTGTTTATTTAAACTGTTTCGGCAAGGAAATCTTCTCTGCATGGATTTCCTCTTGATTTAATAGTTATCAGTAGATTATATGGTCATGTAAAACGCGTAGTGTACACCTTTGTGATGCCTACAAAATAAGGTAATTTGACAGGCACAAACGCTCATTACGAATGGACATTGCTGTGTACTTGGCAGATTGTCACTCATTTAATTATTCTTACACTGTTTATAAAGATGCATATGTATCTCCAAAGATCTTTCTTTGTAAATCTTCTGTTGTGAACCTCATCAGAAATGACGTAGATTTCAATGGTTACATTTTCAGGGAGATACCTGTCGCGGCAAATTCCAGGCGCTGTATCTGAAACAACGAAGACAGCACACTACTTTAAATACTTTCATACCCATGAAGCGAAAGCACTATAAATTAAGAACCTCATAAGTTTTGCATTTGACTATCAATTCATACGTTTTCCCGAGACTTCCAATGCAATAATAGCATACATGTAATCATCATGCAGTTTTTTTTAGAGATGACGAAATCTAATGATAATTCTTACGATAGTTTCTGTGTGGCCATAAGATATGGAAAAACGACAATGATTCAGAATAGTGTCTGAGAGCGGCAACAGAAAAGTGAGTTCTTGAAAACTCGTTGTCGGCATCATTGAGGTAGCGTGGCTGTGGTGGCTCTGATAATGTGAACGCAAAATAAGGAGTTGTGTCTTTTAGAACTCTCTGTTATCAGTGAATCAAGGTCATCCAAGAAGTTTTTGTAGTGCCTTCCAACCTGTTGAGCGGTTTTTCAGGCTATACTGGGACTGTTGGAGCTCTTTATTCTTCTGGAAATTTCATGCGTTATACCAGGAAAGAGTGAGTGGAGTGTCCACCGGTTTTGAACAGCTGGTGAAAAAAGCAGCTTTCGATGGCCGGATGTCTGTCTGGTCAACATTAGAAAAGAAAGCAATACAACAAATAAGACAAAATTAGATAGAACCAGTGCTTGTTTTTCTTTGCATTGCGCTGTTTTCTTATATGAATACGAGCCCACAACTTCAAGTTCCACGCCCATGGTAGCTCAGGGGCGGAACTGGTTGGTGTCTGTTGTCGTCGTGGTGTGTGAGTGAAAATGAAGCAGGTAACAGTTAGCCGAAGGAATCGCCCACGACGTTTTTGTTCAGCTGCAACAACACTTCCTACATGCCGTGGAGAACAGAAACAGCGGCTTCTAGGGAAAAAAATAAGAACAAGCACTATCTTAAAATCAACTGCAGCCAAACAGACTTTTTTTGACGATGCTAGTGAAGTATAAGCACCCTTTCCTACATATGCCCTGTTTCACTTCGGAAGAAGAAGAAACCCAGTGCATGCTTCTCTCCTCTTCAGTTTTTTTAGTTGCCCGACGTACGACTTCACACTTACGTTAACAATGCAGTCTCTAGCCACAACACTACTTTAAATCTATATATCTCCTTTTAAAGCTTCAGATGACCGAATTTGGCGAGCTTAGTTGGCTTAAAGCTATAATTCATAGTAGAAACCAAGAAGTAAAAATGGCCTTGCGCCGCGCCGTAGTACACAGGAATTATATCTACCGGCGATTAGGGGAATTGGCTGTGTTTCACGGAAAGACAAAGGTGAGACGTGTGGACAGAAAATTAGGTAGACAGATAAGATTTTGAAGTTTTCAGGTTGAACGTGGCAGCGGAAAGCCCACGACTGGGTTCATAGGTGGGTCATGGGATACTTTTTTGCCCTGCAGTGGACGCAGTCAGTCTCACGATGAAGATGCAATTCTGCATGTGCGCTGACCACCGTGTTAGGAACGCTGTAGTACATGTTCCTAATAACTCCAAAGACTGCAACTTCTCGCAATGTTGCACTTTCTCTGGAGGTGAAGATTTTCGATTTCTAGGAACCATTACAAGAAGCCAGGAGGTACCTCTATAAAGCACCCGACAGAAGACTAAGACATCAAATTCTGATTGGTCGCTCTCAAAGGCAAACACCAAGACATTTCGCCCACTTCCCTCAGGGGTTTTCTTACATCATTTTCCGTGATCAGAATCATGTTTCCTTAATCACACAAAAAGATTATGTTGTATATTTTGTGGTTAGTGTTTCTTTTCAACTTGCATGCGTTTATTGTTTGGTAATGAGAGTTGAATTTATTAAGATAGCAATCCAGAGGCAAGAGTACCCAACTGGCCTTTACGAAGCACATGTTTTGGACACACATGAGGGTTGTCGCATTCGTCTGGACAGCTTGTAATTGATTACGTTGTCTACAATATTTTGATTGTTATTTATCTCTAATTAACAAACAGTACACCTATTTTACATCTGGTTAACAGTTTTTGAGTAAAATGAACTGTCGCAATCTGAGGTTAAGAAACTGCAGACGCAAAACTTCCAACTCCGTGATTGACGCTTAAGCCACCCCTACACAACGAACACGGCGTATGTTTTGCAAGAGTGAATGGTTCTCGAGTCGACCGCATGAGCACTCATTACATGTAATATAACCGAAGTATCTGAATAAAACGTCGAGCTGCAATGCTCTCATTTACAATGTCATCATGGCGGTGTAGCGCCTTTTAGTGACAGAAGATTATTGTCATAGCTTTTACAGGAACTACACTCTCGAAAACTTGTTTAGTGGTACACAAAACGCTCATGTTCGCACTCCCTCCTCCTCCCATTACTACCTCACATTCCAAACTGCTTAACCATCCCAGCCCTGGTACAACTAAATTTCGTGACTGTCATCAACAAGATGAGTATGATGTCTCTAGCCTGCCATATGAGCGTGGCACGTCCCCATAAGAGAACGTGTGGCATGTGAATAACGCTATAGGCGAATAGAACAGGGGCTATTGTGAACACCGACCAATTCCATCATCTTGTCTAATTTCACCATGACTGTCATTTAAATCTTGCAGAGAGGCCATAGCAGCTGTTCGGTTGAAAGAGAGGGGATAATTAGCAGGATTTAACATGGCGTGACATGATGAGAACGTTTCTTACGTCCTGACGGACAAATATTTAAGGGAGCCATAGCCCCCCCCCCCCCCCCCCCACATATCAAGATTAAGTCGGTGGTTCTGCCGCTGATGGGACCGCAGGAAGTTTTATCGCGATGTCGTGAGCCCTCTGAACGGCCTGGTGTTGTGTGTGAAGGATGTTGCTCTTCAAAGATGTATCCCGTCGCTCATTCATGATGGGCAGATATGCATTGAAGGCTGGGCACAGCAAGAGCTTAAGATTGAAAGCACATGAGTCGCTGCCACATTGGAGGTACGAGTGCGATTGGTCGGGGTCTATTCGATTAAGGGTTCAAGGAGTAGGATACTCGCCGGAATTCGGCAATGGCTATAAATAGTAGCCCGGGGCAGCACAAAGACCGAGCGTAACTTGACAAATTGCACTGCGTTGGAAAAAGGAAGAAGACAGAAAAACTCCTCGGCGCGTGTGCATGTCTGGTGGCGCTTCCTGTACACGCGGCACCTGTGGAGATCAGCGCAATACGAATGCTCCACAACTAGATCTGCTGTGCGTACTTTTAAGCTTACCTTTTCTCCTCTCCATCATAAGTGGTCTGGATCCAACGGGTCGCTGTATATTACGCACTATATGTGGCACTCTTCCCGAGGCTTGTCCCGCTTCAGACAAGACTGGTTCAATCCTTTCGGTAGGGCTCAGTAATCCAGTCTGTGTGTCACCGAATTAGGTGATCGTTATTCTTGCAACACTCTCAAATGTGATTCACAGTTAAAATTAGGCAACAACACTAATGTCATTTTTTCATTACACAGCAACCGTTGGCATATTTTGAATCTAAACATTCTACAGATGTTCGTCTGGTTGGGTATGAAAACTGGGAAACTTTTTGGTTGGAGTTTACATCATTTCCCAGTTGCCATATTTTGTTTGAGCTTCGCGTGCAAATGCGACATCTGTTTGACACTAACCGTCAAACAATGTGCGAAACGCTCTTGCTAGTAAGTAATGCTCTCAAACTGTTCGACAGGAAAGTGGTTGGTCCTTCCGTCAGGCAGTAAACTTTCATCTGGTGTTTCGGATACCTTAAGGCTAAAAATGGCTTTTTCGTTTTCTTGTACGTGAGGTTTCGGCGTGTGGATGACACACAAAGATGTGCATATTTAGATCCACACTGTAACGCTACGCTGATGTTCCAGTGCTGCTGAGGCCAGCATCTCCCGCGAAACAGCCGTAACTAAAATGTTTGTCACCGAAACCACTGCATAAAACTACTACTCTAGTATTATGTTATCACAACTATTATACTGCCACCACGATGTCAGTACTTGTATGCTTTTCGAACAGCACCAAGGATGTGACATTGTGCCAACTGAAAGATTTGGGGAAATTTCTCCCAAAACAACGCACATAAGAAAACCTGAGCCATGCATGCCTAATGTGCCTAAAATTTAGTCGCTTATAAATTTTGTTTACGGAATGCGTATGCTTGGAAACAAACTTGTAATAAATAAAACGATGTCTCGACCAACTCATAGATGTTTTTCAAACGCTGACGTTGTGGATTAAAAAACAGCATTCAGAAAACTGATGCCACTGAGCAGCCTCGCAACACTCGCCACGGCAGGTTAATAAAAGTGACTATTATTTAAACTAAATAAAAATGTTTGTTTAAGAGTAGCACGATTTTAACGCTCTTCTTTAGGCTTCCAGTTCAACCAATCGCACGTTAGCAGAAAAGGAGAAATGAATTTTTCTTCGTTAAAGAAGCAGAAACTCGTATCCCAATATAGCACGTAGTTTTGTCGCCGATGGAAAGTGTGCTCTCTTGAACGCGGACGCTGCTTAAAGGGCCATTAATCAGGCTCTAAAAATACAAAAAAGAGTTCGCAATATACTATGCTGATATATCTCGTCTTTCTTGCGAACTTCTGTGGCACAGACAGTAGTTCCTGTGACGTCTACAGCGTATATGCTCTCGATTCGTTGATACACGCAAAATATCGCATGTGCTTTGTCTCCTGCACTGCTTTGCCATGCAGCCGCCCATCCGCTCTTCTTTGTTGCGCATGAATGTTGTGCACAGTCAATCGATCAAACTTCTTTTTTTGTGTGTGTGTTTACAACTGCACGAGCGGCGATGACAGCGGGCAGCCGAGAAGCGCGACATCCTGATAGGCTCTGTAGCGCTTAGTGCTGATATTGTTCACGTGCATTCAAGAAAGAGTGGAGAAGAGGGGGCATCGTGTGTATGAAGAAGAGGAGAAAATTACTCCCTCGTCTTTAAACATGGGGTGGTGAGTGGCCCTTCAAGAAATACACATTGATTGTTTGTACTTTTTTATCAAGGACACGAACAAAACGTGACCTACACCATAGCATAGTATATCAAAGACGCACGTTGAACGTTCCGGGTTGACAACTCCTGTATCTCGGTGCCACTTTCACGGCACGATAAAACTTCAAGGCAGAAAAACATTTATCGCGTAGCTGTGGCATTCACCGCTAAGCCGCAGGCTCAAATTCAATGACACGTGGTCGCGTGTCACACTCGCCGCACGTTTTCTATTGTAGTACAGGCGGAACCACATTTGTCTAGAGCGATGGAGTCCATTGCAATGGACGATGTGGCCTGCTGCTGATACGGCACGCGAGTTACAAGATTTCGTTCAAGCTTGAAATATAGCGCAAAGGCATGACACAGCATAGGTCTATGGTGGGCGTCATTACGGCGTCAGTCTTTGCATATTACTGCCCAAAATGACAGCTCAAGAGTCCGGATGCATGTTATAAACGACTGTGATTCAGTGTGTAAAAGTAAGATAAAGGCACTATCTGCTCTTCACCTCTATTCTACGTTCGACGTTCCCGCAAAGCACGGGCTTCTACAGCTACTGCATGCTCCGTTTCTATACATGAGCAACCACGCTGTGCAACGTGTGCAAGGAATTCGAAAAGTTATAAGTGTAAGCACATGAATCTCCTACTTGGACTCTGTAGTTGTAAAAGTGACATCTGTGATAGATTGTGGCGGTTAGCTGACGAGAAATTTGTGAAGGCCATGCTACGAAATCAAAGACAGGCTAAGCCCTTCATCGAAATTCGTTCGCAACAATATAAATGAAAGCGTCTGTTCATTACAGAGGCTTAAATCATGTCCCCACTTGAAAATTAAAATTGATATTCGCATTATGCCTGGTAAAATGATTGATTATCTTTTTGTTGCCGGCAGGCATAGTTCAACAAGTGTTTTGAAACTTGAAGTGCCTCCACTACGAAGCATGTCATAAAACAATTACGCTTTCAAACCTAAAACGTTTGCAGTTATTATTATTCAAGGTAAGTGTTGGAAGCACAAAATCTGAGTGGTAGTGTTTTGATAGATCCCTTTTTGCACAAAGCAATACTATGTCTTTACATTCGTCTGGCAGATGAACGCAAGTGATTTCAAGGCTTCTTCAGCAATGTAGATATACACAGCTAGCTTCTGTGGGCGCACTTTTTCCGAACAGGCCTAAAATCATTTGCATCCAGACAGTTGGAGGAGTGCCGTGTGTCACATATATTAGTGGATGCCGTGGCCGAATATTGTAATAAGAGGCACCAGCTTTTTTTTTGTGTGGGTGTGTGTGTGTTCGTGACAGCCTCATAGCAAAAAAATAAGGCAGGAAAACAAAATATTACTTCGCGCTCTTACCACTCGTATGCCGTCCGAAGAATTTGTTAAATATACTGTGGCCATTCGTTGTTGGTCTTCGAACAAACTTCTTTCGATATCAGTCCCATTTATCTGAAGTAACAACAAAGAAGGTTGTCTCAACACCAGTTTTGTATACCTGTAGGTTCACTTCTTGTTTGTTTACGTTTAGCTTGGCTTGTTTTGTGCTTTGCGAAACTATCTGGGTACGCCGTAGCCCAGTACAAGTGTCATCGACGAGTTAGGCACTGTCACATGCAAAAAACATGCGGGATTACATATTTAACATAAGATGCGTGAATAATTCCAAGGATGGCTGATATTTATCACAGCTGTTATGGTTCCGATCCTGCTTACCTTGCACACAAAACATATGCATCGATTGGTTGGGAGTACGAGTGAGGGAACGATTAAAGTGATACACAAAGAAAACAAACAGAAATAGACCCAGAAAGTGAAGATAAAGACAGAAACTTGTCACATTTTTGGCGAAGGTAGATAGGGACCCACGCACGCACAATCAGAGAGCGAGCATCGTAACACACTACTATTTCGGTACGCTAGAACAACATAGCATCGCCTTGTGTGGTAAAGAACTAAAAGGAAGATGGAAGGTGAATTGAGAATCGCCAAAATCTGGACCAGTTGGTTCCTTTTAAAATGCGAACAAAACAGCGACACTTTGAAACAAGGACGAAAATTCGGCTGACTACGTATCCTGGAAATCGTTCTTATGTGAAGCGTGTGAAGGGAACGTGACTGTGTGACAAGATTTTATTGAGCGAGGCTTTACAAAATAACGCCTATAATATCACTTATTCAATCACACACCATCGCTGCACTTACTGTCAGGCTACTAATCCATCCACTTTGGTTTAAACCACCTAACCAGAGCAAATGCACAAGCCCCAACCCGAGGCTTACGGGCCACCTGATACTCAGGTCCTCCCTGAAACAGTCCCTGTTCTTTTGTGGCATGCACATGACTTTATGGAACGGTTATATTGTCCAGACGGGGCAGTGCTTGAATGATGGTTTAAAATAACGTGCTTATATTGTATGATTGGTCATAGAAAACAATCGTGCATTGCGTGTGATGCAATGCTACGCTTACGAGCCTACTATTTGCTAAACCAGCATTCTAAACAGGTCGCAAAGTATTTGTTCACACGGATGTAGGAAAGAAAGCAGTACACAATGTCAAGCAGGGAGCGCCACAAGGAACAGTGTTTAGGCCTTTTCTATTCAACAGCGTCATGGCAGATTCACCTAGAAGAATGCCACCTAATTTACACTTCTCAATGTGTTAGATGATGTGTGCATTTGGACATCTGCAATTAAGTATGAAATATATCAGAAGGCTTTACAAGAGGACATAAATACCATCAACAACTTTTTACGAGAGAGAGAGATGACTCTGTCACATGCGAAGACAGCTGTGTTGCCCTTCACCAGTAAGTTGTTACAGAATTTTAATCTTCGTCTAGAAAGACAGCCTTGCGATATTGTTACACAGCATTAATTTGTGGGAATACTTGTTGATGAGCAGCTATCTTGAACAGTGCACATAAAAAAACTCGAAAGTGATCCTGATTTAGTAGTGAATATACTTTTCAGAATTGCTGGCACATCAAGGGGTGGATCAGTATTGTCTCTACTCACTTGATTGATATGTGGCGTTCAACGTCCCAAAACCATCATATGAATATGAGAGACGCCGTAGTGAAAGGCTCCAGAAATTTCGACCCTCTGGGGTTCTTTAACGTGCACCCAAATCTGAGCACACGGGCCAACAACATTTCCGCCTCCATCGGAAATGCAGCCACCGCAGCTGGGATTCAACCGCGAAACCTGTGGATCAGCAGCCGAGTACCTTAGCCATTAGACCACCGCGGTGAGGCCACCTCTACCCACCGTTCATGGTGCTCTAATATAACAAAGAATTGTTTACTCTGCGGCAATCTCATGTGGCATTTCAGCCACGTCGGAACAAAAATTTGAAAGACTTCTAGACAGGAGTTTACGAGTATGCTTCCGTGTTCCGCTATTGACTTCCAGTTTTCTTGTATTAGCAGAGACTCGCCAATCTCCGTTTGCAGTCGTGAGAAGTATAGAAAAGAGTCGGCTTTTTTTTTCGCCTTTGGACGCAACATAAAAAACACCCATTGGCTCTAGAGATATTACAGATGAACGGAAGCTGTGTTCATAAAGAAATGAGGGAAACTTCCAGCTTAGTGCCATAAATTGAGTTTTTCCACTCACACATTGATTGCCTTCCACGGTACCTTACGCTACGAAAATAGAAGCATCGGTGGATGACATTGCATAAGAAATGATACATTTTAAGGAGCAGCCCAGAAACTAGCGGTTTACTAGATATATACGTAATATCAGGGCTACATGCAAGTATACATATACAGACGCCTGCAGTATACCGGTATCTTCTAGTTCGGCGTTTGTTGTACCACCCCTCAATGCACAATATGCATTTAGGTTATCTTGCGTGACATCGTCTACAACAAGTGGAGCGCTCGCTATTCTGAGCGCTCTAAAATTTATCAATTCTGTAAGAGATGCTGAAAATTGATTGATATTCGGTGATTAACAAGCAGCATTAACACTACTTCGTAGAACAAAATCGAAAACAATAAATTATATCCTGATTACCGAGACACCTAAACAGCTCACAAACGCAGGCCAAAAGCCCCATAAAGTAATGTTTAAATGTATGCCGGGAGAACATACCAAGCAACACAGCAGCTGATGAAGCAGCATGACAAGCGCATCAGAAGGATGCTAATATCAAAAAATGATGTTGCGCCGCATTTTAAAAACGACATCTTTCAGTATGTGTTAAAGCACAATGTTTGACCAAAACTCCAAAAGCTCTGATTCATATCATATAGATCCATAATTGAACTTCAATTTCGGTTATTTTTAGACAGAAGTACAGAAACCCTTATTTACCGATTAGGATTAGGAACTGCCTACTCTAAAAATTTTTTGCACCAAATTGGGGGCGCTGAGCTGCGAATATTATTGCAGTTTTGTAGACGACGACATATGTCACCTTCTTGAAGAGTACCCGCAACACGAAACAGCACATCGCCGACTTATATTATGCCTAATTGCTTCAGATTGCAGACAATTCACTTTGACAAATTTTTCGGGCCCATGGCCAACGAGATGTTTACAAAAAAAGCGTAGTAAAAGCATTGAAAGCTTTTTTGTAGGCAGGGGAAATCTTAGCTAATATTACTGTTTTTTTAACGTGGCAACCATATTTCTGCCATGGTAGAGTATTATGTTGAGAAGTGTTTGACTGTTGACTGCATGCATTGGTTACTCTTCTGCTTGTTAAGATCAACGCATAGGCCCATACAGTAGATTGCTAAGTACGATGTTTTGAAATCGCATGTCCTGGTATATAATGTATATTGTGTTGTTTTATTTGTACTTTGTATGTGCAGTGAACTTCCTGCGCATAGAGACTTGAACACTACGCGCTGTTATGTTAGATACCACTGAAGATTAGGTAGTAGGCGGTATCTCATTTGTGCATGAACATCTCTTTACATCAAGTCAATAAGAGCGCCAGGCCTGTGCGGAAGATGCAGCACAGTCACAGGGAAAGCCAGAAGAGCGGCCTTTTAGAGTCTTTTATAACACCCATTGCGTAACTACTGCAAGCACACTTGCTTATTATCCAGTAGGGCATTATTAATAAAATTTCAGGGTAGTAGCAGGCCAGCATTCGCTGTGCTATTTTGCGTCATTTCTCTGAGAAGCGTGGTATTCGCTAAACACTTGCAAAGCAATTTTGTGCAAATTGTTCATGCATGCAGCGGCGGGCAACGATGACGATCTTTGCCTGAAGTGGGTATGCGCCACAGCTAATAGCTGAACAAGAACAAGCTTTTGTAGTAAGTTGGAGCATTGGACGACTCACTCGTTACGCATTTCGCATTTTGCGACGACCAGTTGTTTTATCGCTGTTTTAAAACGCTTTCTTTGTCGTATTAACGCGATTTCTTTCCCGACATCAAAACTGCCTAAGGCAAGTTTGCCAACGAGTCCCACGCATCGCTGAGGCTTGGTGGTAGAATATTAGACTGGAAACCAACAAACCAGATTTGAAGCCCCACTGTGTCATTAGTGCTAGTTTTTTTTTTCTAATTTGGTGCGATGTGGTTACGGACTTCTCCGGTGGACAGCTGCGCGTGAGCCAACTTGTGATCTCATGACAGCTTTCGCTGTAAAAGAAACTCGTAAATAGAACGGGCACATTTTCTTTAACAAAAACTTTTGTACAAATGGCAGAAAAGAGCGGCTGCTTCTTCAAGAAGGGACTGACAGTTAGGCTGATCATAAACCGGGAGCTTCAGCTTCTACGTTTGCGGAAGTTCTGAGGTTCAGTATACGTGGATTTGTCAATAAAGTCGCTGTTGCTAGATTCAACTTAAGGTGCGTAATGCTTTGCTATGCTATTATCCTGTACAAAATCAGTTATTCCGAATTCAGCACTGGTTAGCGGCATGTATCTCAGGCTTCTACATTGACAAAGATTCATACAATATGCATTTATAGTACGAATATACTGGCTGAAATTAGGTGCACACAATAATAACCCAGATGCATTGACGTATAGCCAACATGACGAGTTCTTACCTATTCACTGGTGCATGACGGCAATATGCAGTCCCTAATTTAGGGTTAGGAAAGTGATACCAACAAACCTTAATACAGCTAGAATTCTTATGCCAACGTAAATCCGAGAAGTGACGTCCGCTTACGATTTGCTCCGTTTCAGTGCCGTTGATACTGCTTTTCAGATGAAGTAGTTCCGTCGCAACTTTAGCCTTGGTAAGTGAAAGAGTCAGTCCATGGTGAATGAGCAGAAGGAGAGATCTATCGTCTGTGCGTTCTTCGATGATCATCGGATAGACAGTTCTCGTGCCTGGTATATAATTAGAACAAGGTCCAGTTTTTTGTCATGCCTAGTTTTCAATAAAATAGTGCGAGGATTATTCGCTAGGTACTACCTATGCTATATGGTCAAAATACTTTATTCGTTTTGTGCTTGGAACACTTGGCAAGTGTTTGTCATTTATGCTGAATCTCTGCTGCCATGCATGCTGAAGCTCATTCTGGCAACGCAACCCCCCTAGTAACTAGGAAACACACGGTGTAAAACAGAATGTTGTGTTTCGTATTTTTTTGTTCTGCTATTCTTTGGCCACACGATCTTTTATGTAGATAATGATAAGCAGAAAATTATGACTTCACTATAGATTGAGCTTCATATAAATAAAGAACAAATATTTTTTCATGAATTTTTTCTTGAATAAATAATGAACCTGGTGGGGCCATCGTCCATGAAAGAAGTGATGGACGACGTTTTCCCGTTTTCTTCTACCATTGTAAACTCTGAGAACGCTAAAATCCTGGTTTTACGAACAAGTATTTCGAACAAGAGAGGCGTTTTATTAGCACTTAACAAAAATAGATATATTTTCACGTGAGAAAATAGGGATGAAAGAAAGGCAGGTACTTTAACCATGGCTGAGCTCGGTAGGTTACGTTGCAACAGCGAAGTGTGTAAGCGGATTAAAAGTTAGAAAGAACAAAGGAAAGAAAAGATCATCTGCTGACGTTGAATTCACGAAAGTGCTTGGCTTAACATCACAGGCGGTGATTCACTCCCGTGGCTAATCAGATTAGCGCAATCTTTGCATTACGCAACTTATATGCGTGGTCCATGTGCCCAAAATCTTGTCAATGGTCAAGCCATCTTGGGGCAGCTTGTGTTCTCAACCAGCAGACTTTTGAAGGCTTGCAAGCACTGGAATGACGGTGTGGAGCAGTTGCTACCCGCTTCGAGCTGTCGGTGTCTCCATCTTGCTCAGCAGCATGAGCACGAGACTTCAAAAATACTGCTTTAAATTGTACGTCCTTGCCTACGTAAATTCATTGGTATTTTCATTGCGCACAAACTTTAGGCACTCAAAAGTGATAAAAAAATTGTTTTTCGCAGCAAAGCTAGTGAACAATTATAAATTCAAATAACATTAATATTATTAATGTTGGAGATGATAAAAGACAGCTTCGAAGAGCTTTACCATGTTTGATTTAAATACTGCTTCCCACGTTTTTTAGCGTTTCCTGCAATAACTGCTAGAAGGACGACCCCTTTTTAAGTTTTACCAATCCACTGTTTTACTTGTTGAAGTTCAAAGGTGCCTAAAATAGAAACAAGACTTTATTTGCGGAAAAAGACTTCGTTGCCACTGAAACAGAGCAACACCGCGTTGTCAGGCCTTTATTTCAATGCACCACTGCCTCACGCCATCCTGTCATCCTTCCTGACTAGCCTCAGGTGATCCTCAAGAGCAGGGCGGGACAGTGTTGCCACCCACCTCTATCTGCTGTTATTCCCTTCCTGCTCAACGGTCTGTGATATGCATTTTCAAGTAATGACTTTAAAACAGTGCGCCGCTTGTCTGAATATACGATGGTAATCACGTGTTTGATACATAATAGGCATTAGAAGATACCAGGAGGTTGCTTGGTGGGCTCCCAGATTAAGTTATTTCCCTCTTTCTCGCAATGACGATGTGTAGTTGACTGATAAGCTTGTTAATTGCAAAGTAATTGGTTACTTTATTATCACATACAAGACTTCCGTCCAAAGACCTTGATGCACCTACAGTAATTTACGTGTTAATAAACTCCAGGTAGCAAAACTTTCTGGATCAAACCTCTAACACGTTTCTCATAAGATGTTGTGGTTCTGGATCACTAGAACCAAAATGATTTATTGGAAGTAATAATAATAATAATAATAATAATATGTATTACTAAGAACAAATATTGTCGCAATTACTATTAATTGGCAATAATACAATAATAATTAATATTGTTACTAATTATTATTATTATTATTATTATTATTATTATTATTATTATTATTATTATTATTATTATTATTATTATTATTATTATTATTATTATTATTATTATTATTATTATTATTATTATTATTATTATTATTATTATTATTATTATTTTAATGGCGAGGCATAACAGTTACTTTGCACTATCAAGAAATTTCGCACTCTTCATAGAATGCTAGAGGTAGCCACCTTTTAATGCTTCAGAATAATTGTGCATTGTCTTTTTAACCTGAAGCAAAATTCCCTGGCAGAATATCGATGTGATTTTCTAAAGTTGTGCCCAGAAAATGAAGTAAAATTTTATTTAAAGCATGAAGCGATAAAATGCAGTTAATGATGATTGTTGTATGGTTGCTTGTGAATAATTGTACGCCCAGAAGAAAAACACAAGTTAATTTTGGAGAAACTTCTCGACCAGGTTTTTCTTCGATGAAAGGTTGATGGAGGCCGGAGTGAGCTGTGCAATATGTCATATATAGCAAGATGAAATCTCCCAGATGGCGCACTACGTAATAATAACAGATTTTTGTGAAGGCTGCTTTAATGTACATTGAAGTTTTATTAAAAGTAACCTCCTCTTTCGGAATTGCCATTTGGCAGAAAAATAGGGACATTCGGGCTATGACAATTCTCGCAGGAATGTCTGCAAAGCGTGCCAAGTCAGAAAACGTGCGAAGTTATTGCTGCGTCACTCGTGTGCACTAAAACGAGTTCTTGTGCATTCAATTTAGACATAAGGTTCTGTGGTTAGGCCAATAACGCACATTCTAAGTGAAAGGCTTGGGCTCTTGAAGTGTTTTCCATTTTTTTCATGGTTGACGGGGATCTTGACGGGGATCATCAGACGGCTTGTACTTGTGCACATGCTGCGTATTCAAGGCAGATTTCTCGCCTAAACTACAAAACGCGGCTAAGATAGCCTCGATTACTAGCAATGACCCAATTTTTTACACCAGCAATTTGTTAAATTATTATAAGCCTGATGCGCAAAGAGATACCTGCCACTATTTCTTCGAGCAGCATTGCACAACGTTCCGATTCGTTATTAGCGCGTTGATTGTTTCTTTCCTACATTTGCGTTTCACGATCAACTTTAGCGTTGAATTTAAACAAAGTATTCAGGCTAGTTTATGATATTGTTTTTTATCACAGATTGAGTAGAGGCGTTCACGAATCAGCAGTAATAACCTTGTGGCCAACATGTCAGCTGTGATTTCATCAAGAGGTATGTAATAACCGTTTCTGATACTGTGCAAGTGCCTGGTTTGTATAAAGTAATACAAAAGCTATAAAAAGCGCAATTAATTCGAGAACATGTGTTCAAGTTTTCCCGTGTTACAAGATGCTGAAAAGTAAATCAATGCCGAAATAAGCAATTAAATACTTCTTTGCAGGATTGTTTGCCTACTTTAACGTAAATGGTAGCGCGAAATAATTTTTACTTTCTTGTTCAACTTCTGCACATATAAAACACGAAGAAACAGAGGAAATAGGGAGAGCAGGCTCACAACGGCCACCTATAGTGGCAAAACGCCTGCGTGCTTCTTCGGGAAGGGGACATATAGAGGAAAGAACGTCATGAGGCAAGAAAAAAAGGAGAGAGGAGAGGAATGTAAAAAAAAATGTAGGGCAAAATGACAAACACATTAGCACAAGTAAAGTCACGTTGAAAATGTCTATAAACGCGAGGCCAAGAGATAGTTTTTTAAATCACCGCACATTCACGGAGTGAAAGATGATGAGTCGGGTGAAGCAGACTTCAGCCTGTCCGTCCGATCATTCTTGCTTCCGTCCGTCTAGCGACAATTCGTGCGTCCGTCCGTGCGTCCGTCTATACATCCGTCCATGCGGACGCCCATCCAACCGTCCGTCCACGCCTGCATCCATCCGTCCGTCCATCTGCTAGTTTGTCTGGCCGTCCATCCGTGCATCCGTCTGTGCGTCCATCTAGTGAACACTCCAAGTACCACCATCACGCATCTCGTATCCCCTGTGGCACATACCCACTCTAGAGCGGGTATGTGCCACGCATGTCACGCTGACGGACAAAGGACATGCTCAACCAAGGAACTTCGCCCCTAAAAATTAAAAAGGCTTGATGGGCCTGGCACGCTTAGAAGGTGTTTCACTCTCGTAGGAAACATATTGACGCTGAATCTCTTAACCTAACAATAAACAACGCTCCTATTCAACAAGTTCCTTGTTTTAAATATTTAGGCGTCATTTTTGATGAGCATTTACACTGGCATGAGCAAGTACAGAGTGTGTGCACAAAGGTAGCCTATGGCTGCTATTCTGTAATAAAAGATCGCCAATACTTTGCACGAGCTATACTTCGCACACTAGGCTTTTCATTGTGTCATTGTCACATAGATTGCTGTCTGGAATCGTGGGGTGTGACGTACACCGTTATCTAAAAACTCTTGAACGACTTCAAAAGCGTACACTGAAAGTCGTAAGCCAAGGTGAATCAGTATGTACTATTTTCCAATCACAACGCATTCTCTCGGTTCCGATGTTGCGCGACTACAAAGTTTCCGTTTCACGCCCCGCCACGGTGGTCTAGCGGCTAAGGTACTCAGCTGCTGGCCCGCAGGTCGCGGCTTCAAATCCCGACTGCGGCGGCTGCAATTTCGATGGAGGCGGAAATGTCGTAGGCCCGTGTGCTCAGATTTGGGTGCACGTTAAAAAACCCCAGGTGGTCGAAATTTCCGGAGCCCTCCACTACGGCGTCTCTCATAATCATATGGTGGTTTTGGAACGTTAAACCCAACAAATCCATCAATTCCCGTTTCAGTAAGTATTATAATAATAGAAATTCACCTTTGCCTGCTGATCTTTTTTCAATTCCTAAACGCAACACGTGACTTGCTTCGAATGGTAATTTCAATCTACCCATATGTCCTAATATTTACGGAGAAAGACTAATACAGTTTAATGGAACAAAAATATGGCACACGATCCACCTAGATATTGAAACGGCACCTAATTTCAGCATGGCGTGTAAATCATTTTTTATCTGGACTAAAGACAAGTAATCATGTGTGTGTTTGATTCGATTTTTATTGTATTCTTTTAATAAGTGCCTACGTATAGAAAGCTAGCTGCAAGCTAATGAGTATGCATGTCTTCAGGAAAAAATGTACTACAGTGTAATCTGTATTTGTATGAGTGCTTTTGTTTGTTACCTCACAGCTGACCTGTACACTTTTTTTGTTGCACATTGTATTGGACCGTCCACTGGCCACTTTGAGCTATCGGTCCTAGGCTATTACTTTAGGCTATCGGTGGGGATGCTATCGTCACCTACTTTAGGCATAATATGCACTGACATTCTGATAATTGTACCATAAAGAAAACAAAATTGCGCCCTTTTGAGGACTCTGCAGCGCGAGATGACTGCCGCAGTTAGAGTTTCTTCCTTTTGGTATTCGTTCTCACATTCAACATTCATTGCCCCACAAAAATAGCCATGAAAACTGACGCAGCGCAAATCTCTCCATCTCGACATGAAGACTTTTTTTTTCAAAAAAATCTAGCCCTTTCAAAGAGTCATGCAAAAGATAGACTATTTGTCACATAGCGTGCAAAAGGTGACGCACAGGTAATATTTAATGGCTAATAAAAGTATAAAAAACGTTCGCAGCTTTATTCTCGTTTCTATGTGTTTTTCATTTTATTCTATTAGTCGGAAGGTTTAAGGCAAGCAGTTCCATTGCAGAGGTGGTAAGCCGGCCTGAACTTTATTCAGCAGAGGCGTAGCCAGATGTTTTTTTCGCAGGGGGGGTCAGCCATAATTTATGTGTGTTCGATTCATACATGTGTTTGTATGTATATATATATATATATATATATATATACATATATATGAGATCGAACAGACAGTAATGCCAAGGGATGTACAGGGAAGTTATTAGAGCCAATGGAGTGTAAATAAGGAGAAAGAGAAGTGGATAGAAAATACCCAGCCGTGAGCAGTCAAAACACGGAAAAACGAGCCCGTAGGTATACACTTCTTTCCCTAATTATATATATATATGTATATATATATATATATATATATATATATATATATATATATATATATATATATATATATATATATATATGGGTGTGTGTGCAAGAAAAAACGAAAAATTTCGAAAGACTTAGAACCCCCCGGCATTCCCCCCCCCCCCCCGTTTGGCTACGTCTCAGTTATAAACACTGATATAATCAATCCCGACAGTGAAGAGGGTAACATTACGCTTGTTTTCACACTGCCTACGCAACAAGCAAAACTATTTCACGCACTGTCACGTGGAAAACTTTTCTAGGCCATGCATGCTTTCAGGCGCTATCTGCGCTTGTAGCAGAACCACACCTTTGGTTCTGTCCATGCTTTCAGACGTACCATTAGCCGAGTATTGCACTGGTAAAGGAACATAGATGACCAGCTATCTTGTTTGCGCAAATAAGTGGCTCTTTCATCGTTTTGCATGAATGTTGATGGTACGCTTGACAAAAAGGCTTATTTTATGTAAGAATGGTTAAAGTAGTTTCTCCGTTAGCGTTTGTTTTCGGAATGCTGCAAATTTTCGACATTATTGTTTTCGTTATTGTTTTGTTTGTGTTGTTAATTATTTAGGAGTAGTCATTTTATTGCGATAGTTTTATAGTAAATTCATCAAGATAGCTCGACTTTGTACATGTTTCATATTTTTTTCAAGAGCAATAACTTGCTTTTGAGAAAATAAACATTTAGGCCAACTTCAAGAAAAATAAACAATTTAAAACAGAAAGTTCTCAAAAAACCAAGACAGCTAAAATGTCTAGCTCAAAGCAATTGTATGGCACGTTATATCAGTCAAGCAGTAATTAAGTTCTGTAACAAGTGATTGCTTACCTGTTGCGGTTCCCATTAGCAAGCACATGAACACGGGAAAAGACATTTTGTAAGCTACGCTATGCAGTAAAGCTCTCGCTATATATACTCCGTGGGTATACCCTTTCAAGAACGTCGATATTTCCTTCAGGTAATAGGTGAAGAAACTCCCGACTAGCACTCGCCATCATTACCATGCGGAAGTAGGAGACATCCGGTCTTTGATGAGTGCGTATTTTTAAAAACTGAACATAATATTCTATTTTTATGGAAGAATACGGCATCTCTAAAGGTATTTGAATGATGCAAGGATAATCAGAAAGCCAATGACTCTGTCTCATATAACATGCATACCTTGCAACATACTTCGTCGATATGCTATTACTGCATGATGTTCTTAATATTTTAGCTGTGGTGCCGTTCCTGAGTGGCACATCATACTAAAACCACTCTCACCCTCGAAATATTCGCCATGGACCTCCTTGAGAGCGAAGCAGCTAAGTATGTCACAAAATGCGATATGGTTGTGAAGCGCGCTATTTGCACTACAGTATGCAAGTTTTTCTTCTTCATACGCAAAAGAGCACTTTTTAGTTGCAGACCTATTTTAATCTGCTAAATAATAATTCAAAGAACACACTAGACACAAAACCGTATAAAGTTGAAATACCAAACATTTTCGTACGGCTCATTTCCTAATGTATGTATTAGTACAATATTTTCCTATACCTTTCGACCTTGCCTTTTTTTTCGTCTTATTGTTGCGAATCATTTCCTCTGTAACAGTTGCATTTTGAATCAGGAACTTATGGCAGCCGTTGCACAGCCATGCTAATGCATGCCATAAACTCTGAAAATGACCTACAGAGATGATATTTGGCGAAGAAGCATGGCAAAAGCATTAAATAGCACCGCGTGTGGCACCATGAGAGTTTGATTGATATGTGGGGTTTAACGTCCCAAAACCACCATTTGACTATGAGAGACGCCGTAGTGGAGGGCTCCGGAAATTTCGACCACCTGGGGTTCTTTAACGGGCACCCAAATCTGAGCACACGGGCCTACAACATTTCCGCCTCCATCGGAAATGCAGCCGCCGCAGCCGGGATTCGAACCCGCGACCTGCGGGTCAGCAGCCGAGTACCTTAGCCACTAGACCACCGCGGCAGGTACCATGAGAGTTTCGCACAGTTCACAGTGGAAAGCTCGGAACCCACTACAATGGCTGAACTGTTGTTTCATGATCAATATCATGATTAGCATGGTATAAACGAAGTATGTAACTACGTAGGTGCAACTATTTGCTTACAGGCGGGTACTGGGTACTCTGCGACGTACTTTTATGATGAATAGGGACACTTAATTATATTTTGCTTGAGGTGAACTCAAGAAAACAACTGTATTCTATGCTACATACTTGCAGTTAGCCACCTCATGGGAGTTAATGAGGCGCTCCTACAAAATCAGTTCTTTACCCAACGCGGAGACGATGTCACTCATTGCGTGGAGGTACGGAAAGCAGGGCTTTTTGGTTTTAAATTCTTAGAAAACGGCACGAAAAGGGCACATTACATGCAGAAAGGGAACACACAAAGCGCACTAGGTTGACTTTCTTGTGTGCTGTGCCTTTTTTGCGTTTTTTTCTAATCAAAAGAGGTTTCCATTTTTAGAGCTTAGCTGTATGCTGGATGCTGGCCACGTATCATAAAAACAAAATGATTATCACAAACCAGCGTGCACTCAATCGCTGGTCAAGCATTCGGTAATGATTGTTACAAGAGGAGCTGAGGCATACTCAGCCGGGGCCCAGCCTTGTACGACATGAAGCGGGCAGCACTAATTATTTGAGCGACTAAAATGTATCAATATACAGAATGCGTCTTGCGCCTCTTATACCTACTGCGTGCACTGTGCGTGATGTCCACAATTTTGATGACCATTTACAACCAATCTTGTCTAAAAGACCTCGCCAAGCTAAGCTACAACCGGAAACATGCTACTAAGATGGTGTTCAGCAACGGCAACAAGTGCATGCGTGGGATACTCAATGCCTGAGGTGAAGCAGCTGCTGGTTTAAGGTGCCACTAATGAGCTTGAAAAAAGAGCTGCGCCAAAAATTGAACAGGCTTAAGTTCGCAATACCCCGTTTTACCAGCTTCAAGTGTGCTGTGTAATATGGAAGCAAAGGTTTATTGGCAGGCTGCTTGATTTAACAATGTACACGTTAGTCTCGAAATAAAAAGTAGAATGTTGGTGCACCGTAAACTTCAGCTATATTGTGACTATGGAGTTTAAACTATGGGTCTCAAGTCTTGACAAAAAGAAAGAAACACACAAGCACCTGCAGTATCGAGACTGATGGACGAGCAATCAAGTAAAAGGCCAACTCAATCTCTGCTTAGGTCTTGCCCTGAGTGCATGAGTAACAGATTCAACGAATAGGTACTTCGCATGAGGCATTAAAGGTATCTCACACCTGTGCTCTAACTTATGTGTTCACTAGAAAGAAGCACATGCCAAAATTACAAGTAAAATGTTGACGTAGAAAGTTAGACATGTGGGATACAAATATTATGTGGAAGTGAAGACAAGAAACGTGAACCTGCATTTCAATAGGGCGATCGGAAAAAGAGAGAATGAGGGAAAGACAGGTAGGTTATCCAGAAATTGGAGCATCTGGCTTGCTATCTTGCAGTAAGAGAAAATAGAATGGAAAAGAAAGATGATAAAAAGCGAAGAGCGAGATAGACGCGCGAAAAAGAACATAAGTTGTGAGCCGATCGGAAGTATCAGTAAGGAGTAATGTGGTGGTCCGAATGAAGCACCTGCATTTTCTTTGTTATATATTGAGTGCAGTTTACTCGGCTGCAGACTAGTATAGTAGTGACGTTCAACAAAACCCGGAAAGGTTCCGATAAACCCTGTTATTTAGAGTTGTCTAAATCAACGCAATGCTGAATTTACATAGTTCAGGAGTATTGTAGAACGCTACCGAGTACTTCTGGTTACTATGCATGCATAGTTCGGGACTCAAAAACTGACGAAACACTTATTCAGTACCAATTACCAATCTATATATCAATAACAAACGCGTGCTTCATCCTATTCACTCCCCCCCCCCCCCCAAGAAAAAAAAGGTAACTTTCACTTTCAGTACTATCTCGGTCTTCTTCATTTTGAATTGACAATCAAAGTACACCGACACGTTTATTTTTTAACTTGTTTATTACCCTGATTCTGTGGCTGTCTTCTACAGAAATGAGTGATTGATGCATTTCTCATTCCTTCTTTGAGGAGTACGTAATCAGATCTTTTTCTCTTGTGCACACACCCAGGAAGCATTTCTAAACAAAGAGAATGTGAAGTTCAAGGTTACAGATATAATGGGAGTTCTCACAAATTGGTGGTGTGATAGAAGTCAGAGTGGTTTCTTGCACAGCGCGCATAATCTTTCACACATATCAAACAAATGCATGAAAACAAGGGCTAACCGATTACTGAAGATACTTGGTCTTTGTTCTCTATGTGGTTTGAAATTTTGTTCGTGCGTAATGCTGCATAAGACCCCATTTGTGCCACTGAACTGCATCGAAGTACAACGTAGGTAAACAAACTCTATTATGTAACATATACTTAAAATGGGTAAGTGCAAATGTAATAACAAATTAAATTTGATGCCCAAATATTTGCCGCACGGAATCAAAAATTTATAGTGTGCTCATTTTTTAATGCAATATAGATTAAAAATGCATTTTCAATGTACTTACCTTTCTGAAATCACACGGCATGTGATCAAGCATTGGGTGCAAACCACAGGCATGCCTACCGCTTTTTAGCCGAGCACAACACTTAATTTTGCAGTTGATTTTGAGGATGTAGCTCTGTGAAAGGAAGATGGCAATGTTTTCAAATATTTCACTCAAGAACCTCACAAGATTTTATATGCACTCAGCTAAGACAACTCCACGACGAAAGTCATATGTGTATTTTTTTTGTCGACACATATATTCTACTCCACCACACCTCAAAGGGTTTCTGCACCTAACATACGTTTACACTGACTTCAAGATCAGAGGCACCCCATTTGGTTTTCTGTGCTTACTTGATCCGATCTGTTTTGAGTATGACATCTGATGACGTCATTACGTGATGGCACGTGATGTTACATCACAGGGTCTACGTAAGGACCTAAAGGTTATGGTGATCTTAAACTTCATAAAGTAATATGATCACATAATGATTTTTCGTAGTCCCGAAACCAGGGGCTAGGTTTTGAGTTTGATAATGCAGCTAAGGATTTCACCTTAATAAGGAAAAAACTCACAAGTATGCATCTGAAACAACTTCTTGTACCTCCAAATATAGTCTTTAACGCATTGCAGACTCCGTTAACACAAGTGCTTCATATTTACTGGTCTCATTATTTTATAAAGTGCTTGTTCGCGCAAAAGTACATGAATATTTATATTACTAGCACATTGCGGTGGCAAACTCGCCTACGCCTCGTGCATAAACTATTGACCGGTGTGAACAAAGAAGTGCTGTAGTTCTTCATCCACCGATGCGGATTTCGCTTGACAGTCACTAAAAAATTCGGATTCTATAAATGTAAAGGTGAACATTATTTGTGGACTGCTGATCACACGGTAAAGCGAATGATTTGACTGCAGGAGGTATGAAGGTTGCTCAAGTGCTTCCTTTGTTGATAGCCCAGTGCGTTAACTTCAACTAATAAAAATCACAGAGCAAGTAACAGTCGTTTGGTGAAAATAAAATATTTATCTGCTTCTATTTAGAGTGCAATGATAAAAAATGCAATACACTGCCATTGCGTTAATAATACATTTTAGCTTGAGTGCACACACAAACTTCACAGGCTTTGAATCCATGGGAAAAAGAAAGAAGCGCATGTCACCATGGCTATTTTTAAACAACAATCCCGAAGTACTTATATCTGAAAATAAAATTTGCTAGACAACTACTTGTAGCCCATAACTACGAGATAACACATGCTGATTTATTGGTCAGTAGCCCTTCCTAGTTGACAAAGTCACAGGACGAGTAATCAGTCATCCTGAAAAGTTTCCTTTAAAAGTTTCACAAGTATTTTCTTGTAGCTTGGGGCTACGAATGGCAGATTGCCGGTTTGACCTTTCTTTATCGTTCCAGCTCCTTGCATAATTCGGCAGAAGTAATTAGCCAAAACAGAAACTTGGGTTATGCCTCGTCTTACCGCTGAGACATAGACATGGTTGCTTTTGTAAAGTCTCTTGCAGTAATCGGCCGCTTTGAGTATGGCACCCGGAAAAACACCTCGTATGGCGTACGTCTTAGGAGCGTTGATTTTCCAGCATTGCTCACCACGTTCTCTGCAAAATTAATGTGACGTACTTTATTAGTACAATTTCAGGCCTAAGCTAAATATCCTCGTGCATACTTGCAGTGCCGGCTAATATTGAGATGCAGATGCGAAAACAGACACCGAAATTGCATTAAAAATACGGGATGTACCCATTACAACCCGCACTCTATGTACTGTGCGCAAACTTTTCATTACGTTGTTGCATGTAAATAGCACACAGGTGATATGTGTAGTCAATATACGTAATATAATATTACGAAACAATCATTCAAGATAATTTTTGTGCGCAGGAGTGGGCCACAACTTATTTGCTTGCCTAACGCTGATAGGGACACCACACAG
Source organism: Rhipicephalus microplus (assembly GCF_043290135.1). Lineage (NCBI taxonomy): Eukaryota > Metazoa > Arthropoda > Arachnida > Ixodida > Ixodidae > Rhipicephalus > Rhipicephalus microplus. The sequence continues at coordinate 47,157,833 of NC_134707.1, forward strand.
AACACTTAGCGATGTAGAAAGAGGTATATGACTTCATTGAACAGTTATGAGTAAACAGTTCACATACATTGATTAGGCTGAAGATTTTCGAAGGTATTTCATGGAAATTTTACATTCATTAGGCTGGGGATTAGGCTGGGGATTTCGTGGTGTAGTGAGAAAAAATCCAGCGACTGGCATACCAATGTATGCCCTTTAGGCATCGACTTAAATGGACCGATTCGAGAAATCTGCGAACTTTACCAAGAACTAAGGAATGCTTGGCGAGGGCAAGCTAGTCTTGAAATGACATCGTGAGAATGCAAGAAAAAGCTAGGTTTAGTAAGATCTGCAGAGACATCAGGAGCGTTTGTGAAAAGTTATAAAAGAAATTCTCAGCATTGTTAATTTGATGCATAACAAGGACGTAGAAATGTTAAAGGAACTCATTTGGCCCCCGAATCAGTTGCTTTCATTGCCGAAAATTTCTTTGAGAACATTACACAAATGCTCCCAATGTCTATGCAGATCTTACTGTACCTAATGTTTTGTGGTACTTTCAGAATGTGATTTTAAGACGCCAGGCCTGCGCGAAAGGCGCAGCACGTCGCAGGGAAAGCTAGAAGAGCGGCATTTCCGAGCCTTTTCTAGAAAAAAAAGACACTCATTCATTAACTGCTGCACGCACACTTGCTTGATGCCCACTATGGCATTGCCAATAAAAATTTTAGGGTAGTAGGCTGGCATTCGCTATGCTAACTTTTGTCATTATTCTGAGAAGCCTGGTATCTTTTTAACTATTGCAAGCAATTGTGTGCCAATTGTTTTTGCAGTGGCTGAGGACCATGATGAATTATGCTTCAAGTGGGTATGCGCCACAGTTTATAGCTGAAGAAAGGCAAGCTTTTTTAATGGGTTGGAGCACTGCATGACCAACTCGTTACGCTATTCGAATTGCGCGATGACTGCTTGTTTTTTTTTGCTGTTTTTAAAACGCTTTGTAAGTCGTAATAACGCGATTGCTTTCCCGACTTCAAGCCTGCCTAAAGCAAGTTTGCCAAGAAATTCCAAGCACCAGTGGGGCTCAGTGGTAGAATACTGGGCTCGGAACCAGCGGATCTGGGTTCGAGTCCTACTGTGTCATTAGGGCAAGGTTTTGTTTTATAAATTTTGTGCGATGTGATACAGTCATCGGCGGTGGCGGTCAACTATAGCGCTGCGCGAAACCTGAGTCGTGATCTCATAACAACTTTCGCTGTAAAAATGACTGCCTGAATGGTAGAGTGAGTAAATGATAGGATGAAATGTCCACAGGCAAAGTACTTTAGGCTGGAAATTGTGCTGCCTAAAATTACGCATATGCTCCCAGGTGCACCCACGACCAAAATACACCATAATACACTATGCACTCCTCCAGTGAACGCAAGTGTTTGCTGTGGCAAGACAGTCCTTGGATTCAGTGTATGTGGTCGACGCAATCATTACGCGACGGCCACACAGTACGCCAGGCGCACTGTGGCGCCGCCTCTTGAAAACATACGTCAACAACCGCTGCGAAACTTCTTCACTTGCTCACCTATGGCGTTCAAAAGAGCAGAGACCCCTTGCACTCTCTGAACTTGTCAACTAAAGGGCTTCTGGAATAGGCAAAGGTTGAATTTGAGTTAGGGGACGTAGAAAATTGGGCAACCCTTGAGCTTCTGTTGCAATTGACGTTGTTGATCGCAACTGCTTTTTTACTCGGTGTGCGTGTTCACTCGTATATTTTGTATATTATAATATTCAGAAAGATGGGAAAGGAAACGAGGGAATAAAAAAAGCAGGCATGTTAACAAAAGACGCGTCCGCTTTGCTACCTTAGACTGAGGGCAGGGGTGAAGAGATTAAAGAAAGAGAAAAAATGGAGGTACTGTACTGAAATGTGTAATAAAATAACTGTGGTAAAGTGATATTTCTAGCATTCTCGTGTTCCCGGTGTGCAGAAATTTCGGTGACCATTAAATTGTATTTAACAGCAGGGACACACATTTTTTACGACTAATCAGTGCTCCGTTTTTTTTTTGGCCTAAGCACGAGGTGGGTTTCATCACATACTCTTCCAGCAACTCGCACCTCAGCCTCCTTCACTCATGCGCAGGGACGTGTCACTTATTTAGCAGCAATAAAAGAATACGTAGCACTTGGCAGCACATATGAACAACTCAAGCAGATATGCGGTTTATTCGCAATGAAATGGCTACTGTAAACACAGGAGTGTACTCATGCGTTCACTACGAGATACACGTTTTAAGTGATGCATGTTTAAACATGCGATATGAAAGCAGTCGCTCAAGAGGATTGATTGCCAGCCTTGTCTTTACTAGCTTAGCCATGCATGTTGCTACACCACAATGAACATGTCCACACGGCGGAAACTGTCAAAAACAAGCTAGGTAATTCAAGAATAACCATTAGCATTGCGAAAAGCCGACTAAAATTTGCTCCCACAAAGGAAATTTCAAAGTTTGATGTTATTCGTTATTCTAGACAAACGTGCAATATTTCAGACACAGAACACTTGTTCATCTATCAATGAGCATTTCCTCATAGCAGTCTGAGATGGTGCTAATGCCGCAGTGAAAACAGCTGAAGTTTGGTTACTTACCTAAGCACGTGACGAATTTCTCTTTCGTTGCATTCAGAGAATCTGTAGCGAAGATGTCCACCATCGACGTACGTCATTAGGCGACCACTTTTAGCAGAGCAATTCAAGGAACCAGGGTGTCCTGGTATAAGTGTGTTCGGTCTAGTTCCATCATGCGAAGCACCCAAGCTGTAGAAAAACATATTCAATGTTCATGACAGCCTAAAGAATATTAGGCTCTTCCGTGCGTGAATTCCATTATTAGTATTCCGCGCAGTGTAACACACGTACCGTGTGTACAAAATTACTTGGCACGAACCCCTTTTATTACTTGAAACAACTCCGTCTAATAACTTTATAGAAAAGAATTCTAGCTTAATTCAGCAAACCAACGTTGCATACCAAATCGCTTATCAGTGAAGATAAACTCAGACATTTCTCACCTGTGTCCAAGTTCATGCGCTGCGTCAATAATGCCACTGAATGCACCTGGAGTGTCTTCTGACAAAGCCACACGCCTTTCGGTGCAGACACCGCCTTCGTACGCGATTCCTGTGTAATTATAAGCGGTAATGAATCGAGCTTTTATCTATATTGGAACAATCTAGAATCAAACAACCGCATCTGCTCTTCTACTAGATATTTTTGAATGCATCTGCCTTAGTATAAACTATGTCAAACATAAGAACATTTTCAAATGCACAGAGGCTAACAACATAAGTGCAAGCGCACGCGTATACTGAAGAATGTCAATATTTCTGTGTCTACTTCATTTTACAAGAGAGTGAAGCGTTACACCATTTTAAAATGAAAACAATATTGACAATGACCAAGCGTACTTCTGTCTTCACCTTTCGCCATTTAGAAAAAGCAGTAAACTTTATTTTCAGCCGTGAAGGTCACCGTGCGTAGTATAACTGACAGCCTAAACATGGAAACTTAAATGCAAACAAAACCAGTGGCTTATTTTATCTGTATTTTTTTGTACGCACAGGCAAAAGAAAATAAAAGCTTTAGTAGCAGATATGCGGCTCAAAGTTTGAACATAGGGGCTGTTTGAAATTTCAGAAAAAGTTAGGTTCACTGTGTTTTCATTGGTAACTCTTATCCAACAGTTGCCATAAAGCCTTTCATAACGGTATAATTGGCATTTAACAACAAGTAAATTTGAGCATCTAATTATAAACACTGTGAGGGCCACCCACATCAGCTATATCTAATGCTGCATCCCCACTACGAACAACACGTTATTACACGAATGAGGTTCATGTGAGATACGTATCAAAAGTACGCTTACAAAGCGTTACAATATTTTTCAAGGTTCTATTACTGTCATAAACATGACATACAGTTTACATAACTTATTCTGTGTGGTAAATTTCCTTGAATCAATCGTGTGATAAAAAAGAGCGTTACGAAAAAGGTAATCTATTTTAATAAAGGCCTGACTTGCTTTTGCGACTTCGCAGACTTTTTTCTCTTTATGATAATTCAAAGCTTGGTGTACCGAGATGGGCGAATAAAAAAAAAGTAACGAAAACCTGTTCTCATCACATTTTTTTTGTTTCTCTTGAATATGTCACGGCCTAGTACTTCTTGATTAGTACACGTCTTCGAGTTCGGTATTCCATAGTAAGCTATTACAAGGTCATCTGAACACAAAGAATAAATTTTCCAAAAAACAGCATCATACAAATGAGGAACCATCCACATTTTATCAATCCGAACTTTTTCTATCCACAACTAAATTTTACAATAAAGACCTTTGCAATATCATGTAGTTATGTGGTAGCACCTGATAATGCGAAGAGGTTAAGAATAAGGGTACAAAATTGTATTTTTCTTTCTTTAAAGGTAAAGTGTTCTGCCAATACATTGTGTAAAAACTTATTTCTGAAAAACAAATTATACGGGGAATGACTATGTCTTTTTTTATCTCCAAAATGAGGAGTAATTGTGAAATTTCTTTTATTTTGTAATGACAGGCGGGATTGCGTTTTATACAACATGTTCCGATTTCGATGATGCAAGAAACTATACGAGTGCTACATATATTCTGTTTACATGCTCATATGGTCGTTCATCAATTACTGAACTCATCAAACGATCCGGGTTGCCCTCAGTGAGCATTAAGGGTAGAATTCGCTGGCTAAAATATTTTACCAAATAGTTAGAGGGCATTATAACATAGACCCTTCTTCCATTAACAATTATTATCAGGGTTACAAAACCAGTCTAAGATATTCTTTCAGGATAACCCCTTTACTTCTACAAAATAACTGCTTTGAATACTCAATATTTTATTGAACTATTGTTCATTGGAATAACCTCGTCGACAATATTGTAACATAACCCTCGCTTGCTTTGTTTGAAAAATATTTGCAGTAGCTCGTTAGCATCACTTAAAATACGTCTTTTTAATATGCATTCCAATTTGTTGCACTATCCTGCTCAATTTGATAAATTTGTGTTTGAAATTTTATTCTTTTTTTGTGTTTATTGAGCTTGTTATTGTACTCTTGCCTTCTACTGTTACTATTTGATGCTAAATTCTGTTGTGTTCTTGTACAGTTTCTTAACCCTAATCGAGAGTAATTGACGAGTAATTGTGAAATTTGTTTTATTTTGTATTGGCGGACGTGATGACGTTTTAAGCAACATGTTCCTATTTCGATGATGCAAGGATGATTTCAGGGTTCACTTTTATCTGTTTGCATTTTATTTTTCACTTCATGTGTTTTCTTCGAATACTATTGTTGCCTTTTTTATAGCATGTATCAATGTTTCACACCTGCTACATTCTCTGCTTGAGACTGAAGTATGAATAAAAATAAATAACATTACAAATGTACACTGCCGTGATTGTTGCAGTAAAATTATACATCTTAACACAAGTGTGCGGCTTTGCGCTAGCCATACTTTAGTCACCGACTAAGCCATAACTATAAAGTATAAGTTTAATAGTCTTGCAGACTGCTTTGAAGCATTTCTTTGTGCAATCTAAAGTACACATATTGTGATGCTGACACAAAAATAATACACACCTGCAACCTTTTTGTTTATTCCACCAAGAGAACTTTCGTAAATATCGCGCCTGAAAAATAACAAGTTAGTCAGACTTATACTTTAGAACAGCTCCCGTTTTCGCGCCTTAAAAGAATGACACTACTCAGGGCTTATATAATTGTTACTCTATTAATATCTTAGATTTTACGCTCCAAAACTATGATGTTATTACCAGATACACCGTTGTGGATGGCTCTGCAGATTTTTAGTATCTGATGTTCTTTAACGTGCACTGATAGTGCACAATTTGTTGGCCTCTACCATTTCGTAGGGCTGCTATATTTGTCTTATCGTCAGCACTTGTTAAATGTGAATAAACAGGCTTGGCAATATGGTCGAATGAAGTCATTTAAGGCTAGAGTAAGTGCACAAAATACTCACTATATTCACAAGCTACCGCAGCGTTTTAAACCCTCTCCGAATTACAAAATATTGCTTGGAACTTAAATTAAGTTGAAAGAAATGGTAAGGCCTTGTATGGAATTTAGGAGGCTTGAATCATACTCTTTATTATGTTGAACATAATTATAATTATCTGCATATAATATTGTTAAGTTTAACTCACAAATTCCCAAGAATTGCCCTATGGGATGTTTACAAATAAACTGAAACCAGAAGAACTGCAGGCAGAAAAAAAACAACAAATTGCAATACAACTTAAATTCAGGGTTCCCTTTGCAAGAGATCCTTTCTTGGTCTAACTGCTTACCCTGTCAGAAGTAAAACCACGTCCGGAGATCCATATTGATTCAAATTATTCTTCACGTATTTTGCAAGCATATGCAAGGAAGTCATGTCATTCATAAGGCTATCACTGCCAAAAATATATTCAGACTCTTGACTCTGTTGAATAAAGCATTTCAATATTTAACAACATAGACCATATTTTGTTTGATTGAAATGAATACCAGTACTTCTTATCTCACGAGTGAGCATACCAAACACGGAAAAATTTAAATACAATGTTTTAGAACATTACTTATGCAATTGAAAATATGGAGAAAGTAACTATTGAAAACCAGTAGTTGCAGAATGCGAGGTTTGAGAAGCACTATGGCTCGTGATAGTGAGGACAAAGTGTAGCTTGCGTGAGAATGAAGTCAAGCTACTAAACCGAAGTTGGGAGGAAGGTAAAAAAATAAAATTAGTATTTTACAATGTGACTTGCCTTGCTGCTTTTTTCCACCCCAACGAGCAATACTTCCACAGACGGGCTGAACAAGTTTCTGAATATTATCTTTATCTGTAAATAAATATATGCAGCGTGAACCGACTATAGATATGCGTTATACCACTTGTGGCAATGTCTGAGCCCTACAGGTATAAAAGTTTTTAGCTAATCACACATTTCTATTGTTCGTGCATATTCAAGCTAATTTTTATAGAACACCTACAGTTGGCAATGTTGATAAACTTCACCTTTTGCTTATGGATAATATTGGACAATTCAAAAAAAGGAAAGGAAAGGATAACACTGATGTATTCAAGGTGCAACATCAATCATTTAGCCAGAGAAGCTACCTAAGTGCAATAAATGACTAAAAGTTAATATATGTGCAGTGAGAATTGTAGCTCAAAGTCCTGCGCTAAATGTTCCTTCACGACTACAAAAGCTCAGAACGAACAGCCAATGATTCGCTTTTGTAGAGTTCCCACTGGTCCGCTTTCCCGACAGCCGATGACGACACTGCTTTATGTATGCATGAATGGTTCTCCCGGACCGCGTACAGCCTTCTTTGGCAGATTCGCAAAGTTGGTTCGCCATATTCACACTGCATTTCGCTATGCTTCTTGCAATGGCTGTGCCTTACCGCACAAGTTCAAGGAAGCTCCGTCAGTTTCCTTCAGATTCAGCGTCGAAGTTCTATAGTGAGAAGAAAGTCGTGCGCGTAGCGAGGTTTTCCGCTCGAATTGAGGGTCAGCCACACGTTTCTGATGCGTTATAGTGGCTTTAAGTAATAATTGCGATAATTGTACTCTTTTACTGCTAATTTGATAAAGGGTTTACTTTACGTGTGCTTTGAACATTTTTCGCTTACTTTAGACCTTTATAGACCGCTTGATTGTGAGTACGATGACGTCATATGAGATCTATACAAGATTGAGCACATGTCGTGCCTTTTAAGGGCCACGCCCTGAAACGGCATTTATTATCTTATGTTAGTGCAAGTTCAAGGCCTATAGTACACACGTCCTATGCAGTAGATGATCCAAGGCTGCTCCAGCCATTAATAATATTAGAATACAAACTAAATGCAATGAATGTTGCCGCAGCTTTACTGGAGCTTTCTGCTTCAGCAGATTATATTCATTATTCTGTCACATAGAGAACAGACGTCAGGGTTGTGAAGTGTGGATGACGGAACTTAAGTTATCAGATACACACAACTGCCCCTAAATAAAAGACCGATACTACATTACATTATCATTTTATTATTTTCAGCCCATGAATATATGACACATATTGTAGATATTAACAGAATACAATACACAGTCAATCACAGCAATATAAACGAAGTATACTTGTATAACAAAACATACATACATTTCGTTCTTTGGACTGAAAGTATCTAATGTTGTGGACCGCTATGGTTAAGCAACACGACACCTTATAATAATATGTAGTGGGCACAAAATTACATTGGCCAATCTGCTTACGGTATTCATGAAGATGCATAAGTACACCAGGAAGTCTCTGTCAGCAAATCTTCTATTGTGGCTTTCATCAGATACTATGTATACTTCAATAGGTACAGTGTCAGGCATATTCACGTGCACGTCTTTTCTGGACGAAATCTCTAAAAGGTGAAAAAAAGCAGCATTTTAAAATTAGGCCTTCGAAGGTAGAAGAATTACTCAAACCTTGAATAAGTTCAAGCGTCAGAAACAAGTACTTTGCAACTAGTTAGCTACGCTACACAAAAAAGGCTGGAAAAGTTCACTTCTCTCTGGTGCATCAGTGACATATTCTCTTCAGGCCCCAATGCACTAAAATACACAATTTTATGGTGGTCGACAATCACGATACTGTTCAAGCCACCCTTCTTAGTGCAATCGAATTCTCTATCACGAGGTGTGATCCAGTCAGCGATACAAGAAACACTCCACAGTGGAAGATATTTTAACGCGGTATCAAACCTGGAGCAGTTCTTCACTTCGCCTTTCTACTGACGGTATCCCAGTAAGTTCGAAGTTACTCAATAAGTGTCTAGTCATATTTTTTTCTTGTTTCAATCTATCTAATGATGATTTATGAGTAATTATCGCTTGTAAATCTAATCATCGTAAAAGCGAGTATTGTGCCATCGCAGGCTGTGTTCTTCAAACGCACATTAAAATGCACACTCGCTTTTATGGATGCATTTGCCAGCGTACGTTTGGCAACCCCATGCGGTTTGTAAGGCTCTTTGGCGGGAGGCTCTGGAATTTTTTTCCTCAAGGAATCATTATGTGATCAAGAAGCGGAGTGTCTCTTGAGACAATAACCAGCAGTAACAACATGCAGCTGGAACTGTCGGATGACGAGGCTGTCGCTTGAACATTTTCTAGTATCGGAAGAAATGTGTCAGGCAGAATTTGACAGTTTTCCACCACGGAAATTGATAAAAGCCTATATGCATCCTGAATGAAGACCTGCACAAGCAAGCAGTACTTTGGAGCTCGTAAAGCAAAATCCAAGATGTTCTCAGCGAAACTGAGCCCTGAAAAATAAAGCAAACAAAGTTCCGGTGTACTACTTACAGGATCTTCGCTCTCGTCACATCAGCGTGACACTGCTACAAACAGTTTTATAACATGCGAAAGTTCTTTTCGCGACGAAAAGGTAACTTTTCTTTCTGGGCTAATGTTCGTTTCCCATGCAATAAGACTATGTATGCATTTTGTTGCACACACTGGTGTACAAAATCTATATCTACTCAACTATATCTTTACCCATCTATATCCCAGTTATATCTTTTATGTGTGCATTCATATCTCCTAGTATAATTATCTCGCACTATCTTCCTAACTCCTGAATTATCCTTTGATATACACTCTACCATCGCCTGGTTTTCCTCTCTGGCCTTTGCTCCCGTCCACAAGTACACGAAACCAAGGAGTGTCATTTGACCTGCCACTTTTCCTTTTAGCCATCAATGTTCCTTGCACTCCTGCTTGACCCTTTGCCAGTCTGTACTTTTATGAATAAGTGCCCCAATACCACCCCCCTTTCTGCTCCCTTCTGTTCTATTACAATATTCCCACGCGTAGTCTGCATTGTTAGGAGATTGTTCCATGTCCTTGAGATGTGTTTATACAAAACCGTATACCATCGGCCTCTCCTCCCTTAGTTGTTCTTTAATCTCTTCCCACTTCAGCCTGTTCCTACCACCCTGCGTGTTAATGTATTCTATGTCTGACTTGTCTCGGCGGTCGTGGCTACGTCTATTTCTGCCCCGGACTCCACTATCTTAAATACTGGTGCCACTTTGAAATCGTATCTGTCCATACCACGTGTCAAAGAGTCTCCCTGGTTGTTTTCCTCTATACTAGCTATCCTGCACCCGGAAGGGCCCGCTTGTCCCCAAAAAACTTGGCGCGCCAATAGATGGTGCGCCACTTCAGCGGTGGCGCGCCATCTATTGAGAACTTTCGAAATCATTGGAGAGAGCCTCTGATGCGTAGGGGATACCTCGCTTATCAGCAGGTTGATAAATGGTTTAGTGGCATAGTGAGTGCTCAGTAGTCATTATCGTCGTCATGGTGTGAAAGGCGTACCTTACGCCAGCTGTGCCAAGATTGAAAAAAGGGGAATTGCGAGCTCAGCAACGGGCTTGTTTTTCATCGTCATCAGCGTCAATGTCATCGTCCTTGAAGGAGCTGCTATGGTAATAAGTAAGTCACTACCATAAAGATCAAGCTCGTAAATAACAACACACCTGATTTTACAAACTACGACAGGGACGCCAAGAGTGCACGCCTCGTTGATCGCGTTATGGCGTGAATTCGTGAGAACCTCCAACGCTGTTATTTTGGACTCGAGGAGTTCCAACGCTGTTATTTCGTACTTTAAAGGATAACGCTATCGCTCAGACCAACAGTCTGTGAAATTGCACCTTATTAAGTTGCATTGTCCCAGTGGCGGCGCGTGCAACATAAAATCGTGTACGTCCCATGCCCCAAAAAGTGCTATGAGCTTTAGCGCACTACGATGCATTTTCAAATCTTGTATCTTGTCGTAGACCAGTGAGTTTGGCACGTTTGGTTTTCCATGCTCTCTTGTTGAGACCACGCTGTTTTTTTCACAGTGGGGTAAGGCAGCGCGCAATAACAAGGAGCCATAGAGTTACTATACAGACTCTAGAGGAAAAGCTCCCCATAGGGCCCACGCATTAAAGCCCATAACCGCTCAGGAGCCGCCATGGTGGAACGATACTCAGCTTTCGGGTTAAGTTCACTTGCTGTCGCCTTTGCATACTGCAATTAGAGCCGGCATTTTCTCTGTTTCGTGGATCTCTGTTACATCAGAGTAAAAGATTGTCACATGTAGTCGAGTTTTTGGCTCATGGCAACAAAAAACACGGCGGCCGACTCACGCGGCGAGAAAAGCAAGTCGGCGCAATCGACCGCACGCCACATCGCCACGCTTTCAACGTTACAAGAATGATGACGCTATATACTGAAGAAAGCTTCAAACGCTGCTGTCCACGCTCAGTATATTGTATAAATGGTTATTGTATCGCTTCTGAAAGTAGTTGGTATAGTATTTGTACAACTTTTGTTTATTTATAATACGTGAACACGCTTGTTTACAATTTTTATTTGGAAAACTTGAATGTTTCAAACGTTTAAATTTGGCGCTTCTCTAATGTATTCTGTAGGCAACAATGAGAACGTTCCAAGATGTCAGCGCTTTTGTGGTTATAACTTTTCCACCCCGGCTTTAATCTACAGAATCTGTATTAACTCTATGCGAGAAACAGGACTAGAGTGTGCTACCGGCTTCTTTTCCCGCTTCATCCTTCTTGCTTGTTATCAAGTGCTCTCGTTCGCTAGCCTGAGGCCAGAATGTATTGCAATGAAAGAGCAAGTTAAGACATTTCGCATCTCTTCCTTTCTCCCAAGCAATCTGTCTGACAGGGTGACGCCCAGCTCACCGCCAACTACGTGAAAATAGTAACCACTGTCCTTTCACCACACATTCTCAAGGTATCACCAGCTTTATGCTAATGAATGTTGTGAATTCTCTCAATATCACGTTGTTATGATATTTTGTATAAAGCCTAACGCTCGCAGTTCAACATGTTCTATCCCTACTACATATGAAAATCTAGTTTCGTTATACAAAACCAGTGTGTGACGAATTGCACTCGCAGGCCAGTGAGTAATGGTTACCTGGTTTCGTTATGTTGGCATTGATTTGTCGGTTTAAAATTTGGCATGTGAAGTCTTTCATGCATTAATCAGTTTAAAATTTAATACTACCTTTCAGCTTCTGTTCAGAGATCCGCTCCAAGCTTAAGGGCTGCTGGATCTTCTTCACAACGTGGGGTAGCCTACCCGGAATCAATCTTCTTTCAAACAGAGCCGGCTCAATTCTTTCGGTAGGGTTGAGCAATCCCATCTGCGTGCCACCAAAAATGAAAAATTTGGGTATCTTTAGGCTTAGGTGATTATTGTTTTTGCTTGCTTCCACATGTGACAGGTTTAGTGAGGAAGTCAAGAAATAAGTGAGAAATATTGTCTGAGCAACGGCTATAGGCTATTCCACTAGGTCAGCTGCGCTGCAGAGTGTGCTGCTTCAGCAGAATTTAAAATTAATACTGACGAAAAAAAAGCTGAGTAAAAATAATAATAGTATGGGAACACTCATGATTATATACCTTGATGTTTCGTGTGACGCATATACTGCTTGCATTCCGCTCACTGTTTTAATTCTGTAAAAAACCTATGTCTACTAGTGGTAAAGTTGATCACGAACAGTGAAAGTTTTAATTGTTGCATTTAAAGATAAATGAAAGTTAATGTGACAAACGATAAACGTCTGATGGCAGAGAATAACTTTTGGGGGTAACACCATGCCAAGGATGCGAAATAAGGCCTCATCAAGTGTGAGGTTCACGGGACGGCTTTATGCTCTGCCATTGTAGAGCACCTAGTACTCAAAATCGTAACCCACTTTTTCCTAACACAACTCGAGAAGGATGTGAGAAGAAGCCTGCCGCACGAACTCATGGGCTACTGGCGATGAAAAGTGCGCAGACATTTTTTTTTCAGCCCTAAATGTTGACATTGAAATGCATAGCACCTGGTATATACCTCTGGATTACGGCGTACTTCAAGTTACGGCTTCCTTGATACTGTTAGGAAACATTGAGGGCTTGGAAGCAATGTTTTTGTCACTCGTGTGCGCAGTGGCCGACGTACGTAATGCTCGAGAAGTACTTTGGTTTGGGATAGTTCGTTCTGTCTCTACTGTCCTTCTTTTTTTCCGAGCTTTCGCGCTGCCTTTTTATGTGAGCAGTATGTAGTGCGACTTTCTACAAAGGGCTCTTCACCATAGCCTAAATGTATAATTTTTTTACTGGTTGCTTGTATGATATTGTTTTCTTGTGTTGTTTTCTTTATTAACGAAGCCGTGACATTGTAAATAAAGGAAACAATGGAATATTTGAAACATACCATGGTATGTTCCGAATAACAGCTATGACTCACTCAGGTCAAGGTAACTGCAAAGTCGTCGATAAAAGGGAGCTGAACGCATTCCACGCATACAAAGATGACACAAAAACATTCGTGGCGGACGCGTTCTTTGTTGACGTGTTTTATCTGACAAAAGCATGAGTTCTGTTCAATATGCTTAATGTTTGCTCTCTTTATTTTCACATTTAGAAAAAAAAAAGATTTTTCTTGTTCGGGGTACACTGAACCATGCAGGGAACATCCAGTCCAGTATTGGATCAAGCCTCTTAGCGTCAGGTTTTTTCTAAAATCTCGCAAAGTTCTAAGTAGCCTTACTGGCTCAAAGTGTACCACAAATAAAGCCTGTTTTGAATACAAGCCATCCAATCCCTCTTCTAACTGGCTACTTAGCAAGCATTGTCCCGTGTTTTGTCTTTTGTGCCACTGTGCATTGTTTGTTTTAGAAAGCTATGGCTGTAATATCATCACCAAACTTCTTATCATAAATAAAAGGTCCCTTAGTTTATTTGAACTAACTCTGAAAAAGAAAAGTATGATAGGCAAAAATCATAACCCTAGGTATAAGTTCCCATATCCTCATTCTGTATACATATTTATAGATAAATGTCACTGTTACATATCTTGCAAAATCTTACGAGATTTTTGAAACTTTTCCGATATTAAGGGGCAAATACCTTTCAGTAGGTGATTTTTTGCTGAATTGTGATATTGTTTATCAATAACGATTATTGAAAACAGCCCTGGGCAGTATACAACATTTGTTATTCCAGACGATGGCAAACGTACACTCATTTCGCTTTTAGAAGCTTATCGTTTTCGTAAGTGTGAATAGTGAAAGTGGAGAGAAGCATTAGTGGAAAGAAACTGTACGTGATTCTGTGGAGAAACTGTGGAGAAAAACTGGAGATAGTGTGATTTTTTTTTTTCTGTGTGCGGAAATTGTCATAGAAAACATATAAACTGAGGGCATACTTCTGAAACTACTTCCCTAGAAAAACGTTCACATCTCTCTTCCGCTTTAAAATAATTATAGCATGTTCTTTTTAAACAGTTCCAAACAATTGTCAAAATTGGCAAAAAGATTTCGCATTTCGTTCTAAGCCATTGTTACACTTACTACTTTGACACCATCGGAAGTCTTTTCGACTGACACGGTAGCCATGTTGACTTCGTCTTCAAACAATGATGCTTGGATTTCCGTCCCATTTATCTAAATGCAGAACACTGAAATATTATAGATGCTCTAATATGTATTGTAACATTTTATACCTTGAAACATACGTGCCACTCAAGTTTTTTTTTGTGTGTCCTATGCAAACGCACTTTATACGAATAAAACAGAGCACCGTTCTCGATAAATTTCATCTCACTGTTGCAATTAGGAATTGGGAAATAAAATTTCTAGACTTTCGCATCACTTTAAGTTGTTTAAAAGGCATGACATCAGGACCTTTCATTGGAAGACACCATGATTTCATGCCAATAAATACACACAAGCCGTAAAAACATCCACGATGACCTCTCGTTAAAAACTCTGAATGTGCTTCAGTTTAGATTTGAAGAACTAATAATGCATCGAAAGTAGAGGACATCAATTTGCAAGTAACGTTTATTGATATCGTAGAAAATATATGATCGACTACATTACAAAAAGAGCATTTTCATTATACTTGCGTGTCCTAATCTGCATAGATATTGAGTCTTCAGATGCGAAATGGGAATAAAAAAGCGATTCGCTGTCCCTAATGATATAAGCTTACCTCACATCCCACAATTCTTCGCGGTGTTCAACCACATGCCGAACGAAACTTCGTTTGTTACAATAATCCGCATTGACTTCACAGGGCTGATGTATCGTTTTACGAAATCATGGCAAGAAAAGGTGCTTGCGCAAAGCAGCACTCTGTCTGAGAGCATATATTTCTCAGTTGAGGCGGCAGGAAGAGTGAAGTAAATTGATATTAGTGTATTCCCGATAACTTTTCCAGTGAACCAGAGATGTATCATGAATTGCCATGGAAACAAAAAAATTGAAAAGAAACGGCCCCGCTGTCCCGGGATGCCACTCTTAAAACACAGACCATCTATATTCGTGTAATTTTGAACTTTTCAGCGAACTACTGCTTTTAAAAGTATGGCAAGTATGGAAACGCATATACACCACTGTCATAGTACACTTCATTAAAATGTCATCTTTTGAACAGGTTTTTTACTATCGGCTCTTTAAATATATTTTGCAAACTCATTGCTATACCACTTCGCAGGCGATATTTTTATTGAATACTCATCAGTATTGGTTTTGCGCTCTTTGAGCACATTTTGCTCTTGCGCAGTGAGAACGCAATGAACCACCATCATTGTGGCTCGCCCAAAAAGTCACATTGCTGAAAAACTATCATTGCTTTGATAGCAGCTTCACAGAGACACTATAGCTGTACTGGAAGAACTTCTGTAATGAGGAATGTGCATTGGAGTGCATCTGCATATCACTCTGATTGCGGGAGCCTTGTTTTTTTTCCGTTTCCATTGAAATGGAAAGGCCATGACAGAATTTTTGAGCTGCCGCATAGTGATAACAATTAAAATTCTACAGCGAATCTTTCATTGGGATAATGCTAGTTATGATTAGGCATTTCCTGTAGCATCCAATTGTACTTGCACCACAGCGATTGCGTTTTCTTGTTAGTGAAGCCCATAACGCAGCCTACTTGTGGTGGTCCTAAAGGATCTCCCACAATACGTCTTGTTGTGGTTGCTTTTCTTTACAGAAAGATATATGTAGTACTTATTTTGTACATTTGACCGAAAAACAGGTCCATGCACGTTGCTTTGTTTATACAATGGGCCATTTTCAAAACTCAGGCACTTATGTGAAGGGGTACATTGTTGCATTCCTCATCGCTACCCTTTTAAGGTGAATTAGGTCTTGCTGACTTGTGATGAGCTGACTTCTGATGACTTGTGATGAGGTGATGAGCTGCAATGCTTCCAACTAGATATTTCGCATTTCCACGTTCAGGAAAAAGTGAGGCACCAGAACCTTGACCATTATTTCCAAATGTCTTATGCAAACCTAAATGATATGCTTAGCGGTCTTTTTTAATAAAAGCATCTATAGAGTTGTGGGAAGTTACTTAAAGAAAATCGCTAACCATGATGACCGACTGGGGCGATTGATAACAATTTTGACAATTGCGGCCTCAATATGTGTCTATAAGTTCTGTAATAACTGCTGATGTACACTATACTCAATCTTTCGCTTAGATTTTGGGGCTTGTAATATATGCCTAGCTTAGACTTTGGGAACCCTTTCCAAAAACGTATACTCCAACCAAAAAATCTTCGCCAACCTTTGCAAAATATTAGTATCATCTCCGAAAATTCACTCACAATGTGATCGGTGAACATCCCATCGAAGTTGCTTCTAAGCCTGAGGGCTTCTGTGGCAACTGAAACCTTGCTAAGCTTAAGCGACAGCCCATGGTGAATTTGGAGCACCAAAGCGTCACTGTCACTACGTTCTTCAAGCAATACAGGGTAGACCGTACTCGTGTGGTGCCTTCCTGAAAACCAGTTGGCATTTGAGCAGGGTATAAAATGCTATTTCAAGCAATGTTTCAAAACTCATCATTCAATAAAGTATTGCAAGTGACGCTCGAACAAAATTATCTACCACAATAAAACGCTGGAGCAATAAATAAAATGGTTTTAGTGTACTGAAGAGTCCGTGAACAAAGATTGTGTCAAGCTGACGTTCTGAAAATCGAGCTTGTCCTCCTCGAGGCAACGAATACAAGTTCGCTTGTCAAAACGTCAGCTCGAGACAACCCTTGTTTACGGATTTTTTTTCACTCTCAGCTTCATCTTTCCCTTCCTGCCTTTTTCAATTTTACCATACTAGTTTATTGTGTCCTCCTTTACTCATCCAAGCGATACCAAAAAGAAGTTTTAAAATGGGAGATTTCGCAATAAACGCCTGGTTGAAATATTTTGTAACGGTAGAAGAAAGGCCTCCCTTTTTTTTGTTGTTGACATTGCAGTGCCGGCAGCTGGTGAGCCAAATACCAGAAAAATTCCTACTTTGCGAAACTTTATTTCCATCAACCCGTTTCAACTACCTCTGCACCTGTGCATGAGTTAACCCGTTTCCGAAGCTGTTGAACGTAATTGGGAAGATAAAGTACTACTCTTCAATGCTGCCCATTAATAATATTTTATGGTACATGAGCATGGCTGTGATATAGTTAACTTCAGGAAGCACCTGCTCTAACGCATCTCTCATATAACTCTCAAACAATACTCTGCTTGATATTTTTTTCGAGAGACTTGTCACCTCATTAGACTTTTATTTTTATTTTTTAAATTTCTGGTCAGTTCAATATCAGCGGTTTTCATGTCTATTGCATATAAATCAAAATTATTATTTGAAATTTTTATGACACCTTTTTAACAAATTACTAGTTCTAGAGGAAGCGAATGTGTTGTTCACATGTTTCGTATTTAAATTCTTTGAAGCGTATGCTGGGCTTTACTGCAAAAAACAGACAAAATGAATTCACAGTGACGTCGTAAGAAGGGCAACAAAATACAATAGTATAAGTAAAAAATAGTTTCTCGGCTTTTTCATACCTTTTCAACTTCCCGTGCGAAATAATACCTAATAAGTTTAGCAGCTCTCAATTTTTTTTTGTAATTCGAAAACACTTAATTCTTCGCCTAAAAAGATCTTTAGAGGTCGATTACCTTCAAAATATTTGCACATGAGTCTGAAAATAATGGCTGATCTTTTTCAATAATGAGGGCCATTTTTTGTGCTCCATCACTATTCCGTTTCAGTAGGAAGGAGAGCAGTAACATTACACCAGATGACTTGATTCCACAGTGGACGTGCAAATTTTAATAAGTGAACAAGGCAAGGCTTACCTATAGCGGTTCCAAACAGAACGCATACGAAGGCAGCAAGGGACATTTTGCGCAGACACGCCAAACGAATAAAATGTCGACATGCCCTCTACGCCACAAATTTTATGGCAACGAAAGAAACACCGACCTTTTCACAGAGCAATGTGTCGAAAACAGTCAGTTTCACGTGCACATATCCGAAACACTTTAGTAAGTGTTGGCTGAGGTCAGGCTACTAACATATAAAGCCTATGTTAAAGAAAAGCAAGCTATCTAAGCAAGAAAATCAGCCAGCACTCTCCGCCTTGTCACACACCGCGAATCATTGTGATCAGACTAGCGACAATAACACTGTCATTCGAAGAAAGCCGCACATGACCATTGTTTTCAGCTTCTTTAACACGCAGACAGGAAATAATACAAGTTTTGACGACTCATTCGCTCATCAAAAGTATCACCATGCATCAGGCTAACCATAGTGAAGCACAGAGAATATTGTTCATCAGCTGTAGTAATTTAACCGGCATCACCACGTAATTGTTCTTGTGAATGATGTAAACTGCAACAACGGATAGCGGTTTATTCAATAATTACATTTATTTTGAATATATGAATATGAAGGACTGAAATATAATAAATACGTTTGCACTTGAGCATTTTTGTTGTGAACAATTCTGTCCTTTCACGGACGTTTATCCGTTTGACTTTTTAAAATGTGATAACAGTGTTTTCGGCAATAGTTTCGACAACTGTAAGAAGTACTTGCTTTTATTTTATACGATAAGTAGCTTTTGGATCGCATGCACAACACCGAACGTACTTGCGTCCATACGAACACACTGCAAAGCGTTCCCTTCGCCTCACGTGTGGGAGCGGTGCCAAGTTGGTCACGCTACGTTACGTTCTCTTCGCACGCTTGCCTTGCAAGTACGCGATGACGTCACTCTCTTCCTGCCCTACAGCACACTCTACGCTGCGCACGCCACTGACGGCTCCTCCGCCCGCTCGCTACACACTTCTCTCTCACTTCACTCTCTCCACCGCTCATGACGCTCGACCGCATTCCTAATGAAAACACTCTTTTGGCTCGTTTATCCTCGACAAAACTTACACAAAACCCGTCCAGCCTATCATGCCTTTTCGTTTCCAACAAACGTTTGATCGAGAAAATGCTACCCCGAATTTCGCTTCAAACCGTTGTTCCAGCAACCGCATCGGCGCCCGTTTCGACCTGCTCGACGCTGTGCGGACATCTGCTTCGCATCTAATCAGGATTTTCCTTGGGGAGATAGTACAAACATTTTTTCTTAAAAACTTTCGAAAAAAATATGGCCGTAATGGCGGCGCTTAGAAACAGCGATACCTGCTTGCCCTGTTTTAGAGGCTTGAAGCTTCTGAATTAGCCACTTTCAAATGCGGTCAAAACATTTGCAAAAAACGAACCGAATGCGCCGATAAGTACATGCGGATCATCTCGCCTTAGGCGGCCGTTGCGCACCGTTCATTGCGCCGTTACTTTATTGTTTCTAAAGGTGGTGATTAAAAACACAAGTAAATTAGGTTAGAATACATTTTATAATTTTAGCACACAGTATGACCTTCCTAGGATAATATTGCATAAATTGCGCCACGTACAAACCAATCAAAGTGCATGGCTTTTGTTATCCTTGCCAAATGCTGAAACATCACTTCGGAGCAGAAATCTTGCTGTTTTTTTTTTGTCGCTATCATCCGAAATCAAAGTGTTTTCATTAAAACATTCATTAGAACTGGTTATTTTTTGTCATTGCCTTGTGTCGGTGCACTCGACAGTTCCAGAAGAAGCATAACAAGTAACAGCACTGATTAGTTACTCTGAGCCGCTGTAGGTAGCTTCCCTAACAGCAGTGCGGCATACCTCTACACGTGCAGCATCTCAGCGACGCGCTATCAAGACGGTGGTGAACTGTAAGGTCAGAAACCTCAACGTCAAATCAACGAACCAGCAAATGATTCAGAAAATGTGAACTGCGAATAGAAAACTAACTTCTAAAGTTACCGGTTCAGCTTGTAACGTGACATTTTTGAGCACGAGAATAAAACCTTTGTGATGGGACATGTAATGACAAGAAAATACGTTTAAAAGGCCAATGTCCTTCCTGTCCCGTCATTATTTCTCTGCTACATTTTTACGTTTGTGTTCTCGCATAAAATATAAAAATCTTTCGGCGTGTTCTTCCGCGTTCGTTTATAATCATTTGGTAGCAGAGAAGGATTCATTCTTGGGCTACCCGTTATGTAAGATCACGCGATATGTTGCTCTGGGCCGAATTGAAGTTAGACAACGAATCACTCGGGCAACTTTCTAGGTTTCGTCCAAGTTGTTCTTAAAAAACTGTAATGTGTATTCTCTAGTCAAAAATGTATCTAGCGCAGGCGCGTACTTATTTTACGTTAGGTATGACAAGTGCCGGTGGCACAGTAGTATCGGCGCATATTTTCTGGCCCATAGGTCACCGGTTCAGAGCCAGCTGCAGCGGTTACATTTAGATGCAAGCGAAATGCTAAGGTCCCATGTACTATACTATGGCAGTGAACAATAATGAACAGCCAACAGTCGAAACTTCCGGTGCCCTCGACTACACCCACCTCATATTCATACGGTGGATTTCACATGATAAACCACAAACTCCATGAAGCGAGCTATTCACCCTGATATCTTTGAGTGGCACCCTCTCAAGCGTGTCGTCATTGTGTGGACTCTATGCGCGTGATCCAGCATATGAAGATAGCTGGACGCTGCTGGCCGTTGGGTCAGGTCCAATTCGCTTGTAAATGACAAAGCGAATTCACAAAAGCGATCACACTGGATGTGTGATTGCTCCACGAACTCGAGCAAAGTTCTCCTCATGAGCAGGCCAACAGTCGATTGCTGCTGGCGTCGTATGCCAATCGTCAACTTCTACGCCTCCAGGTATGGCGAGGGATTTTCGTAACGATTGTTTCGATAACTGTCTGGAGATTTCCGCTTCAACATCTATGATTTTATTGCAATACCCTGTTTTTATACAGCGTGTTGCGCTTGTTCCGTTGTAAAGTGTGCACTCAGGTAAAGTTTTATTGTTCTTAATCATAAGCACATAAGAGAGGATCTGTGATGTCCCTTAAATCAATAAATCGACCATCTGAGGCAACACCCTTTTATTATAATTGTACTTACCAGCTGCTCTGTAAGTGCATCGTGATTAAAGCTTATGAAGGCAACGACATTCTTGGAAACGCGAGGAGTCAGTGAATGCATGACGGTGTAATAAAATATTCGCATGTGCTCTCATGTGCTTTTTAGAAGCATACTTTAATCGCTATGATTATAAATAAAATTTTCCGACTCGTTTGTTGTCCTATAAGTGTACACTGATGAAATCTAGTTTAATTGTGGGAAGGTAAATCAATACAAGTGTTTATTGTCTGAAAGTTGCAATAAGATGTATCTGTAATAAAAAAGCTTGTCATAGTTCCGTATATTCCGTATTATTAGAGTAAGGTAGACAATAGCAGCAATGCCAAAGGTACCAGCAACAAGTTCGAAAATACTTTTTATGACTTCTTATACGTTTTTAGCACTTTTCTCCCAACTGTACTATCGCGACCTTAATACACACCAATAGTGAAGCGCGTGGCCCAAACATTAGGCCAGGTTGGGCACGCGCAGTCGAACAATCACCACTCGACGGCGCTGCTTTCAACGTAGACGCATACAGGCGTTTTGGACACAGCGTTTTTATTGACCTCACACCGGAGGGCTAACCATCATATTGCTGTCGCCTATGTAAATCCGATGAGAATGAGATGACAAGCAGAAATTGTCTGACTAAACAGAAGGCTACAGTGAGACTATAAAAGGCTACACCGAAAACAATGTAGTGAAAATTAGCAATCACTTCGAAGTATTTCCTGAAGAACCAGAGGTGATCATGGTTGAAGAAACACAAGGCTTCTTGGCAAAACTGTATCCTTTTACGGTTAAAGGTGGCAAACAGTCCCAGACTAAGCAGCCACAGTAAGCTGAATCCCAGCTTAAATCAGATAATAGCAATGATGACAGTGACGCTTGGATAGACGCGCTGGCTTAGAAAATGGCGAGGCTATGCAAACACAAATAATTGGAAATTATGCGGCATCCTAAAACAGGACCTACACGCAACAAATCACCAAGTGCGCAGTGCAAGTCAAGCCAGCATCCTACCTGACAAAACAGGTCAATCAATCTGTTCGGGCAGTATAGTTTCAGATTAGCTTGCTAAACTGGAGGTCCCTTATACAGGATTGCTTGCATCATGACTAACTTTTCGCAGCAGCTGTCACGTGATGGAATTGTTCAGTGGGTTTGTCGAGGCTTAAGCTCCAAGCTGAGAGAAATAAAGACAATCTTAAATACAAGCTACGTGTGTGTGCACTACTTATTAAAGAGCATAATAAGCTGTGCTCCCTCTGAGATTTCAATGGGTGTCGTAGCGCATTTATGAAAGATAGATGTTGTACGACTATGCACTCGGCTCCGAGAAAAGCCGCAGTGTACGCGTCATCACACAATCCTCAAACAGTGACTAATAGAGAAGCATTCTTTATTGACAATTCAGAAGTTGTTTGTGTACTGACACGACAATTGAAGACTTTTGTCATTTTATTCTTTTTCTATGCTAGACCACAGCGCACACGTCTATACTGAAGGTGAATGGTGCGTCTTCGTTCTACGTACCTGGGGATTGCTACCCTTGTACTTGATTATTTCAATGCTCCTCATACAGATTGGGGATACAAGCACAATTCCCGAAGAGGACGTCGAGTAGAAAACATCATCACTGATGCCACGTTTACACTGCTATAACCGTCACGCTGTGTCTACCTGTTCTATACGCACAGCATAGGGAACGCATGCTCCAGACTTGACGTGGTGGTTAGCTTCGGTAACGCCACAGTGGCGGAGTGGAGCTGGATGCGTGGGGTAGTGACCACATGGCAATCGCGATTGTTTTGAATAGAACATACATAGAGGAAATTCAACAATTCGTAGTGATCACACATTGGAATGAGTTTCGGGAATCATCAAGTACCCAACAATCCCTCGGAAATTCTTCCTGCTTTGCAAGAATTGCTCCGCAGTAACACAATCGTGATCCCATAGACGAAGTACAACCTCCACCGGATCTCGCTCTTTTGCAACTTTAAGTGAACTGACATCAGGCAGAACTGTATGCGTTGAAGAATCCCGTAGTACTAGGTAGCCGTGCACATAAGAACCATATGGCAGCAAAGGCACGTCGTCACGAAACGCAGCTTTCTCCACGACAGTGGTATGAGTGGTATGAGAAGCTTGGATCTGGCATGTGAAACAGAGCCCTTTAGCGCACGTTCCATTCAATGGAACGCGGTCACAAGCAACACGACCCTGGAGCGAGCGTTAGGTTGTCGACTTGAAGTTCGCCACAATAATTAGCTGAGCAAGCTGCAAGTACATTTTTTTCCGAACTATGGCAGCACATCATTTATAACGTGTCCCTTGATTGACGAATTTGACCCAAGTGCCGAATCTGACATATCCAATATTTTCGGCATGGCCGCAGTTAAAACTTCTCACGAAGGATTGCGACCTGGTCCCGATGGTGTTCCCTACAAAGTTTTCCGTTTTCAAGAACATGGAAGTTGAATCAATTGAAGCTGTACGGCTCACTAATAATAAAATTGGCCTCGTATCAGCATGTTAAACCGCAAATGTCGTCAAAAGACGATGGCCTTGCGCCTTGAGAGAGTGAACAAAACGTTTATTTGATGTTCTGCGCAAGAAAATCGGTGAATGGTATTCTGGAGGTGATGCGTTAGAGTGTCTCGAGAGTGCAGTGGAGGCGAACGAGTGCATCAAGTCACGTCACACGTGAGACATGAGTGCTTTCTGGCAGTTATCCTGGAAAAAGGGGCACGCGTTGTGCGCACCCGTCTCTGAGGTGATAATCTGTATAACGAAAGACGATGGGTAGTTGCCACCACCATGTCGTCTTAGCAAAGCGTTTGAAACACTTGCCGTTTCGTGGAAGCGTTGCATGGACAGCGCTGCGTTATAAAGGCTACGATCCTTAAAATACTTATGAATTTTTCTTCTAGTAAAAAATACACATACATAATATTGACTTGTTATTATGGTGCCCAGATATGCGCAATATTGGTTTTTAATTGACAATCGCACAAGTATGAAAGCTGAACCTTGAGCAATATTGGTGGGTGCTGTGGATTGGGTCGGCCGCTTGGGGTATCGTTTGGTTACTTTGCTGCGCTTAGGGAACCGTCATAGGTAGACAAACAGACAAATCTACAGACATATACCCCGAAATATCAAAATTTCTGCTTCGAAGGTCCCCAATAAAGAGTATCGTCTTTAAAAGTATGGGAGACAAGGTACATCCCATGCGATGCGAAAGATTCAGTTGTCGTTCCAATTCCAAAACCAGGAAAGTTTCATGATAGCCTTGAAGCTTTACGTCCTATTTCATTGACAGCTGCTCCGTGCAAGTTCGCTGATGGTGACCATGCGGGTTTTCTGGTAGCTTGAACGACATAATAAGTACCATCCAGCTCAAACCAGATTCTGTTCTCATTTGGAGACTGAAGATGGTTGTTCTATCTTGTTGGACGACATTTTACAAGTCTCTCTACACAGCCACACAGTATGCATGGTTGTAACAACTGACGTAACGAAAGCTTGTGATAACGTAGATCATGAAGTGATTATTTCCAGCTACCTTGAGCTGGGTCTTCCACCACGGCTAGTATTATTTATTTGCTCTTTCCTTCACAACCGCAAATTTGGGATAAGAGGAGATGGAAAGCATTAATGTTGCTTCACGTCCAACAGAAGTGTGCCACAAAGATCACTTCTGTCTCTTTTTCTGTTCACTGTTGCTCTATTTGTGCTAGTTTGGCAACTACACCGAATTCCGGACGTTAAGCTCATGATATACGCTGATAACGTGACTACGTGGTCGGTGCATAAAGAAGACTCCTGGCAGGCACAACAGCCTCAAAAAGCTATTGACGTACTTCAGAACTACAATAGAAACGCAGGTTTGGACATGTCCACCCAAAAATCAATGTTCTGGTGAATAAAAAGGTAGTACGCAGAAAGGTCAAGCTGTGCCCTTTAACCATTACACTTGGTGCAGCAACCATTTCTGGGGCTTCGGAGGTCAGCATTTTAGGCCTTAATATGCGCCAGTCTGGCAGTAGTGCGTGCTAGCTTCACAAATTCACACAGAGTTCCACAAAAACGCTCCACCTGATCCGCCGCATTGCATGAAAAGCAGCTGGAGCTCGTTCAGACACAGCAGTTCTGCCACCAGGAATTTGCGCCAGGTGCAATTTCAACGGCTAATTTTGGCGAATATAGCACAGTTGCGAAATCTAAACAATGATGAATTGCGCACAGCAACAGCGTCAACCCCATAACTCCCATATCATTTATACAAGAGCATGACGAGATAAACACAGTCACAGACTCAAGTTTCGCAACGACAAAAAACCGTACAATCAAAACGCAACTTTCTCCAGTTGTTGTTCCGTTGCATGCGCACTATCAACGCGGCTTTCGCGTTGACAACCAGCCCGATTCTAATCCTCCCTGGGAATTCACCACCATCACATCTAAGAAGACAACAAAGTTATGGCGCAGCAACACATAATCTACAATCGAGGAACGCTTAAGCTCCATGCGCTGATACCTGAAAAGTATATACAAGTGCTACTATCCTACAAGACAGCGGTAGGGTATCATTCCTCAGTACTACGAATAAGTTAGTAAACAGTTACTCACTGTAAACTGTAAACAGATGGGAGCCCAAAGAAGTTCACAAGACTATGATTTTCTGCTAGGCAATTTTTAAGATGAACATCAATACAGCTACTTCCATCAAGGTACATTGGATTCAAAGCCACGCTGTGAATCCAAACAATATTACTCCTCACCAGCAGGTACAATGTCTTCCAAGTATAGAGTATCCAGCTATTTTTCTCCCTCAATCGCTCACCTCACTCCGTTCCCACAAAAATATCCTGGGGTAGGGTACACGCGCACTTATCCCACCGTCTGTCAGCTCTCTCCACCCTCACCTTATTAGGGTGGAGGAAGTCGTGCTTAGGACGCTTTGGGCAGGGTGGCCCTTACTTCGACTGTTATATAACCATGAAACTGGTCACATTTAACAGTTTCATGGTGATGCGCGTTCGTATTGTACCTTTCCAGTGATGCAAGAAGATGCATATTACTTTATAGGAACATGCTAAGGGTTACAATCGGAGTGCTCCCATCACCTCCTGCAAGATGACCTTCGCTACAGCAACACCAGTTATGACCGCTGAAAGAATGACAACACATTCCACAAGAGACTACTTCATTTCATACACAACAACGGGCTAACGGCGCAAATTTACACACATACACGCAAAAAATATGCCCGAAAGGCAAGTCTTTGTCGCAACAACAAAAAAACTGATCATTATTGCGAGGCGCTGTTATGTTTCAGTCACGCTAACTGTCGTCGGCGAGGCGTAGTCTGCAAGAACTGCACCGAAGTGGCGTTCTCACTACTCGGGAGAGGTTGACCCTATCCAAAAAACAACTGGTTGATCCCTCCGTCACATGAATCGGTAAAACATGAAAGTAAAAGGTGTTCTTACAGAAGCAGCCAAATGTTTAGAGCTTGCGCGCAGTGTCTTGGTGTTCGACAGCTACAGCACTCCTTAAATGGGCCGCCGAATGCTGGCTCCAAAAGGAAAATGCGAAACCACCGGCTTCCACACGCACCAACTAGTTGACGTCATCATAAGTAATGCCAACACCTCCTAGAAAAACCATGCCTGAAATGTCGCTCTCTTTTCAATGGGGAGCCTCCTGCCAGCACGCAATCTCGGAGGCCATGCCTTCTGCCTTTTGTTGCGACCGACCACAGCGTGAGAGCGCTCGCCTCCGTACTGCTCTGTCACGTGACATTACGGCTGCTCGGAGGCAACTGTGAGAGCATTGCTGTGTTCGCAGCGGGTGGCCGTCGAAACGCTCGCCTTCGTACCAAAGAAGGAGGGTAAAATCGGAGGGTAGGGCAGCGCGTTCGTGGCTCATGTTCCAGGCATAAGTTTTTTCGGAGGCATTGGTATTGCTTTGTTCATACAGCAACAGGGAACTCTTCAGTACTTGCGAGTGCGTACAATTGGAACCACCGTCAGCGTCTTTGCCATACGCAATCGGAGTTAAGTTGAACTTTCCAGGTGACGTCATCTTAAGCAGGGTTCTTGTGGGACGTGGATCGCGTATGGCAGACGCCGATGAGCACCTCTTGCGCGTGCTCAATATGCCGTAGGGCTCCGCGTTCGTCGATAGGCAAAGCATCTATACTGGTCTACTCGGGCTAATGATATAGGTAGCGCGTGTGCCTGCCGATGGTGCCGCAT
The DNA here is from genome assembly GCF_043290135.1 of Rhipicephalus microplus. Lineage (NCBI taxonomy): Eukaryota > Metazoa > Arthropoda > Arachnida > Ixodida > Ixodidae > Rhipicephalus > Rhipicephalus microplus. The sequence continues at coordinate 47,185,557 of NC_134707.1, forward strand.
TGTCGTTGTAAAGCTACCGTTTCACGACCCCTTTATTGTGGATGCATTCACGTTGACGCTTAGTGATACATCGCCATCTTGACGACTAACATCTATCATTAACTAAAAAACAAGCCTTTGTGGCCTTACACGTTTGTGGTTGTTGTAGTAGTTGACGGTGAGATCAGAATGAGAGAAAACTGTGTGACAGCCAGAAGAGCGTGGGTTATTCGACGCCAAACTTGGGCTAAGGTCACTCACTCGAGGCGTATTTAAAGTAACACCACTGCCCGCCCTGAGTAAAACGCAATGCGCGTCGTTTTCAAATACGAAGCATTTCTTTGCGTACTGCAAGCACATTTGGTGTCTATCTATCTATCTATCTATCTATCTATCTATCTATCTATCTATCTATCTATCTATCTATCTATCTATCTATCTATCTATCTATCTATCTATCTATCTATCTATCTATCTATCTATCTATCTATCTATCTATCTATCTATCCATCCATCCATCCATCCATCTATCTATCTATCTATCTATCTATCTATCAATCTATCTATCTATCTATCTATCTATCTATCTATCTATCTATCTATCTATCTATCTATCTATCTATCTATCTATCTATCTATCTATCTATCTATCTATCTATCTATCTGTCTGTCTAGCGGCTTACGACTTTTAGCTCTCCTGGCCGTTTGGATAATGATATCGCTGCCAAACTTGGTATGACTTAGCATGACTGTATGACGAGCAAATATAATTTGTCATAACAAGAAAATCATGACACGTATGTCATGAATGTCACACAAAAACTTTTATCTATTTCTGTTGATGAGGCAGCAAACTGAACCATGTGCACCACTGCTCGTCTTTTATTCGGCATCCATAGTACGTGTAACAAGTTTTAGTATGAGCTCGTTCATTCAATCTTAGTGGCCTGCAATAAGCGGCCTCCCAGTGAACCCGTCCGCTTTATTTTAACAGCGAACATTTACCCCACAAATCCTGACATGCTTACAATGGCGTGCGAAGGACTGGTTTTCCTGATGCTCATGTGTCGCTTATGCACTCGAAGTTTTGCTGATCTGAACAAAATTTGTGGTGCTTAGCATCCAAAGCAGCGTAGACTTTTCTTAGCTCGTTACCGGGATGCTTGTACTTCCAGGCAGGATATTTCGACGTCACCAGGTCCAATAAGTTACACTACCAACTCCGGGGCTTTATTCGTACCGCGATGATGTTCACATAGAGACAGTATATTAAATGTTGACATCCTGTAATAGTGGGAGCCCTCTGTAGAATCAAGACTAGATGATAATACAGCTAGTGGCATAGGAGCATCAAGCTAGGCAATCGGTAGCAGAAGAACCGAATAGCGTCCTCCTATTTACAGGTCTTTGCAGCGCGTTCTTCATCCTTGCTTTTGTATAGGGGTGTGTACGTAGTTTTTATAATATGGCCTTAAAGCATGTCAAAACTGTTGACGGGGCTTTGTTGCAGCGCCGATGTGCGAGCACTGCATTTAGATTCAGCCTTTTCTGAGGGTTATATATTAAATTTTGCTGGCAAATTTTTCTGTTGTGTCTAATGATTGCTTTTGCATTTAGGAAAACCATCTAAGAGTCTTGTTCATAGGCATCGCTACGTGCATTGTACAACACGACCACAGGGCATTTATATGTTGCAGCCACATATTTACTGGAGTACTGATTGACTGATGCTTTTTCAATGTCCGGCCTTTTCTGTGAGGTATCCTACTTCACTGAAGCTTTCAGTTGTGCCCAAGCTTCACTTTCATATTCAAAAAAGCGTCTAGAATCCATGTAGAAAAGCAGTGCTTTCAGCAATATTTTATTCTATTTTGCCAGTTACTTCTGTGGCAGCTGTGGTCTGTTCTCACTACTACGTAACAATACTGAACAACAGAAAGTGCAATGACGACACAAAACAAAAAAACAGCAAGTTTTTTAGCTTTATTTTCATAGAGCAACCTGTCGGCTAGCAGCTTTTGTTTTCGGAAACTTGCCCTCCAATTTAAAGTCAAAATAAACATTTTTTACTTTGTGCGCGCGTATTGGCGTGCACTTGTGGCGCAGCTCTCGACAGATACAAAAGACAAAAAGTGTTTCGTCATTTCTGAAGTTGCTCTAAGAGCCAAGGCATTTATTGTGAACAGATTTTATATGTTTATATGAAATGCTACATTATTATTTATCAATTTTTTGCAGTACACTTTTAAAACCTATGTATTAAGTCGCTCCGGCAGCTACTCATATATTCAGCATTCACCACAACTTTTTATAAACTACACGCTGAAGTGACACTTTGCGATATTTTTCGCAATTAGTTTGCGTCATTGCGCATGATAAAATGATGCGCATTTAGTTTTTGACAAAGCTTCAATGGGCGTAAAAGATGTGCACGAAATTATTATTGCACCAAGTAGTTTTACATTGACGCGGTGTAAACTCTTTTTGGTTTCAGCTGTACGAGTAGATTTTACAAATTTCATATCGAAGCTTGATGTAAGATTGCCGGTGGTATATCGTCAAACTGTTCACTCTCAGTCTACTTTATATTTGTGTGAAGATGCACACCAATACTGTACTTTACATTCTGCGAATCTCGCAAGAATGCCCGAACTTGCCTAAGAAGAGCCAGTGACAATGAAGGGTTCTTATTTTTGTGTGAATCGCATCGGCATCGAGCTAACGAAGAAAAAGCCTCAAGTACTCAAATTATCTCAATAATTTCATACTTTCGAGTACACAAATTTCTTCATGTTGGTTTCGTGACGCACCAAAGTCAAACACTGCTTCAGGTTAGCCGCCCTGTATAAAGAAAACGTATGTTCGCTTCTCCAGAGCAGATATCAAACTCCTCGTGAATTGAATAGCTTTCTTCAAAGCATAATACATCTTTTTGGGCAAAAACACATCGGTGGATGGTAGCACTCGGTTTAGCACGCTCTTGTACAATCGAACGGTACAGCCATACTTGCAGATCAGCCATTACACGATTTTACAAACCACAACCACACGAAAACGTGAGAACTTTGATGTACGGTAAGTAGATATTAAAGCAAAGGACTCACGTAAAACCAAAAAATAAGTGCGCAGGATAACCGTGGCGTGATCTGCGGACTGATTTTGCCATCATGCTCACTTCTAAATCTGAGCGTTGTCAGTGGCCACTTTGTACCAAGTCATTCTGGGTAAAGCCTTTCTGAATCAGACCGTTTTCTATGAACCCGTTCGCTCCCAGCCCATTGCGTATGACGCCATTCTCGAGCATGCCATGCTTTTTCAGAGCATTGTCACTGGGGCGTTTCTTGACAATCTCAACCATTGGTCCGTAGCCGCCTTCTACGGGCAGGCTGTCCAGGACAGCGCGAACTTTGGAGGCATCCGCTGGATCGACCACGTAGTGGACGCGCGGGAATCCAAAGCCGTTGAAGCCACAAGCGTTGACGAGCGAGTAGGCGCCCATGTTGTCCACGATTATCCACTCGTCCGGCTTTGTGTCAAAGAAGAGCTGCCTGTCGGCTATGCAGTCAAGCGGGCTGCAGGTGGCGCCCCAAAGCGTGCTCAGAAGGTTGCACGGACGATCGTATGGTGGCTGAAAGGAACGCGAAAAACATGTGAGAACAACTGGAGTCTTTCGTGATCAAATGTAACAAAGTGAGATTGTGTTTTTATTGCGCTTACACGCGGTACTTCTGGCATTAAAAGCTTCTTTCTGTGGTCCTAACAACAGTTTCTCGCGTTTGATTTCGAAAGGGCAGGCCAGTCACTTTCAACGCAATCAATACCCGTTATTATTTCTTCTTTTTTCGTTTTTCGGCTCCCCTCCTACGGTATTTCTGTGGTCAATTCACTTCCCTTATCAGAGAAGCATGAAGGCTCACCTATATACGTTGGCTGAATTCTCTGCTTTAGTTAAAGATTTCCCTCTCTCCCTCCTCCTCTTCCTTCTATTTACATCCATGTCTTTCTCATGCTATATCTAACGACTATATGAGCCTCATACAGACCTCGGTAAATAAATATAGGAGAAATAAGAAGTATATGATGAATGCATTAGCAATACTCACGTCTAAGGGCCGGAACTGTACATCCAAGAAATCGTAAATGCAGTTGGTGATGCAGTTCCTCTTGCTTTCGCTCAGAAAAACTTCTTGATACTCTTGTACTTTTCCTAAAAGTAAGACAAAAAAGAGTTATTCGCCATGAATATTTGTACGAAATGAAGGATATAGTAATGCTACGCAAGCGTTAAGCATACGTAAGTACCACGTGTGTCTTTCGGAAAGGTTGTGACTACTACGCGACGGCATTTCCTCATTATTCATGTCATTACGAGCGAGTCATACTGATCAAAGAATCTGACCCTTTCATACTAATGTTGGTTTACCCCAAGTTAAGTGGGGGATCATGGGAACACCCACATGTAATGGGCCACATAGATAGATACATAGATGGACGCTCTAAATGTGTCTACAGTACTGAAAAAAATTGTGTCGCAATTAAAGCGATAAAAGGGGAGCGTACGTATTGTTCCCAAGACGAGTTTTGTTATCTCCGTAGAAAATGTACCATCCTCTGAGCTTCTCTTCGTATCATGCCTCTCTCTGTTTTTTCTCAACGTTTTTTTTAGTACATCGTACGTACACACGGTGGAAACGCATTAATGCATGATTGCGCTGAAAGATAGCGTGTTCGAAAAGACAAGTATGTGCGGCACACCTGTCACAATATTTCAGAGAATCACGTGTTTATTATTTATTGGACGCTTGAGTTCTACTGTTCTTCTTTGCCAGAGTATACGTGAAATCCCGATATAGAAGTTGTAGGGTTGTAGAGCGAGCCTCCTGTACTTTCTATTATTAATACTTCTAAGCTTACATGAGCCCAAAGTTTTTCTCTAATAAATAAAACCAGCGCGTTAGAACTGCTTCAATTAGCCTAAAAACACAAACATATAGCTGGCCTCATCAGTTGAACAAAACCATATCGCAACCTTTCGTGCATCGGTCTTCTGCGAACCTTTTGTTGTTCGGAAATACCGCACTAAAAATACCCTAATTGCAGATTGTTAAACCTACCGTCAATGAGAAGGTTCCTCTTCCTTTTTCCAACTACTTTCAGAAGCAGAGTGTACGCTGACGTCACAAAGAACTGCCCAGGCTCTGCCAAAATCTTCACGCCACTCGATGGTGGGAACTGATCATCCAGTGCGGAACGGAGGGCTGCACATACCTGCGCGTACACATTCAGTGTCAACGGGTATACGCGTGTGCAAGAGAGAGAGGTGGGGTGCCTTCCCCTTCAAGTCACCAGAAGAGGGGCAAAGTAAGCTTCATATATACATGAACCTGCTAGGAAGGGGGGTAGCAGCGACTCGGAGGAGGGTGCAGTCAGCTTCAAGCATTTACATAATGTGGAGGCGGGGCGCTGCGATGAATTCGCCCCCCCCCCCCTTAAGGGAGCTTTGCTCATGGCCCTGTCAGCAGGTTTAAATATGTATGAAATATCTTCCCGAAGTATTGTGTGACTTCAACAAATAAACAGGCCTAACCTTTTGATAGTTACAAATCTTCACACAGGGATTGCAAGATGTTCCTCGGCAGTAACACAACAATATGTCATCACAATTTTTAGTGGCTAACGTGATGTGCGTTCATCGCCATCACAAAATAATTCGGCTGAATTGGTTTAGAGATCGACTTTAGGTCCGTTCGATTCACCGGCCCCACGTGAACCAGTTCACGGGGTGCTGCACTTTGGCATTCGTTTCAGCGGTGCGGCATTGACGACCTCTGAACCCTGCCATTCGTTTCAAAAGACGCAGAAGAGGTGCAGCATTGGTTCACGATTTTCGTGCACCTCCTACTGTGATGGTGCCGGCTTGGTGCAGCCGTTCGTGCAGCTGAGCAGACGACGCAGCACTTAGGCGTAGGCGCCGTACCCGCCTCTACTAACGCGGTGTGTTTCGCCAAGATGTTTGCGCATCATAAACAGTCCACATGTGCGAATGGCCGTGATTCAGTGTTAGCTGAACACTGTAAATTAAGCGAACAGAAATAAGGCCTGCACCTCGTTGGCACATCGTCATTCGTTTCGGCGGTCGCACTGTGCCTGCACCGCTGAACTCGCGCTGCACAATTTCTGATCTTCGCGTGCACAATCGTGAACCAGTTATAAATGGTGCAGGCGAATTGAACAGACCTTTTGTGAACAACCATGCACACATTTACCATCGTAAAGCACTGTGGTTGATTAGTGATTGATGTAAGGCACAATAAGGCACCATGATTTGTTTTTCATTGCAAAATACATTGAAAAAGCAGCGAGCTGCAGTCACCTTCAGGAATTTCTCCTTGTTTCGTAGACCTCCAGGAAAACCACCGCCTATGTCGAGTACGCTCATTTCAAAGCCCATTGCAGTTGCCAAGTCGAATATCTTTCTGGCTTGTTCAATCGTTCTCACAAAGATGCTCGGGTCTGTATAGGCACAGCCCACGTGAAATCTGAAGAGATCATACGATGCAATCAGTGAATGTGAATAACGTCATTTGGTAATTACCACAAGTTTCTTCTTATTGGAAAAAAAATTTCTCGCGTCTTTTAAAACGTTGCTCATTTTTTAATCAATGATACGGCATGGCCACATCAGTTTTGTAAAGATTAGGTTGTTTAGCTTCAACAACGAGCACTTTCTATTCAAAGCTGTGAACATGAATGTAGGTAAATTTGGGAATATGAATATAAGCAATGTAACAATAGGGTGCCTGAGTTATTCATGTTCACCAGATTTCGGAGTAAATTCTGTTACAGTTTCTATTCTGACCAGCAATTTCCAGCTGACCCAATAAAACTGCCTAAAAACGCCACTGCTTGTAGCATTTTGCACCCATCGGAATGTGAATACCAACGTCTGGTACAATGCTCGGGATCCCCCTGCAACCACAGGTTACCGGTGTGGCTGATAAATAAATTTTCGCATTGATCTCAACAACATGCTACATGATTTGAGGTAGCGCTTCAATGGGAGCGTTTTGTCTTTGGCCAAAAAAAATTGTGACAGAAATTTTAGGAAGACAACTTGTAACCAAGCTTTCAACAACGAAAGGAAGGCAGCTGTCTGGAGAGTACACTTGAGGGATACCACGATGCTCAATTAAATAATTGTCGCAACGTTTTGTTAAACTAAAATAACAATCATGAGGGTGTGCTGGAATAGGTTCATCACAGCAACATCTTAACCAGAACTGGGTTTAAAACACACAGGGCACTTATGCTGCAGATTTGCAAACAGTAACCATGTTTTACGCTGTTCTCAGTATAATCACTTCTAAAATAAATACCTCAGTGTGCTAACGTGTCGACGTTTTCACATGATACTTTTGCTAACGGATCACCCACGCACGTCGCGTCAGTACTAAACCGTACTTACGCAATGCCAACCACTCTGCGGCCGAGGGTTCGTGCTTTCTCCAGTAGTTTTGGAGCATCGCTGATCAAGCATCCGAATTTCTTGTTGAGCGTGTAGTGACATCCCTCTTCATCGCCGATTATGCGGAGCAAGAGCCTATGCAAAAAAGAATATTGTACAAAAAACAGAAAAGCAGTTCCGGTGATTATATACACGAACAGCAAGACTCTATGTTTCAGTAATTCATAGCCTTGTCCTAGCTTTCAAATATTTCCTCTTCGTTTACACCGAGATTGAGCCATGCATACACAAAAACATGGAAGACCACAATGGATTATGTCTCTTTAAATCATATTGTGGCTTTACGACGTTTAACTTCGACGTTTATTAGGATCACGAAGTCGGATCTTTTTATTTTTATTTTTTACCATTAAACCGAAAATGTTTTCCGTTAGCCACTATGTATCTCTAAGTTGCCATATACTCCCATCAGTCATTCATCACCTATGCTAAGACTGTGATGTACTTAAGAATTAACCCTTGTTACCAACGTAGCCACAATGCATCACCGTGAAAGTTTCTCTCAACACACTGGCGCCTAACGCAGGTAATCGTAAATGTTTGTGTACTTGTACAGACGTCAAAACTAAAATATATCCAAGCATAATGAGACTAGAACTTTTGAAATGGCGAGAACTTGTACATTGTGTGTGCTACGCACATTCCACTTCTGACACATACACTAAGAGCAAAAAGTGCATTGTGTATATTGCTCGCCTAGGGAGCATTTTTCATATAGCAGTTTAACATAAAAGTATCGGCTTTTTGTGGAGAATACGAAAAGTTGGAGTGGTAATGAAAATTTCAAAACAGTGTATTGAAGTGATTACTCTGCTTTGCTCAAAAAATGTTTTTCTCTCTTGTGACGGTGTCTGCGTAGTCGCGTCTCCTCAGTTTGTAAAACTGTTGTGTACCTTCATATGTTTAAAATGTATCATCCAAGGCATGCTTGTGTTGACTAATAAATTACCGATGACAGTATTTCTAATTGCTACTCATTTTTGGATACCTAAGCTTTTTGAGGCCTAGATTACCCTGAAATGGCAATGTTTGAAAGAGCAAGTTTTCGATGTGCCGTGAAATGTTTATGGTGATTTTAGTATATAATAAACGTATGACACTCAGAAAGCTCTATTTCTTTAACAATACAGCGCTAACACAACTGCACCAAAGTATGGTAAAGACATTCATTCTTGATCACACGCTTCATTCGTTTGAGATTGCAGAGCTTGTGTTTCGTTCCGTAATGCTCCACAACGTAGTAACACTTGAACTTCTGTTTGCTGTAATTGATAGGTGGTAATTGTATTTCTGCTTTTATAATAATTCATTAGTCATAATGGAGCATACGATTTTTTGATAGTTCACGGTGTCTGGAAATTTTTTTCTTTTAACGCAGTAAAGAAATATTTATTTGAACAAAACGTGTGCATGTCGAAGTTGTCTTCTACATTTTCCTATCTGTTAAAAGTTATCTTATCGATTCGGCACCTTGCGTCTTTATGGTGAATTTTATCCAGTTCTTCGGCTGAGTCGAAAGTCATAAGGTCCACGCCATGCTTTAAAGAGTAGTCCAGGTGTGAGCAATTTTTCACTGTCTGGGCGTAGAGAATGCGGTCAGGTGTTGTTCCAAGATCGAGCATGGTTGCGATCTCCCGCTGAAAGAAACATTACCAATACAATAGAAGGTTAATTTCAGAGAAAGTGCTTGGAAGCAGTTTGTGACTGCTCCACCAAGTGCTTCAAAGGAACACATAAAATGATTACGGTGACAAAATGTAAAATGAATGTTTCAATCTGATGTGAAGTGAGAAATACACCGACATCTAGGTACGATCGTTACTTCAACCTCTTGAGCATGTGTGCCTCTGATCAATTTGATACGTTTACATGGTTACAAGCAGCCGAACACATCTCAAACAATATGAATAAAATGCTGACGCATCGACGTGAATGTAACATCGTTTGAGGCGATATAGACGCCTTGCTTTGTTATCTTGTTTAATCTACGCCGTTCTATAGAGCCTTAAAGGGGCACTCACTATAAATGTAAAAAATAAGTGAGCACTACTGGCCAAGAGCTCATTGATCTCTTTTTGTTATTTTGCAAAGTCTTGGGCACATGCATTCTCGCTAAAGAAACCGGGCCGGTATCTATCACAACGCCAGCAATACCTTTATATTGAAACTTCGAAAGATCTGCACAATACAGCCCACACCTTCGCGTTGTTGTTTTTTTTTTGTTCACGCAAAAACCGTGAGTATAGCTAAACGCACTTCAAAACAAATCTTGCCTTACATTTCAATACACATACAAGTCTGAACCTACTCCATGTTCTATACATTTTATTTATGCTGTCATAATTATTATCGCTTTGATTGATATTCATTCTATTCACCCTATTTTCGTACACTCAGTAGAGTCGTAATGATACGTAAGAAGCCGTAAAAGCATACCTATAGTGGGTAACAGGTGCAGAGAAAAATGCCGTCATTTGGAAACATCACATAGATCGGTTGTGTATCATTTGATGCGAATATATATTTCTGAATATATACATGACGATAAGTTACATTTTATTTTTATATGATAGTAATAAACTACATTTACAATGACATTTACTTACAATAGTACATGCAAACACCTCTCGACTTGCGCAGCGATTTCCTGAACTTTCCATACGTTCTTCATTTCAACAAATCTTCGACATTAATTGAAACTCCTGTGCCGACACAGTATTGAGAGAATTGTAATAACTAATAATCATTTGGGCGAGAACTCACCCTATTAGAACAATCGAAGTTGACGTCCTTGTCCTTCAAAAGTTTAAGTACAACAGGATCTGTGCAAGCCTTGATGGCTGCAATACAGATATGAACAAAATAATCAGCAGTTAACGACAGTACTGGCTTCATATATACACGCAAAATTGCCGAAAAGTGCATCAAGCCTCGCCAACCGACAAAACCAATGACCACTTCGAGAATGCGAACTGGTGCGCACCGGTGCGCACCAACCGTTTTCGGTAACCAGGGAGCATCCTGTCGGGGCAATTTTTTTTTGTTGCTCCGAAAAAAATTGTCAGAGCGACGCTGTGAAATCCCAGAAATTGTTGCGTGCCGCACGCGTAGCAGACGATCACCAGACGACGCGCAACGGCTGGTATTCCATTTGCCCCTCCACAGAACCGGAGCGTTCCGCCCATTTTTGGTTTTGGGAAATTCTAGACTGCTCCGCAACTGCTCCGGGGCACAATTGCCTAATATGCTAAAAGATACACGGGTGATGCATTAAGCTCGGCGCTTGTCTCGGCCGCATAAACAAACTCTTTCCCCCTCCCCTGTGCTATCTAAATTAACCAACAGTATGGAAAACTGAATCGCTGCCATAGTTGATGGAGGGACGTTCTGGAGATTCTTCAAAGTAGTTGATAGGGGTAACCTACCTGAACCGCAACGTGGTCATAATTATGAAACGATAACAGGGTGACCTGCGTTTCAGTATTACGTACTGCTACACAAAGGTCTCACTTGATCCCATTTTTCTACACGCGAGCATCACTGCTATAGCACAGTGATGGCTTTAGCGCCAGCCTTCAATCAGCTTCATTGTTCGTGGAGTTTAGGTACGCTTTGGTATCGGCATTTGCACTAAATTATGTGCAATAAATTCTGTTGAATATTCTTCTATCATTGAAATTAGGTACATCACTGAAAACTAACAATGTCGTTACTTTAAAACAGCTACGTCAACGGCGCAGTGCTGTATTTGAGAGTGTTCGTTAAATTCTACAGTGTTTTCAAGCTGCAGACGTTGAGTGTTTCATGATTTATTAGCCATTACGGCAAATAAGAAGCAACAGAAATTTTCAGGTTTTCTCTTCACCTTTCACTTGACTTTCATGCAGACATCGCACAAGTTGGATAGAAGGAGTGACAAGTTATTCATCATTAGGACAAAGTAGTTGTGGAAGAAGCGTATTTATTCATGTAAATAAACTGAAAATGCACAATGAAATAAACTTCTGAGAGGCAGTACCGCACAACCTATCCATATTTTCTTCAACTTTTTTTTGCCTTGGCTGGTTATCATTTCATACTGTCTCAAATTATTATTGGAGAATCATCAAGTTTTCTGTTCCTCTTCGAATGCTCAACAGCAATGGCTCAATAAAATATATTGCAAAATGAAATAAATTCACAATGAGTTATAGAGTGATCTCTACACTGGCGAGTACTTGTCTTATTGTCAAATGTTTGTTTTATCTTTCCACAGCAGGTCGTCTACAGATGAGCTCTCCTTCATCATTAAACATCTCTATGTCCCAGAGTATGCTCCATTTCTCATAAAAAAAGTCAATCTTGCTCCGTCGTTCAACTTGTGTCATGAATGTTTATACATTTTTTTCGCTATTCATGGCAGGTGAAAAACATCGCACTTACCATAGAACGGGGTCACTCTGGGCAGCTCGTGCTTCCACAGTTCAACTTTGCTGAGCAGATCACGAACATCGCAAATGAAGAAGGCGTCATCGTATTCCTGTGAATTTAATCGTTTAAAGTCTATAACAGCATATTCTGTCACCAGAAACTTTAATGATACCTAATATCAGCATAAAATCTGCATTGTTCATAGTTTCTTATCGGAAGGAAAAACCGCATCTATGATGCAATTTCGGAACAATTCTATGCAAATCCTCTTGACTACCTGTATGTTGCGTCATATTTTTATGTTTACATATTTGTTATGATTGCATTAGCTGTAAAAGCGTGCTAAACACGCTGTTAAATAGAGGATAATGAGTGCAACTTGTGGTTATCGTGTGTTTTATGCTATTTAGAGGTTGTAGCTGTCAGTAATTTAGTCATAATTCGTGGAGAAATTTTCACCTTTAGGGTTTGAGTTTGGTGCGCCGAAAATTCCTGCAATAGGGTAACTAATGCAAACAACGTAATCGTGCGTTGAATAGTTGTAGATATAAGAAGGTTATCCAGAATAATAGTTCTTGAGTGATCCTCCATGCCATAGAACAAGTAAGATAATTTCAGCATGCTGTTCGTACAACATATTTCGAAAACACGAAGGTTAGTATATCAAGACGAAAGCCCATAACAGATGCGCAGTGTCGTGTTTCTTATATTAAATACATCTTTTTCGAGAAATTCATCTGTTTCTTACGCTAGCTAAATACCCAATATTTTCACAGTATTATAGTATTTTAATAGAGTACAATATACACAATGTTTTAATGTCAGTTTATATAAACTTTTACGAAACGGCGTTGTGTACGCTGGATCACAAAAAAAGAAGAATTTTCGAATGAAAGCACAGGATACATTTTTTGCCAATAAACAATATTGATATCGCTTTTTTATTTTCTTTATATTAGGTTTAACGTAGAAGTTTTTATCGGCACGCGTGACCATGAGAGAAAAATTGTCCTTAGTTGGTACTGCAAGTAAAAAATCTTTCCTGTATACGCCACATGGAAGACCGCTGCTTTTACATTCAGTGCAGTGTAGCCAACGTTTTTATTGGCGTATTACAATCGAAACCTGCTTGATGATGGCTTTGCGGGCACTCTTTGATTTACGTTATGTACCAAAATTCATTGCTGCGCGTGATCATGAAGGAAACGCAGCCCCGAGATGGTGCAGTAAATGTGAAACTTCTCATTATTTCACATTTTAAACACCCTGTAAACTCAATGTCAATGCCAGAAATGTTATTATGAGCGTATTACAATCCACACCTGGCTGCTGGGAATTTTTCAGGCTGGCTTTCATTTACGCCTAATGTATCAGTTTTCATCAGTGCGCGTGATTATGAAGAAAACACTTCCCGCTGGTTGTACTGTACATATAAGGCTTCTCATTATTCCACATGCGAGACACGCTGTAAACTGAGTGCCAGTGCAGGAAACGTTAATATAGGCGTATTACGATCCACACCTGCGTGCTGATGACTTTGCGGGCTATGTCGACCACACTTCCGTCAGTGTAGATTGCCGATGTGTTTCCTGTTGTCTTCTCCATCTCGTGCACCTGTCGCAGGAATGATTACTTTGAATTCCAGCTGCTCGATCCTAAGCGCAGTCACTACAACCATAAAGTATTGCACATAAAGTTTATATGTAACCAATATAGAGCGCTTTCTCGAAAATGCAATCAACCCCATCAGACACCCGCTGTCACCACTTACACTTACAGCTTACGCGAGTTCACATCACGTATACCAGCCCGGGAAAGAAAACACAAGCGTTACATGGGGCAATTTTACCCCTCATGCGCATCTATTGAGTGCTTACGTTTGCAAATGATTAAAATATAAAACTTGTATATGGAATAGGAATTCAAAAACATTTGTTCACTGTATCCACCAATTTTAAATCTTCGCCTCGCAGAGAATCTCCAGAATTTTCGACAGACGTGACTCCAACAACACTTTGAGTCGCCTCTAAGTCATCGCGATCACATAAAGCTCAACTTGATAGAGGTTTCTGGTAGCGCCTTCATTATAGGATGGTAGTGTAGGTCGCCGTGAAGGGATGCTGTGAGTAATACGTAATCGTGTTGAACGACATCTGTCTCGTATACCCGAACATTCGGTAGAACCAAAAAATCTGAACGAATTGGTGGTTAAATATTGCTAAGTATCAGAAAAGGAATTGTATATTGAAACGAAAAATCTCGCTGTATTTGTGCAAAGAATTCTTCCCCGGTACAAACATCCATTCTCATAATCTTATATAACGTCACAAAACATTTTGCGGGCATTCAGCTGCATCTGCATATTATAACAATTGGTTATAATAAACTTTTATATAGGCAGGTCGGTGACGTATAAGCAACTTTTGTGATAAGCGCAAAGAAATATATTAGCTGAAGAACAATATTTATTACACGTAAACGTTCGTCTTATATGTCTGGTGACGTTGTCGTTACTGTACGACCATTCAATTTTACGTTCTTTTCTTGTGAAATTTTTTAGTATACTGCCATTCAATTTTGCTAATGGTCACGTCACCGTGTTTCCAATTTTTGATCTTTAATCACGTGCAGTTTAAAAAAAAAGTCAGTTAGAGTAGCACTAACCCTAAGTTGTAGCGGTGTTGATGATAGCAACGTAAGAATGCCCATTCGTAGAAAAGCCAGTGTGACGACTTGCAGATATCATAAATTGACTATTATAAAACAGCTGGAAAGCATTATTTCGAACTTGTCGTTACAATTTAACCTATATACATTTAAGGTTTCTTGAGCTTTGTGGAGGACGCAATGACTAGAACGTGTGATACGAATTATTCTGTAGCTTTCATGCAACTGGAGCGGGACCAAGCCCCAAAAATAAACGACGACCACCTAATGGAAACGTGGGAGGCCAAGCTCGTCCTCGAGGACCTGGAAGACAGTGAAAACTCGTCGCCAGGGCCAAGAGGGCAGTCGAAGCCAGTGGGTTCCTGGACTAGGAAACCCTCCCACCTTAGGGTGACACCGGGCCTCACTCGGAATACTGTTTTCTGAATAAACGATTATTTCTCTCTTTCAATATGTTAACAAGCTTATGTTGCATGAAATAATGACGGGTGCTCACGAAAAATTTCAGGACGAAGAATACTCGAAAAAGAAGAGTATACCTCCTTCCCCCCCCCCCTCCTTTTCCATGCAGCCCCTATTCAGGCATTTTTCGCTTGCCGAAGCACAATCGGCGTTCTTTTTTTTTTTTTGCCTCAGGAGGAATCTTCGACGACTGCCTTCCCGCGTTTTCAGTTGCACATAAAAAGCACAACGTGAAAAGTCATGTTGCTGACTTGAACTCTAATTGCGACATCACGACGACTGCGTGATTTATGTTGATGGCAGCAATACACCATATAATTGCTACGGCAACAAATACAGAGCCTTTTCAGCTCGGCAAGAATAGTTGACGCGTGTCATTGAGTGATGGACAGTCTCGCGTGGTTTTAGTGAACTTGAACGAGAAGTACTTCTTATTACAGTATGACATGTTATTGTTAAGAAAAAAACAAAAGACGAGGACATCGACACCAGCACAAAGTTGCTAGCCGACCACGTGTGTCTGTACTCAATCATTTCTTTGAAAGTTACAAAAAAAATGCCCTCTATATCAGCCGCTATTCGTATTACATTTGAATGGTGCGTCTTTCTTTCCCGGTGAATCTGTCACGTTGCTTCTGTCAAAATGTCATTTATGTCGAACCTGTCTAAGCACATGTGGAATGCAATGCCAAGCTTTTCGTATCATTCGCTGATTATGTTGCGAGCCACATGGTGTTGTGAGCCGTGGCTTTGTTACATTTCGCACTGACTTAGCAACAGCCGACCCCTGCACTCAAATAACTGACGAATGGACGACATTGAGATATTTTATGTGACATTATTCGTTGTTTCGTGAAGCTTGAAAATAACATGAATTTCTCAACGTCCTGCGTAAAGTTGTATAGCCGGAAGCTGAAAGCAGTCTTATTAGAAGCTGATATCAACATTACCGCTGCGGCAGAGATTCGCATTCACTTGGCATTCATATACTCGCTACTTCATGACAAATAAGATGGTTCTGCTCGTCACGATACCAATAAAGCGTCTTCAGCACGTTGAAGGATTGAATCACCACTTCTGTAACTTCCGTTGCTTAATTTTCTGTCTGAGAACATCTTAAAAGCATTACTAAGAATGGCTGGTGCAACTGAGCGAAATAAAGTGGGCAGGATCAGGACAGAAGGCAGCGCGTGCAGCTAAGCGCAAGCGCTGGTTTCAGATGCGCAGTATGGCGGCAATCAGACGCGTACTCAGCACACACCAATCAGTCTCTTTAAGGTAAAATGGTGAGAGTATCCATGTTAGAGAATCGCAGTGGCTTCTCCAGTAACAAATCAAACGACAAATTGGTTGGCAGTAATATCTGTACCAGTTTTACATTGTCACCAGCAGAGTTGACGAATGCACTCTGGTCTTTCACCTCGTTGACGTTCTTCATCAGAGCACTCTCGCCGGGTTTTCTTACAATCGTAGCCGTGAGCGTGGGAGGAAGATGAAAAGAGGCAAGGCTCTGCTAGACCCCTCTGTCGAGATAGTATGGGGACGGCAAAGTATGTTCTATGCTGAGATTGGACTTTATAATAAGATGATGATATATGGTGTTCCTTTGTGCAAGGGCCACGTGATGGCCAACGAGCGCCAGTACCAGACTTTACATTAGAGGAAGATTCAATAAACGTTCACCACCCTCCTGAAATAGAACTCAAGAAACGCCTATGCTTTCAATAGCGGCTGCTCCATACCTTAGCATCAATGTGTATGGCGAGACTCTTACGAAATGCGTACCGCTCCGCTGAAGCTTCCTGCAGCTCACGTGGTGTTGTACGGCCTACGAGATTGGCCCACCCGTGATCGACTGCATGCGTTGAGGTCACAATGACCTGATCTAGTATTCACAAATTTTTGTATGTGTGACGTAACACATGGCGTCATTGGTCCTTGGGAGGTCACAATAATTCTTTGTGTATGTAGAAGAATGTGAATGAATGTCGCGCTATGAACGAGGGGCACCATTTACTATTCTTCGTTGAAGGGAGGTAAATGTTTGAGGGGTGATACCATTGCACTTCTCGAAGTTCCGAATGGGTATGTTATATTAGTGTAGTTAGAATGTAAGCGGGTAACGGAGAAAACGCAGCGGTCATCCTTTGAATTACGACACCTGCTTTTGTTACTGGAATGAGCAAGAGTGTCCATGACGAAGAACTCCAGTGGCATCTCCAGTAATAGAAAAAAAAATGTCGGCGCACAAGTGTCAAGCCATTGTTCTTACGTGGGAAATAAAGCCCGCTGGAGTATATATTGGGGTTTCGCCGTGGTCACACGAACATCTTCGACTACATAGACAATGATTCTCTGTTATTGGTATTAGCAGAAAACACAACCATCGGTCCTGACTGGGAGGCAGATCAACAGCACCACTTATTCACACACACAAGCATTATGTTTGCTGCCTCAGTATTTCCATAAGTTTCACTAAAAGGAGATACTTATTCAATCTTTTTTTTGTAATGATTGTACTCATGTGGCACTAGTATAAAACAAGAGCAACCATACAACAAAAGCAGACGTGTCATGGTGTAACGCAAGCGCCGTATCTGGACATCAGCTAAACGTACAAACAGTTGAAGAAAAAGTAAATACATGGAATTCGGAATATAGTGAACTCACAACTGGTGGCATACAAAAACCAGGCAAGACGGTGGTCCGTCCACACTGATGGCACTCACGGATAAGCCTCGAGCTGGCGAATCGAAGTCAGCGGCGTGCTTCCATGCAGACTGGTGGCGCTCAGAGTGGAAAGCTGATGTCGACTGCCTCGCTCCTCTCGGAAGTACGTTACTCGACGTTTGTATATCGTGCAGGAAGCGTTATGCCAAAGCGTGAAATTTGTTCTGTTATACACGCTCATCGATGTGCCAGTATTCGCCTCTACAGTCCTTTCGAATGCCCGTGAGACGGGTCTACGTTTGAGCTCGGTGATATACCGTGTTTTTTTTTATACTTACTGAGGGCCGCCCTCATGGATTGAATTTCGTTCGTATAAAAACAAAGCAACAGTAACAGACGGGCATACGTTCCCACGCAATTCGAACGGATCGTTTCAGTGGTTTGGAACTTTTCCTATCACTCGCCACTTCTAGAGATCAGCTCGACGATAGTCAAAACAAACACTACGAGCGCCGGACCTGCACGGAACAGATCAGCTTTCGTGGCGTTTACACAAACAGAAAGTGAGAACGGGTGCGCCAGGCTTTCGCCTTCAGGAGAGATAAAAAAAAAGTGGTAGAAAAGTTTTCAGACTCGCCTTTCCCGTGCCACCAACCAGCCATACGCTGGGTGTCTCTCCAAGCGCCCTGAAACTTTCTGCAGCCGAGCAGCTGGCCGTAACCAGCCTGTGGCATTTTGCGAGTAGCTGCCTTGTGGCCTCCGTTATCGGGCTGCTATGGCAGTTGCGCGTTCTCGAATATGCAGCGCTTGTGGCATTTTAGCTTTGTGCACAGTACAAAAGAAAATAAAAAGGTGCGCAGTGTATTGCATTCTTTGTAGCATTTGTCCCAAAATGTTTTTGATAGCCCTTCTCTTCACAGTCGAGCTGTGGTTCGCCATGCATATCCTAGTCGCACAATCGTTGCCTCCCGCAAGCGGCAACAGAAGACAAGAAAGCACTGTTGAGTGCAGTAGCACTCAAAAGTACTCCCAATTCTGAACACCTGCTGAATAAAGGCACCAATTATGGTGTCTTAATAGAGCTATTCATTATAGCAAGAAGTACATATTGTGTTCATGTCGGGAGCAACTTATAAGAAAATAAAAATCATTTTACTCTTGCACTTGTGGGCAATAATTCCTACAAACTAAGCGTCGAAGTTTCAGCCGAGGTATATTGCTTATTGCAGAAGCAGAGAATAGCGTGTGGCTATGGATCCCTGAGACACGATTATTTAAAAATTTCATCCGTTGTACCATATACAACTAGCATGTTTTGAGAAAATTTTGTACTGCACAACCTAGATTGAATGCTCCGCGGCCACTAAAATCGCCATGTCGTGACTAGGCGCTCGCAGTTGAAGGGGCGTAATAACCTAAAGCCTAGTCTTGTCCATTCTCCGCTGTCCAGTGATAGCGATGACACCGATGACGATGAAAAGCAAGCGCGTTAGCGTATGCAATGTACCCGGTGCCGATACTACCACAGAGCATTAACTTTAAGTCTTGTAGGGGCGGTAAGCGGCGGTAAAAGGACATAAATGGCAAATTGAATTGGAGTTGAGGAACTTGTGTTTCTCTGAGGCTCTAACGTTGAAGTTAAGAACAACGACCGGCTTGTACTGTATATGAAGTCTCGGTATACGCTCTACGATGCATTTCGTGCCACTGGATGCAACCAAGAACCACGAGGGGAACGTATAGACCTCGTCTTTACAAGTACAGGCTATATCTGATGTGATTGCCACTGCCTCTATTTTTCATGGGCCACAAAGAAGCAATAATTATTGATGACGAAATGGAATCCACAACTCAAAACGACACACAACTACCAACCAATAAGCATTGTGTATAAACGGATACTTTATCTCCCATACATATGCGTGAGTGGGAATTGTCACAGGTTATGTGCAATAACACCTAAGAATTCGAATTTCTGTGACATGAAGTAGCACTCTATCGACCATAGCTTGCGAATTTGTTTCATGCACAGAGTATCTCGTCGTAATGCAACGATTTGGTGTAGCATGTGGTTTGGTCTGGCATTATCTAATCCTTGTTCTTGTCTCATTGAAGGTGAAATTGGCGCGACATAAATGTTAAACGACTCTAAGAAGACGGTGGGTGGATCTTGTGGCAAGGATCATCCTGCCACGCTCAGCGTTGTTTTTTCGAAGTTCTTTTGATTCAAGAACATATCACAAAAGAAGATCCCGATATTTTAGCCAATGGTTTCGTGTTTACGCAAGTGTTCAAAGGCAATGTTTTTCTTCAAGTTGACAGGTCGTCATGAACATTTGTGTATACGGGGTTGGTTAATTTTCTGCATCTTAGGAATAACTTAAACTTTCTATATTTTTAGTTTTTCTCTCTTTCATTTCTATAATATCTAATTATTTTTTCTTTCGTAACACATTTACGAAAACCAACGGATACTTTGCTGTCATCCTCTCCTTTCCCACCAATACTCCCTTGCTTTCTCAGTTGAAGAAGTGCCAGTAAGACAATCAAGCTAGGGAAAAATGTCTTTTTGCTTAATCTTTCCTCCTCAACCGATACGCACTGACATCAGCATCAACAACAAGAAAAAAGTTGATGTTTTCCGATTGGGGAGCATATACTGCAACGACATCTTTTGTAATACCGTGCATTTTTATCGAAATATCACAGCTTGGTGCGTCGCACTTTGCCAGACTGTAAACCACGTCTGATAATAGGTACACGAACTACGCGTAGACATGAACGGCTCACGTAGGCCCCAAACCTCGCAAATATTCACAAGATCGAGCAGCTTGTGCTGGATTCCCAGTGGTCTCGAACCTTGCGGCTAAATCCCGTCACAGCTCAGTATTGTGCGAACACATAGCGGCACATGTTTTCAAACAGTGCACAATACCAGAGACGTCACGGCCAACGAACTTTATGTCCTGTCATGCGTGTCGCAAGGTCAAGCAGGTGTGACCTGGATTCTTTCAGCAGCGGGATTCACACGACCATCTATATGGCACATGCATGTCACCCTGTTCAGTATAGGCGTGCAGGGGACTTTCCAAAGTCATCTACGAAGCGTCCGTAAAAACGTACGAGTCAACTAACATTCTACTGCGAGGAGGTGTGTCTCCAGATTCGTTTACTATGAAAATGCCTCAGTGACGGGCAGCTTGTTTAACAAGAACATTGTGACTGCTTCCACACATTACCTCTCTTTTCTCTTTTATGCCACTTGACCAATGGCCATTTTGCGAGATATTTATAAAAGCGTTGGAAGGTGTCTTTGACGTGATTACTTCGTTTTTATTAATATGCGTGCGAAAATTGGGCCCCTGCCGCTCAAGCTTTCCAAATACTCATCTTTTAATCACCTCAATGTGCTGTATATTCTTCGTTCTATTTAAAAAGACGAGCGACTGGTCTGCAGATAACTTCAATTATTGCTAACGTATGCCACAGGTTTTTCTTTCCTATTTTCCTTTTTTTTATGATTTCGCCTACAATTGGTGTGATCTTCATTTTGACACGCACCAAACATTTTAGCGATCATTCACCAACGTAGAATAGTAATGGTTGTTACACAGGAGCACAAAGGAAAGTTAATTATTTGCATTTGAATCGCAACTTTATACGAAATTAAGAAAACAAAACCTTGCGTTATATACACTCTATATTCTTTTCACCTACATATATCTTTCTATCTCAATCCGCAATGCATGGTAGCAGACTAAAACCTTGTTTGGTTGGCCTCCATATTACATGGACTGTTTTCAGCATCATTCCTTCCTTCAAATGTCATCGGTGATATCAGACTCATTAGAATCTCATGAGTGTGAACCAGAGCACGCTCTAACGTTAAAAGCAAGACTCTGATATTTCTCCACCTGCATAGTGGTCGAATCCACTGCGTCTTGCAAAATTCAGTGAAATGCGAGCGCTTAGTTGAATCTGTTATGTAAATCCAGGTGGTCGAAACTTTCGGCGATCTCCGGACAGCGTCTTTCAAATCACATAGTGGTTATGAGACGTGAAATCGTAACAAATATTGTCAAAAACTCTGAGAATCAATATTTCCAGCAAAAGCCGTACTGAAGTACAGAAAGACGGCAGTTATCGAAAAAAAAAATCTCCTGGCTTCAAAAGCGTAGCATTAGTGCTATCCCCTTTTTGATGTCTAAACAATAGAGTTGGAAAGCATTCTACGGACGATAAGAATTTTCAGCTCACCATCTCTTTTCTACGTGCAGGTATTTTTTGCCAGCTCTTGCAGCCCGCAGTTCCACACTCTCCCGCCCAGACCAGTGCAAGCACTTTAGCATGCTCCCCCGCATTTTTATCGCAACTATTATATTTTTTTCTCTCTCTTTCTATTCTCACACAAAAAAGTAATGACGTCCCGATTTCCTGTTTTCCTTCAATGTTCAGTGTCACGTTTTCTCTCTTTCCACTGATTTCGTCAACACATGCGCCTGTTTTAGAGCACACGTGAAACTCCGCCCGCCATGGCCGAGAAATCTGCCCACGCCGATGACACTACCCAGGCCCAAGGCCAATTGTTTACCTTCGCGCGAGGTGCAGCTGGTATCGTGTACTGTGTGTTTTGTTTTGACATTCGATCGAAGTGCGTTCTCCAAGCTAGCGCAACACGGACGAGCTGTACAGAATGAAAGAACAAAAGAATACATCATTCGGTGCCTCGAAAAGCACGTTCAGTGGACAATGTCAGCGTGGGACAAATGGCGAGAGAGCTATATAAAGCTTGAATAGTGAGCGAAAGTTTGAGATACATGGCCACGCTGCACAGTTCCGACCTCCAGGATTAACCGTGGGACATCTAGAAAGCGCGTGAGGTGGCGAGAAAAGGGTCGGCCTTGCCCAAGGGCAGCCGAATCCCAGGCCACAAATTTGCTGGAGTTATTAGTAATGTTGTTAGCAATTATGCTATATAAATACACCCTGCATTACCGAAACATTAGGTATTCATAACAAAAAAAATTCGCTCTTTTGCAGGATGTTACACCAAAAGGTCTGAACAACCGCCTATCTTAATTTTTTTTGTTGAGTTCAACTCTTTTGAGTAAAGTCAGTGATCAAAAAGTTGAAGAAGAACTACCCTGACTTTCGGAAAAAATTTTCTACACCCATTTATATGTGCAGCATAGATCTCCGCTGTGGCCGACTTTCTCCATTACCGCTATTAAAGCACAATCTGAAAGAGGTACCTAGGATCAAGCGCCCCGGGACTTGAACACGGGTTGTTTGCGGGTGCTTGAAATTAAAAAAAAGAAAAACCTGAAGCACAGCATAGCTTCCAAAACAAATTCATTTCAGATATGCAGTTTCAGGTGGCATAAAGTTGTATGACTTTGGCAATTCAGTGCTTCCAGTATCTTCTCATCTTTTGCAAATAACAGCGTTTCTTCTCCGGATAAGTACATAAACAGGGCTCGTGTCAAGCATTTCTTAATCTTTTTAAGGCACTACATGCGAAAACTGTAGGAGTTGAAACATCAACACGGAACGAGTATTCTCCATGCGTAGCCAGATTCTAGCCATTGCTCCAATTATTATCGATACGTCTTTCAAAAGATGACTTCGAATCAGTTTCAGAAATGGCTTGTATAGAAGATATGCCCCCCCCCCCCTCTCCGTTCTCACTATCTTCATTGTCTCGGCCTATGTCAGGCTAAACTTTACGACTGCCACCCGGCAAGTAAGACGAGTTTGTGTGCCTTTATATAAAGGCTTCTTGTCTGGTCAGAAATGACGTTAACGTGTCTAGAATGGCGTGGTAGAAGAGTAAACAGGACAAAGTGGAAAACTTTCGAGGCTCTATGCATAGGAAAAGTGGGTGATTGGTGCGTCAGTACACCATCGGTGGCTTTCAGCAGAAAATAATGCACGTGTAGCTCGAAAACATTGTGTGCATCGAATCATTTTGTTGGGTGAGCCACAGGTAAGCAGCGTAGGCTTGTGGTGAGATGCAATTAGTGGAGTTTATGGGGGCTAATTTTTAATGATTTCATGTGTATTGCGCAGCCTGCTTCGCAGCTTGGGAATGTATGTTTCAATTTTTTTTTTGCGAATCAACGCTCAGCTGATGTCACACGCTCCTTCATGTCTCGTGTGTTCCCCTTGTCTGTTGTTTTTCACTCTAATTAGAAATGTCTACAGAAAAGCAAAACACCAGCCAGGCGCGGCACACTGTGAATTGCCTAAGGCGTGTGTGGTTTCAATGCTTCCAGCCCATCGAAATTGTTCAGCCACAATTATTATTCGTCTTTATCAAAACATCATCAATGTACGCATAATGTCTTACAGGTGTGTAGTGGGTACCCTCACTTCATGCCGAACGATCAAAGCTTCCCGCTCATCAAAATTGTTCAGCCATAGTTATTAATCGTCTTCAGTCACAACATCATTAATGTGCGCGTAATGTCTCACAGGTGTGTAGCGGTTACCCTCCCTCCGCCCTGAACGATAAATTGTGTGTTGGTGGGTGCTTCCCTTGCTCGCAAAGTTATGATGATTGATGACGTAGTGAGTTCCTTAACACTGTGCTTGTAATGGTGATCTCGATAGAGTATATCAACAGGCTCCGAGCCGCTTCTTTAGCGTCCATGCACGTACCACTGATTCCCGTCCTGAAACTTGACTGCTTGCTTACTGCTTCTTCGACACCTATACCATATCTTGCCACTATGAAAGGCGCGCTGCCCTGCACCTATCGGCGGTAAGGTATGTATATTCTTACTACCGAATATTCTGAGCGCCGCTTTTCACTATCAAGCTTTGGCTGTCAAAATTACCTTTTCTGAGTATTTTTCCAAACTTTGTAAGCAAAGCAGTGTCAGTACAGCCTTGAAGTCACTTGTTTGCCTTATTACCAGGTTTGTTGTATACGGCACTTGGTTCGATAAAAGGGCACTAATATTCACACGAATGTTCCTATGAAAGTTTCTTATAGCAGACAACGTCAATAGAAAATTATGTAAACGACGTTTTGTGGCCTATTTGATGTCTTTGTCTATGATAATCTAGCGTCTCTCCTCCATATTATCTGAATGCAGCCGTGGACATGATTTAGGGATGTTTAGACAAGGTATTTTTACAAGAGTAAATATCCGCGCAGAAGCGAAATTTCAATGGCCTTCATCGGACAAAGCGAAATGCATATGGCAAGCTCCAATTCATTTCTGTTCCATTTCCGGTCACAAATTGTCATTGAATAGCTCTGGAAGACAATAAAAATTCAGGAGATGCGACGTTCCTAAGAATCGCCGTTGTACGAAGCATGCGGAGGGAAGGTGACCATGTTGCAATTTTTTATTGAGTGACACGTCATGAAATGACGCTAAACATATGTACAAATGTTGCACGCACAGACATATGTTGAAGAATTGTAGACGTTTATATAACCAGTTGTTATCACTTGCGTAACTATGCCAACTGGAACATGCGTATTAGCAACACCAGAAGCAGAAGCGCTGATGTTCGCGAGGATGCTGAACCTGGATACTGTTAGATAAATCAACTTCAGTGCTTGGCGACTAGCCGCAATTAACCCGACGTGAAGGCTGTAATAAAAAAGTACATATGTAATGTTTATAATGTTGGGTATGCCACACTGCAACTACTATTGACGTTTCACGATGACTAGCATCTATGTGAAAAATAGTGCCGGGGCCTTGCGTTTGCCACGCAGAACGCTTGGGTTCGATTACAGCTGGGACCCGCCCCGCCACGGTGGTCTAGTGGCTAAGGTACTCGGCTACTGACCCGCAGGTCGCGGGTTTGAATCCTGGCTGCGGCGGCTGCATTTCCGATGGAGGCGGAAACGTTGTAGGCCCGTGTGCTCAGATTTGGGTGCACGTTAAAGAACCCCAGGTGGTCGAAATTTCCGGAGCCCTCCACTACGGCGTCTCTCATAATCATATGGTCGTTTTGGGACGTTAAACCCCACATATCAATCAGCTGGGACCCTGACGTTTTTTTTCTTTGCATTCGTCGGGCCGATGCTACCTATGTCAGGTATTTCATAATGCTCACGCGTTAAAATTGCCCATGTATGTTCTCGTGCCCATGTATGTTCCCGGGTAGATCATCAACCTCATCCTCATCATCATCATCATCAGCCTGACTACGTTCACTGCAGGACAAAGGCCTCTCCCATGTTCCGCCAGTTAACCCGGTCCTGTGCTTGCTGCTGCCGATTTATACTCGCGAACTTCTTTATCCAATCTGCCAACCTAACCTTCTGTTTTCCCCTAACCCACTTGCCTTCTCTGGGAATCCAGTTAGTTTCCCTTAATGACCAGTGGTTATCCTGTTTACGCGCTATATGCCCGGCCCATGACCATTTCTTCTTGATTTCAACTGGGTAGATACAAAGTGTCAATCACCTGTGGCACATACCCGCGTACCAGCGGCACATACCCGCCCGTGGGTATGTGCGACAAGTGTTTGCTGACGTACGCGACGGGATTGGGACATTA
The DNA here is from genome assembly GCF_043290135.1 of Rhipicephalus microplus. Classification (NCBI taxonomy): domain Eukaryota; kingdom Metazoa; phylum Arthropoda; class Arachnida; order Ixodida; family Ixodidae; genus Rhipicephalus; species Rhipicephalus microplus. The sequence continues at coordinate 47,211,795 of NC_134707.1, forward strand.
TTCAAGCCTTGACCAGCACGTCATAATCGTCAAACCATGTTATCCTCCTATGCTAAGTTTGGTTAACGCCACGTTAAGGGGGCCAACACGAGAGCACCCAAACGTAAGTGGCTATATAGATAGATAGATAGATAGATAGATAGATAGATAGATAGATAGATAGATAGATAGATAGATAGATAGATAGATAGATAGATAGATAGATAGATAGATAGATAGATAGATAGATAGATAGATAGATAGATAGATAGATAGATAGATAGATAGATACGTTCAAAGTCGCTGCAGTTCGCTAAGAATGGCTTCGCATTTAAAAATTGTTATTGTTTGTTGAGAGCTTAGTATAGAACTGGCGGCTTAATATGAAAGAGTACTTTTCATTAGAGTGAAAATATCGCATAATATTGAGAATTTTTCTTTTCTGTGACGAAGACGACTCTGCCTACACCAACACATGGCGAATGTAAACAAAATGTCACGCCTTATCAAAGAAGTCAATGATGAGTGGACGAAGAATTTGGATTACTCGGTGTTAGTGTAAGTTACCCGTTACGTTGACCACTCACGCATGTAAATGACGAACAATGCGGTGTACAGTTTTATGCAATGTTTATAGACCTAAACGGGTACGTTCTTCTGAGATTTTAGTTTCATGGTGTCTTCATCATTACTGCTTTGTTTTATAGAAACCAGCCTGAAGTTAGCAAAGACATGGTTTGGGTTGTTTCCCTGGTGTTTTCTGGTTGTTACCATTCATAAGAAACGCATTGTACTAAACACCGAGACGTCATCACAAGCCAGTTGTTGTCCGTAACCGTCACCATCATCATCGTCATTGTCATCAGTGGCATCGTAATTTTCGTGGCGTATAGTGACTTTTTAAAACACTCTTTGGTAACTGCTATAAGATCATACACCCACTATGCAATAAATAATAATTTGTTTATAGTAGGGATGCCATCACTATGTCTCCTTCTTCATTTTCCAGAAAAGCGTGGTACCCGCTGCAGACTTGCAAGGAATTCAGTATAATTTTGAATGCTGTGGCTGATGACGATGAAGAATAATGCCTAAAGCTTTAGTAATAGGTTGGAGCAAATGATGACGTACTAGTTACACAATTTGTATTGTTTGAAGCCCGATTGTTTCATGGCTGTTCTAAAACTCTATACTTTTCATAATAACCCGATTCCTTTCTCGGAATCAGTTTGCAACGTGGTTATGAGCACCGGCGTGGCTGGGCGGTATAACGACGGGCTGGCACGCAGGGTACTTGGGTTCAAATCTCACCGTGAGCGCGATGTTTTATTCTCTTAGCTATTTTCTCATTTCTTCGTTATAGTGCTTACGGGCACCAGTGGCAGTGGTGGTAACGGTGGCGGAAAACTACGACACATGTGACCTTTGTTGTGAGCTCATAACCGCTTTCGCTTTAAATTTTATATTTTTGGAACGGCGTGCAGCTTCAGGTCACTTTGTAGATCGGTATTTACATGGCGTTTCGCTGCTTTGCGCCCGCTACCTTCAGAAGTGACGTCTATATGAGATTTGGGAAGGGTTTTTTACGCAATAGCATTAATGAGCTCGTTTCGCAGAAATTTAGCCATCGGCATCAGCGTCGTTCGTTGTGAGCAAGAAATCATGATCTTGTTCGTGACCAACACATCGATAAAGTTGCAAACAAGAAAAAATAATAAAGAATTGTGTGTACAAGTGAGGATCGAACCCCCGTCGTTTGCGTGAAAAGCGCAGTGTTCTACCACACATCAGCATGTGAGTGCAGTGAAAATAAGTTCCTCGGCTTGGACACGCTCTGAAAGTAACACGTGTTTTACAAACGCGCACGTCCTGAATTCACGCTTCACAATACAACAAGAAACATTGCGGTAATCTTGCATGGAACAAGCGTACACTGCCATAGGCCCTCAGAACAGGTGATCGACGCCATAATTTAAATCCAGTCACCCACTAGAAAGGCACAAACGCGTTTCTGCGAATATTCTCGTGAGGCCACGTAGTTGGTGCATAGCAGGTACGAAAACATATTAGGCACTATGTGTTTAAAGTACGCACTTCAGACAGGGTATTCTCGCGTTCAACTCCTAAAAACGATGCTTCTGGCTCCCTCTATTTTTTTTCTTTGAAATCGTAAAGTTGGTTGTCGGTTTTACAAGCTTGCTCGTCAAACTTCCTATGCTCGCGCGTTCTCCGTTGTTGGTGGCGTGTGCACTAGTCCTTATTGATGCCACTAGAGGCGCTGCTGTGCTCTGTCGCCAGTGTTCTCTCTCCGGTAAGTCACGCAGGCGGCGCCGACACACTCGGCGCCGCCTGGCGCCGAGTGTGTCGGGTTTAGGGACCGGGAGGGCAAAATAAACTTTAAGCGGGTAGACTTAACTAGAAGGAGGTTATCTGATTGGTGGCTAAAGTCAAGGCACGAGTGAAAATTAAACTCTTCACTGCAAAGTACGAATCCTCAAACTCACTTTTTAAAGAAAAAAATAAATATAGTTTTTGGTTCATTAGGTATAATGGCTTGGTGGCGCTAGCCACCACCCGATCTAAAGGGTACAGCCACATCCATCCATCCATCCATCCATCCATCCATCCATCCATCCATCCATCCATCCATCCATCCATCCGCGTGTTATAGTTAGATCGGTGACTACTAGAGGGCCGCGCCGGTATACAACGCTCGCGTTTTGCACGCTTCCTTTCTCTTCGCTGAGAGCTCACTGAGTGAGCACTCTTCGTTGTCACTCTACAGCATGCTCGTTACTATACCCCGCAGCATTAAAAACCCAGAAGCCAAATTAGCAGCGTAGAGGGCTTGCAATGCAGCAGCAGCTCAGGCTCACCGCGAACACCTTTTGATAAGAGCCCTGGAGAGCTCGCCATCAAGAGAACCCGGAGCTGCGGGCCAGCCAAGCAGAAACGAAGCGGGAACACAATTAAGCAAAGTCGTCACGTCTTTATTGATGGTATAAAAATGTGTACGGAGGATTCGCCCGCTAGCCGATCATATCTGAGCAAACTCTTCTACCATCATTCACTTCGTGCTGATGGCGAGGATTTTTTTTTTACAAACTACACCAGGCAACTCCCCCCCTCCCCCCCCCCCCGACCCTACTTTTGGTTTCTTCGTGGAACTAAGTTGCGTGATTTCTGCCCGGTTGGTGGGGTGAGTACAAGGCTCCTGCTATCACACGCACGAACTTTTATTAGCCGATGGCCTGCAACAGCTCAGTTATTCGAAGAGCAGAACTAGGCCTGCGACACGTGCTAGCCCTACAAAAAAGATGGGCTGAGTTTTGACCCACTTTATTAGTCTGATTTTTTTTTTAAATATGTAAAGTACTTGTGCACTTTCACTGTGTTAAAGAACCCCAGGCGGTCTAAATTTCCGGAGCCCTCCACTACGGCGTCTCTCATAATCATATAGTGGTTTTGGGACATTAAGCCCCACATATCAATCAATCAATTTCACTGTGCACTTGTAGTTTTTTGCGTAAAGACGTAATATTACTGAGTACCAGCTACTTCAAGCTTGCACTCGACTATGTACGTTATTCACGAGCTGTTGCGCCTGAGTTTATTTTTATTTGGATAGCGTAGAAGAATGTTTTGCAAGCAAAATAGAAAAAATAAATTTTGCTTAGATAGAAAAATAAATAAACTACAAATTTTGTTGCAAGAAGGAGGGTGCACGTGCGTTTGCGCAGACAACGTGCTCGCTTGTTTGCTCATGAGGAACTTTCCACTTCCTGTCAACAGATAAGGCAGCTTGTCGTTATCCCACCTGGTGCGCTATATGCTAAATGGCCTGAGCTTCTCAGCCAGACGAGTTTTCTGCGAGCTCGCTATGCGGCGGCCATAGCAAGAAGACGGGGCGGAGCGCGTGATAGCAGCGTTGTTAGGAATGGCTAGAGAAACGTGCATGTGGCTGGAAACACATCTGCGACATCTGCGGCTGTTATGGAAGAAACACTTTGTGCGAGCACGTCCGCGCCGCAATTCACTCAACATTTTAATTGTGCAGCAACGTCAGCGTGATTGTCGCGCTATAATTTTGCCAAATCAATAAACGCCTCCCACAGGAGCGTGAAGACCTCATTTGAAGACCCCGTTTTATTTTGTTCGACGTCATATTAACAACAGACAATATTGCCAAGAAAATCTAGGAAATGTCATTAGCTGATGACGTCCCGTATATTAATATTATTGTTGTTTCTTAGCTCTCTTTACTACTGATAATACCGTGTGGCTTTTAGACTATGCCGAAACACACTTTATCATTATCGGCAGTAAGACCAACTGCTCAAAGCGCATTTTAAAGTTTTAAAAGAATAAGAGTGCTTTATAGAGCGAAGTTATTTAAGGTGTATGCCTTTCCTTCTTCTGTAGAGGTATATGTGGGAGTAGCCACTTTTACTAAGTTTTTGAAATTTCTCCCTAGATCGTGTTTTATGCATATGTCCTTGAATTTGATGTGACTAGATGGCGCTAGTGGTTTTCGCATAGTTGTCGGTTAAAGAGGATAAATGATGCCTTTCTAATAACAAATTCACAGAATACCTAGAGTGGATGATGATGAGTGGAGCGAAGCGTTCGTCCGTCTGTCCGATGCGTGCTCTAGTGGGATAGGATAGGGTAGATGGACAGACAAACAGACAGATACATAGAGAGACAGACTGATAAATGGACGCTTCGCCACACTTATGATCAATCACTCGGTCGATATGCTGTGATTTTTTTTGTCAAGGAATACATTTCTAGTTTGAAAATTAGTTATCACAAGGAAGTTTTGCAAGGAACACAACCAAGAATTTTTCGAGCATTTCTTATTTACTATACTCATCACTCTCAGCACACAAAAAGCGCAAAAAACATAAGAAATTCTTTGTATGTTCCTACTAGCATAAATTCCGACTTTATTTCATATTCATGATACTTTGAGGCGTGCAAACATCCGCTTTAATGTGTTGAATAAGTTGATGGGTATTCGCATATAATAAAACAAATTTCAGGCAATACATAATTATGTTTTTTTCTTTGTCACTACAGAAATATCTTTTTTACGGTTGTGTTTTTTGCACACACAGCAACCTCTGTTTTCCTTTCCAGAAAAGCTAAAAATAAGTACCACCTAACCGCGACACGGCCATATTGGCAAGGCATAAACAGTATAGTGAACAACGAGCGTTCACTAAAAAAAAAAAAATGTTTTCTTCAGACCATCATACACAGGCAATATTTTTCTTGCTACATTACAACTTCGATAAAACATTACACATTCTCTACAAAAATAATTAAAACAGACGCGCAAGCTTTATGTGAGCCAATATTTCAACAATTACTACATTCATCCTGAAGCTCTGACTACTGCAGATTTAGACGCTCCGTCGTCTTGTGCTCGAACGTAAACAAATATTTCCAAACTTGTACGCACTTTTCTGACTTGCAACGACATGTTTCATGCCGGAAATAATTGTTTGTATTGGTAACTTCTAAAACTGGGACACAGCTGGTTGGAAGCAGGCTCTTTCCCGTTGTCGTTTCGCCAGAGGCGTATGGCGGGCCTCCACGGGGCTTTACAGTTCTTTAATTGAATTGGTTGTAGCGTTCATATCCTTCAATTTCTCATCATTGGAGATATTTTCGAGGCAGTAGGAGCAGTGAATGGTGTTTACAACTTTTCCTCATTCCACTGTTTCACGATCGTTACATATCAACCATGAACTCACCAACGTCCCTCGTTAACAGGAGAGAGAGAGATGGTAATACCGCAATAACAATTTCTCTAATATGTTGCGATACTTTTGAAGGAATTCTTTCGTAATGATTAAGAATCTAGCTCCAAAAGTTATATTCGGTAAACCGTAGATCTTCCATTCATTGGTTAGATCATCATAAAAAGACGTGACATGGGAAGGGAGGTGTGACTGCACAGACACATAATATACAGAATTTTTTATCTACGTACTGACACAGTATGAGCACGATTTACATATTTTAGGGGCGAAGCTTCATATGGCGTGGCTTGTGCGTCCCGTTGTCGTGTGTATTGATTGATATATGGGCTTTACCACCCCAAAACCACTATATGAATATGAGAGGCGCCGTAGTGGAGGGCTCCGGAAATTTCGACCACCTGGGGTTCTTTAACGTGCACCCAAATCTGAGCACACGGGCCTACAACATTTTCGCTTTCATGGGAAATGCAGCCGTCGCAGCTGGCACTTGATCCCGTGACCTGCGGGTCAGCAGCTGAGTACCCTAGCCACTACGACTAAGACCACCGTGGTGGGGCCATTGTCGTAAGTAACCACCGGCGGCACATACCCGAGACAGTGGTTCTTAGAATGTCCGCTGGGTGGTGGTACTTATATATAATGACTACGTGAAAGATGTGAGATAGCGTTACTTGGAGTTTTCACTAGATAGACAGACGGACATACCTGAGAGAGTAATCCTTAGATTGTCCGCTGAATGGCGGTACTTCAATATCACTATTACATGATATAAAGATGTAAGGTAGCGGTACTTGGAGTGTTCACTAGATAGACGAACGGACGGACGCTTCGCTCCACTCATCATCATTCAGACCGTGAATGTGCTGTGATTTTTTTGCAGTTTTTTGTAGATCAATATGTTGAGCTTTCAGCAACGCGGGCAGTCTCGAAAAGCTGCCTTCTTTGAGCATTGGTCTGACTCGCATATAAGGACACACAATTTTAGTTGGTGATTCGGTACGCCTTAGTAAACTAAGACACTGACATACTGTCAGGGAATAGCATTAGTACTTTCTTGAGCAATTTTTAGTTATAGGTATCGACAAGCGACGTTATAGCCATACTGCCATAATGTCACTTGCGCGAAAAGACTACCCAATATTCAATTCTGTACGCACATATGCATCAAAAAGTAATCGTAAAACCTCTGAACAGGTTGACGAGCAGCAAGAGTGAGGAACTGCTATAGAAGAAAAAAAACTGCTGTAACAGCCGGCAATCTGTACATGGGTGCTCCTACAATAAATTTGATACTTTTCTATGTTAAGATGTGAATTTTTAAAACATTTGTGCTCTTGGCAATACTCGCCTGTCATTCGGTGCCCGCAGTCGTTCGTAAGTGTCGAATAAAGACGCAATTTGGAAAAGCATATGGAGTCTATGTTGACTGTGCACAATGTCAACACGAAGTTGAACGGTATGTTCCTTGGATGCATAGTCATTATACAAGAAGCTAGAGATGATCAGGCGTGGCGTAGTGGGTAGAGTACTAGGTTGGGAATCAAAGCAGTGAGTAGGAATTCTCTGGGCGAACTTTTTTCTTTTTTGCTAATGCGTCGATGCGTTCGATATCATTTATTTTACTCATAGAAATTATTTATAGCGAATACACAGCAACCTTTTAAACGCTGCATAGCCGTTTTGCTCTGTGTAGCCATTGCCACCCTATAACATGTCTCTCCAGCGTCCCACTACCCAGCGAGAAAGTGGGCCCAGCCTGGCATGCACTGGATGCTAGTACCCAGTGGCGCTAGTTTTTGCAATAGGGTTTCTTTGTCGTCTTTTGACTGCTTTGTAAGTGGAATTCTTTAATCCTTGATTTAAGTAGAGACGAACTAAAGGTAATATTGCACAACGTTTTTGAGATATTTCACTGCACACATTGACTAGGCATTATATTTACTTGCTATATATTTGTATATGGCAAACCTGCAGCCCCTGCCCTGAAACAAATATCACTTCCCTTGGTCAAACGCGTAGAGTCGGTGAAGCCAATGAGGGAGCTCTTGAGACCACTGTGCATGTCTTCTGACCTGACGTAGCCATCAGTCAACTTACCCGCGTTTTCGTGCAGAGTAACATTTCATAAAAGTTCTAGATACATTGTTAGAGGCTGAACAGCAGGTCGCCATTGCACAGCAGTCCCCATTTGACTGTCACTATATTTTACTTACCAAATTTCCTGTACACTCTATTTTAGGTGGGTGGCAGGAACGTGTTAGTTCTCATTAATTTTGAATGCTTGCGTACCTTCAGTAAGCACGCTGAGGTTGCGTCGGGGATTAAGGGATTTCCGCAATACCTTGTATCTTGCGCTAATTTAGGTGCAAGTTCGCTGATTGGGTGTTAAGCTTAGCAGTGATGCTTTGTTATACTATCGGGCCTTAAGTGAATTTTTTCGTGTCATGTTAGATGAGATATTCAAATGACAAGCCGGCCGCGGCGGCTGCATTTTTGATGGAGACGAAAATGTTGTCGGCCCGTGTGCTTAGATTTGGGAGCACACGGAAAAACCCCAAGTTGTCAAAATTTCCGGAGCTCTCCTCCACTACGGCGTCTCTTATAATCATATGGTGGTTTTGGGACGTTGAACTGACGAATGAATCAAATCAACCAATCAATCGATTTAAGGCTATCATAGCAAAGCATTCGCATTCGTAAGGGGATATCATACCGTTTCATTAACCTCACATGCATCTTCCGTGCCATGCCATACTCCCTTAGAAGAGCACCATAGAGCTAGTATAACTATTGCCGCTGATTACACAGACAATTACTTTGAGACGTGAACTTGTACACCGACTGCTTTCGCAATGTATTTCTCAATTCGGAACTCTGCTCCATTATGGACACACAACGTTGAAAATCTGGAGTAGATCTCTCGAGATTTCAGTCACTCTGGAGGTACTGAACAATTTTGTACCTATCAGCACTCGACTTTTACAACACACATGCACACTTGCTCTACTTTTCTGTGCCAGCTTTGCCTTCCCCATGCACATCGTAACTACTCTAGACTGCAGAATATCTTTCCAACCTTCATTTTCTTTCTAGGTACTCTGTTCCTAGCTCTGTTTGCTTTACTTTTTATGCATTTAACGGAATTCTTTGTGCGTAATGAACAACACCACATGTATCATCCCTCACAAAAGTTTGCGAGATATGCAGCACGTGATGGAGCCGACAGAAACTGCATTGGGGAATCTCCTACCATCACTCGGCGGGTTGTCAAGATTACCAGCCACAGCTTCAGTGATTAGCAATGACGCTTTGAGACAACGCCTCTATTGCGTATCTAATCGCGGTGGGCGTAACCGGCAGCCTCAAAAACCCACCAAGCCACGCTGGGTGACGCAGTAATGCAGTAGTTTGTCGCTTCTCCACGCGCTGCAGATACCAAAAACTTTTGCGGCCGACGATGCGTATAATGCGCCAGCCTGCCTTTACTTTATCTTCTTTCTCTCTCCATTTCTGACATCGGCCATTGTCTCCGGTGAAAGCCGAATGAATCTGCGCGTCAAAAACCCGATTTTACAAGGCCAAACACTTCAGAGCCGGATGAATACTCAGCATAGAACTAGCAGCTGTGTTAATGGGGCTTGCCAGAATTCGTGAGATTCCTCTAAATGAGAGCTCATGAAGCGAACGAATCAGGCAGAAAGCTAGCCTTCGCATCCGGCTTTTACCAGGGGATGTTCTTCCTGTACCCTGTGCAAGTGCTGCGATCATATGCGCTCGTTATAACACGGAAAAAAAATCTACACAACTGAGAAACAAAAGAGAACTGAATATAATAGATACGACGCGAGCGCTGCTGTTGTATAATAAAAACCGAAAGGACTTATCTGCATACCTTGTGGCGGTCAGAATTATACGAATAAACGTTGTCGCTGTTGCAAACTGTCTAAATAACAAAAAAACTTTTCTGGCCGCCTCTCAAAATTGCCGATTCTTATTAATTGGCATTAATTATAACGGCAGTGCGTCTGTCGTGAGAGCAGCATGCAAGTGGCTCCCATATCGCTATTCTGAAAGAATGTGTTTTGAAAACAAAAATGTGTTTGAAAGATTGCGGTTGCATTTTAGCTCGTGTAGTCCTTCCTGAACAAGTATATCCTTGCAGATGAATGAGCATGTGAACATCGTCTTATCTGCCAATCATTGCTCACACTCGAAACACACATGCAGTTTGATAGCACAGCTGGAATAAGACTAGCGGCACACTCATGTCGATTGAATGGACTAAGCGCAGTCTAACGTAGCGGCAGTCAGGAGGCAAAATGGCAGATGCCCATGTGCTGTGCAATGTCACTGCACAATGAAGAACATTGAATGGTTGAAATTTCGGAAACCTTCACTAGGGCAACCCTCGTTATCATATCGTGGTATTGGGGCGTAAAAACCCAGATATTGCTCGAAAAAGCGCGGGTATTCATGGACTATTTGAAAGAAATTAGGCTGTGCTAAACGAGCTGAAAGCCACGCTACCTTCACCGTTAGCGTTTCTGTACATCGTGGTAGTACTCGCTGCTGTGCCAGCACACAAGATGTTGCGTTATAAAAGAGCCCATCGCGGTTACGGCACGTTTACCTTGCTCTAGACGTCGGCAGGCTGTGTTATTGGCGCATTTTGACTGGGTAGCTGACTTCACCGACAATATGTTGTTGACGTCATTGGCGTAACGTAGGTCACGTGGTCTGAGAGGTGGGATGAAGCTCAGTGGGAAAAAAGAAAGGGATGCACCACACCGAGAGGATTGTTGAAAATCTATACTATTCTGCAGAAATAGGAGCTCCAGCGTAGGTGGAGAAAAAATGTTGAGCGTTACCAGCACCCACCATTAGCACTGTTACAATGCTACAACCTGTTATTCAAGTATATATAGTCTTTACTGCCTGGTAGCGGGGTTTGTTGAACAAAGTGGAGACACCGGCCTGAAGGAAGGGGCTGGGAGTGGGGCTCCTCGAATAAGGCCGTGAACAGAGGGACTTAATTGAAAGCTAGAAGACAGTGCCTAGCATTGCGGTGCGTCGTTGAGGCTTGGTGTATAAGGCGGGAACTAACGAAACGCCAAAGTTTGGTGAGTACGGCGCTTCAGTGGCATAGAAACGGGAATAAACACCCAAAACTACTTTTGTGAGCCCTCTTCTTTATTGTAATATGTAGGTAGTTAGTGCCAATTTCGACCATAAAAACTGCTTATGGTAGCACCATGCCTAATTCAACTTGCCTTCCTCAAAAAAAAAAAAAAAACACCAACGAAAACTATCTGCTAACTTCTGATAACACTAATAGCTGGTGTTCTACGTCTAAAAATAACGACATCATTGTGAGGCATATTATAGTGGAGGGTTCCGGAAATTTTCCCCATTTTGTGTTCTTTCGACGCGCTGAACACGCAAGGCTCACGAGCCTCGACCATCGCACCTTTACCGATTTGTGACCGCTATGGCCCTAATCAACGCCCCGCCGTGGTGGTTTAGTGGCTAAGGTAGTCGGCTGCTGACCCGCAGGTCGCGGGTTTGAATCCCGGCTGCGGTGGCTGCATTTCCGATGGAGGCGGAAATGCTATAGGGTCATGTTAAAGAACCATTAAAGAACCCCAGGAGGTCAAAATTTCCGGAGCCCTCCACTATGGCGTCTCTCATAATCATATAGTGGTTTCGGGACGTTAAACCCCACATATCGATCAAATAATATCAATCAAATTATGGCCATAATGAAATCCGTATCCTTCGGGTCAGCAGCAGAATGCCATAGCCACCGATCCACCGTCATGTACATGTTAAGAACTAAGCTTGAAACGTGAAGGTCTGAGTGAGAAAAAGCAAAAGTTTCACAATTGGCAGTACTTTTTCTCTGCGCAAGATCTCGCTTGAATTTCGAACCTTGCCGTAACAATGGCTAAAAGATATGTAGAATAAACAGAACGCATTCTGAAATGAAAACGTTGCCGGTAGAGTGTTTTCAAGCTGAGAGATGACACCTAGAAGCTGAGTGCCTTATTTACGAGCCTAAACCAGTGACGCCCGATTCGCATGGCTGTGCAGTCGTCTTGATGAGATCGTCCTACTCAGACCAACATGATAATGTCACTGCTTTGGTGAAACTGGGCTTGGCAATGAAATATAGTACAGAATAGTATGGCGTAGTAAATAACTGCGCACTTGCCACTGCGCACTTTAAGAGACTTTGGGTGCGGTCTGAATTTTTCTCTCACTCTCATTTCCTCTAACCTCCACTATTCTAGCAGCTGCGCGCCTGCCAGCCTTGGTGCATATATCTAGAAATAAGGAAAAAGTAAATAGAAGAAGAATGAAACAAGGAAAGTATTATGACAAGCACACGAGTGTAAAGCTTTCCTGATATAAAACTAACTTTTAAACTTTTTTTTTATATTGAGTGTGAGATACGCGACAGAATTCGCCGCTACCACAGCTCGTTACAGGTGACAGAGGCCGCAAGGACAAACTCCCTATTGAAAGCAGTGTCGCCACAGTAATTAAATGAAATGAGATTGCATACAAGTGGGGCAAATATAACGTCTGGATGTAGTTATGCGTTTTAATAGTATTTTCACGTAGTGATATCATCATATGAGTGAAGAAGGCTGAAGTACACCTATGACAAGAGGATGGATACGAACCGGCAACGTTTACGACCAAAGCTCCTGAAGATCGAAGCAAAAGGTCCCCCATCCTTTTGAAAAAAGACCCCGTGCCATTCTTAGCAATAACCAAGCAACAGCTGCGCACCGTGTTAGTTTCAGCTCCGCTTACCGCGCATGTGCAGAGAAGGGTCCCCCTCGTATCCACCTTCACCGACGTAGACAGCCTGTGTAGTGGCATGAGCCTGCGAGCGACGTTATGTAAGTGCTTCCCCTGGGCGCGCCACGTCCAGATTTGCACTTTAGTTTCTCCCGTTGAATTTAGGACATTCTGGCATATTTTGTGACAAGCTGTTGTCTACGTGAAGGATTAGCAAGAAAGACTAGAGCAGCTAAGAAGGCCACATTATAATCACGCTGTTTAAGCATTACACCACTGATTTAAGCATTGTAATTTTTTTCTAGAGGACTTTAACCGAATGCAGCGCCTGTTGAATACATCTCATTGTGTCTGTTAAAATGAAAATGATTGCCTAAATTCACACTTCTGTCTCATCGTCTCATATACCGGAGTCAAACAGAATGAAGGAATGAAAATGGCTTCAGTAAGAGATGCGCCCCGAATCAAAATTAAATCATCGATCGAGGATATTTGTACGGCGAGTGCCATCTGCTTATGTTGGGGCAACCTATTTCGCAAACGCTGCTAACCTTGAGGAGGCGTTTAAAGAACGAACCCTGCCAGACCTTGCTGGCTGATGGCGCAGATTTTCCGTAAAAGTTTTTATATGTTATAATTTTATGCAGTCGCTTTATGATGACTAAAATAGTCTATTCAGATCAGGGTGCGTTTTATTCCAAATGAGAAAGGCGAGCTCAGACGAGTGAGCAAATTCAAAGTGAATTATGAATAATAGTGATGCAATAATGAATTTATATATATTCTTCGTTTTTGTGGCTCTATTTTATTACATGTTTCACCGGCAATAAGTTCATCCCGCGCAGGTATTCGTTTTAGAGTATAGAATATTCGATTTCGGGAGAGGTATACTAAAACAGCACATGACACACCTGCATTTTAATTTGTTGTGTCTCTGTAAAACTCACGTACAAGAGAACTTCTAGGAGTTCCCAAGACAGTGAATTTTAGTCTGTGTCTTTGGCCCTTCGTCTTATTCATCTAGAATGAACGAGTCAATTTTTTTTCTCCGCTGAATTTATTTATGTTGATTTTCAAGTTACACTGCGTTGTTTACTCTAAATAACAATTAGTAAGAATTGCTTGATCTCGTCATCTATTCAGGCAGTTTGATTGTACCCAAGGAATGCATTTTCACAATAAACATATTGTGACAACGAAGGCCCTCATTGAATAATGCCTGAATAGTCTAGAGAGGGAGCGTGGTAACCTGGAGCATAACATATTAGATTCAAGTCGCGTTTTTATGAGATTCAGCAGGTGCATGTTGTGCAGCTCAGCATATTTTCTCGTGCCCTTATCTTTTATAAAAATGAAGAGAATGCCGCTTTTCCCGTTCCATCACCGCAGCTCTGCGAGCCGAGAAACTGAGAGAAGAGATTTGCCTTTTACCTCACTAGTACATTTTTCAATGTCAACCTGCTGATATATTCTAGAGCTATACGTTCTCCTAATGCTGAAGGGGATTGCTCTCGACCTTGTCACTTTGGTCTAATTTTCAGAAAATCGACAAGTCACCTACTTACCTTTTCCATAACATCGTGATTTTAGCGCCACAAAAGACCTGCCCGCCGTCGTCTGTCTGTCGTTGGTCTCTCACATGCGTGTGCCCTTTTTGGTGCTAGAATCGCCATGTCATGTAATCAACAACTCGCCCAACAACATGCTCCTTTGCTTACGTTTTTCTCTCTTTATAAATTTAATGTACACTTCAGAAACGCCTTTCACCTCTTTTCTAAGGATATAATGACGAATCTCTACCTTGTTTATGCATTGAGATGACAGTAAATTCCTCTGAAAGGAGTTAAATGTAACCAGGTACTGATGTGGTATTGCAAGAGGCAAGTCTGTGTAACGTTGTAAGGGGAGGTTTTTTGTGGCGTTTTGTTCTAAACAACAGTTTTGTGCCCAAAATAATTGTGGCTTCCGTTGTGAGTCATAAAACTAGCGTTTCGGGTCACAAAGTGCTTATCACACTTCTTAATCAAATTTTCGACTGATCTGTCGCACTTAAAGTTAGATACTCTGACATCAAGGTTTCCTGTAAACGTTTTCTTTACAAATAGGGTGTGTAATGTAAAAAAAAAACACTGCTGACGGCTTATAAATTATAAGTTTTGTGTTTACAGGTATCTTTTATATACATGACCTCTCTTCTTCTGTACTATGTACTGTGACCTCTGTACATCATGCTTGTCTAGCCTAGAGCTTCCAGTGCCATGAGAAATGGTTCTCAGAAGAAATTGTTCATTATTTAATTGAAGTATTTTTGCCCGCGTATGTCAGCAGTAAACACTGAACGATTTGGTGGAGAATTCATACAGCACTGTCAAAAATAAAGTTGATTGAAAACAGCGTGTCAAGGCCTCATTCCATTTCACTGAGTTCTTTGTGAAACGGGCATTGGACGGTTTAGTTCAGGGCTTAATTCGTAGGGCGCATACGATGTTCAATGCTGCTAGGACAAAAAAAAAACAAGAATGAATATTACAGAAAAAAGAGATTTCAAGGTCTGGAGGAGAACTGAAACATTAGTCTATAAAAATTTCGATAGTGTTTTGAGCATGTTTTATAGTATCCCGAGCTACATTCACTATAACGATTCAAACAGCGTGGCATCTGATGTAAACGCAGCTGTATGAGTTTAATTATCTATAGCATACACACGTTTTCTTTTGTTTCGTGTGAAACCAAGCATAGAAAGGGCCGACAACAGCCTTTTTTTTATTTTAAATGTTCCTTCCTGCCCCTTTGTGAACGTGTGTGTTACACTTTTTATCGTACCGGAAATGCTGACTGCCACCTCTATTTATTATTTTCGAAGAACACTCATGCTAACCACGCATTACCACTTTGCGATACATGGAGACACGCTGTAATTCATGAAGAATTATGTCTACGTAGGTTTGGTTGTAACCGCGGAGCCAATTCATGGGTTGAAAAAGTAGAGTAAGGGGGGATCACCTTCGACAGGCATTCTCAAATAATGAATGGTAATCTGCCAACAACCCTCAATAGGGAGGTAATAACACCGGCATCTGGCAAGTAGCTACATATGGAGCAAGACTTGGGTGCTTACAGAGAAGGTTTAGCTTAAATTTAGGACGACGGAGCGAGCGATGGATTGGAACACGATAGGTGTAACCTTAAGAAACAAGAAGAGAGCAGAGTGGGTTCGAAAACTAGCCTGGGTTAAAGATGACATAGTTGAAATCAAGAAATAAAATTTGACATGGGCCGGGCAGGCAGCATGTATGCAGGATAATCGCTCATCATTAAGGCTGACTGACTTGATTCCTAGAAAAGGCAAACGCATGAGGGGGTAAAGTTAGGTAAATAGGATTAAAAACTTCCCAAGTATAACGTGGCAGCAGAAAGCATGAGACAAGGTTTATTTGTGGACCATAGAGGAGCCTTCGCCCTGCAGTGGGTGTAGTCAGGCTGATGAGGATGATGATTCGATAGTCTGCTGAATTTGCCGCTTGCAGAATTCGCAATTACCCACTTTACCTTCAGACAGTACCGGTTCATTTTAATGATTACTTATAAATTGTTTCACTCACGAAGGCAGAAAGCACTGTGCCTTTAAAAGGATGGTGTAAAGATTTTTCTCGCGTCTTTATTGTTATTATGGTATTCACGAGATCACCTGAGAACATACAGGTTATTTATAAGAAACGTGTAAAAAATCCTCAAAAATCAATAACATCTTTGCGGCCTTCAATTTTTTTAAACACCAAAGTGTTTTATGTCGGGGTCCACACGTCTCCGCTGACATGCTTCCGTCACGGAAGTGACGTTGCCACGTGAAATCTAACCAGCAACTTCTTCATTCTGAGCGCGCGGTGCTAATTACTACACTGTTAAGCGGATGCTGTCTGAATTGCTAAGGTCAAGCCCATTATATACACCATACACCGTGTCGCAGTCCTCAGCGCTTTATATCAGTGGAGAGATGGCATGACGGGCTCACGTTGGACGTGCTTTGAAGGTTGTCGCCTCCACGATGTGCCACCTCCGTGGAGCGTGGTCCCTCCTGCACGTGCGCTAATAAGACTCGTAGTTCAGTAGAGTACGAAGGCCACTTCGCACGCTTCCACAGTCACGTTTGCAAAAGAAGTGCGCTGCTCACACACGACGCAGGAAGACTTGTGGCAGATATTCGCCCTTGTCATTTATACTCGTGCGCTCGTTTGGTGCGTCTTCCTTTCTAATTGAACAGTGTGCTTTGAGCGTCGACCTGTGACTGTTGTTAGTCCGCGCTTGTCCTGTGTATGCTAATGCGGTGCATGCTTTATGCTTGAGATGTGAGCTGCAAGTTTTGAGCTGCTTACCGTTCCTAACGTGAATTCGCAGTTTGTTGCTGTTCCTGAAACAATTCACAATAAACACTGAATTACCTCCGTAAAGACTCCTTTCTCTTTCGTGTTATACCGATTTCGATATATAAAAACCAACCATGTCTTTTTAGGCAAGAATATTAGCTTGCTGAAAGCCATAATTTGTGAAAAGAGTTAATAAAACATAAGCAATTGCCCTTCAAATACTGAATGAAGTGAGTCAATTAGGTGAAACTCAGAATTGAAGTCTTTCATCTAAAGAACCCGTTGCATCTTTTGGACATAAAAAATGTTCTCTATTATATAATTTTGACGTAATGACATACAATCAAATTCAACAGTGAAACTAAATTCAGTGAAACCAAATTGTTTTCGGTATTAGTCACGCATATGTTAACCTTCATAATATAGCAACAATCTGCTTTGTTTATTTGTATTTTCATAAGTTAGAATTGTTAAAGACAATCGTGCATTTACCGACACTTTCGCTCTCCCTTTGTTTCACTCCTGCAAACTAACGATGCTCGATAACTGTTTGTATGCGTGTGATATATCTTTTTTGTACATGGAACCATTAGTTATTTATTTTTTTGGACCCCCAACTACCCTTTGGCGATGGGTCCAACCAGACGTCATGTTTCTGTATGTTTCACAGTTTGCAAACAAAGAATTGAAGAATTGAATTGAAGAATTGAAAAGTACCAATAAGTGCGACAAGCAAATGACTGGAGTGATGCTGCTTATCACGAGAAGTATTACAGAGGTATCGTTCTTCCAAGTGAAAAATGTAGGTGCGTCATGCGTCCTATAATTGCAGTCACAGCGGCTACACCCACACAACGGTGGTACTTCATGGTTCGCATAAGAAGAATTCTTTCGGTATTGATGTCTCAGCAAATTATGGCGGTTTCACTATTTCGTGTTTTGGTTTTGCCTTCGCCATGAAATTGTGGTTAAATATATTATTTCGTAATAATCACAAGAAATCACTCTTTCGAAACTTCAAAGCCTCAACAGGATATTCGTGAGAAGGACTTCGATTCTTCCCTTGCTATAACCTCTCAACTCCACTAATGAACAAACGTCTTCTTTCACCCTTTCAGGCCTGAATTTGATATTTCGCCGGGAAATTTTTGTGCGCATTTTTTTTTATCTTGGACTTCAGAAGGCCCCAAATTAACATTTCGCCAGTGATGTAAGTATATATGAATTAACTAGCATATCATCGAAAGGATAGGAAATGCGATAAACGGTTTTTTTTATT